>NW_024423453.1:39760108-39980925 GCF_017311325.1 Ursus maritimus
GTGTGTGTGTGTGTGTGAGAGAGAGAGAGAGAGAGAGAGAGAGAGATAGATCATGAGCAAGGGGGAGAATAGAGGGAGAAGCAGACTCCCTGGCTGAGCAGGTAGCCTGACATGGGGTTCGATCCCAGAACTCTGGGATCATGACCTGAGACGAAGGCAGATGCTTAACTGACTGAGCCACCCAGGTGCCCCAAATATTAGTTTTCAAACGCAATGACCAGTACACAAAGATAACTAGAAACTAGACTCCACTCAGAGAGCTGGCACAAAAATAGACAATAGAAACAGACTGACAGAAAAATGCAGATACTGGAATTATCATACAGTGACTATAAAACAATTACCCTTACTGGCTTAAATCTATATGGAAAATGCCTTCAAAGAATAAGAAACTACAAAGTGACATAAATTGAAAAAGAACTAAATTAACCTTTTATAAATAAAAGACATGGTAATCAAAATTTAAAAATCACTAGATCAATTTAAGAGTTTAGTCACAGTTGAAAAGAAAATCAATAAAACAATTGGACACTTTACTAGGTTTGATGCAGTCTGACATTTGTCTGTTCCATTTTATTTGATCTGAGTTTTGAAATTCTCAGATGGTTGAGACCCAATAACCTGATTTCACATGCCCTGTGCTGTCTTTCATTCAACATAATTAAATTAAAACAGATAATTGCACCATTTAATGTAACAGTGTCAAGGAACATAATTCTTCTAAAAAAGCTTTTATTACAAAACAGAGGATTCAAATATGTACCTCTGACAAATCCCTTAGGTGCTGGTTTTGCTAGAAGAAACTAGATGCAACTGACTTCATTACTGCCTCCTCTGTGGCTTTTCTACTCTTGGGCAGAAAGAGGAATCAGACTGGGAAGAAGACAAGTTTGGTTTTTATTCTGGAATAGGTAGACTTGGGGTCTATAATATTTTCCACTGGGAAGATTTTAAACTAGTGAACTGCCGCCTATGAAGTAAACTTAGGTCAAAGTTACTATAAGTATAGAATTAATAAAGAGAGTTTATTAGACTCAATATTATATTTAGAAGGACTCACTGATTTCCACTGGTCACTAGTTTTCACCAGTCTGCAGTGAGGCAAGAAAAATAGGGTGTAAGGAGGTTTTCATAAAGTTGATTTATTTATTTACAAGGACTGACTTTTTAGAGGATATGTCCTTTATTTTTATTTTGGGGTCAAAATATAATTTAAAAATGAAGTGATGCAGATAGTAAATGGCAGTTGTCTATTGTTTTTTTATAGGTTGGTAAAACTTAAAAATTGCAGTTCTATTGGTTCCAATATTATTTGGAAAATCTGGATTGATCCACGAAGTCCAAAAGACGGGGAACACCAATGATGTCATCTATCTCTTACTTGCTAATCCAACAAATATTTTGAGGGCCTATGATGTGCTAAGAGAAGAGGGTACAAAATAAGAAAATGACTGCATGGTCACTTCTGCTCACAGTAAGAAAGGAGCAGGTTTAATCCATAGTTACGAAGAAGTTAAGCAGTTCTAGGCCTCTGGGAACAGGTCTGAGGGAAAGCCTATTTTTCTGGGTACTCGATCTCTTAATGAAAGAAGGAATGAGGCTGAGCGGTCTTGAATACGCACAGGTATTTGCTTGCTGCTGAGGGAAAAGGAATGAAAGAGAAGAGAAAACCATTTAGGGTAGGGAATTTTATTTTACTTATTAATTCTTAAGGTTTTATTTATTTGAGAGAGAGAGCACAAGGGGATGGGGCAGAAGGAGAAGCCGACTCCTCACTGAGCAGGGAGTCCCTCGATCCCAGGATCCTGGGATCATGACCCGAGCAGAAGGCAGATGTTTAACTGACTGAGCCACACAGGTACACCAAGGGCAGGGAATTTTGAACAGGAGTTGGGGGACCTGGTAAAGGACAAGATGTAGTAATGATGAAGAGATGAGGAGGGCCAGATAAAAGAGTTTTTGTTGGCTTGGCTACGGACTTTATTTTTTTTTTGTTAAAACTGTGGTAAAAAACAAACAAACGAAAAATCAAACCATGGGGTACCTGAGTGGCTCAGTCAGTTAAACGTCTGCCTTCAGCTCAGGTCATGATCTCTGGGTTCTGGGATGGAGCTCCTGCTCAGCAGGAGTCTGCTTGTTTGCCCACCCCCCATGTTTGCTTGCTCTCTCTCGCAAATAAATAAAATCTTAAAAAAAAAAAACCCAAACCATAAAATTTACCATCTTTACCATTCTTAAGTGCACAGTTCAGTAGTGTTAAGTATATTCGTACTGTTATGAAATAAGGACTTTATGCTATAAGCACCTTAGATTAATGGGGAAAGATTTCAGGATAGGACTGGAGATTTAGGAAGACTGGATAGTGGGAGTAGTAGGAGGTAGGGGATGGAGGTTAGGAGGACTGAAAGGGATTACAGGGTTAAATGTTTGTGGGGCCTTGTGAGTGGGAACTGGTTTCTGGCTTGGTCACAGGGTTTTTGCCAGAGGGGAAGTTTAGAGACCAGAACTCAACATACCTTTGGCTGAGTACCAGACCTGTATGGGCCAGCTTTCCAGGGGCTGCACCACTTGAAGCTTATGAGCCACAGCTAACCAGGATGTACTTTGTTAAACCCCTAAAATTAAAAAGATTTTTTTTTCCATCAGTTGCAAAAAGTGAAAAGTTTGGCAATCTCCAACTTTTCTTGAAAAATTAAAATATATGGGACAGTGGAATCATAAGTCCCTCAAGGAAACAATCATAATTCATATCAATGTATAATAAACCTATAGGAAAGTACACAAGTATGTAACTTGACGTTCACAAGTGAACATTCCCCACTAACCAGCAATCCTATCAACATGCAGAACATTACTAGTATCTCCAAAGTTATTTAATACTGCTTATTTAAATCCTACTAACTTATTCAATCCTACTAATTTATTTATCCTACTAACAATCTTATGAGGCAGATTATATTACTATCGCCTTTTTAAATACGAAGAAACCGAAGCATAGATAAGTCACCAGGCTAAATATTGAAACTAGCATTTGAAATTGGATCTGCTGTCTGATTCCGAATCCCATACTCTCCAGAAAAAACAGTGACTTGGTAAGTTCGCTTTTAACAACGTGGAGAGGCTGCCTCCCGCCACGGAAACTTACTTCCGGGCGTCAGAGCCACGGAAAGCACCGACCACCAGGGGTTCGCAGCTTCTGCCTTCCGCGCCAGCGACCGCCCCTCCCGAGCGCAGCATCCAGGAGAGCCGCCCGCGGCGTGCTGCGCAGTCTCCACACACGTGAGGGCGCTGTCGCAGCTACAATCGGAGTGCCTCTTTCTGTTGTCGCGATATTCTAGAGGCCGGAAAAACGCAAGATTGAAGGTCACGTAGATGGCACGCCTCGCCCCGTACGCCTAAGTTCTCGCGTGAGTTTTACTTCCGCCCTTTTGGCTCCCTGAGCAGCGCAATGGCGGTCGGCAAGAACAAGCGCCTTACGAAAGGCGGCAAAAAGGGAGCCAAGAAGAAAGTGTAAGTGTCTCCTGTCTTGGCCCCCAGCTTTTTGAGGTCATGTTGGGCTCGGCAGGCGGGTTCTGGATGGCGGTGTGAGCCGGATGGTGAGGATATCAGTTGGATTGCGAGGGCCGTGCCGGGTTGGTAAACTGAGAACGGTGGCCTGGCGGGTACGGGTACTGCATCTCCATGGGCCGGCTTCTTTCCTTTGGCCTTCTGGGCCTTGTGGGCTCCCTGGCCTTGTAAATTTATTCCATTCCCGTCCTCTCTTTGGGCCAGGTGGGACGCGTGGAGTTCCTAATGAGCTTGTTTGAGTCCCTGAAGAGCCAGGGTTACCAGTACGTGTCTTCATATACCAGTAGAGTTCAAGAGACGTGCGTGTTATTTGGAGGCAAGGCTCCTTGTGTAGCCGAAGAACCGATGGGTTGGGGAGCGTGTACGTTTATGGTATAATTTTACAAAGTGTCCGGTCTGTGTACAGTGAAGCTGATACCTATCGTAGGGAAGAGCTAGGTTTGCACCCCTCATCTCACTGAAGGGAGTAGTTACTTAGACTCCAGTTGCTTACATGCCAGTTAGCCCTTTAAAATCATCAGAATGAGGAAAGTTTTAAAAATTCAGTAAGAATTACGTGATCTGCGATAAAACTTATGTGTTTTTAAAATACAGGGTTGATCCATTTTCTAAGAAAGATTGGTATGATGTCAAAGCACCAGCTATGTTCAACATAAGAAATATTGGAAAAACACTAGTCACAAGAACTCAAGGAACCAGTGAGTATTTTATTGTTTTGTTTTTTAAATCAAGGTTTACTGGTGGTTGTATGGTGGGAGAATTAGGGAAATAGCTCTCGGTTGCAGCTCTGGCCACGGTGGTGCTTTTTTGGTACAACATTTGTAGAAGAAAGGTGGTGCTTTGAGAATTACTAAGAAAATGTGCCTAGGTACTTCTGAGTTTCGAGTAAGCACTGGCCTTAAGTCATTGGTTGCCACATGGATTTGGTTAACAAAAGTTAAGTTCTTTATACTTTACCATTAACTCTCTAAGTTCAGCTTTATGCATGAATGTTCTTTGTTGGCTTGACTTTTGTGTGGTTCCTAATGTTAGTAAGACAATTTCTTGTTTTATAGAAATCGCATCTGATGGCCTCAAGGGTCGTGTTTTTGAAGTGAGCCTGGCTGATCTGCAGAATGATGAAGTTGCATTTAGAAAATTCAAGCTAATTACTGAGGATGTTCAGGGCAAAAACTGCCTGACCAATTTCCATGGCATGGATCTTACCCGTGACAAAATGTGCTCCATGGTCAAAAAATGGCAGGTGAGAACAAAAGTTTCTTAGAGTGCGTGGTGCTTTGGCGTTCATGGCCAGGGATACCCTGTTACGAAAAGGAGCAGCAAATGTGACTGAAGTAGATTTCATTTCAAATCCTTGATGTTTTCTAGCTTTTATTGAGTGCTGACTCTGGGATTGGCACTCTTGAACTTGAATAAAGGGGTAAGCAAGCCATGATCCTCCTATTTAAGTGGAGTTCAAGATTTATTTGTTTGTTTTTTTCCAAGTTTTAAAATTGGGTTTATCAGAGTTGCTAAGAGTGGCAGAGACTGGTGTGAGGTTGGAATCTTTACTCCATTTCCCAGTTGTGTTCTCTTTGGCAAGTAACTTAAAGCTTGCTAAGCTTTGATTCCTTTATCTAAAATGGTAGGCAGGTAAGATCATCACTTCTTGGAGTTATGAAGATGAAATAAAAGAGCCATGTGAAGATGCTTTAAGGACAGAACTTGACACAGAGCATTTAGAAAGCATTGTTACTACAGCCGATAATTATATTGGTTCAGATGTGTCTGGCTAACCATTCAGTTTTGGGCTGTTTTGTATATGGGAATGAATGATGACAAAATGTTTCGGTCCCAGATGATACATATTGATTATACTGTTACATTTATTTCTGACATTCCCTGCAGATTTTATGGGTGAGTTTCTGGAAATGTTCTAAGGTCCTTTTGCCATAAGGGTATTGCTCATTTCTTCAGTATACAATTTACAAAATGCAAAGGAGGTATTTCAGTTTTTCTTGCTACCTAAGGTAGTTTTCGTTTTTTAACTGGAGGCAAAAATATGAGTAGTTAGTGGATTTTTTAATACATTTTAGCTGTGAAATTGAATATTTAATCGTCATCAGGCTTTAGTTTGGATCATGAAGGACATTTAAAAATATATGCATTTAGTGTTATAGCAGTATTTCACCTATTCAGACACATTTTCCTAAAAAGGAATAAGTGTAGACTGGAGTCTATAGAACTGGTTTTCTTATCACGCAGAGGTGTACAGTTGGTTGGTGGGAAGGGTAGGCTGTTGAAGGCTGGCATGTGAAAGATATGGGGCGGTGCTGTGCTATTGAGATGGGGATAGAAGTGTTACCTAGGGAATAGAGCTGAGAGGACTTGGTATTTATTTAATTAGATATGAAGGATAGTAAGATTTGGAGTAACTGGGTAAGTTCACTTCAAGGAAGTTAATTCTGTAAATTAGGCATGTAGTTTCTGTTACTTTATATTGTATGAGTACTTGGTTTTTCTAGCGTTTTTATGTTAGAATTGGAGGGCTAAAAATTGGTAACATTAAGACGTACATCTGATAATATCTTTTTTTCACTAGACCATGATTGAAGCTCATGTTGATGTCAAGACTACCGATGGGTATTTGCTTCGTCTGTTTTGTGTTGGTTTTACTAAAAAACGCAATAATCAGATTCGGAAGACCTCTTATGCTCAGCACCAGCAGGTCCGCCAGATTCGGAAAAAGATGATGGAGATCATGACCCGAGAGGTGCAGACAAATGACTTGAAAGAAGTGGTCAATAAATTGTAAGTGTTTCTTTTCCTCACACCACATAACCCTGAATTTCTGCTTATCCCTCAGATGAAGGAAAGCATATGAAACAAGGTGGAGTCAGACCTGTGTTTAAATCCTGTCTGAAACTGTCTGGTTGTATCCCTTAAAATGAGAACATGTTAAGTGCTCAGTAAATGTGATTTGGTTTCTTTATCCTTATTTGAATGAAGCAGTCTCATGGCAGATACTGAGACTTGAAGCATAGGAAATGCTTTTGTCTTAATTAGAAAATACACTGTATGGGCAAAACTTCTCCACAGTCAGTAATGTATGGGAATAGATGATGACAAGATGTTTCGGTCCCAGATGATGTGCACTGATTTTGTTAACATCTTTCTGATGTTCCCGTGCAGTTGGCTAGGAGGGTGGAATAGAAAAGGCAGAAAGCTCACATGCTAACTTTCCTGCTAACTACTTGTATAATTCGAATCGTTTAACCTCCACCTGTAAAGGGGCAGTAATAGACTGTGTCGACTGTCTTACATGAGGTTTTGAGTGGATTAAATGACGTGGGTATTAGTATGTATAAATTTATCCATTTCTGTCTTTACTGGTTTGTAGGATTCCAGACAGCATCGGAAAAGACATAGAAAAAGCTTGTCAGTCTATTTATCCACTCCATGATGTCTTCGTTAGAAAAGTAAAAATGCTGAAGAAGCCCAAGTTTGAATGTAAGTGGAAAATCATAGGATTCCTGAGAAAAATAATGTGTGGCCAGATACATTGATGTCTTGTTTTTTTTTTAAGTCCAGATTATGGTTTTTTTTTTTTTCTGTCATGCCTATGTAATATTGAAGATCATTGTTTTAAGATAATGGTGTACTATAACATTTTCTTTCTTTCTTTTAGTGGGAAAGCTCATGGAGCTTCATGGTGAAGGTAGTAGTTCTGGAAAAGCTACTGGGGACGAGACCGGTGCTAAAGTTGAACGAGCTGATGGATATGAGCCACCAGTCCAAGAATCTGTTTAAAAATCAGACATTTAATGGTGACAAATAAAAAAAATCTTATTTGTGATGTTTAATTTTCTGATGTTTCTTTTTAAATATTGTAGGCTTGGTGAATCAGATATTCTGAACTGAAGGTGATGTGAACTGTTGTATGGAGTTTATCCATTGCTCTGCATTACTGAATAGCTGCAAAAGGGTAGTGATCCACTTTAAGCTGTAGTGATCTGGATGGAAGTACTACAGAGGGTTAGTAAAAGGGAATCTTTTTTAACATGCTGTATGTTTTTAAATGCTTTTTTTTTTAAGTTTATTTGACAGAGAATACAGGCAGAGGGTGAAGCAGGCTCCCGACATGGGACTCGATCCCAGGACTCTGGGATCATGACCTGAGCCGACACTGAACCAACTGAGACACCCAGGTATCCCTTAAATGGTTCTTGAACCATCTGGAAGGCTTGTTAAAATATGGCAGGGCCCTGCCCCCAGAGTTTCATTCAGTAGTTGTAGGGTGAGCCCTGAAAACTTTTTTTTTTTAAACTTGCATTTAAACAGTTTCCAGGTTATGGTGATGGCCAGGACCACAGTTGGAGAACCACTGTGCTGGACTGATTAATGGGAAAAGCCTGTTAAATTTTTAGGGTTTTTTTTTTTTTTTAAATCCAAGTGTTCTTTTCCCTATAGCAGCAAAATGCCACACCGCACCAGTACTGTGAAGTTGAACTTGGCTAGAGAAATTGGTTATTGATCACCTGTTAATAAGTGGGTATTTGATGCCGCCCACTAGCCAGTATTTCCTCCTCTAGTCATTCACCCATTCTGTAGTCCTCCTCACCTCCAACTTTTTCATTTTTGATCAGCTGATGACCTTAAAATCATTAGAAAAGTTTAAAGTAGATGAAAGAACTTAACAAATTCCTACCCTGCCATGTATGTATATATTAGCATTTTTGCCTTCCCTCTTGCCTAATCAAATTCATGGCTCTAGCAGTTTTCACCTTTATTGATATTTATTCAACCAGTCCCTTCCACCAGCATACAAACTGAAATCTGCCCTTCCAGGTAACACCCTACTCAAACCCCTTATATTGCAAAGCTCAAAAAAGTTGACTGTGTATCTTGGACAATGAGCAGTTTTTGTTTGATGTTGAGTAAACCATTTTCTTTGTACCTAATTTTACTTTTAAATTAGAAGTTGGACACCTCCCACAAGCTGTTGTATGAAGGTTGCCAGTGACTTTGTCGCTAAGTTTAAATGGCCTGTTAATGACATTTTATTTGCCTCAAGGGACATCTGACAGTTGAATCTTAAAAAGATTTCCTCCCATGTCAATAGCCACTGTTTACTAGTTCATCTCAGACATTAGTGTTGGAGAGGCCTGGGGCTTAGTCCTTGGACGTTTATCAATTATCTCCCTAGATACTCTTATTCAGTATATTAAACCGACTTCCAGATTTTTTATTTCTAGCCTGTACCTTTCTTTGAACTATAGGTTTGTCTATCCAACTGCTTACTTAGCATCTTTACTTGGATATAAAATAGGCATTTCACCATTTGACAGGTCTAAAATGGTATTCTGGATACTAACAGTTTAACCCGCCCTTCCTGTTTTAGGCCAAAATCATCTGGTCATCCTTGACAATTCAGTTTATTCAAAATGTATCTGGAATCACCATTTCTTAACTCTGTTGCGATCACTTTTGCCTGGATTGTTACTGCCTACCTGGTCTCTGTAGGTCCACTCTTGAGGATGGTCTGTTCACTCAAGGCCCAAACTGATCTTGCCCCTCACCTCTTAACTACCTCTTAGAAATGCCCCTAACGTTTTTTAGCCAGACTGCCCTCACTATTCCTGGATGGGCTAGGTACATTTTTACCTTAGGGCTTTGGCACTTTTCCCCCCTGTGCTTGGAATAATCTCCTTAAATGCCACAGAGCTTGCTCCTTTACCTCTACGTCTCAGTAGACCCTGATGATGGGCTTGGCCTGTTAAAAATTGTGCCCTAACCTCCACAATCTCTTATTTTTTCTGTAGTTTTTACTTGTGTCTACTAGAGTATTTCATGAGGATTGCTTTTTTTGGGTCTTGTTCACCACTACATCTCCAGTGCCTAGAAGTCCAGTGTTTGTTGAATAAAGGAATAAATGACATTCCCTATTGATACCCCATAGTGAAGAAGCAAAGTTTTCAGTAAAAAACATTAGTTGTACATTTCGATCTCAAATGACAGGGGCTTCCTTTGCAGGGCAGACAAAAGTTGGGTCTAAAAAGCGGTCATTGAGGGTAGAGTCCAGGAACTGAGTTTTTATCTTGGTTTTGGACATTATCTAGTGATACAGTCAAGCTCCAATTAATTTGCTGCATCTGTATAGGGCTTGGCATAGCTCTGTTTTATCTTACAAGGGTTCATTTGAAAATGGTTCCAGGAGGAGTATGTGATTGAATTATTTAAATGATTTGGCTTGCTTGGTGACGGGTTTAAGTTATCTTCTGGCCAGCTTGAAGGTGGGTAACTTCCAACCAGTGGAAAATACTTCAAAGGGTAACTCCGTTCCCTATTTCCCATTTAAGTATCTTATATAAGCTTAAACATGCAAGAATTCAGAAAATAATGCCATGAGAACTTCCTGAGGAATTGACCAGAGAACAAGCTTCAAACAAATTAACTACAGAGCTATCAATGCAATAACACATAGATCCTAAGTATTCACATGTGGCTTTTCTCTACTTGACTCTTCATTGGAACAATTTTACTTTGGTCTTTCACTGGGAAACAACAGGGATACAGGAATCTCCAAAAACAAGCTACTGAAGACCTTTGTGTTCAGGCATGATTGGATTAGACAGCAAAACAGTTGATCTGAAACTGGCTTTTGTTTTTGTTTTTTGTTTTTTGTTTTTCAAAGTGGCTTTTGCTTCTTGAATGTGTACAATTGAGTGATATCCGAAAGTGTGTACAAATGGGAAGTAAAGTGCTCAGGAGAGTATCCTAGATAATATGGGTGCACGTTATGTAATTACACAGGTTTTTAACTGGAAAAATAAGGCAGAAGAGATTGGGATAATGCAGTGTGAGGATTTTGCTTGATGTTACTAGGTTTGGTGGAGGAGGAGGGCCATGGGCCAAGGGAGGTGGGTGGCCTCTAAAAGCTGGCACAAATGGGGAGAGGGGCAGAGAAGGGAAAGGGAGAATCTGAAGCAGACTCAGCACTGAGCTCACAGCTGGACACAGGGCTCAATCTCACCACCGTGAGTTCATCACCTGAGCCAGAACCAGAAGTCAAACACTTTACCTGATGGAGCCACCAAGGCGCCCTGGCCCACTACATTTTTATAGCTGTACTGTTAACATTGCTTGAGCACCCAGCCATTACTTACATTCTCCCTCTGAGGCCTTATGCAGTCTCATTGCTACAAGTCTCTACGTCCTTATGCCCACTTGCAGTCCCTGCATTGATAGCTCTGTAGTTAGATCTGTGTGGACCTTGTTCTCTGGTCAATGCCTCAGGAAGTTCTCATGGCATTATTTTCTGAATTCTTGCATGTTTAGTACAGTTTGTCAGTGTGCTTTATACGTGAAAGTCACTTTTATTGGATATAACATCCTTGGCTTTTTCTTTGTGCATCTTAAATATGCTACCACATTTTCTTCTGCCATAAAACATTGCTAATGAAGGTCTGATGATAATTTTTCTAATTTTCTTTCCCTTATTAGTTACTTTGTTTTGGTTAGAAGCCCAATTAATTTTTTTTAATCCAGTGAGTTTATAAAATATAACTTGGTAGATCTGATTGAGTAGTCTCAGGTATGCAGTATACTCTGTGAATATGGAATTTCAACTCTTTTTTTGAGGCATTGTTTTCATAAATTAAGGTTTTTAACATTTGTTCTGTTCCCTTGATTTGGTTTCCTTTACTGGGGACTTCCTTGCCTGTGATCTCCTGGCAGCTGTTGTAGTCCCTGACTATCCATGTGATGAACTCCGTGGGTTGTACTTGTAGGAGGTGCCGGCTAATTACCGCCCACGGGCTTAGTCTGGCCAGTGTCTGTTTCTGGATGGCCCACAAGCTTACAAATGGCTTTTCCGTTTTCATATGGCTGAAAAAAAATAGTTCATCACATGTGAGCTTATATGAAATTCAAATCTCAGTTTACCCAAAGTGTGACTGGAGCATAGCTACACACTCAGCTTCACGTATGCCAGTCAGTGCCTCTGGCACCGCAGCGGCAGAGCTGAGTAGCTGTGACAGACCATCTGCGGCACACGCGTCACTGCACACTAAGCGGCAGCACATGCACACTGCGGCGACACAGGAAGAATGCGATGTTTCCTATCGTCTCTCTGAAAAGACCCCTTCAGAGACACGGTACGTAAAACCTCATTACAAATCCGCATTACGGTGAACATTTGCAGTCGATGATGGAGATTGCTGACTTGAACACTAAGGGAAACGTCACCCCCAAGCCCAAAAGAGAGACTTCCATTATTTTTAAAAAATTACTCAACTGTTACAGTTTCGACTTAATAAAAATTTTGTGGAGATTTTGTTTCTGCTCATTATGCCTGCACGGTATCCTCAATTTTGCCCCTTGGGTCTTTACAGAAAAAGCTTACTGACACCTGCTATGAATAAGGAAATAAAGCATTCAAATTAACTGATAGGGTCTGGGCAACCTTGCAATGGAGAAAAAAAATTATACTTTCTGAATAAATTTGTGCTTGTGTGTGTGCCTGTGCACACACACGCCTCTGGGTCAGTCCAGTGTGCTCTTGTATATTCTGCTGCTAAGCCCGAGGCTGACGCATACAAGCTTGTGCTGTAAATGCCTGTGAAGTTTCAGACAATCTACTTTTAGAAAAGTGTTAAAAGGACAAACTCCCCCGCCATTCACCACCAGTGGTTGTGCCAGTATTTAACCCAAGGGCCTCTACCCTTTGAGGTCCAGTATTTTCACTAGATAGATGTCCTGTAGTTGGTAAGTCAGAACCCTTAATCTCATAGGCCTTGACTGGTTTTTATCACCCTTCCAACAGGGGTGTTTGATAAACTCCAATAAAATTCAGGGGCCTGCTCCCCAAGTAGTTTCTTGGGACTGTGTGGGTGGATTTAGAATATTTAATCCCTTAGTAATCAAGGCAAGTCTCTGACCTGCCACAAAAGGAGACCCAACTCCGTGGATGCTTTGGGTACCGGAGACAGCATGGTCTCAGTAAACGGGCCTTCCTGGTTAAGTAAAAACTGCAGCAGCTTTGGCATCTTCATTTTGCGTGAAGTGGTGCCAGTTACTCTTCAGAAACCATGTCTCCCACCCCATTGTCTGAAGCACAGCTGCTGGCTCATGGCGGCCCTCACTTCATAGAGAGCCCCTAAACACACGATGTGAATCACCGGTGGCTCAGCTAAGTTGAAAGCTGATGGTAGTCATTATGCTACGCAGAACTAGAGTGAGTGGTCACCGCCCAGTGAGCTGAATTCAAGGCGGTTCACATAGATCTGCTAATACCTCCCTTGATGAACAGTCCCCTTTGCTGACTCTTTGCCCATGGCCTAGCCATCTGGTCTGCCACTTGAAAGACTATATTCAGGCAGATTAAAAACATCCCTTTTTTAGGGCTGTCAATTGTGGGAACAAATTGTGGCTATTGATTGGGCCACCTGGTAAAGGCCAACTCTGACGTGACCCAGTAGAATCAAACTACCGATCAAGCCCGCACCACCGGACTGCCCCCACACATGGCAACACATTCACCATTAAGGGCTGTGCACACAGGAAAGAACTCTTTCTCACGCATGCCAGATGGGTGACTCCTGCCAAAAGTTGGCCCACGTGTCCCGAGGCGAACGACTGACTAGTGACAGTCTGACGCCACTGGACTATGTTGCCACCACGCAGGGTAACGGCTCGTGCCTCAGCACTGCCGATACATTTTTAGGTTATGATGTTGCTGTTCCAGTCTGATCAACTGACCACACAACTGTAGCCCCTGAAACTCATATTGTTTGTGCCATGTTTAGTTTTCCAGACCACTTGCAACCTGACGTTGGGGCACTTTTTGTCACAAGGGCCACTTAGCAGAGTATCTGAAGGGTATTTCATGGCTTTCTACCACTCACAGATATCTAGAATTGCTGGGCATCGAGAACAGGTTTCTGGTTCTACGTAGCACCCTCACTTCCTCCTGTTCTACATACCTGAGTGAGGTAGTTGGGGGTCACAGAGTATGTCAATCCCCAGAAAAGAATCAGCTCTTGGCTGCCTCCTGGGTGATAATCAGGACAAAAGGTCTCGGTGAAAGTGGGATGATTGGAGAAAAGATGAAATTATAAATATCTCCCCTGGCATCGGAGAAAACAGCCCAGATCCTAGGAGGGAGGACAGGGCAGCACTTACTGTATTGTTACTTAGATCATTCTCAGTCTTGGCACTATTAATATTTTCGGCTGGATAATTCCATGTTGTGAGGGGCTGTTTTGTGCTAGCACCTTTTCCCCGGCTGTAACAAAATGGTCTGTAGACATTGCCAAATGTCTCCTGGCGACAAAAACTGCTCCCAGTTGAGACAGCTAACCTTAATCCTAAATCACGCGGCAGTTGCAGTGAAGTCTGAGCTGCGACTGCGTTTGTCATGTGTCCACGTGCTATGAAAACAAGAAAACTCATAACAGACCTGGTCGGTCTCGAACTATTCTGCTATGCCTGATGCCATCAACCGCAGCTCCTAAATGCAAATGTGTACAAACTGGCAAATCAACACAACCTGATTCAATCTGGCCGATCACATGCTTTTGATGTCTGAGCGGCTTTGGGCAATGCCAAAAACGGCAACTGGAGCTGCAACTATGTGGTGGCACTGTCCATGTGCCTTAATCAAACCAACGTGATGGTAATCCAGATCGGGCTTCACAACAAATTCTGAAGTGACCTTTGCCCTTTTGATTGTATTTCCGGATGGGAAAAAAATGGGTCACGAGATGGCTCTCCACTGGGGACAGGAGTTGCTTTTTTGCCCATCTACTGTTCCTCTAATTATTGACAATGACATCAAAGATTAGCAGATCAGCTGCAACTCACTTGCACGGTTCATAATGAAAAATGGCCTGGCCTTAGAATACCTCATGGCTACCTCAAACAAGAGCTACTCTTACCCTCTTGGGCTTATTCACAGTTGGCTAAGTGTGGAGAGAATGAGATCAATACCACACGTTGGCTTCATCCATCGCTTCAAGTCTTACTGATGATAGTCTCTGTCAAACGTGCTGTGGGATTCTAACCTTTGCAATCAGAGTGGCTGATGGAGGAGCATATTCGTGTAAAAATTCTAATTTGGGTAAGAGCGTGTCACACTGAGGAGTGAATTGTGAGAAGCAATCTGCTATAGAGCCCAAGTGTCCCTGCATGTTCTCATTGAGTATGCCAAGAATGTAATTATTTGCCTGCTCTCTACCTGGGCCATTTCTCAGGTTTGTGTTTGCATCCTTGTGAGCAATCTTGAGGGATGAGGTAATGTCTCCCCCTGGAAAAAGAGCAGGCCTGCTTCCACTTACTACACAAGTGCTAAAGCTTAGTGTTCCTCATTTGTAATGCAACCCACTACATGATGGGCCCTTTGCATTACCTCTGTAGGATTTGAGGGGCATGGGAAACTGGAACTAATGAACATGAAGCTTTGGCTATTGGTTTGCTAGGAGTAATAAAATCCTTTTATTTCTGACCCAGGAATGTCTTTTGCCAGCATCCATGAAACTGACAGGCTAACTTTTCAGCTTTAAGCTGGGTAGAAAGTCAAACACTGCACAGTTCCTGACACTTTCTCCTCAATTATTTTGAAGCAAATTTCAGGTATTAAACATAAATATTTCCGCATGTATCTCTAAAACAATTCCTTAAAAAGAAAACAACCACAATCCTATTAACACACTTCTAAACTTCAGTAATTCCTTAATAGTATTAAATACCCAGTTACACCAGTTTAATTGATGATGTTGGATATAATACTGTGATAGGCAATGCAAGTGTGAAAGCAAGGGTAGTGAACTCCATTTGCTAAGACCATTCATGAAGTCAAGGTTAAGAAATTGCAGGTATCATTAGCTTTAAGTCTGTTTGTGGAACTGTAATTGTTTTGTTCAGAAGAAAATACAATCCACTACAGTGGCAGAAACCGACAATACCATTAGACTGTTAAAACCAAATGCTGGGGTAGGAACACCTGGGTGGCTCAGATGGTTAAGCGTCTGCCTTTGGCCCAGGTCATGATCCTGGGGTCCTGAGATCGAGCCCTGTGTCAGGTTCCCTGCTCGGTGGGGTGTCTGCTTCTCCCTCTCCCTCTGCTCTTCCCCCCCCCCCACTTGTGCTCTCTCTCTTGCTCTCTCTCTCAAAATAAATAAAATCTTAAAAAAAAAAAAAAAAGAACACACCAAATGCTGGTAAGGAGTGGAGTAACAGGAACTCTCAAATATCACTAATGGAGTGTAAAATGGTACAACACTTTGGAAAACAGGCAGCCTTATTTTTTTTTAAAAGATTTATTTATTTTAGAGACAGCGAGCGAGTGAGCGTGAGCGGAGGGAGGGGCAGAGAATCTCAGACTCTCCCCTGAGCTGGGAGCCTAACACAGGGCTTGATCCTAGGACCCTGAGATCATGACCTGAGCTGAAATCAAGAGTGAGCCACTTAACCTTAAGCTGAGCCACCCAGGTGCCCTAAAGAGACAGTTTTTTAATAAAATATTTCACTCCTTAACAATTTTACTCCTACATATTTATCCAAGAGAAATAAAATCCTATGTGCACAAAAAGACTAAGAATGTTAATACTAGTCAATGATAAAGCTGGGGGGGAATGTACATACCAGCTTTATTCATAATAGCTAAAAACTAGAAAAAGATCAATAGGATAGATAAATTGTGGTATATGCATATGATGAAATACTACTAAAAAATAAAAGGGAACAAATTATATTACAACATGGAGGACTCTCAAAATTATGTTGAGCAAAAGAAGCCAGAAGAGTAGATACTGCGTTATTTCATTTTTATGACATTCTAGAACAGGAAAAATGAATCTTTGGTGATAGAAATCAGAACGGTGATTGCCTCTGCAGGGGGAAAGGGGTAGGGGAAGAGAGCAGGATGTGATGACTGACTGGAAAGGGGCATGAGAAACTTTCTGTGGTGATGGAAATGTTCTATATATTTATTGATGGTTATGAGTGTACAGAATTGTCAAAACTCACAGAAGTGTATACTTAATATCTGCATTTTATGCAAATTATGCTCCCATTTAAAAAAAAAATGGATCTAACCAGCTAGGTCTTGGACTGGCTGCATTTTAGCGTCTGTCCCATTCTGGGATATGCTTTCCACACTATAAACTTACTCCTTCACACCTACTTAGGTCTGGAACCAAACCTAAATACACTTCGTCAAGTGCTTCTTGGCTGCCATGAGAATCAGGACCTTGGCTCCACATACGGCTCTGCATGGTAGCTTGGGGCATCACCTCCAGGCATCACGCTACATCTGGTCATAATGCTCAACATTCCAGTGGTTATGGTTATTAGTGCCATCTATGGCCTGATGGCAGTGGTCCTTAGTACCAAATCCTAAGTAAGAAAATCTTACTTTGTGCAGTTGGACACCATCTTGAGTGATTTGGCTGCTGGCTTCGTGGGGATCATCAGTATGCAGGGTCTGCTCGGCAGCCCTCTTTGTGAGTGTAATTCTGATTCTCATCTTTCCAGAAGTACTCAGTTTCTTTGGGCTCATCGTTTGCCCTTATTCTCTTTATAAAGTAGTTCTTCCTTATGTCCATCGAACAGAATGTGCTGTAGCGGCCATGCAGCCCGATCCAGCAGAACAGCCTGACACACTTGCACAGGGGCAATCACCCCACTTAGCAGTTCGTCTTCTGGATGCAGAGTGCTTTAGCGCCCTATATTCTGTTGCTCTCTGACTTTGCCCCGAACTGTCTCACTGTAGTGGACAACTAAGCCTTCCCATAGCCCAGCTAGGCCCCTCTGACCAGCAAAGATGCAGGCCTCCTTCTGCTCACCAAGATTCATCTCTCCCTCGAGTGCTCTGTACATATAAATAAATTGGATAGTTTTTTTCATCACTGTATATTTATTTTTTAATAGCTCTGACATTTCTTATGTCTAGAGAGAAGACGCCACTGTCTCTCCTTAGTACAGGCACAGCTCATTTTATTGTACTTCATTGCACTATGCAGACGCTGTGGTTTTTTGTTTTTGTTTTTTACAAATTGAAGGTCTGTGACAACCCTGCACTGGGCAAGCCTTTTGGTGCCACTGTTCCAACAGCATCTGCTCACTTTGTGTCTCTGTGCCACATTTTGGTAATTCGTGCAGTATTTCAAACTTTTTCATTATTATTACATTTATAATGCTGATCTGTGATCAGTGATCTTTGATATTACTATAATATTATTTCCTGAGACCCAGCAATGTTGAAATTAGGCCAATTAATAACCCTACAATGGCCTCTAAATGTTCAAGTGAAAGGAAGAGTTGCATGTTTCTCACTTTAAATCAAAAGCTAGAAATGATTATGTTTACTGAGGAAGGCACGTCGAAAGCTGGGATGGGCCAAAAGACAAGCTTCTTGCATGAAAGTTAGCCGAACTGTGAATTCAAAGGTAAAGTTTTCAAAGGAAATTCAAAGTGCTACTCCAGTGAACACACAAATGATAAGGGAAATAGCCTCGTTGCTGATATGGAGAAAGTCTGAGTGGTCTGAAGATCCAAACCAGCCACAACATTCCCTTAAGCCAAAGCCTAATCCAGAGTAAGGCCCCAACTCTCTTCAATTCTGTGAGGGCTGAAAGGGTGAGGAAGCTGCAGAAGAAAGGTCTGGAGCTAGCAGAAGCTGGGTCATGAGGGTTAAGGTAAGAAGCTGTCTCCGTAACATCAAAGTGCAGGGTGAAGCAGCAAGCGCTGATGGAGAAGCTGCAGCAAGTTCTCCAGAGGATCCAGCTCAGATCATTCATGAAGGCAGCCACATGAACAACGCATTTTCGACGTAGATGAAACAGCTGTATATTGAAGAAAACGCCATCCAGAACTTTCATAGCTAGAGAGGAGAAGTCAATGCCTGCCTTCAAAACTACAAAGCACGGGATGACTCCCCTGATGGGGACAAATGCAGCTGGTGACTTTAAGCTGAAGCCAAAGTTCATTTACCATTCCCCGGATCCTAGGGCCCTTATGAGTTATGGTAAATCTACTCCACCTGTGCCCTATCAGTGGAACAACAAAGCCTGGATGACAGCACATCTGTTTACAACATGGTTTACTGAATATTTGAAGCCCACTGTTGAGACCTACTGCTCAGAGGAGAAGACTCCTTTCCAAATATGACTGCTCACTGACAACGCACCTGGGCACCCAAGAGCTCTGATGGAGATGGACAACATCCATGTCATCATGCCTGCTGACACACATCCATTCTGTGGCCCACGGATCAAGGAGTAATTTCAACTTTTGAGTGTTCTCATTTAGGAAATACATTTCATAAGGTTATAGCTGCCACAGATACTACTTCCTCTAATAGATCTGGGCAAAGCAAATTGAAAACCTGAAAGGATTCAGCATTCTAGATGACATGAAGAACAGTTGTGATTCATGAGATGTCAGAATACCAGCATGAACAGAAGTTTAGAAGAAGTTGATTCCAACTCTCCTGGATGACTCTGGGGACAGAAGACTTCCGCAGAGGAAGTAACTGCAGATGTGGTGGGCATAGCGAGAGAACCATTATTAGAATGAGACCTAACTGCTGCATCTCATGATCAAACTTGAAGGGATGAGAAGTTGCTTCTTACGGCTGAGCAAAGAAACCGGTTTCTTCAGAGGAAATCTACCCCTGGTGAGGATGCTGTGAAGACTGTTGAAATGACAACAAAGGATTTAGAATATTCTGTAAATTTAGTCTGAGAGGACTGACTCCAATTTTGAAAGTTGTTCTACTGTGGGTAAAATGCTATCAAGCAGCATCACATGCTACAGAGAAACGGTTCATGAAAGGAAGAGTCAATTAAAGTGGCAAACTTCACTGTTATCCTGTTTTAAGAAATTGCCACAGCCACCCCAGCCTTCAGCAGCCACCACCCCGGTCAGTCAGCAACCATCAGCACTGCGGCCAGACCCTCCACCAGCAAAAAGATTACAACTTGCTGAGAGCTCAGACATGGCTAGCATTTTTTAGCAATACAGTATTTTTAAATTAAGGTATGTACATTGTTTTTTAAACATAATGCTAATGCACATTTAATAGACTATGGTATAGTGTAAACGTAACTTCGACATGCACTGGGAAACCAAAATATTCATTTCACTTGCTTTATTGTGATATTCACTTGATTGCAGTGGTCTGGAACTGAACCCCCAATATCACTGAGGTATGTCTGTATAGTGCAATCTTAGGTAGAGTACTGAATTGAAGGGTCAGTTACAGGCTCTGACGCTCTTTGGAAGTAACAAATCTGCTCTTCAGCTGTTGGCTACTTGGGATGGGGAGAACAATGTGGTGGGCCTCAGTGGTCCTCTGAGTCAGGGCTCTATTGAATAAACAAACTTAAATATGACTGGAGAAATAAATGTCGCTGTCCACTTTATTTTAACCGTAAAGAAGAACTAAATATGGATATTTTGGTATTAAGACTGTCAGTTCATTTCTGTTAAAAGAGGATAGACAACCAATAGGTAATTCTCCTTCCTAAATTTCCTTTCCTTTCTAAATTGTAAAGGAATCTGAGTCACTACTTCTCCTGAAAAATATTTCAATGAGTTATTGCCTAATTTATAGTATTTGAAGATACCTAAGCAATCCATGGCTTACACACAATTAAGATTCCTTAAAAAAAAAAAAAGTCCAGAATGTAACCCAGACTCTGAAATATAAATTTATTAGCTTAACAGTGCCTAAGTTAATCTATTAGACTCCAAAATACTGTAACAGTTTCTGAACTACATGTATATGAAAACCTAGGTTTAGGGACTTTTGATCTTACCGAGAGCATACCCCTACAGAAACACCTTTTCATGATCTGATGTTTCAAGCATTCATAAATCCCTTAGTAAGCCAAAAAGGAATCCCCATTAATGGATCAATTGATGTTTGAGTTTTTAGATAACATCAATAATGTCTACATAAAACTGAGAAGCTAAGCAGGAATTTTTTTTCTTGAAGAGAAATAAATTTAAGACTTTATTCTCTGCAACTCATTCTAATCATACATATTATGCCTGAGAGGTTATGTTTACGAACAATAAAACAGATCAAATCTCCTTCTTTAATTGCCAAAGAGAAATGTATCATTTTAGCACAACAATGGGAATCAGTGGAGCTAGCTGGGTCTTGCTGTAGGCTCTGCCATACCTGTATGACCTTGGGCAAATCATTCAACCCCTGCAGGTTGAGCTCTGGTCTGCAGACTCTTCAGTGGTTTAACAGGATGAGCTTGCAATTAGCAGAGAGGCCCCTAGATGGTGCTGTTGTTCTGACTTAGGCTTTGTACTTTTTTCTATAATTAACAGTGAAGTAAAAAGGCATAGGTTAGAAAATGACTTCCTTTTAGTCCTGAAAAAATTCACTGTTAAGTATTCAAAATGGCTTGAATTATGAATCATATGGCCCATGTGCATCTGGCATTAATTAAAAGGAATTAACCATAAAAGGAATAAACCATTAATGATTATAACGAATATCTCCTATTACAATTAGCTCAAATATCCATTGCTATTTCTCTAGGTGTATGTATCTAAGCCTAAGAAACTGAATAAAAACCAAAAAATTATTGTTAAGAGTTGATGTATAAAAAATGCTATAGAAAAATATTTTGTTTTTTTTCAAATGCTTGTTCTAACAATAAATCCTGATAAATGCACTGATTGTTTTTCACTACGAATGCTTCAGGCTATATTTCCATGAGCACAATGTGATTCCATGAGCACAATGACAGATATATTACATTACCCCCCTGGCTATGTAAACAAGGACATCTTTTTTAAAAAATCTACTTTCTTTAAGTATTTCAAAAGGATGAGAATAATGTATTAAATGACCTCTCTACTTGCAACCCACTAAAGACAAAGGATTTGAAGATTCTAGTTTGAGTAGGCTTGGATGTATGATACCAGGTTTCCCCTAAAATTATGGAAAGGAAAAAGAATACATTCCTAGTGCCCCCCACAATAAATTCACTGAGTATAAAAATTACGTTCAATGAATATAGAGAACAAGGAGGTACCTGTGAAAACCCATCCTGAGCAACATCTTGGCTTTTTGTCAGTTGAGTGGGTAATACGTGTCAAGCAAAAAAAGTGCCACGAAGGAGTGAAATGATACAAAACTGTGAATTTTGTTTCAATGAAGATTTTTGTCAACAAGTTAAAGAGGAAAGATACTGGATCTTGGTGTATCCAAGACAGTACTGCCATGTGTGAAAGCTTTCCATCCATCCAACCATCCATCCAACCAACCAACCTTTACTGAGCCCTGTATGGTGCAAAGGGCTGGGGATATAAAGCTACCATCTCCATTCTCAAAAAACTCAGTGTAGTAGGAGAAAAGGACTTTGAAAAGTTCAGTTCAGTTTATTATAGTGTCAAGTAGATTTACAACTATTGCACTTATCATTCTGCTAACACAAGGCCAAAATTTAAAGAGGGATATTTTTCTCCAATAAAGCTAGGCTTTCACAATCTTTGATATATGACGTCAAAATTACACAGGCAAAATAACATACCTCATGTCCTATTCCAGACACATCCCCCACTTCCTGCTGTTGTGCACCTTGCTGCAAATAAGAATTTAGTTGAGATAATGCTCTAAGTCACTAATTTCTCACGAAATTACTCTTAAGTGAGATTTGATAAGAGTTTTTTTATACTGTCCTCTTTAACCAAAATGTAAGAAAAACAGCTCCCATACTCCAAGATCAATTGTAACCATGTAACTGGAAGATGAAGTTCCATCAAAGACAAAGTAAACATCTCCTCCCTTACAGAACCCCACATGGTGTTCACATAATTGCTGACAACTGGCAGCCTAACTTTTGGGACAGTGGGAAACAATGACAATAGCTAAAAAGTGGCCAAGCACATGAAACTCTTCTCAAAAATGGAAGAAAACAGTGAAGGTTGTCGGGGAAGTGTTTTACATTTTCAATGAAATTCTATTCCATTGATCTGTTTGGAAGATTGTCTTCGACCTATTTGGCTTAAGCCCATAAACTGTAATTGATTCAGTCACATAAAGAACCACTTTTATCTTAAGTCTGGAATGCATAACAAATGGATAGCAGGAAAGTGGTTTTTTATTTACTCTAATAATTTGTGCAGGAATAAGCTGGGGGAAAAAACCCAAAGAAATATCAGCCTAGGGTCTTCTTAAATTATTTTTCATTCTGATTATAGTGGGAAGAAATGAGCTGCGGCGGTTTGGTGTTTTCTGACTTTATAGTTGCTCTGTATTCTGAGATATATGTGATTCATAATGTACCACTATAACAAGACACAGTTTTTATGTATTACTGGGGTAACACAAAGAAAATGAATTTTTCTTTGTGTGGCACCAGTAATTGTCAAAAGAATGATTGCAGATTCAGAAAATGTGCTTTATAATAACCCTGTTAGCATGAAGTATACATGGAAGAAAGAAGGTATGGCAGGTACGTGGAAGGGTTAGTTGTATTAGCAAGGCATTTCAGGATGGTTTTGGTTCTTTTGATAAGATACATCAAATTTTAACGCCCTTTAGATCCTTGGACAAAGGGAAAATATTTAGTAACACAAGGAGCATTTGATGAGCACGAGCTGATGCACCAAGTGCTTACAAAGGCTCCAGCTAGTTAATAAACTGCCCCACCTGAAGTAAAGATTTGCCCTGGTAATAAGGATAATGCGCTTAAATCGTTAGAATTAATCTGAATGTCAAAAATGAAATTTAGATTACCAACCATGTCCTGATAGTTACAGCACGGAGAATATCAAATGTCCTCTTTTTAAACTAAAGTAAAAAATGAAGAAGCACGGTTAATTTCCTTGCGCTGATGCAAAGATGTCCAAGTGCAACTTCTGCTGGTAAGCCTCCCCACGCTGCCACGTCACCCGACGCTTTCCCTGGGGAAGTGTGTACCTGCCTTGCTAACCCTGCCTGATGTCCTCCTTGGTAGGATACCAGGGGTGGTTCATGGGTTTCCACGTGCACGTTTCTAGCGTGAATGAAAGCGGACTACAAAACCTAGACATATTCTGCTTTCAGAAAATTCTAGTGTACCACGTACAGCATAGATATTTTTCAGTTTAAAAAAATAGTGCAAACATGTATCTGATAGTCAAAGTGATAGTTCAAGTGAGTTCTTGTGCCAAAGAACACAGTCAAGCTTCACCTTCAGCTGACTTGTAAAAACTGAACGTAGTTTTTGGGAAAAATTCCAGATTTTCCCATTAGTTCTCCACTCATCCAGTCATCATCTACAGATTCCAGCTCTGTTATGATGTCCCCAGCCTGTAAGAAGACACAAATTGGAAATAATGATTATCTTCTGTTGAGAATAAGCATGGTTACGCAGCTTCCTTGGAGAGGCATGCTTAATCTTCTCTTGATGTCACTATCTTGATTTGCCCAGTGGATTAAATGACAACGCCACACAGATGACTAGACCTTACAACACCATTTGTTTGTATGCCTCTTCTCAGAGCCCGTTCCTTCACCGTTATCACCCTCACTGCACGTTTAGTTTTCCTGCTTGCATTCTGTGCCCCCCAAATTCACTGCTCCTAATCTAAAATTCTTCTTTAAGAACAGTAAGTACTACATGTCATATATGTTATATACATTCTTTTCATGTAACAATCATTTATTGTGCACCCAATATGTGTCACACACTCTTCTGAGTATTAGGGATACAGCAAAGAATAAAGACCTCATTTTAGAGGAGGGAAGCAAGTAAATAAGCCAGCCCAGGAGGACAGAAAGTGTGGGGTTGCTATCTCATTAGCTCCAGCCAGGGAATGGCCCACTGAAGGTGATATTTAAGCAAAGACTTAAAGGTAAGAGACTCCACGTGCTTACCACACGTAGTCCTAGTCTAGGCACTCTACAGGGATTAACTCACTTAAACAACACTGCAGGCCTAGCGGTGGGTACTGTTATTTTGCCGTTTTAGAGAGTATTTTTATAGACTTCTTTATTTTACTTTAAAGAGGAGGAGACTGAAGCTCAGAGAGATTCACAGCTTCCTTGGGGCTGCATGTCTACTTGGTGGTAGGAACAGGATTCCAATCTAGTGTGATTTCAGGGCCGGTGTTGCGAACCTTTGGGTAACACGGCCACCATGTTTTACAGTGGACTTTTTACTTAGAAAGGCTCTTACCATAACTGCCTTTTCTGAACATCCTGAGAATTTTGCACTGTACATTTATCCTTCCACATAATGGTGTCCTCCTCTACCATTTGGTTTATTCCGTGCTTCTCTGGCCTCACCATCAAACTTACATTCAGTCCTGTCTTTAGAGCTTCTCCCTGACTCAGAATATCTGATTTACCCTCATCAAGTTAGTCAAAGGGACTGTGTGTCTTATTCATGTATGAACTGTAATTCCTCAACAGATGAAGACATTTTTGAAATTATCTCCTGAAACCATTTTGTTCTTTATGGATTCTAACTATTTCTTAGAATCTGGGTTTAAGATTCTATAATGGTTCGGGATGACCCTGGCTACTTTTAAGAATATCTTTATCAGGCTAAATGGATTTTATTTATAGCACTAGTACATTGCCCTCTGGAAAAATGGTTTGATTTAAGGCCTTTCTTTATGGAAAATGGAAAGGAAAAATGCTGACTATCAAATGTCATTAATTTACTTTACTCTGCCAAAATCTGTAAAAATTCTGGCTGTTCATAGTTTCTATTATAATTAAGTTCCTTCTGGTTCCTAAATTATAACATAATAGTTAAAGGAAACTTTTTTTTGGGGGGGGGGCTCTGGTCCTTATGTACATACCATGTGAGTTTTAATGGCTAGGACAATTTCTTTTTGAAAAAAGTTCTAATATTCTGTGTATTTAATAAAATAGTAATGATTAACAATACTGATAGCAGTGCAGAATCCCTTAACTAAAAAACTGTAGAACTACCTTGTTTACGGTCCGTCATTTATAAAATGAAGACAACCTATTTTCTGGAGAATACTGTGAATTCTGTTATTATTTACACTGATATAACGTAAACAAAGGCCAAAATAACATCCAAAAAGTCTGAATCCGGATTGTTCACTTGCAGTAACACTTTATGTAAAGATTAAAAGAATGAAGTTTGAGCCACCGATTCCCATGACTGAGAAAGACTAGAACAACAGTTTCCAAACATTTGGATTTTGAGAACCAAGAAATTAAGGGTGCGGGGAGGGGGTGGGGACTGATATAAGGTTACCAAATTATAATTCTGCATAAGAAATATTTACTAACAGCATTTTCTAAGAGAAATGACATTTTACTATGAAAAGGAAGAAATTCCCAGAAGAATGGAAAACTCCTAACAAAATAGGGAAGTTAGCAACTTTATAATGATTTATCTCTGTATGCCCCTTACTCTGTGACTTCCCAATGTCACCTTCGTTTCCTTTGTTTTGTTTTAGACAGGTGGTGGGGCAACGGCTGTTTTAAGTCTCCTCTTCTCCAATCACTCCCTGATGCTTTAATTCTTTCTATGGCATTCATGCCTCTGGCTGAGTATCCGATGATGGGAGAATTTCCCAGAATCTGACGCAGGCTGTTCTGATGGCAACTGCTGCTAACCCCACCCTCCTTCCTCTTGGAACAGTCACAAAGTACTGTCCTGAGTGCCTTTCTCTGACCATGGTCCAACTGTAGGCTGGGGAAACAGGATCATGGAAATATTCTTTTTACTCTTTAAAAAACAATCAAAAAAGAAGAGGAACTTCTTCGGTAAAGTACTATTAAATTTTAGGCCGCTAAAAAAAAACAACAAACCTTTGTAGGGTCAGCTGGCTGACTCAGAAGAGCATGTGACTCTTTATCTCGGGGTCATGAGTTCAAGCCCCACGCTGGGTGTGGAGATGACATACATACATATATACATACATACATAAATAGGCCTTTGCATAGGAGCTTAACCTTTTGGGATCATTTCCCCAAAGTCCAGTCAGTATCTTTGTGGACAAGACTCCAGTGTCTTATGAAGACTGCTGCAGTGGCCAACTATAGTAGGTACCATCTGATTTCTCCACTGATTTCAAAGACATGACAGCCGCAGGCTGCAAAGGCCATGGAGAGAATTATGCTTCACTAGGGCTACCAGTGAAAACCTCAGTATTGTTGAGATCAGATGTTACAAGGTCTAGGAATAAGGAATTCATTTGGGGATTATGGGGCTATCAAGCCAGTAAGGTTTTTAAGTTCTTAAATGCCTTGCTGATAATTTAAATGTGCCCTATTCACTTTCTCTAATCCCGTCCATTAGAGTTAGGGTCCGAGAGCTGTTCATTCCTGGCTAATGACCAATACTCCACCCAAATGTTCCACTCTTCAGTGGAAGACACTTCAAAATTTATAGCTATTTAATGCAGTTACCAAAAAATACACATTCTGACCTTGAAGGAAAGCTCATCTTCATTCTCCCCATGGAAATCATATAAGGCTTTGGCCTTTTTCCCCTTCAGTGCTAAAGCAGACATACTTTTTGCCTCAGCTGTGAAGACACCAAAAATTCAAACATATTTAGAAAGACATTGGACTAAGACACAAATCAAACATTTCAAGAAGCCCCCCTTCTCATTCCTGGGACAGAATAATTTCAATTAATTTTGAATTTACTTAACTTGCAAAAAGAGGATGTTTTCTTAACAGGAAAAAAACTATACAGCATACATTTAGTAGACAAAATTAGCCACTATGAAGTGAAGGCATTTTTGTCTTTATTTTCCCCCATAACGCCGACAAAGTATATGAAGACAGTCTGCATACATTTATGAATCAACTCTTTCAAATGCAGGCAAACAAGTTACATCGAGCATGGCCAGAGGGAAGAGGAATATCTATCGCTCCCCTCCAAGAGTAGCAGTCATTTCTGCACTTGTCATACCTGGGCAGGGCCGCACAAAGACTGCTGGGAAGATCCCCTCCCTGTCACGCAGTCTGCCCTTGTACCAGTCAGAGTCCACGTGCTCAAGGATCAGGATCCGGTCTCCCCTCTTGAAGGATAAGTCATCACTAGTCTCTGCTGTAAAACTGTGAAGGGCTTCACACCATTCTCCAGAAAGACTACCATCCTGTTACAAACCAGAAGTTTGGTAAGAAATGTGAGATTTTGTTTGACATTAATTTCTACAAAGCTTAAAAAAGTAGTGTGGGGGGGAAGCTAAAGGGGTCAAAGATTTCAAAGCTTGAAGGCTTCTTTAAATCACCCAACACTTTATGTTTGCTACCAACTTTCAGAAATAAAAGGGTTTTTTTGTTTTGTTTTTTTTAAAGATTTTATTTATTTATTTGACAGAGAGAGCCAGCGAGAGAGGGAACACAAGCAGGGGGAGTGGGAGAGGAAGAAGCAGGCCCCTAGCAGAGGAGCCTGATGTGGGGCTCGATCCCAGAATGCCGGGATCACGCCCTGAGCCAAAGGCAGACACTTAACGACTGCGCCATCCAGGCGCCCCCAGAAATAAAAGTTTTCAATCACTTTTTTCTTAAAATAGAATTCCAAATGACAGGTATGATGAGATTTGTAGCTTTTCTGCTTTTAAGGTATATACAATGCTTAAGCAAAAACTTTTTTCTAATTGCGATCTTAACATCTATAACATGAGTTATATTAAAAATATTAGGTAAAACATACAGTATTTATGTATAGTATTTATGACACTATGAAAAAATTCTGGTGAAGCATATAATTTTCAGTGAAGCTCTTCTTTACCTAAATTAGGAAGGATCAGAATGGGCAATCTATTAATTTCAGGTCTTTACCTGATTCAGGGGCTATCAGATTCCACTGCATGGGACTTCATTAACTCACACTTTTAATTTTATGAGGTATAGTTAGCTCCAAGGCTGGCACGGTAATGACCCAAACGTGGTGGGCTAGTACGATGAAATGCTCCAACAGGAATGCTTTAACCGCCACCCACCCCCCACACCAGAGGAAGGTTTTGCTCTGCAAAAAGGCATCTCTGCCACGCCAGGATGGGAACCCCATGTTTGAGGAGCCCAAGCAGGGAAGAGAGGAAAATGTGAAGGCAAAGGCTTGGAGACAGACGGGCCTGGGTGCTAGACCGAGCCTCAGATTCATCTTAGTGCTAAGTATTGTTGCAAGGACTGAATGAGATAATGCACGGTGCACACCTGGCAGAGCACCTAGCATATCTGAAGTTCACCACAACAGATGGGTTGCAACACAAAAACAAAAAAAATAAGCAAACAAAAACCCCTCTTGCTCCTGCACTTGAGTAACCAATCTTCAAAAATGGTACTTTCAACTCCCAAGAAATGCAGGCACTAATGTGAACATTTCCTTCTGGAGAACTGTAGTCACCTTCTTTCCTGTTTGGCTTTATCAGTGGGCAGGGATCAAAGAATTTAGAGACACATAGCCCAATTACCATTGACATTTTGGTAAACATGACCCCATCAGGCTCACTCTTCTAAAACAGGTCATAAAAACAATGGAAATCATCCACATTACTATTCCATTTAAACACTTTTGAAGTCATGCTATACAGCGTAAAATTTTTAATCCATTTTTTTCTCTTTCCCATTATAAAAATAATACAAATGTTCCCAAACATTTGGCAAGCTGGAAAATGTATGAAGAAGTGGGGAAAAGACCCACCCCCCTACAGTCTTACTACCTAAAGACAACTGCATGTTAGCAACTTAAATATATTCCTTCTGGTCTTTTTATGCTATATATTCAATTTCCCTATAACATATGTTTTCCTCCCATGACATTTGCCTTATAAATCTAGTATTCATGGCCTCAGAACATTCTCCTGATAATGGTCATATTTAGGTTGCTTCCAATTTTTTCCTATTATAAAAACACCACTATGACCATCTTTGTGACTAAAATCTTTTTTTTTTTTTCAGATGTGGAGGGAGCAGGCAAAGGGGCAGAGGGAGAGAACCTCCAGCAGACTCTGTGCTGAGCACAGAGCCTCACGTGGGGTTTGATCCTACGACCTTAAGATCACGACCTGAGCTAAAAGAAACCACGAGTTGGATGCTCAACCGACTAAGCCACCCAGGCGCCCTTTAAAAGTTTTTTTTAATATCAGTCCCTTACAGTATCTCTTTTATGAATATTCCAATCATGTCTCTTTCCTTGTTTTCTATCAGGGTTTGCAAGTCCTTCTAACGCATTTGTATGAGCTCTATTATACACAAGAAAGATAGTAACCATCTAACCATTTGTTTCAAACATTTGCTCCATGAATTGAAAAATGGTTTATAACATTTTCTCTTGGTAACTATGATTTTAATATTCCTCCCAGAGTTGAAATCTGGTTTTCATTACAGTTGCCTATTCAAGCAGCCTACCTGAGAATTTGCACCAGAATCTTCTTTTTTGGTCTTGGGTGGTGGTACCTTTGTGCCTATGTTAAAGGAAAAAAAAAAAAAAAAGTTCAAACTTTAGATGTGAAGACCATGTACCAGTTCTGGAGAAAAACTGCAGGGAGAGAATAAAAAGTATGGGACTCTAAATCAGTCTCTTCATGTACTGGCTGACTCTGACCGGCGCCACCCTCTCTGGGCTTGTTTCCTTTACTGCAAAGTGAAGGACAATACACATTAGTTATACTAGATAGTCTGCTTCTGTTTAAAAGTCTATGATTCTTTGCCATTTCTGATATGAAGCTATTGCTAATTACCTGAACACCAAAACCAGATCTTTGAGATTACAATGGTTATCCCAGTAATGACTATTATTACCTTTTTTTTTTATTTTTTTAATTTTTTTTAAGATTTTATTTATTTATTCGATAGAGACAGAGACAGCCAGCGAGAGAGGGAACACAAGCAGGGGGAGTGGGAGAGGAAGAAGCAGGCTCATAGCAGAGGAGCCTGATGTGGGGCTCGATCCCATAACGCCAGTATCACGCCCTGAGCCGAAGGCAGACGCTTAACCGCTGTGCCACCCAGGCGCCCCTATTATTACCTTTAAAAATAATTTCTTTCTACTTTTAAAAATATGAATTATTAAGCAGCTTAAGTATTATCCTATTATTTGGTTTAGCTGAATTAGGAAAGAACAAAATAAAAAATCATATTCTCTATACTCACTTGGAACATTTGCACCAGAGGTGGGATGACCCTCCACGAGTTCTACAAAGTTGAGGGGGAAAATCCCAGTTCTATCTCGAAGTTCTCCTCTGGCCCATTCTTCATTCACATACTCTTTAAGAATAATAATTTCTCCCTCTGAGAAGCTTAACTCATCCTTCTGGTCTCCGATATATTCAAACCGAGCGACACATCTTGGGCCTCTGAACAAAAAAGATCATGGTTATAGGTTAAACTAGAGAGTACTAACTTTTAAGATGCTTTAAAACCTTCATTCGGTCTTTCAATAAATATTTACCCTGTGTTTACTATGGAACAAGATACACTAGGTAGAATTGAAAATTTTCCATGAAAAAGAATAAGCTACATTTCTAAATGATAGTCCTTACTTTTTAGGTATGAACCTATTCGCTCAAAAAGGCTAAAGGAAAAAAAAAAAGGCTAACGTTAAGGTCACAGAGTTCATGCAGAATTCCAAACGAGTGCCTGGGTGGCCAGTCTACACTGGCCCATCTTTTGATCACCTTTACTTCACTGCATGTGTCTCTGTATGCTTGGGCCACAGAAATCCATTGCTGAAGCCGACCCTCTCAACTGTTAACTGCACCGAGTTCAGGAGTGCCAACCCTGAGAATCTCAGGGCAGACACGACACTTCGATGGCAGAATGCAATGGGCATCAGCTAGAAGGGGAGATGCTCAATGTATGTTGAATCATCAGTGAGTTGTCTATATACACGGTCTTCACAACTAGAAAGTTTGAAGAAAACAGAAACTTGGCCAATTGTAACAGTCTTAAACTTAATACTGTTGTTTTAAAGATTTCTATAATCACCTTTAAAAAGGCTTCACTTCTGAGAATGAGGACAATCCTTTAACGATCTGCAAATGTGACTGAAAATGAAAGTAGAGATAAAACAGTGTCTCCAGAAGGCATGATTTAATACCAAACCTTCGCTTTAAGGCTTGAGAAAGGAAGTCTCAGAAGCAACAGTCGAAGGAGATGCAATTGCCTGAAGAGAAAAGGCTGGTCCTGGCACCAATCAAAGTCTGAATGATCAATGGCTGTGAAAGCCCGCTTTCAATTCAACCTGCTGACACAGTAAACACTGCTTAAGAATAGGAGAAGAATTGAACCTGAAATAGAATTCAACTACTGTGACATCAGAAATTTTCTTATTTGCAGTAACCTTTGCATTTATTTTCTGAAGTCCTCGGAGAGCATCTCCTTATGTCTGACCTATTCAAAGACAGGTTTACAGTCTTCAGCAGGTAGTGAATTCTACTAATTTGCTCATCTAACTGGAATATAAAGTTGCATCGTGCCACTGTTTTAAGTCACAAAGGAGTTACACTGGTGCATAAAAGGGTACATAAATTCATGGAAAGGTCTTCAGACATAAAGGAAGACCCTCCAATTTAACTTCCTTTACTCTCTTCTCATTCCTCTTAAAAACAAAACAATACAAAATGTCTAGCAGTTTTTGTAGGGTTCCTATTTCTATAAGGTTAAAATATTTTCTGTGACAAAAAGAGCTGAATCTTCTCAATAATCTGTCAGTAGATCAACACCAGAAGCCCAAAGAAAATGCATCGGATAACAAAACTGTCTCTGCTCCAGTTCAGGCCAGGCTGTGTGGGGGCTGCTGCAGGAGTTAGTCTGTGGCTGTCTGTATGTCCCGTATGACGTGGAGTGTTGCTCCTGCCAGCTTCTATCAGCAGGATGCATTTCTCAGAATCTTAATTCACAAAGGCTTTTTATTTTTATCTATTCATTTATTTTTTAAAAAGATTATATTTTTAAGTAATCTTTACACTTAACATGGGGCTTGAACTTACAACCCTGATATCAAGAGTCTCATGCTCTTCTAACTGAGCCAGTCAGGCGCCCCCCACGAAGGCTTTTTAAACAAGTTTTCCTCATAATTACAAAGACACACCGAGCAGGTGAATAATGACACATCTGAGGTGTTTTAAGTTTGGTAATTCTTTATGATATAAATGCTTGCCTCCTTCGCATTTCGTGCAAAAGAACACAAATAGAACTTACTTAACACAACGAGATGAAATGGATTCTCTTTTCCCATTTGCTCCTTCTGGAACATCAATCTGTAAAGACAATGTCAAAGAAACAATTTCATGTTTTCAGATTTTAGTAAGGTAAATTTAAGGCTAATTAGGAAATAATATGTGATTGAAATGAGCCAGTTTACATAGGTATTAAGCTGATGAAGCAGTATCGTAGGTGCTAAAAGGGAGGAAATCCAGAATTTGGGTTTTGGAAAAAAGGATGTAACCTGGGTAACAGCCTTTCTTGAATAGCCAATCAATCCTCTTATTTGCTGGAATAAGCACACTGATAGCGTTCTACCCTGGACTGAGTTTTCTCTCTCCCACATCCTCTAAGTTGAAAGCTTCTGATGAGGAGGACTCAAGACAGAAACCAGGCAGCAGGCACTCGTGCACCACTCCACCTATTTCAAAGCGTTGGTAGAATTTTGCAATACTTTCCTGACCCCCAAATAAAACCTTTCAATCAAACTCGTGGATTCTGTTTTCCTTACTCTGGAACCTTTTCTCTTCCTTCAGTGTGACTAGGGAAGGAAGAAAGGAATGAGTACTCAGTGAGCGTCTATGAAGTGGCAGGCACTTTATAGAATACCTTATTTACAAGGCTCCGTAGAGCTGGGTTGTCATAAAATATTTGACCATGATGCACTAAGGCTGAAAACTACTAAGGTTTTGAGGTTTATGTGAAATAAATCAGCACCCTTCCTGATAAATTCTAAAAGTCTTAAAACAATTTTTTAAACTTGTAGGCTTAGAAGTGGCATTTATACCAATAATGTGGCAGATTGGGTGTGATTGATTTCAGCGTGGTCACTGTGCTTTTGAAAGTACTGCTACATTGGGCAGAAGAAAAATGAGGAAGAATACTAAAACTTACATTATTCTTAATATTAATTTAGAGAATGCGGTTAGATTTCTCCAAAGAATCAGGGCATATATATACTGGACAATTTTTAAGACCCTCATTTTAGAATTCAAGAGACTCAAACTCATTTATATTTGAAAAATACAGGTTTTCTATTGTTTTGTTTCCTAGATTTCTGATGTAATGGAAGATCCTTGGCTTTTTCCCCTTCAAATAAGCTGTTAATGCTCAACAATTTAAGCTAGCTTTATTGATATCTTCCAGTATCAATAAGTTAAAACAGGGACTGAGTTATACTCTTCCTACTGATATAAATGTTCAAGTGGCAATCTGATTTTCTCTTGGTGTTTCACAGACACCCGGGGTTAGCACTGAGGGCCCTACAATATGGACTCACATATTGTAGACTGTGAGGGTGTAAAAAATTCTGATACTTTAATATAATTTTTTCCAATCAGAATCAAAGTTATTATGTGAAAAACCATGAATGGACCACTACCTCCAATGAAAGTACTTTAGTATTACCAAATCTTTTTTTTTTTTCATGATGGAAATAAATGGGAATGGAAAGGATGAAAGAAACCAAAAGTGAAATGTATGTGGTACCATAACCTCAGGGAACATTCCTTTGGGACTATCTGGTACTATTTAATTGTTGTTTACTAAAGGTTTCAAAGAGTTAATATTTATTGTTTAGTGCCTACCCACCCCTCCGAGTTGGTTTGCCAGGTGACCTGCAGTCATTTTCCACCCTAGGGTTTCAGACGCATTTAGGCATTAAGTTCTAATACTCCATATAATATAATAATTATTAATCATTATCTAGTTGAACAAACTTTCATTTTTTGAATTTTCCAAATACCAGATGCATCAATGGAAGAGTGTGAACTAGAATATAAGAAACTAGGCTTCTGTTTTCTTCCCGAATTGCAAGTTACACAGAACCCACAGAAAATACGACAAATTTAAACCAGCACTACCCACTTACAATTACTTTGACGTAGTTGGCAGGAAATATGCCAGTCTGGTTTCTACATTTCCCTCTATACCAATCTGGGTCTATTTTTTCCAGAAGATAAACAATTTCTCCAGAAGTGAGGTGCAAATCATCAGCTTGCTCTGTAACATAAAATTGTAATTATGTATATGATGAATTCTCTTGGTTGCTGATTTGATTAAAGCAGAGCACAAAGTAACATTTACTTCTGTCCACTGAGGCAGTATGTTCTACTGATTCTGAGAACACATTACCCCAATCAAATTGACTTAAAAAATATATTCTTTTTGGGGGGATATTGTTATTACGAGCTTCCTCTTTAAAGACCAAATCAGATGCATTTACCATGTATTGATAGATAGGAAATGGTTAAAAAAAAATTGTGCTGGCCAATGGTTCCTACTGGGCCGATATAAACCCTTTGCTGAATACATATTGAACAATGAAAGATTTTATAGACATGGTATAATATTCTTATTATTCTCAATCATGCTTAAAAATCATTTTAATCTCAAAATATTAACTAAGGGACTACTACAGCTCTTTAGCAAGCAAATGTACTCACACTAAAATAAAAATCAGTCTACCGAGTAGATGAAAAGAGGTATTAAATCAGGAGTTTATTTGTAGTTTTGTAATCTTGGATATAAAAGGTATTTAAAAAGAGGCAGCCCACGGAATGGGAGAATATATTTGCAAATGATACTACAGATAAAAGACTGGTATCCAAGATCTACAAAGAACTTCTCAAACTCAATACACAAGAAACAAATAAACAAATCATAAAATGGGCAGAAGATATGTCCAACGATGACATACAAATGGCTAACAGACACATGAAAAAATGTTCAAAATCATTAGCCATCAGGGAAATTCAAATCATAACCACATTGAAATACCACCTTACGCCAGTTAGAATGGCAAAAATTGACAAGGCAAGAAACAACAATTGTTGGAGAGGATGTGGAGAAAGGGGATCCCTCCTATATTGTTGGTGGGAATGCAAGTTGGTACAGCCACTCTGGAAAACCGTGTGGAGGTCCCTTAAAAAGTTAAAAATTGAGCTACCCTATGATCCAGCCATTGCACTACTGGGTATTTACCCCAACTATACAGACGTAGTGAAGAGAAGGGCCATATGCACCCCAATGTTCATAGCTGCATTGTCCACAATAGCTAAATCGTGGAAGGAGCCGAGATGCCCTTCAACAGATGACTGGATTAAGAAGTTGTGGTCCATATATACAATGGAATATTACTCAGCTATCAGAAAGAACGAGTTCTCAACATTTGCTGCAACATGGACGGCACTGGAGGAGATAATGCTAAGTGAAATAAGTCAAGCAGAGAAAGACAATTATCATATGGTTTCTCTCATCTATGGAACATAAGAACTAGGAAGATCGGTAGGAGAAGAAAGGGATAAAGAAAGGGGGGTAATCAGAAGGGGGAATGAAACATGAGAGACTATGGACTCTAAGAAACAAACTGAGGGCTTCAGGGGGGAGGGGGGTGGTGGAATGGGATAGTCTGGTGATGGGTAGTAAGGAGGGCACGTATTGCATGGTGCACTGGGTGTTATACGCAACTAATGAATCATCGAACTTTACATCAAAAAAAAATTAAAAAAATAAAAATTGATTATAAAAAATGTGTATTTTCATCTCGTAAGTAATAGCTAAGCTATGTATGCAGGTTTTGCAACTCTTAGGAGAAAATCATTTCACTTATTAAATTAGAATTAATTTCATTATTAACTGTTAATTGGTATGCACTGTTTTTAAAGAGTAAAAAGTTTACAATTGGTAGGCAATTTGCTATTTGTTCGTTGTAAGGGCTTCTCCCCCTCTCTCTGCCTCCCCTCACTCTCTCTCACAGGGAGTTTCAAAGGCAAGGGAATGCAGCTAAGCTCTCTGGAATGGTTGGGTACGATCGACCCTTCCTGAAGGCAGGGTGATAGATAAGATGACCTTTCCAATCCAGAAATCTGTTGGCACAGAAAATGAAGATGTCCTTGAGAGGTTAACTCGGGGAAGATGACTGCCTGGGGATTCTAAGGCTCTAGCACTTGATTATTTATGTGCTTACCTGCTGGAAAATCATGAAGGACAACAGCATGAGGGGCACTACTGTCAACAGGCTTCTGAACATGGTTTGGATCCTGAGGGGGAAAACAGGGCTGTGAATGAAGTGTGCAGGATGGATGCTGGATTTGCTATTCACTCTGAGACCATTTTCTTTTCTCATTAGAATCCTCTTGACACAATTACATTCTGAGTACAAGATGCAAACCACACAGTTGAGCCAAACAAGGGAATTATTATCAAGTTGAAAAGGCATGTGTCCTTGCCAAGGGAGGACAGAAATAACTACTGTAATATCCCCCAGCATTTTTTTGAAACCAAGAGAGTAAAAAATAAAAGGGAATTAACTTTTTATTTTATTTTTTAAAAAACTGGTACCATTCTACTCTGAAGTGTGGTTTTTGATCTGTGTACCTTGCCAAGGTCGCTTTTTCCTTAAATTACGGTCAGTACTAAATCTCAAGAACAGAGCCTTAAAAGTTGAGTCTTCATTAAAATGGTAAAAGAAGAAAACTCTGCAATTTATACTCTTGCCTTTCATAATGAAAAGAGCTAATGACTTCCACAAAAGTGTAATTCACAAAAAGTAAAATCTATTTCATTTATTACCACTTAACTGAATGCTTTCTCTAACTTGAAGGCCAATGACACTACCTCCCATGCCTCACCCGGATTTTCTATTAATCTAAATGGTTTATTCAACAGTAATTCTAAGTAAATTAGCAAAGAGAATTCAGTATTCTCTACCCACGTAGCCAACTTCTTAGATTGGCTAGGGGAGTGAGTAAAGTTGAAGAGCGACCTTTTCTCATTGACAAGCGGCTCTTATTCTTAGTTTAATATGAACAGTCAGGCTTATCATCATCATCATCTAATCTGACTAAATGGTATTATTTGGAGTTCTAACTTTAAACTCTTTAACACTCACAAACCTGTGAACTGAATGAAGGCAGACTGATCACCTCATCTTTTAACCAAAATGCCCCCTGGAGGGGCATGCTGTATTCTCTCAAGCTAGGTAAACAGAAATACTAATTTAGGCCAAGACGCAGTGGTCAATGGCAGCTCACTACACTAGCTTACCAAAGTAACCCTGATACTTTCTTGGAAGCTGCTCAGTGCTTTTCTCTAAATAAATGAGCATGATGGGAATTTTAGGAATTATGGAAAGGAACTGTGAGGTATTTGCAGTCTGGAGGGGCTTTAAAAAATTATTATGTGTGTATGGGTGGTTTTCTTTTTTTTTTTTTATTTATGTCTGTGGCAAAGGAATTCAGTAAATGATGTCATTCATATAATGAATTCATCATTCAGTAAATGATGTCATTCAGTAAATGATGTCAGGCTACAATGGCTATCCATTTGGAAAAAATCAAGCCAGAGGCTTATCCCACACCAAACACAAACAGAATCTTCAAAGGGCCCAACAATCTGAACATAACCAAGCCTGGGAGGGTAGAAGACGGGGGACAGTAACTTGAACCTCCCAATTAGTTTCCCTTGTCCGTCTTCAATGCAAAGACTTCCCCAGCAATGCTGCTATCAACCTGGCCTGGCAGCTGAGGGCCAAGACAAGCCGCTCCAGAGGGTCGGCCACAAGGGGTCAGTACGACTCAGACCACACCATCAGGGTGGGTGTCTGGCAGGTAAATCGAATATGTTCCAAAGCTCTAACAGGACTATAATTGCTGCTACCAATGAGTAATAAAAAATGCTAATATTCAGTATTTACTCACGATGCACCACTCACCAGGTTAAACAACTTCCTTATATGCGTTAATTAGCTCTTCTAAGTCCTTAAACATCTTTGAGATAGCATTCACAGACCATAAAATCCACCCACTTACAGTGTACCTAGTTTTTGCAAATTCACAGAATTGTGCAACTCTCACCAAATCTAAGTTTAGACCATTTTTATCACTCCCTAAAGAAACCCCTCCCCATTAGCAGTCACTCCCCCTGCTCCCTCCCCGTGGTCCCAGGCAGCCACTACACTACCTTCCAGATTTACCTCTTGTGCACTTTTATATAAATGGAATCATACAATAAATCAATTCTAAAAAAAACTCTGTGGAGTTATCGTAACTATTTCTCACATTAAAAAAAATGGAAGTTTAGAGAGGTTAAAGAACCACCTGGGGTGATGTATGGTGAACTGAAACCCAGCTCCCTGGGACATAATCTGTGCTCACAATGAGGCACTAGGTAACCATCTCCCACTCTCCCCATGATCTGAGACGTTCAGCCTCAAAGGCTAATGACCACGATGTTCTGTTTACTAAGGGAGGGGAGAGCGGAACTCATTTTTCGAAATCCTTACCCTAAACCTACGCTTACAAATAGGTAAGTTTTATTTTTCTAAAAAATGGAATGCTAGCCATGAACCCAGAGTCTAAAGGGGGCTTCATTTTGGTATTACCAGTAGTTGGCCGATGGAGGCCAGGTGTCTTTAAGTCTACGGTAGAAGGGAAAGGAAGGTAATGTTTATTTTATTTTATTTTATTTTTTAAAGATTTTATTTATTTATTTGACAGAGAGAGACAGCCAGAGAGAGGGAACACAAGCAGGGGGAGTGGGAGAGGAAGCAGCAGGCTCCTAGCGGAGGAGCCCGATGTGGGTCTTGATCCCAGAACGCTGGAATCACGCCCTGAGCTGAAGGCAGACACTTAACGACTGCGCCACCCAGGCGCCCCGGAAGGTAATGTTTAAAATGGAAGAAACTGGGGCTCCTGGGTGGCTGAGTCAGTTGAGCGTGGGCTGTGATCCTAGGGTCGAGCCCCGCGTTGGGCTCCCTGCTCAACGGGGAGCCTGCTTCTCCCTCTCCCCGCCCTGCTCTTGCTCTCTCTTGCTATCTCTCTTAAATAAATCAATATTAAAAAAATAAAGTGGAAAAAACTTTGGACTGTTATAAAAGAATAACTTCTCATTTTTTTTAGCTTCTGTTTTATCAAGGAAAGTTTTTGGCAGTACGACTCGCACTATTACCCACCAGTGTGTTCTCAGAGAGGAAGGACAGCTGTGACAGATGGATACTGCTACACCAAAACTAAGAGAAAATGAGCAACAGGGGAACTTTCCCCGTGTGGACTGGACTAAAGTTGGAATTTCAGTATCCCAGGTGTGATGAGTTTAACACCTATCTTCTCTGCTCTCCAAAATACCAATTTTTACGTTTCTTAGCAAACTTCAAGAGATAAACTGCCCTCTAAGAAGAAAGAACTGGACTAGATTTTGAAAACTAGGACAAACGACAAACCAGATACTTGCCTTGCGTTAGATGACAGGTGGCCACTATTTTTCATGTGTGCCACATTAACTAACAGACAGTGAATATCTAACCAGATAACCCAAGAAGCTCTTTTACAAAGACACCTCTATAAACCATGCAGCGCTATTTCTCCTGCTGAACACACGACCTTTGACAACCACTGCCTTCTCCCAGGCTCCACAAGAGGCCTACACTTGGACTTGGGGTTGTTGGGTTACATTTCATTGCATTATCTTGAGCTATGATCAGAGAAATGAGGTTTATGCTAAGCTTAAATTTTAAAGGGAAGTGCTTCTTAATGTCAGACTCAGCATTTAAAGGGCCCCCTTAAAAATAATTATCCATTCTGGTAGAAAACTAATCTCTGGCACTTTGGTAAACATGTTTACATTATTTCAAAAATAAACAGCTCTCACGGTTGAAAATTAACGACTGAGTGCTGCGCTTGCTGCACGTCAGCATGAGACGAAGAAGGCGCAACACATGGTAGTCATTCTGTGCAGCAAAGTGATTAGCGTGGCGCTGGCAAGTCTTTCAGAAGTAATTTATCCTTAAAATGAAATAAAACGCTACCGTAATTTCTACTCTGGTTAAAATAAACGTGCTCATAAAAACCGGAGGATGAGACATAATTAATAGTTCTATGAAATGTGCTGCCACGTGTCGAAGGAGAGCTGTACACTATTAATTCCTTACGTCTGGTCTGCTTCTAAGATGCTCATCAAGTGGGGTGATAATCTTTATCTGAGACAGGTGAACTCTGCCAGTATCTTCTCCCTTCTGGCATTCCAAGTAATTACTCTCGGCCTGCTTCAGCATCACAAGTACGTCCCCACGCTGTAAGGCACAATACCACACTCTGAGGCAATTATTATTTAATAAAACATTATTACTTTTTTCGCATTTTAATCTTTGGAGCCTAAAGCATTTAATAATGTGTAAAGCAGTAATAGAGGCCAGTGGTTTTTTTTTTTTTTTTTTTTTTTTACATTAGTCAGTAAAGAAAGAGCTCTACTTTACCTTACAGGAGAGTTCTCCAGGGTTCTGGGAGACAATGTCTTCATTGGCAATTCCGTGAGGCACAGACAGCTTAAACACAAACCCATAAAAGGATTATTCGCAATCAAATAACCTCCTCTAAGCTGTTGATTAAATGTAGCGATTTCGCATGTATGCCTAAAGCACAACTTCCCTAGCAGTTCGACTCTGCTTGGCTTCCTCAAGCTCTCCATCTGGTGGGGCCTGCCATTTCTCATGAGTCCTCACAGTCCTTGTGAGCCCACAGGACGATGGCTTTAACCACCACACCCTGGAAGTTCTGTTCCGTAGGACAAGGCCCACCAAGTCTCCTGAGCATCTGGATCAATGCTCAGCACCCGACCTCACAGTCTGTCGGGACAGGTCTTTCATACAGGGTCCTCAATGGCCGTCTTCTGAAGGCTGATGGGGCACTGGAGCCTCCTCTGTAGTGCTTCACCCACTGCTACCATTTGCCTTGAATCTCATTTTCTCCTAGTCTCTCTGGAACCAGGTGTCCAGTTAAACCTAGGTCACTGCCTGACCCCAGTCACCTCCTGGTCGACTCAGCTATCTGATCTTAGGGCAGCTCTTATGTCTGCACCCCACCCTGGCTAGAGGACTCTGTCCCCAGCCTTGGTAAATTCTGGCTGATGAGTGCAGGTCAGAGGGCCCGTAAAATATAAAAAGTATACCCAGGAAATGTGAGCACACAGGCTTACTTCCATCAAGTAAAGGGAGGCTGCCTGAGCCCTTTGCTCACTCAGGAGCAAAGACTCAGAGTGCAAGGATGCGTGGCCCTGGAAGGCTGGGTTGGGTGCTACTGATTCCCAGGCTCTCAAAGTAACAAGATTCCTGACTAGCAATTTAATGAAAGGATGGCCATGGAAAAAATGATATATTTGAATAATTATTTCATAACGAGACTTACTACTCTAACAGACTATTATTTTGAATTTTTTAATTTGAGCTATCCAAAGGTTTTATTGACATTATACAGCTATGCTAAGAACCATACGCAAAATACGGCTCTTCCTGAATGAGACTTTTAGCATGGAATGTCCAAAGCAAGTAGAGACTTTACAGCTAGTAACACTACTCTTATAGTACGGCTTAATGGCTGAGAGCATGGGCTCAGAGCCAGCTGACCCATGTTCGAATCTCAGCTCTACCATTCAGGCTTTGTGACCCTGAACAAATGCCTTAACCTTCCTGTGTCTTATTTTCCTCATTTGTATAATAGAGATCATTAACAGTATTTACTTCACAGGGTTGGTGTGAGGAATAAATGTTATTTAATACACATAAAGCATTTTGAACAGTATCTAGCTCATAGTAAGGACTCAATACATCAGCCACTGTTCTTATTATTTTAAAGTCAAAGAACACCCCTGGGTTTTAGCAGTTAGAATTTCATCAGCTTAAATGAAAATGAAAATGGGTATACTACCTCTTTCTTACCTGTCTATACCCTTCACTTAGGAGGATTAGAAACTAAGTGACTTAAGGTGGAAACAGTTTCCCCACACAGTTATGGAAATGTAGAACATCAAATTATTAATTGCTGTCCTTGTTAAAAGCCACTGTCATATAATTGTTTAAAAAGTGCAAACAGTTCTGTTCTCCTTATTTTCATTTGTTTTGCATTTTATCAGGCTAACCTGACCAAAGTAGAGACAGCACATTAGCTCTGTTTTCAAGTATGGGAAATGGACACATGTTTAAAGTCACATGATGAAGGAAAAAAAAAATTCAAAGAGAAAAAATTAATACCTCAACGATCTTGATTATTGATTAAAAACTTCTAACTGGTGACTATTAAATGGGCCGTGGTGATTAGGTTTACAAAAGGGGAAAGTGAGGGAAAAACCATCCATTCTAATGAGGCATTCCCTTCTACTGCACTTTAAATTTTAGTCTGCGGGCAAGGTAGCTGTAAGATACAAACTGTATCAAGTTACGAACTATAGTATCTGTCAGAGCTCCTCCCATCAGTGTAACCCACTGGGTCAGGTTTTTCAGTTTCTGTTTGGTCAAGCCAGACAGCAGGTTACAATCCCTGTCTGCCCTACTTCCACTTCCTATACTTCTTCTAATAACGAAACCCTGCTTTAAAGACCTAGGTCTCACTCTGGCCTACTTATCCAAACCCTTCTTGGTGTCAAGGGTCAATTCCACATTTGTCTCATCATCTTTTTCTAAGGAATAACAGGTCTTTTATATACTTTAGGACAAACCGTTTGACCAGAGACATTTTTAAAAGCTCCATTTACCATGTATTTCCTGTAGAGAGGGTGTCCTGGTTTGGGTCGCGGGGGCAGCACCGGATCTTGAGTTTTAAAGACTTGACTCTTGGCTTTCGAGAGTCCAGATGCCAAGTTACTTTGCTTTTTCTGAAGATCCATGTCAGAAGAAGACCGATTAAAAGGCAGTTTTTTATTGGATGCTCTGGTTGCAGAAAGTTTGGGGGGAGGTGGTCTCTCGGGGGCTCCCTTGGGAGGAGGTTGGCGAGCTGGTGGAACTTTTCCATTTACAGGTCTGAAAGTCGACGTGGTAGTTGTGAGTCTGTGTTTGATCGGTATTAGGGTCCTGTTTTATTCTTACACACACACACACACACACACACACACACACACACACAGCTTTCTGCTGGTGTAACATAATTTACTAAAACATGCAGGGTATGCTATTTTTGAGCAAATGGCTGCTGCATTAAACACTATATTATTAGAGGAAATGCCATGATGCTCCAGCTTCCTCTTATCTTGCACGAGAGATTCATTGGTTTCAGACAAACAAGCATTTACTATCATGAGCTCTCTAAGGCCCCATTTACTCTGAAACACGCCATGACTACTTCAGGAGACTAAGCACTTTCTACCAAAGTCTCAGATGAGAAGCTAGTAAGAAGGTATCAGGTATATCTGATAGGGTCTTATACATAATTAGAAAAGGAACATCAGATTCCCCCAATATTCGTGTTATAGGAATTATTATTAAAACCTTAATTTAGATTAATATAAAGAAAGCTAGTTCTGAAAATGGGATAAGACAACTATTACTTTGAAAGCTGTCCCTCAATCCCTATGATAATTTCCAACATAGTATCATATTCCAATAGCATCACAGCTTTTTGTTCAAACAGCCCTGGAACTCAGGAGGGCAGGTAACCTCTGAGCTCACAAAACCTGTCTCCCTTTGGAGATACTTCCAAAATCCAGGCTGGTTTCTCGTAACAGGGAGTGTGTGTGCACGTGTGTGTGAATGTACACATTCCAGAAGTGGAGTTGCTTTAGGTTCAGAAAGGAGTCTTGTTCATTTAATTGAAGTAAAGTAATAAAGATCCATGTTTGTGTTCTGTGGGTTGTTGGACTGTGTTAAAAGGAAGAGCAGGGACTCCTACAACCTGCTGTGGGAAGCAGACTATGCTAGTTAGTGGTCTGGGTGAATTTGTGAGTTCATGCATCTCCAAAAGGTCTAAGACCAACAACGCTCAGTTCGGTTTTGTTTGTTTTTAAAGATTTTATTTATTTATTAGAGACAGAGAGAGAGAACATTGTGGGGGGAGAGGCAGAGGGAGAAGCAAGCTCCCTGCTGAGCAGTGAGCCTGACACAGGGTTCAATCCTAGGACCCCGAGATCATGACCTGAGCCAAAGGCAGACACTTAACCGAATAGCCACCCAGGCATCCCAACACTCAGTTTTGATGACAGAAAAGAGAGTCCAGTCTCTGAATCATTAGTTTTTCTCTAATTTACCCTTTTTAAAAAAAGAAAAAAAAGCTTATTTATTAATTTTTTTTAGTAATGTCTGCACCCAATGTGGGGCTCGAACTCACGACCCCGAGATCAAAGTCACATGCTCTTCTGACTGAGGAGCCAGGCAGCCCTTTTATTTACTTTTTATAAAGTTTCCTACACTTCACTTACCTTGGTGGCAACCTTGGGGGTCCTCGCACGGAACCTCCTGTGTGACCCGTGTGGTCAGAGTCCTACAATTATCAGAGAATGCTTGAGTTAAGGTTAATCTGAAACAGGAGCTTGTCAAAAGGAATTGTGGACAGCTTTCTGGCTAGATCTCTAAGGGGAAATGTAGCCGAGTTACAGAGAGCAGCTTCGGAGTTTTTAGTCTCAATCAAGAGTAACTCATTACTTGCTCCAGTGAAAGCAGGAGACCGGGGGTCTGCTGGTGTGGACCGCAGCCCAAACGACTGTACTGCATGGTTATGCAGCCAGCAGGCTCACAAGGTACGAAGGATGCTGCTGAGATCATGATGTTTAAATCACATATGGTAGCAATTTAAGCAGACACTGTGGGGAATTAAAAAAATATATGGCCTTTATTTATCCCATGACAACACATAAGATATGCACTGCTCCTCGGTTTAAACATATAATAAGTGAGGTGGTGATTAGTTTGTTTTGCTTCGAACAGGCAGCTCTCTCATCACTGGGTGGTTTATACTTTGAGCGGTGGCTCTTGAACCAGGAGGAGGTAAAACATAAAAGAAGCTTAAGGGATGATCTGAAAAGATGGTATGTGAAGAGGAATAGAAAAGGCCCAGGAAAGCAGAAAGGGTAAAGGGGGATAACTCGAAAAAGAAAAGACAGGCAGAGCAGGAATGTATGAGCCTAAGAGCAGAGGGGGAAAATTCGAAGTGTGGAGAACAACAGGAAGATTCCTTTAGGGGAAAGCAATCGAACTGTGCTGTTTTAACAGGTTCCTCAAGCATGGTGTAGCCCAAGGATTAGGAAATGAGTACAATACATGGGAAATGCTAGCCCTTTAAACGCACACTGCCTTTTTTTTTTTTTTAAGGGAGACTGAACTGTTGCTTGGGGTTCTTTGGGCTAATTTAGACTGTTTTCCTCCTTTTCACCTTATAAATGAGTTAAAACTCACTTCCACGGTGCTTTAATTCAAACTGAATATTAACTTTTCCTTAAGTACCAAATGATTAATTGCCAATAACTGCGATCATTTAAGTATGTTTCAAAATTCCATTTTTAAAAACAAATTAAGCTTGCCCTTAAAACTTGGTTTCACTAATGAGTTCAGTTAATGTAGCGAGGCAAGTCACCAGCGCATAAACCCTGTAATATTCCATAGTCTAATTCATGCCTTATAAATACACTGCTGCCCATACTCCCCCCACTGACAAATACTGCTATGATGTTGAAAAACTCCCATCTTTGGCCATTTTTAAGATTAACAAACAAACAAAAACAATCTAGTAGATACGCAGGAACTCTTACTGGTTTTCTCAAAATTACAGTTGTTAGATAACAATGAAGGGAAGGGCAAATTAAAAAATATAGATGTAGAAATTTGACAAAGTTATAGGTGATGTAGTTTAACAACTACACACCATATAATCCTAATCTTGCATCAAATACTAGCTGTAGTTTTCTCAGTAGTGTTATTTTTATGGAGGATCTTAAGTATCTTTTTAGTTTCTCAGGTTTTCTAAATGAGAAAATTTTAAATCAGGAAAAAAAAGGCGGGGGGGACGTCAGGCATGCAGTGAAGGCACTGCTGCGTCCTGCACAAGTAAATACTCAGAAGAGGGGACTGGCTCCTGCAAGGGCCACCGTCCTCATGTTTGCTTAAGTCTAGCTTTGTGTCCGGGTTCCGACAACAGTCTTTGGAAGATTACTGATTAGAGATTTCCTCCTCTTCAATATTCCACACCTAACTAGAGCCTCTCTGCATCTGCTTGTTGCAGTTTTTCTGGAGCTCCGACATCTCTGAACTTTGGCTTTGATGTGTCTGGATAAGCACTCTAGTTCCTGGCAAAGCCGCTCTTTCTGCTCGTACTGCCCCTGCAGATGCCATCTTTTTTGTTCATCTGCTTCGGAATGGCTTCTTACATTCTAACCTCAAAATGATTCCCCTGTTTGCTGCTGAATTTCTAAAGACAGGAGGTACTCTTGTCTGCTGAATTACTGAGCAGCTTTCATAGATGTTCCTTCTCTTCCTTCTCCAGGAACGGCGGCCACCTCTTCGGCCCTGGATTCACTGGCCAGTCTGCACTACCGCCTGGGTTCCTTACGCACACCAGGTGGCGTCTCCTGACTTTCCTCCTGCACTGGCTGGTGGCCTCCTTGGGGGAAGGTCTGGAAGCCCTGAGTTCCCACCGTGAGAACAGGGTACAGAGATGCATCTGTTCCTGCTCCTGGGGCTCCTAATATTCCTTACCCTAGAATCCCTTGTGAGATTTTGTAACACAGTCATCTTTTCCTAGGATGGAAAGCTCCCTGGCTCTCAGGGCAGGAGAAATAGTAGAGAGGTTTTTTTGGTCCTGTGCCTCATCAGAAGACACATTTGGCAACGACCAGGCCTCTCCTCATAGGTAATGACACTGCTGAAATAATCACTCTAGAGACCCTCCCCGACACCTGAAGGCTTTATGGTCTCTGGTCTAATATTCATTCAGTAATTGTAATTCTCAAACAAAAGGAATTTCTCAGGCATAGATTTGACTTCCTGGCCCTGGAAATCTATATGGTGACTTTAGCCAACTCGTTCCACTTGTGGTCTGTTTCTTATCTCTTCTTGCTTTCGGACCCAGTATGACAACACAGAATGCTTTGGCCCTCCTACGTAAACAGTGCAGGACAGGATTTTCCTGTTCATGTGAGGTACAATTATGATTACAGTACTTCTCCAGATGGTTTAGTTTATTCTAACTTCCTTTTGTTGTTTTTCTAAAATGTGGGAGTTGCTTTGTGATCTGCTTAACACCAAATACAATACTACCTAATACTTTAATAGAGCTTTATGGTTTACAAAAGCCCACGACATACCTCATGAAGGATATATATGCCTGCCCATCATCCCCTCACTCTCCTTTACAACCGTTTAGAGCAGAAGCCAGTAACCTTCTCAAGTAAATTTTCCTCCATGGAAATCTGGGATTTTCTATTCAACAACAGTATTGTAGGGACCCTATCATCCCCTTTTGGGCTTTCTTGGCCCAGTTTTAATAAAAATTTATTACCAAGTACTTTGAAAATGCAAATGATCACTAAATTTTAGTTCAGCCTACAGGAAAATCTCATTAACTTGATATTGGCTAATTCAATTTAATGTCTCCTTCAAAGAAATATCTTTTCACTAGATGATTAGATGGGTTTGCGTGTATAATAAGCATAGTTAATGCACAGTGTAAAACAATGATGAAATTTGAACTGAAAATTTGGTTCAAAGACATTAAGAATTTGTTCCTTAAAATTTTTTCATTTTGTTCTTTAATTTTTATTTTTTATTGAATAATTAACATATAATATTGTATTAGTTTCAGGTGTACAACATAGTGATTTGATATTTATATACATTATAAAACAGGCACTACAGTAAGTCTAGTTCCCATCTGTCACCATACAAAATTGTAACAGTATTACTGACCATATATTCCCTATGCTGCATATTACACCCCCACAAGTTATTTATTTTATAACTGGGAGACTGTACCTCCTATACCTCCTCGCCTATTTCACTCATTGCCCCCCCTCCCCCCGCCCGGGCAACCATCAGTTTGTCCTCTGTATCTATGAGTCTGTTCCTATTTTGTTGTTTTGGTTTTTAGATCCCACATATAAGTGAAGTCATGTAGTAATTGTCTTTCTCTGCCTGACTTATTTCACTTAGCTTAATACCTTCTAGGTTCATCCATGTTGTCACAAATGGAAAGATTTCATCTTTTTTTGTGGTTGAGTGATATTTCATCGTACATATATAGAACATCTTCCTTACCCATTAATCTACTGATGGACACTTAGGTTGCTTCCCTATCTTGGCTACTGGAAACAATGCTGTGCTGAACACAGGGGTGCATATGTCTTTCTGAATTAGTGTCTTCATTTTTTTTTTTTTAGATAAGTACCTAGAAGTGAAATTGCTGGATCATATGGTAGTTCTGTTTTTAATTTTTTGGGGAACCTCCACACCGTTTTCCACAGTGGCTGCACAAGTTTACATTCCCAGCAATAGCACAAGAGGGTTACCTTTTCCCCACATCCTTGCCAACACTTGTTAAGAACTGGTCTCTTTTTAAACAAATCTTAAAAGATTATCTAGCATATGGGAATTACAAACAGTATGGGGAAATGGCATTGAGGTTGGAAAAAATATATATATACACATATTTAAAACTTGCTGACTACCACTGTTAACAAGTACATGGTGAAGTACTATTTATTTAAGAAATAACTTCTCCTTTAATTTCAGATTAACAAATTCTTAGGGTAATTATCTTAAAATTATGATGTCCCTAGTTGGATATTTTAAATAAAAACTGATAACTAGACTATTTCCACAAATATTAAAGATTTTTTTTAAAGGATGATTCCCAGATCCATTTTTTTTAAAAGATTTTATTTATTCATTTGACAGAGATAGAGACAGCCAGCGAGAGAGGGAACACAAGCAGGGGGAGTGGGAGAGGAAGAAGCAGGCTCCCAGGAGAGGAGCCTGATGTGGGGCTCGATCCCAGAACGCTGGGATCACGCCCTGAGCCGAAGGCAGACGCTTAACGACTGAGCCACCCAGGCGCCCCACAAATATTAAAGATTTTTAGAGATTTTCAATAACTTCCTCATCATTAGTGCCATTTAAAAGATAATGTCATTATGTTAGTATAGGACAAATTATTTTATGATGAAGTACAATGAATTGGCCTAATTCTTTTGTTCTACAGGAATTTTAAAAATATTGAACATCACATTAAGTATATGGGGCTTAAAACCAGTTTGCAACAGAAGTCTTTATGTGACCAGTAGTAAAATAATTCAGACGTCAGCTGAGTATTTAAAATTAGCTCATAGCTTGGTCTTCTAGCTAAGACAATTTTAAGGACCACTTACCAAGTTCCTAGTTCTGTCAACAATACTGAGTTTTCCAGATACCATACTGTAAGTGTTTCCAATAGGTTTTTCAGTAGGGAGAGGAGGTGGGCTTTGTGGATCCTCATGTAAACCTGGAAAAAAACAGAAGTAATTCATCAATAATTTCTGGCCTTGGGGATTCTGAAGGATGGAATGATTGCAGGTTGGTTCCTTAGGAAAATGGCTATCATAAAAGATCCGCACAAGGAACGGACAGCCAAGTAAATGAGAAAGAGCTAGGAAACCTCAGAAAACTGAGAGGTGAGTAGACGTCAGTTAGTTTTACTGAATGTTGTATAGAGTAAAAATAATACTAAATAATTATCATAGCAGCCAGCGTTTTTGAGAACCAGGCACTAAGTTAAGGCATTTTGTTGCTATACATTTCTCCAACCAAGGTCTACCTATGCGCTAGATCTGCACAGCTCACTAGCTAGTCGTCACGTGTGGTGACTTAAACTTAAATCTTACACAAAATTAAAAATTCAGTTCCTCGGCTGCACGAGCTACATTTCAAGTGCTCAGGAGCCACATATGGCTAGTGGTTACCATAATGGACAGCACCGTTACGGAACATTTCCATCTCTGCAGAAAGTCCTACTGGACAGCACTATGCTAGATAATAACTTACGCATTTTACAGATGGAGAAACCAACGCTGAGGAGAAAATACCTAAGCTATCCAAGGTCTTAATGCTAGTAACTGTCAGATCCGGGGTTTTGAACCCTGAAGCCTGTGCTCACTGTAATACGGCATGCTGCTTCCTACTAAGTCATGTATCCAGACTTCACCCACCCAAATAATTAAATGTGTTTTCTAATTCATTAGCTCCAGATTAATGGACTTAATTGCCTTCTTTTTAACAAACAATATCTTTATATCCAAACTACATCCTGAACTCAGTGATAGTATACTCCCCAACATATTTTAGATCAGATTTAATTAGTGACAGCTAATTACAATCTGTGTGCAAAAATACCTGGAGAGAGGATGGCTGTAACATACTAAAGGAGGTGAAAGCCACCTTTTACACAGATTTAGGCACTTAAAGGAGATTGGATTTTTTTTCATTCGTTCAAATGAACATTCTCTGCTCTCATCTCACATCAAACACCCATTAAACAAGAGGATGATTTGTCAGGTTCCTATTTTACCCACAGGCAGGAAAACACTCTCTAAAGGAGGAAAATACCCAGGCCAGTTACTAGGAAAACAATGATGTAGTGACAGGCAAGCATTCTTAGCAAGACGCAAGGCTTCTCTGGAAATGAAGACACACCGGAACATTTCAACTCAGTTGCCATCTTGAAGACTCTCACTCTGGTAGATTTCTTATTAAGGAAATGATGAATCACTTAGGATATTGTATTGATGTGACGAACAATTAAGGGTACAAAGTAGTAATAATATGAAAGTAGAGAGGAGATACCTTACTGGCAGGATGGGACATAGGGGTTATCAGGTATGAGTGTGTGGGGTAGGTGGAGATTTCCAATTTCAAATCATGTGGTCAGTGGAGGTCTCAATGAGAAAAATGCCATTTGAGTAAAGGCCCGAAGGAATGGTGAAGGAGGGAGCCATGCGCCTCTCTGGCAAAAGGACATCCTAGTCAGAAGAAACAAGCCCCGAGAAGAAAGAGCTGACAGGCTCACAGAAGACCAAGGAGTGTTGCACCACAAAGCTGTTCCTTTCTTCGCCTGACCATTCCAAGTTCTTCCAAAAACAAGGAACTTTTTTTCCCTCCACAGCACATATGAATTGCTTAATAACTGCAATAGTACAGTGCTGGGGAACTGGTTTTTATATAAATAGAGATAATGCTCTAGAAACTGGTACTTCAGTTCTTTCATAGACAGCAGTTAGAATCCAACTTTCTAACAGTTCCTGGAACTTTGTCAGAATAATAAATAAAGGTGCTTCCTCAATATGTCCTTACAGGACTATTAATCCAATTTATAAGTATGCAGACAAGAATAAACATAGCAGGCCTGAGACTGCTTATCCTTAGAAAGGCCTGCTTCTAGGGTTGGTCCTGGCTGGCATCTGGGAACCCGGGACTTGGGGAAGGTTCCCACCATCCCCAGAACTGCTAAAACGGAAGAATAGGGTTTATGCTGAATACCTGCTTTCCTTCTGGGAATATGGAATTATGGAATGTGCCAAAATTCCTAGAGGTGCCTACATGACCAACCTCTAATAAAAACCCTGGGTACTGAGTGTCTAATGAGCTTCCTTGGTTGACAACATTTCACCTGTGTTGTCACAACTGGTTCCTGAGGGAGTTAAATATAGCCTTTGGGATTCCCCTGGGAGAGAACACCTAGAAGCCTGTGCCAGGTTTCCTCCAGACTTTGCCCGATGCACTGTTTCCCACTGCTGATGCTGTTTTGTATACTTTTGCTGTAATAAATCACAGCGGTGAACATAACTAAATGCTAAGTCTTGCGAGTCCTTCTAGGGATCATCAAAGCCGGGGGTCTTAGGGACCCTGATACAACTGGAGAATAAATCTAAACGTAAAAATTGTATTACTTAAAATCTACATGAGCTTCAGGCAATATTTATTATCATCATATTTCACTATGCCTGTTAAAATCCAGAATACATTTTAACAAGGTAACAGCAAGCAGGCAAACAACCCAATGAACTATCATCTGGGATACTTACATAGCCCACTGATTTGTGGGCTATATAATGCTGTCAAAAGAAATATACCACCAGTTCTTTAATCTACCATATAACCTCCTAAGAAGCGAGAACCCACCAGAATTTGGTACCCTTGACATTTTCTCCTCCTCATTCTTCATAGTAACTCAGTTTAATCTTCTATGTGGCTTGGAGCCATCAATTAATAACAAAACACTCGAAAGACCAAAACCAGTATGATCCTGCTGGATAGTTTTTTATAGAAAAACCAAACCCCTGAACTAAAGGGGTTTCATGGCATTCCAGGGTATGCCTGCGAAACACCCTGGCGATGCTACAGACAGGTGAAGGGCTGGGACACTTGATCTGCTACTAGGAGGACCGGAGTGGCAACATCTCCTGTTAGATAAAGGCAAGGAGGCATCTGGACTATGCAAAGGCACTGGATGAAATGAAGTGACAGCAGAAGCTGATGGCAAAGGCCGTGTCATCACTCCGAGCAATGCCACGAACTGCTCTGGAACCCACTGTACAAGCACGTGTGTGCACACGTACACACACTTTTATACCTTTTAATCATCTCCAGGGTCTAAAATAAACAGGCCTGGCCTGCTTGGCTTCTGTCTTACAGTATTATCAATTTCTTTGCAGCCCTTATAAAAAGCTCAGATGAAATTTCATTTATTGTACCATTAAAAAAAATCAAGTAAGGAATTAATATCAAAATGGAGTGTTACACTAATTTTAAAAATTTTTATAATTATGTTTTTATAATTCTTGGTTACTGCTCTTCACATAATTCATACATATACTTAGATTATGCTCTATCCAGACACACACATACACCTTTATTTGCTATCAGTTTCAATTAGAGTTGATATCTCAACAACATGGCGGTTAGAGGTGCTGACACCCCGGCACAGCCGAAAATCCACATGTAACTTCTGACTCTCCCAAAACTTAACTATTAATACCCTACTGATACCATAAATAGTTGATGAACACAGACTTTGTACGTTATATATATTACATACCGTATTCTTACAATACCATAAGCTAAAGAAAACATTATTAAGAAAATACATTTCTAGTACCGTACTTTAAAAAATCTGCATATAAATGGACCCACACAATTCATGCCTGTGTTGTTCAAGGGTCAACTGTACTTTCCCACTATCTTTACCCGAGGCACTAACAGGAGACTACAATTGTTCTAAGTTTCAGTCTCCCTTTATTCTCTCTGCCTAGAGACAACGGTATAGACAAATGAAATCCATATTTACTGTACCAATTGTCTGAAGAACTGTGAAAAAAAAAAGAACTTGTTTTTAAATGTCCTCTGACTATAAATAATAATAAATGGCCGATTACACATAATTTCAAAAGCAGACATTGACAAATTAGTATATATTTCTCCCAGGCTCTTGGGAGAAGCAAAGAAAGAAGGCCGATTAGTGCTTACATTTTCCTGGTTTGGCTGGAATTCGAATCACAGTGGGCTTCCTGGTGGGTGCTGGTTGAACTGCTCGTTCTTTTGTTGGTTCTGTTTTTATGGGGAGCTGAAAGGGATCTAATGAAAAACACAGTTTATTTTGCATGTTTTAGTTAACACGGACTCAAACAAAAAACCTCATTCATAATTAAAGAGCCATATTTTCATGCCCCAGGGAAAACTATTCATGGATAAACAAAATCTCAGTTCACAAAGACACAAACAAAGTCGGAGCTCATGAAAGGAAATAACTTGGTGCTCTGTAAATAATTCATGTGGCTTTTCTTCCTCTCTGATGAGAGATATCCAGGACAATCTTGAATTATGTAGAAGCTATCTTTCACTGGAGTACAATCATTTCATAAGTGTCGCCTGAAAATGAGGGGCAATTGAAACGAGGAGCCAATTTCCCTCCTATTGTGAGGCCTCCCAGATCCCCTAGGAAAGAAGGTCTTTTCTCCCCTACACTCCTGTACCTGGCTCGGAAACGGACGCACAAGGTTCACTAAGGGCCCTCATCCTACCCAGCATCGTGCCTGGCACAGGGCAGGTGCCCAGCAGAGCGCCAGTCGTTTAGTAAAGCCACACTTCAGTTAACATGAAAATGCAAAGTGTTTTATCCTGGAAATAAAATAAGACATCTTCCTTCAAATATTTAATCTGGGAAAAGGGCACAGGGCTTGGCATTTCTGCATCTTAACTGATTCATTTAAAACTGACAATATATGCTCAGAGTAAGTATTTTAAACAAAGACATAATTACCCAATTTTTTTCTTTCTTTTTTTTTTACTGAAAGAAACAGTCTTTTTTTTTTTTTCTTTAATGCAAATATTCTTTTCAGTACTTTGGGAAAATGACCATACAATTTTTTAAAGCTGAGTAATCTAAAAATAGATTAGCAAACATAAAATAAATGCTGTATAAAGGATACTCTCTGTAGTACACAGGCTCTCCTGAGATTTCCTTCACCTAATTCTACAAGAGGCAGAATGAGTATATGCTGAAATTCTGCACCTGTTGTACAGCTCTTAATTATAGGGAGATACTCCCTGTAAGAACAATGTACAGCATAGCTCCTGTGACGAACAGCACTCATATTCTGCCGATTATGAGCCGTAGTTCAATAAGCATCATGTGCTGACCGGCTATTTTTCAGGACACGCGAAGAGCTGACCTAAGGATAAGAAGGCTGTTCAGCCCTGATACCTGACCTTCCCTTCCCCCCAGCTCCCAGGCAACCCTGCCATCATACATGCCACCAAAGGCATTCTCACTCACTCACTCACGAGCCACTTGCTCTCTTATGTACGTCTACCATATGCCAGTAACAGTGGTAGGTGGGGTGATATGGTGGTAAAGTATGATCCCATTTTATTACCTACCACCTAGGAATGGCCCTCAGGTGGCGTACCAGGTAGAACAATTATTACCAGGCTATTGAGAAAACAAAATATATTAGATGACCCTTTTATGGAAACTTGTCTATTAGCTCACAAGTGAGGCAAGTCTTGTCTAAGTTCAGAAAACCAACTCAGGATTATCAAAACCAATATCAATCTTGAAGTAAAGGGTTTTGTAATAATATAGCTTTCTCCCACTGTAACCCACGTCCTCACAAAACACAGTTCCTTCTTTTAGATCTAACCAAATTTTTAAATCCTATATTTTGTTATAGCATTTTTTACTTCAAAAGTAGTATTTATTTTAAAAATGGGAAACATTAAAAAATCTATGCTGCAAAGTCTCCTGTAATCCCATCCCTCCAGTAATAATGAAAATCTGGTTTATCTGCCTATAGTTTTATAATATTACATGTATTATTATGTAGGTATTTTGATAAACAAGAAAAACAGGATTTTATATCTTGTCTTGTAATTTGCTTTTTCGCTCACTCAAAACTGACTGGCTGTCTGCTACAATCAAAAACTACTCTAGGTACTGGGACTACTTCAGCGATCCAAGCAAAGAACGCTGCTCTCACGGACTTACACTGCAGTGGGGAGATGGAGATACTAAAAAAGTTAAGTGTAACAGGAGGTGGTTCGTGTGGTGTATCACAGGAGAAGTACTACTGGGAAAGGAAAAAGCAGCGCATAGGGAGAGAGACTTCGGGTGTGGGCAGAACGGGAGCAGGCAGCAGCATAAAACAAGAGTGCAAGGGGTGAGGTAGGGGAGCTCTCGACTTTCCAACAACTGCATTTTACATATTCTACTAGTTCTTCCAACTTGAAAAATACGCCCCTGGTTTCTGGGAAGCAGCAGTGCCAATGGATAAAAAGGGGTATGTACACTTGTATTAAAGCCCATTCCTGCAATTATTACCTGAATGTGAACTCCCTGAAGGTTCATCTATTCTGAGTGATACTAGCTAAAGTGAAAGAATTTGAAGACCCTATGTAATCCTGGTATGCATTTTATTCAAACACAGAAACAGTTATCTTTCCTTTGTGTTTATCTTTCCTTTCTATTCATCTCTCCCTCTGCTCTGCCTCCTTGGCCCTTGTTGGACTGACTTCCAAGGACCCACCTTCCTTCCCCCCAGCTGCGGTAGACAATTGACTGTCCTCCCTCCCCTGTCTTGGTTGTCACACCCCATTCTTTCGGGGCTCTGTTTTCTGTTGGGAAAAGGACCAAAAATTCAAGAAAAGGATTAAGGCTGGTGACTGTTCACTGCGTTCTACCTTTCAAGTGGCATTTCTGCTTTAATAGCTGCTTCTGGTACCTATAATCTTTTGGTTATTAGTATAGGCTTTTAGTTAATGTCTTTTTGGGTGGGTGTGGAGAGGGAAGAAAATCTTGAGCATGGGATGACTTCAATTACTTCCCAACTCATATTATATTCTGAGCCAGAATACCACTTACACCCTCTCACATTCCAGGAGGGAGGGCATGAATAAGGCAGGCAGGGAAAGGAGAAAAGACACCAATCAATGTCTTGAGGGGCCAAGCACAGGGGTATCCAAATTATTCTTGGCCTCAAGACACCCACCCCAAATCCTGCACACTGTGCAGACCTCACCTATTACATGGAAGGGTCCAGTTATTATTTTTTAACCTAAAGGATTTAAATTGAAGTAGTATAGATACAATTTACATAACAAAGTTATTCAAAGTGTCCTAGTTTACCCACTCTCTCTTTCTTGGTCTTTATTTTTAATATCACTAGCTACTCTTTAATAATTGGTACTCAGATCATGTAAAATTATTCTACTACACATGTCTCTGGGGAAAAAAAATTTCTTTCTCAATACAGTGAAGCAAGGAAATCTTAGTGTTCTAGGATGGCGGGCTGTTTGGCAGGAGTGGGTCTGTTTAATGACCTGCCCCAGCTGTGCTCACTGAGTCAGTGAGCTCAGCATCTGCCTCTCTGTCTGCGTGCCGTCCAGGGCTATAATCCAGACGAGGTGTGCAGATTAGTGGGGAGGCCAAATAGCATCACTTCAATAAGAAGGTGGAACCGGAGGCCTGTTTTTCATCTTGATGATGGTGTGCAAATCTCTTTAGCTACACAGTGTGAAGTTTACTTTTTATGTCTGTTCATGAGCAGGGTATTTTTTCTAAAAGAAATGTAAGTGGGCAACATATAAAACAAGAATGGCATCTCATGTTTGGGAACTCCAGGCATTGCCGAGCGGGAAACTGGATTGCTGGTATTATGAAAATGTTTAAAGTTCTAACCTTTGACCCCAGTAGTCTCACTTCTGGAAATTTGTTCTTCAGAAATAAGAGCACTAGTAGAAATGGCAATGTTTATAAGAGTGTTTCCTACAGCATTTTCTGTAGAGGAAAAAGAAATCCAAAAAATTAAAAGCAATGCCCATGGATGGGGAAATGCTGAATCAACTGTGATACACTCACACTAAGAAATATTAGGCAGGTATAAAGAAACAAGGAGTTAGACCCACTGGACGAAAAAGAAGTCCATAAATCTCACTGTTAAATTAAAAAAAAAAAAGCAAGGTACAGTATGATAAAAAATGTTTGTGAAAAGTAGGAAAAAGTACATGTATGTATGTTTGTAAGCTTCGGTTTGAAATGTCCAAAGGCACGGAGGCTACATACAGCATTGTTCACACTGGTTACTCTTGAGGATATGGATGGACTAGAGGGAGATAATTTTTTTTTTCTTTTACTAATGTTTGTATTGTTTAACTTGTTACAGCAAATATGTGTTAATTTGTAACTGAAAAAATCCAATAAAATAAATTCAATCACAAGAAAAAAGTTAGAAGATGAAGCTAAAATAACTTCCCTGCCGAACAAACCAAACCAAAAACCACTTAAAAATAAGGGGGAAAAAAGAGAAAATTCTAGTCCTTTTAGTTGCTTTTGACAGGCAATAATGGCCATAAAATTTTCCATAAGGTAACTAGAAAATTTAAAACTATTTGGAAAATTAAAACTCTTTTTTGATTCTATTTAATAGGATTTAATGCACACGTTTTTGAATGTCTCATTTACACGTATGTAGTTCAAAACAATTAGCTTTTATTTATAATCTTGAGTAACACAGCAATTTAGAAAAATCATATACTATTATTTTTAAAATTTCTACTCATCACAAGACAAAGGATCAATGTGGGAAGCAGCTCTCTCCCTGTGGCCAAGATGACAAGAGCTAACTCCCCCAGTTTTTCATCCTAATTCTGCTTATGGTCAGCTATTTGAAAACCAGGTTCCCCATCCTCTCCCGCCAACCCGGTTCCCTCATAAAGACAACCTTTGTTACCGGCTTTTTATACACCTTTCCAATGATACTACATACGTGTGTGTGTGTGTGTGTGTGTGTGTGTGTGTTAACACAAGCAATAGCTAAAACACCATGAATACTAACTATACCTTGCGTTTTTCACCTAATAATATCTTGGGGATTGGTCCATAGTAGGAAGGACTTCCTTTTTAATTAGCACACAATCCTCCATTGTGTGGATGTACCACTATTTACTTAAGCAATCCACTGGAGGTTGTTGCAAAGTTCTGTAGAAGTCCTTCATCTGGGGTCTAAGAACAGGCCCTCGAAGCTCTGGAAACTGCATACGTGAGCTAAAGGACTATTTTCAAGAGAGATAAAAGATTCACAGGACAATCAGATTCTCGTAGATTCCCAGAAGGGGTTAAGAACCACAGTGCCACGACCCTATCACAGAGTTTGCTCTTGCCTCTACAGAAAAAACACAGAGCATCTCAAAAAAACAAAACAAAAAACAAAAAAACAAAAACCAAAAAACAGAAAACAAAAAAACTCCTATCCAAATCTAAGGGAAGTCCATGGCATTTTTCTCTACCTTTATTTGCAGTAGTTCTTCTGCCCTCCTTCCAGCCCCTCACACCAAACCAATCACTCCACGCCTGCTGCCAAACAAGCAGGCCCCTTTACACCTCTACCCGCACGGTCTTCATTACTGGGCTGAGAAAAACACTGATGGTAATGCAGTTTTCTGCCCATTACCTGTCCCTCGTAATATGCTTGTCATCATAATTAGTTTCACCATCCTTGGCTTGCTCCTCTGTCATTTCTTTCCCTTGAGTTCTGTTAATAGCAGAAATTGGCTGCTAAACTATTATTCTAGTCTGTGTAATGGGGCTGACAGCAGAGGCATTCTGCTTTTTTTTTTTTTTTTTTCCTGACAACTGGGTATGATTTGTAAAGGTGTGAAGAGGAATTGCTAATACTTCTCAGCTCCATTACATTAACCTGGAAGGCATTCTACCCAAGAAATGAATCCAATATTAAATTGCTTATTTTATGAGTTTCCCTTTAATAATTTTTCTAATCTTTACAATGTTTTCACAGCTTCAGTATTTTCTGATCTCTATTTCCTGAGATTAATATGGCAACTTCATTTTATGAAAACCACTTTATTAGATTTTCTTTATTTTTGAGGGAAGGAAAAGGAGGAAGGACATATTTGTGAGTTCCTTTTTCTTGTGTCCCTCTCTCAGTTTCTGGCTAATGCCAGGATGATTAAGTAAGGTTTCACTAAGAGACCATGATCCTTTATTTACAAAGACAATGTTATTGATACACCATCAAAAAGTCACAAAGCCCCAAATCAAGAAGCAAACAAAAACCTCTCTTATATGCTGAGGAATTCAGAGATGATCCCAAGGGCCTCCGGAGGACGTTAAGCAGGGAAGCAACAAGGTCCAACGTACATTCTAGAAAAATCCCTGGGTATGGGTTTGAGGCAGAAGCAGGGGCTCAATCTAGGAGGCCACTGCAGTAATCTGGCATAAAGGCCTAACGTGGGGCAGTACAGGGGGATGGAAATGAGAGGAGGACTCAAGAACTACTTCGAAGGTTAAACCAGCAGGAGTTGGTAACTAATTGGATGTGAAGGGCAAGAAGTAACAATAATTACTACTTAATGAGCACTTACCATGTTTCAGACAATGGGACAGGGCTTTCCAGCATAATCACATTTAATTCTCGCACTGCCTCCATGAGGAGTATTATTACCATGTTTTATAGATGAGGAAACCGAGGCACAGTGGGGTCAGGTAAACTGCCCAAAATCACATAGCAATTAAGTGGCAGACTCTGGCCTGACTCCAACTCCAAACAAAGAGCCATGGTGTGACAAGTAGGAAGACTCGAAGATGATCTCTAGGATTCTCTAAGGAAGGCTGGGTATGTGATGGCATTTATTAAGCGAGGTACAGAAAACAGGAAGAGGCGCAGATTTACAAAGATGACAAGGTAAGCCTTCAGTTTAACTCCACAGCTGAGAGCAATGGTTAAAGTCAGGTAGGGCAAGCAAATTACACATTTTGCTAAGAGACTGCCTACATAATTAAATATTGCGCAACGAAGTGGTAGAAATCCAGGAACAGAAAACGCTGAGTATGAGGCATGAGACTATATTCATGTTGAATGTAAACTGTTGACCTTCTTTTGGAAGATGACTGTAATTATCTGTTTGATGACAGGGAATAAATTCTCAGCAGTTATTAACCAAGTTGCCATCCCCAAAGAATCCAGCAGTTTCTACAAAAGGCGGTATTTCTTTGGCTTGTGCTCTTGTTGGATTTACTATCCCTATCCCGCCCTGAACCTTGTAACACCAAAAAGGTTTAAATTAAAAAAATGACGTAACAAAGACTTGAAGTGTTACCTGGCTTAAGGATTCATACAAATGTTGGGCAGCAAGGTAATATAATGAAAAATACGCTAGACCTAGAATAAAAGATGGAGTTTGACTCATGCCTTGGAAGCTGTCAGTGTTATGACACTGGGCAAGCTACCCATTGATTTCTCTCAGTCGCATTTTCTTCTTCTGCAAACTGAGGCCAACAATACCTTGCAGAAGGTTACTCTAAGTATTTTTTTTTTTTAAGATTTTATTTATTTATTCGACAGAGAGAGAGACAGCCAGCGAGAGAGGGAACACAAGCAGGGGGAGTGGGAGAGGAAGAAGCAGGCTCCTAGAGGAGGAGCCTGATGTGGGGCTCGATCCCATAACGTCGGGATCACGCCCTGAGCCAAAGGCAGACGCTTAACCGCTGTGCCACCCAGGCGCCCCAACTCCAAGTATTAAATGATGTAGGTCTGGGTATCTAGCAGAAGGTTTGGAACACTGCAGAAGCTCGGTATATTCTAAATATACTCTAGTCTATAGTATATAGGCAAGAAGCATGCTGTAGCTACTTACATGTTGTGTGCATGATAAATTTTAATAAGTATGTTTACCATTTAAAATACACCTGTGGTGTGCAGAATTTGGTTTCGAATCACAGAGCTTATAACCTTTTGATGCATGTTAAACATTTATAAGATGACAGCTAACCTTTTGAAAATACTATTAAGCTTATATGTTCACAAGTGCTACCCAAATAAGTAAACAGCAGTAAAAGGAATCATCAATGACAAGTAAAGCAGCTTACTTTGACAAATCAAAGATAAGCTCTACTATCAGACCCTCCATCTGAACAGTGTGAGGAAAACATACTCTCTGAATTTCCTCTTGAGAAATTTGTCCTGATCCTGGCAGGAAATGTACAGCTGTTGTATTTTATTTACAAAACTTTGCATTCCCCAGGGAAAATGCTCTGTGAAGATTAGCGAAAAAATTTTTGCTACATATGGCTGGGTCCTCATTCCCGGTTTTGCTCTTGCCAGTGTCCTCCAGGGGCCGGCGCTTCTCCTGGCACTCCCAGTGGGGCCGGCTCAATCTGAGGAGCCCTTCTGGAGCCACCATGTGACTTAGCAGCTATGAGAAGTTTCCCCTGCGTCCCCCTAATGCTTGACTCTCCACCTGCCAGAGTAAGGAAGCCAGTCTCACACCTAGTTTAGTCTCTAGACCCAGTCTGCTTATGCTGGCTCACGTAGTAGTCATCAACTACTAGAAAATGCGACTGAGAGAAATCAATGGGTAGCTTGCCCAGTGTCGTAACACTGACAGCTTCCAAGGCATGAGTCAAACTCCATCTTTTTATTCTAGGTGTAGCGTATTTTTCATTATATTACCTTGCTGCCCAACGTTTGTATGAATCCTTAAGCCAGGTAACACTTCAAGTCTTTGTTACGTCATTTTTTAAATTTAAACCTTTTTGGTGTTACAAGGTTCAGGGCGGGATAGGGATACTAAATCCAACAAGAGCACAAGCCAAAGAAATACCGCCTTTTGTAGAAACTGCTTTCCCTATCTCCATCTCCCCCATTCTAGATGTTCCTGTCCCTCTCTGTCTCCATCGCCTACCCAGCTCCATGTTTCTTAATCTGTGTTTCTGTCTCTGTACACACACATGCATGTGCATACACACATACACACACACCCTCCAGAAATTATGTCCTAGAAACTAAAACAGCAAGTGCCATTCAAGATGCCCTCTGATGAGCTTACACTCCCTTCCACTTCTCCTTTTTACTCACCCAGAACCATCTCTGAACCAACAGATTCTTCAACCAGGTTCCCAGCTGGGGTGGGTAAAACATCATCATCAAAACTGATGAGGTCAATGTCCCCGGTGGGCTTGCTTTGCAGAGCTGGAGCTGGGGAGTTGGCCGGGATTCCTTCTCCCAGTGACCTGAATGCTTTGGCCTGTGACGCCACTGAGAGTCGGGGAGGAACGGTGACTGGTTTCAGCAAAGCTGCAGAGTTGGGGTTTTCTAAGGAAACCGATTTCTTCGGCAACAGAGGCCGAGGAGCAGGAGTTGGGACTTTCTTCCCACCGTCAGGGCTCTCAGCCACGGGCCCTCCTCCCAGAATCTCAGGATTAACACTTCGTGTAAGGCCAGCATTTGGTTTCTTTGGCAATTCTGGTTTGGTTACTGGGATGCTCCCTACTTCTTGCAGTGGAGAGTGCGGGGTGAGCCCTTCCCTAGAGGCCACCTTGAGTCTGGTTTCAGTCCAGGAGTCCCACTCTCCAGAAGCTCTGTTGGCAGCTGGCTTGGGAGCCACTGAGGGTTTCCCTGAGGGAACAGCAGGCCTGGGGGGGAATGTGCGGGGAGCAATTTCTGGTTTCGAGGGCAGTCCCGAGGTTTCTTTATTTGTCTGACCTTCAAATGCTTTGATTCTTGAAACGACACTATTTTGGCTTCGTTCTGTGTTCATAATGTTCATCACTGCCTGACTATCCAGGTCGATGGTACTGTCCAACAAAGACTGAGGCTGGCTCAGCGAGGACTCCTTCTCTGTGACCGCGGGACTGGTTTTCTGGCGATTTTGCTCTTTAATATGACTGTCTCTGGCTACTGGTCTGAGGTTGGCTTTTGATCTTGGCCTTGGCACTGGACATCTTGTAGCGCTGGAGTTCTCTGGACAATTCTGTTCTTCAGAAATATCAAAGACTATTAAAGGTGCCACATTTGTTGGAAGATCACTGGCTGAGACCGCCGGGGAAGGCTGGAGAGGCTTGAGAGGTGCCTGTAGTGCTGACAAGACCAAAACCCACAGACAGAAGTTGCAACATTGTAATTTAAAAGAAAAAAAAATAGAAGATACACAGACTGTTAAAATATACATGTAGAATATCAAGAGATCTTGGTTTCCTTAATTAGTAAAAAGTAATTCCAAAATCAATGGGGAAATGTTTACTCTCAGCTTCTCACAGGAGTGTTCTTCAAGTTGTGTTTATTCATAAGAGAAATATTCATTACATAATATTTTTAAAACACCATTAAATTCTTGAGTCCCAGCAGACTTAGCACAAGAACCCTTTCCCACTCGTCAGAATTCCAACACTGCTCGCTTTACTTTTCTAAAGTAACTTACTCTCATCTCTGTTATGTGAAAAAAATGCTTTTTAAAAGCCTAACAGAACCACCACCTTTTACACTCTATCAAGTTTAAGTTGCTAAATATAACATCCTTCTCCATGGGAATAAAGGGGAACGGCAGTAATACAACCATGGTTAAAAGGATGATGGTTTTGCGATATGAACTGGGGTGAGCCCCAGAACGGGGGTTGCAGCTCATGAGAATGACTTATTGTAATAATCACAGCAAACCAAAATAAAGGAAGCACACAGTGATCACACTGACTGGGAAGCTGAGCTCAATGAATTATGCACAAGTCGCAAATTATTTTAAAGGCTAGAAGCCTACTGATTACTTCCCTAGAACTAGGTCAGAATTAGGGGAGACAAATTACTTGCACCACTTTGAGGCAGATGGTTGGCTATTTCTTCTGTAAAGTCAGTCTGAGTTGCAGAAGTAATTGTGTGCCTTGGAGTGGCAGCAGCATTATTATTATTCGTAGTATTAACTTGAACTTGGTTGATTTCTTTTATGACTTGTTCATAAGATGGTGGGAGCTGCAAAATAAAGAATGAAGATTTTAGACATCTATAGACAAGAGCCGAAGTATTAACAGTCTCGCTCTTCTTACCTTTGAACTTACCTTTTAAAAATAAAATGCAAAGAGATAATATAGATATTTATTTACCTCAGCAGGAACCAGCTCACTGGGCCTCCAAGGGCCTGCTGCAGAAGATGGCGGAAATCCCAGTCCCGGGGGCGGGGCTCCTGGAAACCACGAGGAGGGCCTCAGGGGCTCAGCTGCCACGATGGTGATCTCTGGGCGCCTAGCAGACAAGACCTCAGTGAGGGTTTGCAGGTTGGTAACAAGCTATCGTCTATCTGCAAACGTTCGAAGATTTGTGAAAACCACCACTGCCCCAAAAAAGTTACGTGAGAACTGCCCTAGTCCTAGAAATGACCTGTCTGGCCTAGGCTATCCGGGGAGCAAATGACAGTCATCTTCCAGGACTCTGGGGCTCAAAGTTAGGGATGGACCTCGAGCACACTTAAGCCCTGCCTTGGTTGATAAGGGTAAGGGCTAAGTAAGGCCCACACAATCTCTTCATTCCAGGGCTCTGCTATCCAGCCTGTACCACCACCATAAATAATACACGGTAAGGCAGAAAGTATTACTAGTCAAATACAACTGTTTCGTTGTCTGCCATTATAAATGATATACTCTGACATGATACCACGTAAGAATATCCTCTTCCTCCTCACCCAACCCCCGCCCCAATTCAAAGTCATCTCTAAGTGTTTAGAGTTTGCATGTTCACTTCTAGACCCTGGTATGTGTGTCTGTGCTCCTGGTCAGTGCAGTATAGGAATTCGATAATTAACCTTTAATATCGAGGAGCCACAGTGATTCAGGCACGGCTCCTTTCATCATTTTCTTAATCTGATTCTACATTCTCATGTTTAGACTTTATATTTAACCTCATTTCCTAACAAACACCAACCGTGTGACCCTGAGCAAACAATCAGCCTCTCTGAGCCTCAGTTTTCCCATCTAACAAACAGGGATGATGACATTCACCCTGCCCTTCTCTAGCACTCTCCAGAAAATAAAAATAAAAAAGCACTGCTATTTTCAAACCTGGGCATATTCACGCATTCTCGTGCTAGCTCATGAAACAGTACAACCTGCTTATTGATTGCATCTGAATTGCATTACCTAAAAACCTCTGCTTAAAGCTTTTGTCTAAAAAGTAAGAGTTACTAGCTAATAAATATTAAGCACTATGCATGCAGTAATCCTTATGACAGCCTTGAGATAGGTATGACTGGCAACATTTTTCTTTAAAGATTTTATTTTTAGGTCATCTCTGTACCCAACATGGGGCTCAAACTTACAACCCCGAGATCAAGAGTCGCATGCTGTACCAACTGAGCTAGCCATGGCCCCCGATTAGCAACATTTTAAAGATGGGGATACAGAAGCTAAGAGAAGGTTAAGCAGCTTGCCCAAGGCCACACAGTGAGAAGGCAGTGAAGTGAAAATTTGAACTCAGGTATGTTTGACTCTAAAATCCTCGTTCTTCATTATTCTATACTACCCTGTAAGAAATATGAAAGCAGGGACCATGTCTTATAAAAATCCATCTATCTATTTATCCACCTATCCATGATTCTATCCACTCTACCATCTGTCTGTCTGTCTACTGGTTCTTATCTATCCAGTGACTCTCCCCTCCCTCCACCCTCCTTCCCTCCAACCAGCCATCCAGCCATTTATCCATTCAGCTATCCATCCATCCCAGCTCATTTTCCTCTCCTTACTCTTCCATGCAATTTTCTTTCTTGTCATCCATTTATCTATGCAACATTTACTAAGCAGCTAGGAGGTACAAAGCATTTCTTTGAGCAATTCCTTGAAGCAGTTGCAACAATGCTTTACATATAGCAGTGGCTTCATAAACATTTAAAAAACTAACTTAAGTAAATAATTATTGCCAAAAGAACATTTTGAGGCTTGTATTGCTTCTTCTCCCTCCAAAATTTTCATCATTCAAACTTACAGATTAATTCAGGAAATGTACTGATGAGGCAGACCACTGCTTATGTAATACACTGCTTATGAAAGAGAAATATTTAACTTGGTAACTGATAACACACTTTGGTTTCATTATTAGCAGAATATATGACCTCTGTTATAACCATACCTCCTTTCTCGATGAAGCTCGCTCTGAAAAGAAGTCCGAGAAGCTACAGGAGAAAGAATAAACTGGTATAATACAAAATCAGTACATTCAATAAAGGTTTAAATTTTTATAGGGTACATTATTGGAAAAAGTTAGCTTATACTTGAAATCACAGAGGATGTATGAATTTTAACATCCGTAAGTAGAAAAGCAAATCAAACTGATCTTTTTACATGGCATAAAATTAATTTTAGTTATATATTTGAATTGCATAAGAGAACATAGATTTCAAAAACTCCCCAAAGCACATTTCCATGGTTCTGAAAATAATTTGAAGAATGAAAAGAGAAAAGAAGACAACTATTAAATACAAATTGCCTGGTAAGAGCATTACAACAATGAAATGAAATTACAATGGGCAGAACAAAATTAAATATCTGTTCTAATCCATATGACTGTACTTTTGCAATGTTTGTTTAGAAAGTGAAAGGGGTCCAATTTTCATCTATTTTCTAATTTTTCTGGAATTTTGCAACCTTTAAGTTCTTTTATTAAATTCAAGGATAATAAATGCAAAAACTGTTCACAACACTCTTATCAACATGTTTATAGCACATATTACTGTATATGCAGCACCGACTTTTCCTTCAAGCCTCAAACTCAAGAGGCTAGATGGTTCAAACTTCTTCCAAATTTGCAGTCATATGATCTGGAAAATGTCACATATGGTGTCACATATTACATACATGTAAATGGAGAATATTATTCCTATTTTCAAGAAGCACATTCTAACAATTCCTTTAAGAGTATCTTCAGGGGCGCCTGGGTGGCACAGCGGTTAAGCGTCTGCCTTCGGCTCAGGGCGTGATCCCGGCGATCAGGGATCGAGCCCCACATCAGGCTCTTCTGCTATGAGCCTGCTTCTTCCTCAAAAAAAAAAAGAGTATCTTCAAGATATGCATACAAAGGGGGTGCCTGGGTGGCACAGCGGTTAAGCGTCTGCCTTCGGCTCAGGGCGTGATCCCCGCGTTATGGGATCGAGCCCCACATCAGGCTCCTCCCTGTGAGCCTGCTTCTTCCTCTCCCACTCCCCCTGCTTGTGTTCCCTCTCTCACTGGCTGTCTCTATCTCTGTCGAATAAATAAAATCTTTAAAAAAAAAAAAAAAGATATGCATACAAAGGGGAATTGTTTCGGATACAAACTATTTCTACCAGTTGCCTTCACCTCTCTCTAGTACTCTACTTTTTCAATCCTTCTGGCCTGAGAAGGCCGACAGTATGAATCTTTTCTTTCTTCCTACTATTAATTTCGGATTCTCTCCGAATACGGAGGCCGCCAAAGCTGGGATGCCGGCGTGGAGGCGGGAGGTGGCAATGAAACCCAGGCTGGAGCTGGAGCGGTGGGAGCTGAACCTACGCTGGGTTGGTCTACCAGGAGTCCTGTATTCATACTGTTAGCCGACTGGACTGTAACGTTTTTATCGAGAGCTAAACCAAGCGGAGGTGCATTGTGTCTCCTGGAATAAAAGAGGACAGAGAGGCTCAAGCTGTGAGTGGTGCATCTGATTCGTAAGAATGGTCTCATTAAGTCAGAGAAAGGCTACAATCACGTCACCGCCATCACAACAGCCAGAATCAGCAGACACAACACTGTTAAAAAGATATCATGTCATTGCCACAAACATACCTCTTCCACGGGGCATTTTTGCTGTGCACTATTCATGAGTGCTAAGGGAAAAAAAGAAGGGGTTATAGAAGAGGAAAGGGAGAAAAAAAAAGAGCGAACCAGCTGCCTATGTTTTAAAAGGAATTCAGGAACAAGACTGCCCTGCCATGCCGCTGTTCTTGCCCAATCTGCACACGTCGACAGAAAAGGAAAGTCGATACAGCACAGTTTCAGAGAGTAAAGAAATCAGCTGTGGCAAGGAAACACCTGTACAGACCGGGACATTCACCCACGTAACCCCAGTAAAAACAAATTCAACTACAGTTTTTAACAACGTTGCAAAAAAAAAAAATCCCCCAAAACCTAAAAACTATTTTGCAAAATCACTTTGCTACTTCAATAGGGATTAATTTTGAAGTATGAATACAGTACTTAAAAGGGAATCCGGTAGTCAATTTACATTCTCGTAAATCAGCAGCTTTTCACTCAATCCTGCCCCTTCACACCGGAGGTGGTTAGCAGCAGGAGCGCCTGGTCAGCAAAGGCGTACTGCCGTCCTGGAGGCAGCAAAAGAGGGGGAGAAGGTCTCCCAACCTGACTTGTGGATCTCCTCCACGTCCTTTGAGAATCACTGCTTTCCTGTCTCCTGCTTTGAATCTTTCTTCCTTCACATTCACTCATCTATGAAAAAATCTCTTCTCTCTCTTGATCCTTATAGAATGACCGGCTCTTTTTTGTCAGTGTTGAACAAGTTTAGTAGCGAGAAATACATGAGATCTTCATACAGCATCTCACACTCCTCTAATTTCTCAACTGTCCACTTCCTCTCATTCTCACTTTCCCAGATCAAACAGATTTGGTGTAGTTGTTGCCAAGACGATCGAATTTGCCACCGGTACTCATACAGACCAACATGTTCCTTTTACTAACCCCCGTCACAAATTGCTAGCTAGTCTTTTGTGCATTTTGGATTAAGGCCACAGTTAGAAGTTATCCTATCATTCCACAGAATTATTTTCAAACTTGTCTAGTTCATACGGTTAAATTCTAAATACAAAATAAATTCATATTCAGCTGTTTATAAAAGACCGAGATCTGGATTTGCAATATTAGCACGAATAAAGAATCCTCCTAAATTCCAACAGGATCATAAGCACGGAAGGATGCTCGGTGATCGTCCTACTCCAACCTTACAGATGACTTGGATGGGACACAGAGACATTAAATGAATTATCCCAAGTCATACAGCCTATTTTCCTTGAAGCAGTTTAACTCCTCGTGCAGCCAAGAGAGCTGGATACTAATCCTGATTCTAAATAATTCAAAATGATTGATTAAATGATCAGATGAAATAAACACACAGAAGGATTATTATAAGCATCCTTGCTATAGTACCACTTTGCCAATGAAAATCACAATAATAAAAATAACCCACTAACATTTGCTTGAGACGGGATAGGAGTTAGATGTGTTGGACATGATAACAAGAACATCTGTGGAGTTGAAAGCACAATGACCTTGTAGTCACGCAGTCTAGATTCACATTTCAGATCTACCTTGTGAAGCCATTTCATCTTTCTGAGACTCAGTGCCCCTACCATCTGTAAGATGGGGTTAACATCTACCATGCAGAGCACTGTCTTATACCGTATGTGAGCCTTTCCTGACTCACCGTAGGCAATGAATAATAGCTAAAACTGAATTTCAGAGAATAATTTTCTCTTAAAAAGTTAATGAAAGGAAAAGCATGAAATTCCAGGTATATCCAATTATAATACCGTCAAGATCTTTACCCATAATATTTAAGGCTCACAAGAATGCAAAAAGAAGGACCTTAAGGCTTGACTGGAACCAGTATCATTATGGAAGAATTTAAAATATAACCAGTAAAGGAATATTGCTTAAAAAAATGTGATGAAGTCTTTCTCCTTGACAGAGAAAGATGACTAAGTATGGGACAGTAAAACAAACATTTCACTGGGTTGGGTAGGCCAAAAATTGTTTACAACTTTTTCTTACAGAATGGGCAAAAAGCGCAAAAGAGAAGGGGAGGACACAATTATTCTTCATTCTGTAGTTACACACGGCATCACATGAGGATGTCTAGCCTTGTTGCCTAAACATCCAGGAATAATACAACTCACAAATACTTCTTTGAGTGTATGCAAAATAACTGATAAATAAGAATTAAAAGACTACTGAGTTAGTTTTTGTTTTTTTACCTCAAAGCAAGTTTTCCCGTTGTTTCATCTCCTTCCTCTCTGCTAGGGCCCTACTTCATCAGATTCCCCTTCTCATGGATCAGTCTGACCTCGCCACGAATTCCTTCCCCACTGCCTACAAATGTCTCCAAGCTTCTTCATCATGAACAGTCATGTTCCAATCTCCTCTCTGTCTGATACTTCTCAGCCCTTCCTTCTTCTGTTTACCACCAAATATCATAGAAAAGTAGCCTACCCCAGCTGTCCCGACTTCCACATACTCCATTCATTATCGAAATTGAAGTGTGGCTTCCAATGTCAATGTTCTACTGAAACTGCTCTCTCAGGTCACCGCTGGCCTCCTAAGGACCACATATGATGACTTATTTTCAGCCACTTTGGCTTGTCCTTGCTGCAGCATTAAGAGCTACTTGTGGTTCACTTATTCTTTCAAAAAACCTTCCCCCCTTAACCTCTAACGCACAGCTGTCTCCTGGTTTTTCCAGTTTTCTGATCATTATTTTTCAGCCTTTTTTGGCCCACTCCACCTTAGCTGCCTTCTCCTAAAGCCTTGCCTGGCGCAAGGGCCTCCAGGTAAAAGGAAGATCCATCCTAGAGGATCTACGGGAAGTCAGGTACAAATTACAGTCCCCAACAAAGAGGTCCTAAAACCCAAGAAGTAGTCAGCCAACAGGACTCAGTCTCTCCTCCACAGGGCCGAATTCTTTGGGTCATTCACCTTTTGCCCTACGGCACCCTAAAGGCAGAGCCTGGCCTCAGACAGCAGTACTTCCCAAGATTCTGTCCTTTGTCATCTTCTCTGGCCTCCATGTTTTCTCTTTAAGAGTTTAGCTACTCACAGGTTTTGCCTATAACCATGACCACCTTGACTACCCCAAATTATACCTCCAGCAAAAAATTCTTGCCTAAATTGCAGCCCTACTTTTCTTTTTTAAATTCTGTCCCATCTTCTCCACACACCACCCTCAAAGGGCTCTAAGGCATCGATTTTTCATTTTCATACCTGAACTCCCTTCAGCACATACTACAGCAGTCCCACATCTTTATAAACCACCACCAACAAAAATAAGATGTGGGAAATGTGGACTATCCGTCTGTATTGCCACCTTACAAAATTTCCATTGTCATGGTGCAAATGCATGCTCTTCACAATCTGTGGATATCCTAAATTTATACTAAATATTACAAACTAGGTTTCTAAAAATAGGATATAGTCTCCTCAGGGTGGAGACCTCAGCTCAAATAATGCAAAGAACATCTAAAATCCCTTCCTTATCAGAAACCTCATTTCGAATGGAGTTGTGAGGCTGGCAGGGGGAGCTCTCACGCTCTACCACGCGTCCCCAGTTGCAAATCCAACAGGAAGAGATGGAGTTCAGCAGACACTACCTTACTATGCCTTCAGGAGGAAGAAGGGATTTCCTTCTCCCCCAGCAAAATCCCAGCCAATGAGAGACTGTCACAACTCAACCGGTGAGAAGCCACTATATTCTGAACTCCCCTGTTTACTCCAACGGGCTTTTTGTTTGTAACAGTCTTCCCACTCCCCCTTTTCTTTCTAAAACAATGTTCCTCTCTTCTGTTCTGCAGACTTGCCTCTGGTTTTGGTGTAGCTTGCTTGTCCCAGATTGCAATTCTCTGCTATTCTTGAACAAATTCATTTTGCTGGCTTAAAAAAAAAAATCCCCTCCTTATCTTTGTTTAAAACAGGTAATCCATGTTCTGTTTAGTTTCCCTAAAACTGAAGGGAACTTGGCAGACTTTTGTTAAAAACAATGTTAAAATTCTGCACCAAGAGCAAGTTCTCACCAAGAGGCTTGGTAAAACTTTAACCAAGAGGTAAGGCTGAAAGTATGAATGCACCATTTTCGACAGGATTCTATTATGGCACTTGTATATGGAAGTGAGCCAATCTCCACAGGTGTTTATACAGTTAAATAAAAACACAGTGGAAACAAATGAATCAAAAAGGACAGGGTTTGATATTTTTTTACACCCATCAGATGTCTCCACCTATAGAAAATGGTAAATTTATATTAGATCATAAAAATTGACCAGATAATCCACATTTTTAAAAATAGTTCTGTAACAGAAAAACATTCTGAGCAATGGGCTTATCAATAAATGAAAGTTGAAAAGAAAGCTGAAAACCTAACTACTTGTCTGAAACAGTTTATTATTCCTTAGGAGAAGAGAGAAGCTTTTGTTGGATTCTTTGTAAGATTCATCAAATACAATCACTTGCTGGAAACCTAAACCATCATTTAAAATATCACAGAGGAAAATACAGAGCAGGAAAAAACAAACTTACATCTCTTGATTACCGCTCTAATGGATGACAAGGGTCCTTGGCTAGAAAAAGAAAGAAAGAAAACATTACTGTATTCATTAGTCCTTTTGAAGAAGAATCTCTCATAATGCCAGGTCATTTCTGGGACTCAATATGGCACCAAGGAGCAAGTTTGACATGTTAGTTACTGGCTTATCCTCCTCACAAACATAAATTTAAAAAAGTTTTTAAATTACCTTTGATATAAAATGTTTTATGGGAAGTGAGAAGACTGGTGAAGTGTATCTGCAGTGCAAATAAAAATCTGCCTTAAAATTGCTTTCACAGCTACCTACACACTGCATCTTCCAGTTGTTTTGGACAGTACTTGAAATCAGGCAGCAATTACATGGTAATCAAAAGAATTCTGACCCCTCTGTATCTCTTTTGTGTTTGACATGGGAACTCCTGTCTTCTTAGATCAGATCAAAATAGATCATTTTTATAGTTAATTTGACCTAAGGACTAACAGCATTTCTTCCTAAGATTAGAACTTAAAACATCACCACCTAAAAATGAAAGTCTTGGTTGCTTTGAGTTTTGTTCAATAGCTGGTTGGCCCTGGGTGTCTCTTACTGTGTGAGCTTGGGCAAGTCACAGAAATGCTTCTGAGCCTCTGTTCACTCACTGGTCAAACAATCTAGCTGCAAAGGTTTATAATCATTAGTTTGTAAGGCTTTTTGTTTTTTTTAATCTTTATTCAAACCAGCTGGGCTGTTTTTGGAATCATTTAGAAAAAATATACAAACCTAAAACTTTAACGGTATTTTTTTTTTTTTTTAAGGAAAAAAAAGCCTTCTTGTTTATAAAATTCTTCACTTTTTTTCCTGAATGCTCTTAAAATTTAAATTATTTTTGATCTTATTAAATTTACACTTGTGGCAATCGGTATAAATCCTCTTGCTGTTTCTTAGGTAGAGAAGATAAAACTTTGGGAAGATGTGGTAACAGATCAGTTCATTTTATGGGAGGGACACTTTAAGAATATACTATTTTGACAGACCAAACAAAAACAACACTACAGGAGGTCTCCAAGGGCATGAAACTAGGACTGTAATATAAAAATGTGTTTTCAGCAATACTGATTTTATGTTATCTTAGATTTTAAAAAATTCAAGTATGATCAACAGTTACAGTATCAGGTGTACAACATAATGATACATACTCAGTGCTCATCAGTGTACTCTACCCCTTCACCTACTTCATCCATCCTCTCACCCACCTCCCTTCTGGCAGCCACCAGCTTGTTCTCTGTATTTAAGATCTCTCTCTCTTTTTTTTTTTTATCTCTAATTTATTTGTTTTGTTTCTTCAGTTCCACATATGAGTGTAACATCAGTATTTGTCTTTTCTCTGACTGACTTATTTCACTTAGCATTATACCCTCTAGCTCCATCCATGTTGGCTAGATAAGCAATGCTCATTTTTATTTTTATTTTAAGTTTATTTACTTTTGAGTAATCTCTACACTCAATGTGGGACTCAAACTTACAACTCCGAGATCTAGAGTTGCATGCTCTGCCGACTGAGCCAGCCAGGTGCCCCAACAATGCTCTTATTATTATTTTTTTAAGATTTTATTTATTTATTTTAGAGAGAGAAGGAGAGACAGCACAAGTAGGAGGGGCTGAGGGAGGGAAGGAGAGAGCCTGATGCAGGGCTTTGATCACAGGACCCCGAGATCATGACCTGAGATGAAACCAAGAGTTGAACATTTAACCAACTACACCACCCAGACACCCCTTCCCCAAGCAATGCTCATTGTTAAAAACAGTTCTTGAAGGTTTTCTGTAAACAATTACTTGGGGGGGGGGGGGAATCACTGTAAGGTCATGTAGAAGAGTAACAGTACTAAAATATAAATAGGTTGACTGAAAGTTATAGGAGAAACTTCTGGGTGCAGAAGTGGAGAGACTCTGCATGTTAATATTGTGTCTGTTGATTCAGGTACAGTAATTAATAGAATCAAAATCACTATGTACAGGCAGGGCCAAAAAAAGCCAAAATTTCATGCATATGTCCAGGCAGAACATATGGATTGTTACTGAATGTCTATGTCATTATCTCCTTGCTTATTACCCCTGATTTGGTGGGATGTTATTATTTACAAAGCTGTGGTTGAAGGAGGAAGGTGAACTGATTGGGATAGAACATGGGGGTGTCTGAGTCAAAATGTCCCCCTCCCCAAAAAGATATGTTGAAATCCTAACCCCAGTACCTCAGAATCTGACCTTTTTTTGGAAACAGGGTCATTACAGATATAATTAGTTAAGATGAAGTCATACTGGAGTAGGGTGGTCCTAATCCAATGACTGGTGTCCTCAGAAGAAAACCATGTGAAGACAGACGCACAGAGAAAAGGCACCAGGTGACAATGAAGCAGAGACTGGAATGATGCAGCTACAACCCAAGCAACGCCAAAGACTGTCCACCAACCACCAGAAGCTAGCAAGAAGCAAGGAAGGACTCCCCTATGGATTTCAGAGAGAGATTCCCCTATGACACCTTGCTTTCAGACTTGTAGCCTCCAGAGCTGAGAGACAATAAATTTCTGTTGTTTTAAGTCACCTAGTGTGTGGCACTTTGATAGGGCAGCCCTGGGAAACACGTGTGGGGTCTTCTGGGCGCTGATTTGATGTGATAATTCATTGAGCTGTTTACTTTGTACATATATGCTACACTTCAATAGAAAGCTGGGGCAGGGGACATGAGAGGGTGGTAGAAACCTTCGCACAAAACAGAATTCTGACTGAGGTCTGCCCAGGTTCTACAATTCTCAAGATTTACAGCATCACGTTTAGGCTAGCTCTATAAACCAACCAACCAGCCCACCAACCAACCAACCAACTAATCAGTATCTTACGTCTAAAACAGCATTTTTCCAAACTCTGAAGTTCTCCTTTCTAGGTTAACAGGTTCTGTAGTAGGGAAAATAAAAAAGGAGGCAAAAGATGGCTCTTTTTTCTCCATTTGCATGCAGAGCAAAAGCTATAGGTGAAGGTTCCACTCTATTTTTTTTTTAAGTAAGATTTTATTTATTTATTTGAGAGAGAAAGAGACAGAGCATGAGCGGGACTGGGGGCGAGGGGAGGAGGCAGAGGGTAGAGGGAGAAGCAGACTGTCCACTGAGCAGGGAGCCTGACTTGGGGCTCGATTCCAGGACCCTGAGATCATGACCTGAGCCAATGCAGATGCTTAACCGACTGAGCCACCCAGGCGCCCCTCCATCTGTGTTAGTCTTAAGAGAAACCCTCATGGGAGTTCTCCCTCAGCACGAGCTCAGGTTCATGTCTTAGCTGGGAACCTCCAGGAAGATGGCCACTGTGGGACAGTAGACATGGCCACAGAACCACTGATCAGAAGTGCAAGCAGCAGAGCCTGGTGGTTCAAAGAGTTGGTTCTAAAGTCCAACTGTTCATACGTACTCCTGCTGCCTCCACACACTAGCTGGTGTGATTTCGTGCAAATTACTTAGCTTTTCTTCTCATTTCCTCATGTATAAAATCAGTAATAACTTAACTCTGTCATGAGGTTGTTGTGAAGAGTAAGAGGGAAAATCCATTAAAGCATCTTACACTGGGCCTGGAACAAAGTGTGTGTTCAGTACACACTATTGTTATTGCAGCTTTATCACTGTTGATGTCTGTAATCTTTAGAGACATCACAAAGCATCTGACAACACACACAACCCTTGACAGGTTCTCACGTTGGGGTGTGGTATCACACAGCAGGCCTAACCGTTTATGTTTTTAAAGATTATTTTCTTTGAGATTTACTCTGCTCTCCTCTGGTTTCTGTTGTTCTGATGGAGCCTGAGCCTAGGCCGCCAGGCAAAACAAAGGACTGCCAAAGTGCATCTTCACTCCCTTCTACACGTATGAAGCCATGTCCTGGCCCTCGGCAGAGCTGGTCTGGAGCTTCTGCCTTCTGCTCTTCAAGTACCGCTGCCCTTTCTTCTTGGTGGGACAGATAAAACCACTCCTGCCATGTGACGAAGACCCTTGCAGGAGAGAAGTGAAGGGTCAGGGGACGCAGCTTTCAGATTCTGAGAAGAACCAAAAGCTGTGGTCAAGACAGGATAGTGTCAGGTCTAAGTCCTCATGACTTATCTTCCTCCAGGCCTCTGGGGGTGCCCCCTAGCTGTTCAGAGTCCCCTTCTATCCTTTCTTCCCACTCTTCTAAAATAAGCCCTTTTTAGGCTGTGCTGTAGGGTCACTGTCTACTACCGTGTTTGCACACAGCCTTAGTGTTATGGTGTTTTTAAGAAAGAAAATTGCATCTTAAGAGAGCTTAACCTAACGAAATGAATTTCTAGTAAGATTTCAGCAATGAAGATAATGATGAAAACTGTTTATTATTACATGTGCCAAACACACGATCTTTTTTTTACAAATGGAAAACAACAAGGCGTAGAGGTTAGGTGTTGTGTCTGCAGTCACATAACTGCGGTAAGTGGCAGAACCAGATGTGAATTTACCCCCATCTGACTACAGTCCACAAGTCTATAATTCATGCTTGAGTGGGTGGGGAAAAGTTTCTAAATGCTTGACAAAGTTCAAGAGGTAGGCAGGTACCCTCAAGAATAAAGTGAATCCAAAAAATTTCACATTGGAGTCGCCTCCAGACTCTGCAGATGCGGGAGAAAACAAAACAAAAGTTGCTAGGTATGACATTTTGATATTGTCAAAACCAGCAAAGCAAACCATAATGGTCACTCTTAATCTCACCTAAGAAAATCCAATTGGATCATGTTTTATTTATCATAATGAAACAGAGTCTAAAAAAATTTATTTATTCATTATTCATCCATCCATCCATCCATTTATTTATTTATAAATATTTTATTTATTTGTCAGAGAGAGAGAGACAGAGCACAAGCAGGGGGAGCAGCAGGCAGAGGGAGAGGGAGAAGCAGGCTCCCGGCCAACCAAGGAGCCCGAGCGAGACTTGATCCCAGGACTCTGGGATCATGACCTGAGCCAAAGGTAGACACTCAACCGACTGAGTCACCAAGGCGTCCCCTAAAACATATTTATACAACTTTCAAAGCAACAGCTTATTTCCAAGTTTTAAATAATTTCCCCTGCCCCCTCTCTTTGATGAGGAAAACTGTTTCCACAAACCAGTACATGAAGTTGTTGGATTTGGCTAGTTTGGTACACAAATCAGAATAACACCTGCAAGTGTCCATCATGATTATCCCATCTGGTTCTGGAGCTCCTTCTCTGTGCAGAAGCAACAGAATATACAGTTAAAAATACATTCTTTGTAAAAACAGCTGAACGTGGTTTGAGCACAGCATATAAAGAAGCCATGGTACGATATAAGGGACTGGAAGTCAAATGCCGTGTCAAAGTGAGAACATGCTATAAAGGTAAGTGCTGATGCCAGGCACCACCAGCCAGGTTAAACACCAAGAATCTATGGGTCAAGGATATGACAGCAAAGTGTCTCAAAAGCAAGTAAGAATTTATCGGGGACATCTCCCCATACAAGCATTGCTGACCGCAGCTGGTCTTTATGTACCAACCATGGTATTTGTGCCATGCCTGACTTTAAAAAAGCATTTATGAATAAACCCTGGAGTGCCAGTATTCATTCATTCTTTCTCTCTCTCTCTCTCTCTTTCTTTCTTTCTTAGATTTTATGTATTTATTTGACAGAGAGAGAGAGACAGCCAGCGAAAGAGGGAACACAAGCAGGGGGACTGCGAGAGGAAGAAGCAGGCTCCCAGCGAAGGAGCCCAATGTGGAGCTCGATCCCAGGACTCTGGGATCACGCCCTGAGCCTAAGGCAGATGCTTAATGACTGAGCCACCCAAGCGCCCTGCCAGTATTCTTTCTTAAGACTGTGCGCTGATCCACATGTTTAGGAACAAAATATATTGATGATATAACTGACACTAATATTTGATGAGATAAATAATGAGTGGAGGTGGGGAAGATAGAGGTGAGCAAGAGGAGGTTTCTGGAAGTGCCAGGAAGGCAATGGAGAAGTCTGGGGTGTCTTAGTTATGCATGCAATTATTCATCTATGGAGCTCTCACTGTGTACCTGGCATTATACCACAAACTGGGGACAACGAAATGAATTAGCAACTTCTGCCCTCAGGAAGAATGCAGTCATGTTGGTAAGATCAATAAATAAAAGATTAAACAAACATGAAAAAAAGGTTATACAAGGTATTGTAAGAGCTTGGAAGAGGGGTGTCTAAATTTAGCTCCAGGAGAGTTGAAGAAAACAGAGCTGATGCTTGAATAGAGCTACTGCAATGTCTCATCCTTGGCGCTACTGGCATCTGTTAAGGATGAGGGGTTGTCCTAGTTATGACAGGATGATTGGCAGCATCCCTGGCCTCTACCTACTGGATACCAAAGGCGTACTTCCTCCCACTCACTGCCAGCTCTGACTATCCAAAATGTCTCCAGACATTGCCAAATGTCCTCTGGGCGGGTAGTGGGGACGGGAGAATCACTCTCACTTGAGAACCACTAAGTTAGTGGCAACAAACCAGAGTGATAGGATTAATATGGATGCAAAGGAAGCTGTCATTAATGGTTGCCAAGTTGATGGTGGCAGTAGTGGGATAAAACTGGGGCTGAATGTGAAAGAACAGGACAAAGGCAATGAGAAGGTGAGAAGAAAAAAGTAAAAGGAATTTCTAGCACCAAGAACAGTTTTAGAAGGGTGGTACTCTGGTTAAACCAGGTGAAAAAAATGAGTCTTTCTCTGACGGAACATGGAAGCACAGTCATTTTATGAAGAAAAAAAAAAAAAGAAAAAGAAAAAAAAAACCCTTTCTAAGTCAGATGTTTATAAATCAAGGATTGCCTGCACTTAAAAAAAAGAAAAAAGAAAAAAGATATTTTAGGACTGCAGTAAGCAAAAGTCCTTGACTTGCTCCATTTCAAAAAACAAAACCCCAAACCCAAAATACCTTACACATATTTTTATAAACAAAGCCTTGGGACAACCCTGATTTACTTCTCAGAACAGAAAGCAATAATGTTACATCATAACAAACCCCATGTTTTCATCTTGTGTATCAAACTTTTATCATCTTATGTTACCTGCTAGGATAAGGTAATATTGTGTAATGGGAGAAGAAACTATGAGTTAGTAAATAATATTGTGCTACTGAGACAAATATAGAGCTATAATGCCATTTTAATAATGTCTAAATTAATATCATCATCATAATCTGATAAAATGGAAAAGAATAGTGTATTACTTGAAACTAATGAACACAAATTAACCTACTAGTTCTAAAACTCTGATGAACCTCCCCAGTTTGAAGACTGGGTATATAGCAAGGGGGTGAATTCCTTCTTAAGAATTAGAGAATAAAGATTAGTAAAGAAAAATAATTGAGATCCAACCAGAATGGCTTTTGCTAAAGCTAAAAACTGTAACAAAACTACAAAATATTTCTATTAATACTCTGAAAAGCTTTAGGGAAAAAGTTATAGAGTTCTGATTTCACTTTTTTATCACCACTGACAGCTCAATTATAGTAATTAAGTTCTATGATACAACACCAAGTTACACCAGGAATTTTTCTACTTAGTCTTAAGACAAGCAAATCATATGTGCAACCTTTATTTACACAGTTTCAGAACAAATAAAGCCAATACATATTAAAGTGAGCTTTCATTAACACACTTTACAGATTATAAATTTGTAAAATGAGTTTTTTGGTTTTTTTTTTTTTAAGATTTATTTAGGGGCGTCTGGGTGGCTCAGTCGGTTAAGTGTTTGCCTTTGGCTCAGGTCATGATCCTGGGGTCCTAGAATCGAGTCCCCATCGGGGGTCCTTGCTCAGTGGGGAGCCTACTTCTCCTCTGCCTTCCGTGCCCCCTGTTTTTTCTAAAGAAAGATTTATTTATTTATTTGAGAGAAAGAGAGAGAAGAGGGAGCAGAGGGAGACAGACTCCCCACTAAGTGGGGAGCCCAATGCAGAGCTCGATCCCAGGACCCTAAGATCATGACCTGAGCCGAAATCAAGAGGCAGATGCTTAACCAACCGAGCCACCCAGGCACCCCTGTAAAAGGAATTCGATTAATAATCATATCTGTCAGCATAAAGAATATGGAGGCGGACAGAGAAAAAGCAAACAGGATACATGATGTACCTACTGGGGCATCATGACTGTAGTGGGAAGAATACAGAACTTGAAGCCAGCCAGAGACCTGCTTTCATATTTCCAATTTACTTATTTGCTGGAATTGTTTTATCTGTAATATGAAGATATGTCTATCTTTTGACTTGTTACTAAGATTGAATTAAAACACTGTATAAAATACACAGCACAGTGCTTGGCACGTATTACTGTCTCAAAAAATGTTACTTGTATTTCCTACCCTATTTTCCAATACACAATTTTGTCTAGTCCATAATTATATAAAGCCCAAATCTGGGGGGCTATCCTGCCAACACCAGTTGAGTTACCCTATAGTTATCATAACACTACCTTATAAATTCAAATAACTGACCATTTGCATTTCAGTTGCAATTATTATTTACTGCCTACAACCCTTCTGAGATTCACAATGCATACTTCTCATAAACCTATTTCCTACCAAGCCGAAGCAGTAACAAAGCCAAGAGAACAAAACAGACAAGCTTTTATGAGCACTGTATTATCCTTACTGAAAACACAGATCTCTAGTTCTTTCCCTCACCCTTTCCATGATGGTTTTCACAAAATGGACATGGTGATCAGTAAGTAGCTCTAAAGAGCTTCGTATTTCTTTAGCTCTATTAAACAAAAAAAAAATCCCACAAGTGTTCAAATATCCTGGAAGAAGCTTTCAAGTCTACTATTAATAACTACGGTACATTTAAAATTAGAATATGTTGCCCTGTCCTTCCCAATTCTTTGTTTTCTCTGTTTTTCCCCCCTACACACAAATGTCTTGTCTTCCTAATTAGACTGCCAACTTCTCAAAGGGAGAGACTCTCTTTTACTTATTTTTATAGTGCAAGTCAGTGGAACTGTATCATGTGTTCACTAAACTCATATGAACTCAATACTACTCACAGAGAGAAATAAATATAATTTGAATAGTACAGGCAATCCCACCTACACTTTACTTAATAAGCAAATTCCAAATAATTTTGCGGCTGGTTTTGTTCTGTTGGTCTTTATCCCCAGTTACATCTTGTTGTATGCTCACTTTGCTAAGAGTGTCTGGGTCTAATATTTAACAATAGGTATTTTTCATGCAAATATCACCTTGATGAGCATCTGGTACTCACTAGATGGAAAAGTGGCCAGGTTTGCCTTAAGAAATGGTACATTAGACTCCAACATGGCACCTAATTTGGCCACAAACATTGTACTTCAAGTGTCGATTAATGGAATTTCAGGGGTCAATCTGCCTAATCACACCTTTTCATTGTACTCTTTCTTTAGAACCTGTCTCTTTATTATTTAAACTCCTGGTAATTCCCAACTAATAAGCAGCACCAAATCTTCACTGGTGTGCTAAATTTAATACCATGTATAATACACAATAACATACAGTGATATTAATCAGGAAAAACTTATCTGAGTAGGTTACCGTGTATGACGTAGAACACATACGAATTATTTCGAGAGCATATATAGGGCATGTTTACTCGGTACCAAAGAAAGGCGGTATTTACTGTAACACGTGACAACAGAATCTTTAACCTCGTCAAATGTGAACACAAAAAAAGGGTGAAAACTAATGATCTGAAGTGTGACTGTGTTCAATAAACATCTACTGAATAAACCAAGGTATTAATAACCAAAATGTATTTTTTCTAGGGTTATAGACTTCCTCCACAGTCTACCTAAAGTGATCTGTAGAGAGAGTTTAACAGAAAACCTAGAAAGACAAAAAGAGCTAAAACCTAATCCTCTCTTTTCTGGATATATAGCATAAAATTTATTTATAAATTTTATGATTAGAAGTTATTTGTTAGTAAAAGGCAAAAAGAGATAGCATAGTTGTTTTTTTTTTTTTTTTAAGATTTTATTTATTTGTTAGAGAGTGCACACACGCACAAGCAGGGGGAGCGGCAGGAAGAGGGAGAAGCAGGCTCCCTCCTGAGCAAGGAGACGGAGGGAGGTGGGACTTGATCCCAGAACCCCAAGATCATGACCTGAGCCAAAGGCAGACGCTTAACCGACGGAGCCACCCAGGCGTCCCGGGAGAGCATAGTTCTAAAAGGGGATCCATTATATGCCAGGAAAAAGAGAGGAGAATAAGAAAATATTAGACAAATATAAGGCAGCTGCAGTTTGAAACACCCCAATAATATTCAGAGACTGATTTTTCAAATTTTGTTTCATTAGCTGGTTACTTCTGTATTTTTGGCCAAACACAGCATTCACTTAACTGTTAAGAGTAAATATTAATTTTCAGGAAATTTAATGCTTACGCTATTCCAGGTATTATGCTAAGTACCAAAGAAACAAGATCAACTAGGACATGGACCCTGCCCATAAGATGTTCATAGTCTAATCAGAAGCCTACAGACAAGAGAAGAGCTTGCGATCTGCGTTTCGGTTTTTCTTAAAATCAGGACTTTCATACACTTTTTACCTTTTATTAAGTATTCTGGTGTGTTATTTCCTCTACTAGACTATAGAGTCCTTCTCAGGCAATGCACATATTGCAATGTTGTTAAACCTTATATTAAAAAAAAAATTATGGCAAATTTTAAAAATTATAGCAATTTTTAAAGTCCTTTCGGCATGTTCAGATTCTGTGCCATATAATATTTTAGATCATCTGTAAAGAACAAGTCTTCTAAAAACAACTGACTCATCCAATTATACCCTATTTAACAATGACTTTTAAAGAATGTAAAGAGACGTTCTTAAAAAAAAAAAAAAAAAAGGAATAGAATAGAAAACCCACACCCTTGTCTAAAACCTGTCATCCTGGTTTCCAAAACTATATGCATTGGAGCTTCCACCTAAAAAGGTTGACACATCCCTTTGGACACTTCCTTAATGGACGTTCAAGGAAAACCTGGTATAAAGTCCCGTGACAGACATGAGACTGGCATGGGACCCTACCTGGCAAGAGAAATCAGAACATGGAAAGTCTGGCAGAAACCCAAAGGGTCACTGGTCATACTACAGAAGGAAAAATTAAAAGCAGATGCTCCCTACATTACAGTCCATATACAGAGTCCTAACACCTATGTAGTAAGAAACAAACATAAGTAAAAAAGCCCTCTGTCCAAAGATGAAAGAATACTCAGGGAGAAAAGAAAGGAAAAAGTTTCTCAAAACCTACTAGTTTATCTCTCACCTACCTGGAAACATCTGCTTTATGGTGTTTGTTTTTTACTAAATATATATAAATATTCCAATACGTTGGTTTGCATCAAAACACATAATCTACTTTTGTTTTCCCTTGGTTCTATGATGCAAAATGATAGAAGATAGTGGGATGTAGAAAGTGTAATGACACCGCCTCCCACACTTGCTGCTGTGAACTCAGAGGCATACCTGGTAACACTCTCGATGTGAGAGTTAGAGAAGAGCTCTTAATTCTTACATTTCTGGCTATAACTTTTAGTTATCTTTTTACTTCCCTAATGCATGAACAAATCTAATACTTAAAAATTACCTGAGATTAACTGTCCTTATAAGGACACTGAAAATCAAAGAAACATATAAATGGGTAAGAAAATGACAATACCTGATTAATAAATTATTTTAACTTTAGGTCATGTAAAGGATACAGGAAAGGGCAGGAAGGATGGAAAGATGAAAAGTGGAATTAGACTCCATATACAACCTGATAAATCTATTGAAGTAAAAGTGGGGGGATTAATTATTTAGTGGAGATACAATTAGTATAGACCAGTATTTCTGGGTTTTGTTTTGACATCATTCCTGACCCATTCTGAATTGTTCAGTACTGAAACCTAGAAGACATAACCGCATAGCACAGGTACCTGGTATTTCTTGATGATGCGCAATCAAAATCAGCACTAAAACTCAAAAGTTTTAGAAGCAGCTGATATTTGGACATGAGTTAGCAACAAAATATGTTAAAAACAAAGATGTGTGCATGTATATGAATATTTGGAAAGATGTCTTAACCTTAGCATTCCAATGAGACCAAATTCATCTCAATTAAAACTGAGCATCTTATGGGCAGGGTCCATGCCCCAGTATAATATTCTCTTATAAAAAATAAAACCTTACTATGTAAAAACATATGAAAAATCAGAGGGTTTAGTAGAAGGCAGCAGAGAAATAAAAAAGGTGAGACACATGATTCTGTTTCTACATTCTTTATGGGATTAAAATAACACTGCCTCAAGGGATGATAGTTTGCTGTTTTTCATTGCAAAAACAAATACATACTTTAAGCATCTGAAACTGATCAAAATATTAACTAAGTGATGCTTCCAACAAGTTAGAAAGAAATTAGGTCAGTTTGAAACCCTGACTTTAAAATCTAAAAATGGTATTACTTCTTCAATGTTAGCTCTATTTTTATTTACAATATTAAAGCAGATAGTTTTAAAAAGCCAGATTTAAATGTTATTAATAAAAATAATAAAAATTATTAAGGTTATAGGATGCTACAAGATTTTTCTAACACTAACAACTTTTTTCAGTATCTTTTAAAGGAGAGTGCCGTAGCCACCCATCTCTTACCTTTGTAATCTCCTGATCAAGGTATTATGTTGGCTAAGCCCTTCCTTTTGCCCTTTACAAAATGCATTACATTTCTATCTTTTCATCAAATCTTGGTAATATCTAAAGCAGAATCGACTTAATCAATGGTGGAGGAATTAACAATGAAGCAATAAACATACATAAAACAGCAAAACCTAACCAATGTAATTTCATACATTAAAGACCTTAAAGAAGGCCTTTATTTTACTAAAACAAGTAATTTTTTGAAGTTTTTATTCAAATTCCAGTTAGTTCATCTACAGTGTAGTAGTAGTTTCAAGTGTACAATATAGTGATTCAGCATTTCCATACATCACCCTGTGCTCATCACAACAAGCATACTCCTTAACCCCCATCACCTATTTCACCCATCCCCTGCTCACCTCCCCTCTGGTCACCATCAGTGTGTTCTCTGTAGTTAAGAGTCAGTTTCTTGATTTGCCTCTCTCTGTTTCCCTCTTTGCTAGTTTGTTTTCTTTCTTAAATTCCACATATGAATGAAATCACACGGTATTTTTGTCTTTCTCTGATGACTTACTGAACTTGGCATAATACTCTTTAGCTCCATCCATTTCATTGCAAACGGCAAGATCTCATTTCTTTATGGTTGAGTAATATTCCATTGCACGTATACACCACATCTTTTTGCTGTCTCAGATCTAGGGTTAGTATTAGGGCTTAGAGCCAAGGTTGGATTAGGGTTAGGTTTAAGAGTTAGAGGTTAGCAGGGTTCTGGTTTGTGCCTGGCATCCTGCAATCCAGAGACCTCTTCAGTGAGTAAAACCAGGCTTTGCTGGCAGCGAAGAATAGACATGGCAGAGATCTACTTAGCTGAAGCAAGGAGGGGCTTGGGGCTCTAAATACTCTTCTTTAAATAGAAGCAAATTTTTAAAAATTCATTTAACCGAGTCCTTCAAAAAGAGGCAGTTCTTAAAAGAGTTTCTGTTAAAGCCAAAGGCTTTGACCAAGAATGTAAGACAGAACACAAACAGCTGAGTTCATTCTAACAACACATGGATTTGTTCTCTGGTAATTCGAACAGAAATTTCAACAGTGAGTAGGCATGAAAACTTTTACTGCAAATATTCAATAACTTCTCCATTATATAAGGAGTGCAAGCAGTGTGCACATCAGCAAATATCTATTTTTTGCAAAGCCACTGGAAAACTTTACCACTGGACAGCAACAATATATGTGGTAGCTAAAGGACCTTAAAGTCTTTTAAAATTATGACTATACATAATTATATGAAATTCCCCAACAGGTACAGCAATAGACCGGCACAGGCTGGGGAGCAGAGGAGCAGATTTTAGGATACATTTATGTACTTGAGGATATACCTTCATTTAAGGGTACGACTGCATTAAGACTGTCGGCACTAAGTCCACCTGCCCTCAAACACGTCGTTCTATATTTACAGGATTCAAAAAGACTCACAGAGTACAGTGTGCCTCCTGTAAGCGTCAGGAGGAGGCAGAAAGGAGGGGAACAAGAAGATGACAGAAGAGGAAGTAGGACAGAACCGCAGGAATGGGGTCCAGCTGAACAAAAGAGGGAGCACTGCATGTGGACGAGGGAAACAAGGCTTCCAAACACTCTCCAGATAAGGACTCTGCCTGAGGAAGGATGAAGCCCACACTGGCGCCACATTCTGAAATACACCACCTGCCACACGGGAGATTTATGCCGCCCCTGTTCTCACTCATTCTCTCCTCCTGCGCTTACACTGGAGACGAGAGGCATTTTATTGAGCTGCTCTCACCAGTCCCGCTGAAACGGCTCTGCAGTCTGTGGCAGAGACACAACTGGTATGAGAATTTACTTCTGTAAGATAGATACACAGATCCCCAAACCGAATATTTAGTATGAGCCCATTATTTTTAAAAAAGTGATTAAAAATGCCTTCTTTTAAAAATCTTTAAAAAACCTTAAATGTGTGTGTATACATACACATATATGTACACACATATACACATACAAATATGTACTCTATATATGTATTTTTTATTTTCTACTATGTAAGAAAAATGAGAACCTATCTACCCAGTGCTGTGAAGCCAGCTCATACTGGCTTATGAGAGCTGACAAATTTTCAGAAATTTTGCAGGCCAATTGTTAGACATAGCCATTATTAAAAACTGTATAAACGTACATACATTATAGGCACTTAACAATTCACGAGTCACACAAAAACAAACGTAATAAATACTCAAAACTTATTTCCTAATTATTTTACATTTTACTGTTCTCTATGCTCTTGAGGTTATTTATACCTATTACGTCTGTATGGTGGAAATACTATATAACGAGGTGCTACGGAGCAACTCTTTCTAATTCACCGTAAGTGGTGTCATATCCGTAGCTTGAAATTGTCTACGGCTGGGGTGTTTACAAACAAAAATTGGCAAACCAGCGCTTATCATTTTACTGATTGTTTAGATTTAAGAAAGTGATGGAGAAAATGTTAATGCAGATCCAACATAAAAGCATGTTTTGTTTGTAGAGGTTACATTATGAATAGCAGAAACACTGAGGAAACATTCTTCCAATATTTGAATACTATGATCTGAATCCGCAAAGAAGTTGCTCAGGTCATCAACCAAACAAGCGGAAATTCTGACATATGTTTCGGTTGTCTCACTTTCATCTTACTCATTAACATAAACAAAAGTATCAACCAACATTCATACTGGGAATTACACTCAAAGAGCTGCTTGTCAGGCATTCAGCAGCACACCACCGCATATGCCCAAAATGTTAACAACTATAGTCATTTCTCAAAGGCACAGAATTATGATTTGCTATCTACCTATTTTTCTGTATTTTCCAAGTTTTATGTAATAGACATTATTGTTTTTATAAGTTATCTTTAAAAAAAGATTTGCTGTAGCAAAAAACAAAACAAAAAGTAATAGATTCATGGGATGCCTGGCTGGCTCAGTCAGTGGAGCATACAACTCCTCATCTCGGGATTGTGGGTTTGAGCCCCACACTGGGTGTAGACACTACTTAAGAAAATTAGATTTAAAAGGTTCATGTCAAATTTATGACTTTTGAATAATTAAGCTGCATGCAAACCATCACATAATCAATCACCTTCTGGAAATAGTAGGAGGAGATGAAATCAAGACGCCATCGTCCCAGCGTCCTAGCACAAACAGTAGCATGCCTGTAACTTCAAAACAACTTACAAAAAGAAAACCATATTTCACAGATCTCTAGTGGTTCCAGCATGAAATAAAAAACTAAGGAGTTAATAATCAAATTAAGTGAACATAAACATTTAGAATTTAAAAATCACTGATCTTACTATTATTCTCTTAGTATATTCTATGTTCCAGGGATTCTCCTAGGTTCCAGGGAACTGGAGTAAAAAAGATGAGCCCCGGGTCTAGTTAAGCGGAGAAAACAGGAAAGTAAACAGGTAGTCTGTCTTTAAGTGGATAATTTTAATACAGATTAGGAAATGTGGAAACACCCAAGGATATCTGGAATCTTTAAAATACATGTCACGGATACAGAATCATGAATGTCAATTCAAATGAAATACAACTGACAGAGTAAAAATATAACCAAGTTTTTAAAAATAATAAAATAGATTCTCAGTGGCAAGACAGTGCAGATACAAATAGTAACATTTATCTCCTTGCAGCACCCAAGCCAAAGTCACTCCTCAAATCTCACAGCCTGTCCAGTGTTGGCATTTTCAGAACTGGCTTGGCATGATGGTCCAGACTTAGATCAAACTTCTAGTGGCACTCAAGATCATTCTGCTCACACCTACAACCAATGGCTGTCACCTTAAGAATGTCTGTAAGATGCCCAAGTTGTTTCCGGGCCATGGCCCTTCCTGTTGTGAGAATTCCCAACAATAGAAATCAACTGAAATGAATGTGTATATGGGTAGATGGATGGGCAGGTAAGCAGGTTTGTCGGACAAACAGGCAGATGAATAGATGGATAAACCTTTTACTTAACAACCTTACTTTAGAAAAAGAAGATACATTATTTAGTCATTTGTACTATCTGTAGGTCCCACCTATCTAGGTAGCAAACATCCTTCCTATTTTATTAATGAAGTGGCAGGGAGAAGACAGCCTTTCCAAACACCTGAAGCTGGTGTCATAAAGTTACACACTTTGCTTCCAGACAGATACTCTGTTAAAACTGGGGCCACAATTTCCCTAGGAGACATATACAGCTGTTCTGGGCTGAGGTGAACCCAGTCAGATGATATCTGGGATTCTCTGTGGAATTTGGAAGCAAGAGAAGATGGAAACAAAAGAGGAAAGAGAAATGTAGCTGTTGGTGGTAGGCTTAGCATCTAAGACATTCTTCCAAACTCTACTTCAAATACTACCTCATTCCCACAAGCCACAACCCTGACACCAAGGGTCTCAGAAAGAATGGGTGGAATTCCCCTGAAGGGACAGTCAACAACAGCAGCAACCGTTCCCCCATCACTGCCACCAGGATGTGGAACAATCCTGGGAAGTAGGGTAGGGTAGCAGAGCTACCAGATGATTTCAGCAGCCTGAGAAGACAACAGTGTGTGAAGATAACCAACACACGAATACAAATCAGAGAGGTTTTCTCTGGCTCATTTATTTATTTATTTTTGCAAGTAGCCTCAAAAAGGAATACAGTTCTTGAGCTCCTCAGATTTCTAAATGTTTCTAGTCCTCCTGTCAAATCAAGAAACATTAACTCCTCATCTGTTCTGTATCAAACCTGGAGATACAAAAATGAACATAAGCCTTCTGGTGGGGAGCCAGACTTATAAACATATAAACTATAACACAAGATGATTTTTGCACCACCTAGAGTTATGCTGAAGTAATTAGGAAGGGATCATCAGTGTGTTCATTTTATTCCTGTGATATCAAAATGTTTCAAATAGTAACTTCGGTCCTGATTTAAAAGTTTAGCATAGGGGCGCCTGGGTGGCACAGCGGTTAAGCGTCTGCCTTTGGCTCAGGGCGTGATCCCGGCGTTATGGGATCGAGCCCCACATCGGGCTCCTCCACTGTGAGCCTGCTTCTTCCTCTCCCACTCCCCCTGCTTGTGTTCCCTCTCTCGCTGGCTGTCTCTATCTCTGTCAAATACATAAATAAAATCTTTAAAAAAAAAGTTTAGCATAAAGATTGTACTTGTATTTCCTTTAACTCTAACATTTCAAAAGTGTTTGGTTTCAAACTAGGACTTTCTATAGGAACAGTGACCTTCACCTCACTGAAGTAATTCAGCCTCGATCAGTTCATCTTATACACCTGGTGAAGCAGAATGAAAGATGCTCACTTGGCTAATATTGAATTGCTGCAACTTATTTTGTCACAGTAATTTTGTATGTATGTTTTTGGGGGAGGATCTTTTTTAAAATTGTAGAATTTTGTAATAGTTTAAAATTTATGGAAATGTTGAGTTTCCTTATACCCCACACCTACTTTCCCCTACTGTTCACATCTTACACTAATATGTGACATCTGTCACAATTACATATGTGTTTTTAAACACTCTGATCATGTAAACTCTACTTCTCCATGTTTTATTTGTGAGAGATTATAGAAGGTACTAGAAAAGATCTCCTACAGGAATTGGTGGAGCACTGAACTATAAACACCAAATGCAAGCATTGTTCCTCAGAACAACAAAAACACTGTCAAAACCCACACAATTCTTCTCAAGGCAAAGTCATGTCCAAACTGAGGTAAGGTCAAGCAGGCCTATTGATGGGACTTGCCACTTTGACTAGTTCCAAATAAAGAAAGAATACTTGGGGTGGTATTTTATAAAGAAGAGAATTTGCTAGTAAAGGAAGACAAATTCAGGAGACATGAAGACTGCTATCCTTAATAGAGTTTAAGTAAATCAGGATGGGGTGAAATTTCTGTAGACTTATTTTTTAGGGTTCCAATTCCCCAGAGTTAGTATAAACTATCTCAGTGCCTAGCAAAGTGCTTATCACACACAAATATTTGTTGAATATAAGTGAATCCCACTTTCAAGTATGTCATTGTACAGAAACCCCCGATACATCAGTTTGAGATCAAATCTGCATTCCTCTAAGACAGGACTCTTCCAACATCAGGCCTAACATAAATGCAAGTTGTGGTTTTGCCTGAGGCTTAAGAAGAGCAAATCTATGGGAGATCTGAAGGCTATATTCTCAACAATCACTATTTAAAAGTATAAAAGGTAAGTATTTCATTTAAATACTGAGATCAAGTCTCTTTTTTATGCAAGTATTAGGCCAGGGAGAAGAGGGGAAAGGTGAAAGCATCTGTTAGGTTAAGGCTACAAGTAAATTCATGAAGAATGAAGGACTTAGGACCAAGGATCCCTTTGATAGTCGTCAGACACAGCGAGTGGACTGTGTGAGGAGTTCAGAGGCATGAGGTCTAGTCTCAGCCCTGCCACTACTCACTTGGGAGCATAATCGCATCACTTGATGCAAACTTCCTCATCTCTAATATGACATTATTGGACTGGATGATCTCTTCTACCCACTACACTAAAATTTTTTAATATCAAACTTAAAAAAAACCTCCAAGATCCCAATTTCAATTCTACTTAGTAAGAATCAATCACTTAATCCAACTGGAGTGAAGGGAGTTGGACTTGGTAACAGATCCATTCTGATAATAACAACAGCCAACCTAACCTCAGCACTGTTTTTTGTTGTTTTTTTAAAGATTTTATTTATTTATTTGACAGAGAGAAAGACAACAAGAGAGGGAACACAAGCCAGGGGAGTAGGAGAGGGAGAAGCAGGCCTCCTGCTGAGCAGGGAGCCCAATGAGGGGCCGCTCCCAGGACCCCGGGATCATGACCTGAGCCTAACGACTGAGCCACCCAGGCGCCCCAAATGAGCACTGTTCTAATACCTCATATCTTTCAACTCACTTGATTCACACATCCACCCCTAGAAGTAGGTACTTTTATATCCCAAATTTACAGGTTGGAAAAAAGGTTTTATGTAATTTAAATGACCAAGGTCTCACAACTTGTGAATGATGAAGCCAAGATCTGATTTGAACTTGGACAGTCTGGCTCCAGAGCCGGAGTTCTTAGCTACTATGCTTCACTATCTCACAAAAAGGTCACCTACAACCAAATGCTGAGGCAAAATCACACACACACATACAAACACTTATGTAAGTGAGAATTGGGGATTAGTTAGTTACCAAGAAACCTTGAGAACTTGGCCTTCTTTCACCGAGTGTCCCATGGCTGGAAGATTTAAATCAGAAGCAACAGTGGAGGAAGGGAGAAGGTGTCTTGAAACATATTAGAAAACGAATTAAGACTTTCATCACTTCTGGGATTTACTCATAATATATAACATGTCAAGGAGCATATGCAAACAAATGTCTGGAAATTCACGGATCTGGATGTATTTTGTGTTGTTTTAGGAGATCCCGTATTAGAGAGTTTTATCCTTTGTTTTTCCTTTTGCTGGTGGAAGAAGACAAAAATGGTAGAGACCTCTGTTACTCACTAAGGCACAGATAGGGTGTCAGTTTTCATAAGACAAGCAATACATTTCCCTCTTCCCACAACATATTATGTGGGATTTGGTGTGTACATAAATACTTTAAAGCACTACTGTGCTCTGTTTTTTAAATATATTCATGGTACCCTAACCTATATGGAAATAAATCCTAAAATCAAGGCTATCATCTGGGATAGTCCTAAAGCCAAATGTATGCTAACGAGGTAATTTCCGTTTCTTAGTTACAATATTGTTATTGTTATTTCTTCTAACGGTATTAGATTATCCTGTGAGATTAAAAGAAACTGAACTGCCTTTAAACTCAAATTAAATAAAAGAGGTTTTAACCATGAGGACACAAGTATCTTGGGAATTCCCACAAACAGGAAATAGAGCTGAACTTCACACAACACTAGAAACAAGGCAGTTTCTTGCACAAGCTCTCATTTTTCCTTACTTTCTCTCTTGAGACCACACCATGTCTGCTTTACTCTTCAAATCTCCTGCTACAGTTGGACACTCAGTGCTTGTTCATCAGCATACATGCCAGTATTCATCAGTATGTATGTCCCACCAAGCCCAAATCTAAGTCATTTTCAAGGTCCAGAAATCCTGGCTCTCAGCTGTGTCTTTAGTCTAAAATTTCAGGAGAAACAACTTGATTATCACAGCATATAGGTCAGAAGTCCAACAGCTATGGCCAAATAGGGTGGGGCCATGTGGAAACACGCTCACAGGTGTGTACCCCTCATCTGCGAGGCAGTGCTCAGAGGGGCCGGCGCACGCCGGTAGAACTGTAAACACACTACATTATCTACACCGCATTATCACCCCATGGTGTCAAGAGCAGATACTGTCCAGGTCAAGGTATCTATGCAGGTATCAGTTATGTTCCTGGGTAGAATCCTGCCATGACTAGACACCCCCCAGTAGAAAAAATCATAGGATCCTAAAAATGCAACTGCACAGTTACTTAGGACAAAACAGATCAAACAGATCCATCAGAAAGAAATTCTGCGTTAGAGACACTTGAAGAGCACTGATCTTGAAAAGCAGAAAGAAAAATGAAACTCCTATCCAAGTGGGTTTCTTCTGCTTAACTGAGGTCCAAAGCAACTGCGATGGCCAATTTTATGTGTCAGCTAGGCTAGGCTAGAGACCCCAATTATTCAAACATTAATTTACGTGTTGTGGTGTAGGTATTGTGGAGAATGTGGCTGCAGTTCATAATCAGTTGACTCTAAGTATGGGGAGATTATCCTAGATAATCTGAGTAGGCCTGATTCAGCTGAGCGGCCTTCAGAGCAAACTGCAGCCTTCTCTAAAGAAAAGCTCCTGCTTATGGATAGCAGCTTCAGTCTTATGCACCTAAGTTCCAGCCTGCCCTTCGAAATCTACTCTGTGGATTTCTGACTTGCCTAGCCAGCCTCCACAATCACACAAGCCAATTATCTGCAATTAATCTCTCAATACACATCTCCTACTGGTTCTGTTTCTTTGCGTAAACCCCAACTGTTATAGCAACTAAATAATCATTGTAATAACCCCAGAAAACAGGTATTATTATTAGACCCATGAAGAGATGAGGAAACTGAAGTACAGAAAAATAAGAAACTGCCCAAGGGACCTAGGTGGGGACGCTGGATTCTAATTCAGGCGAAACCTGTGAACCCAAACATGTTATCTTCTATTTCACAGCCTTTCTGAATGATTCTACCAGTATGAACAGAGCCTAAACAGCTAAAAAAGTATATTTAAAAGTTCATTTGGAGTACCCTAAAAGAGTCCCCAAACTTGAACACATTCCCAATTTCAAATGCAAGCTCAACGGATATGAACACTGATGTCTATACCTCAAATCCAGGTAACCTGAGTCTGGAATGTCCTTGGATGAGCCTCTGAAAGGCTCTGGGTAAGGGGATCTCCAGAGGCTGAGGATTAGTACAAGACTCCTTTGGAAAGTATTGTTTTGGGCCTAAAATAAAGCTTACAGAAATAGGTCATGGTTAACAAAGCTGAGTATCCTAACAGAAAAATGAGTTAAATTGAAAAAAGCAAAATTCTTATTGGTTATTTTCTTCTGATTCATATACAACAATGCAGGGCCAGAGAAGACCTTTAACTCTGGTGAGAATCAACCTTTTTCTGAGCAATTCGGTAGTACATGTGAAAAATCTTGAAATGTTTTTTGATCGATTAATTTTGATCTCTTAATTCCACTGCTAGGAACTGATCACAAGGGGTTAAGCAGTGATGGTTCACAAAAATGCAGGTTTAAGAGTCTTACCACAGCATTGTTCATAATAGTAAGAAATTAGTTAGAACCAAAATATCTCACAAAAGGAAATGCCTACCTGATGGAATACCATTAAAAATATCCTAGGAAAATTTTTGTAAACTATTGTTTTGTGACAATAGTATGTACAGTATTATTACATTCATATACATTTTTTTAAAAAATCACATATGCACAGAAAAAAAGACTGAACCACCAATTTACCAAGTTAGCATTCAGTGGTTGGACTATGAGTAATTTTAATTTTTTTTAAATAAACTCTCTAGCTGCCGCCGCCGCGACCAAGATGGCCGGTAGACTCGCCACCTTCCTCAAGGATGCCTGGGCCAAGGAGCCAGTGCTGGTCGCGTCCTTCACCATCGGGGGCCTCGCTGTAATTCTGCCCACCCTCAGCCCCTTCACCAAATACACCACCATGATCAACCAGGCCACGCCCTACAACTATCCAGTGCCCCTCCGAGACGATGGGAACATGCCCAACGTGCCCAGCCACCCCCAGGACCCCCAGGCCCCAAGCATGGAGTGGCTAAAGAAACTGTGAGCACCCCCGGTGACATGGAGGCGGCCCCTCCCCTGCAACCAATAAAATTCGAAAAGCGAAAATAAATAAATAAATAAATAAATAAATAAATAAATAAATAAACTTTCTAAAATAAAAATGTATTACTTTGTAGTACAAGTTTTTAATCATAATTTATAAGTTTAGTGAAATGGGAAATTTTCATGATATAATGTTCATTAAAAATAATTTTATGGAACACTGTATTCATGAGCCTCTATGTTAAAATTATAGTATCTGTTTGAAAAGATACACACCAGAAAAAGTATAACAAAATGTAATAGTGATTAACTATGAGGTGGGATTATAGATGATTTTCTTCTTTTATATACTTATTTTTTCCCAAATTTTCTGTTATGAACATATTCTGCTTTATAATCAAAACAAATGAATACAATTTCATTGGGGGGAGGGAAGAATGGTGTTAAAGACTGGAATTCACCATATGGAAAAATTCTGAAGAGTACAGTTCAGCTGATAAGGATTTTTTCTCCTTGAACTTCTAAAGAGAGTCTTTAACCAAAGAGAAACTACGGGGCAATAGAGAGGGATAAACTTTTAAGTCCTGCTTGTCATCCCTAGCTCGCAACCCTGGATAAGGCACTGTGCCAGGGACAAGATTATCTACAGGAAACCAGTTTACAATGGAGGGCATGTTTGTATTTCAGAAACAATGCTACTCTGAAGCATTCAGACAATCAGATAACCAACACTTGACTTTTATTTTTTTATTTTCTTAATTTCCAAAGGGTACTGATTCTCAACAATCCTCCTTTCCTAAAGGAGAGAGAGAGAGAGAGAGAGAGAGAGAGAGAGAGAGAGACACGTGTGAGTCCTTCTTGGGCACGCCTGCCTTCTTTTGGCTGCATTTCGTTAGAAGTACTGCACAAGGGTGGGCAAGCTCACTCTGCCTCTTCGCAGAGCTCCTCTACAGCTGGAACAAGATTCGAAGTGACAAAAACTTATTACCTGATTTATTATCTAGAGGAGAACGTAAACAAAAAGGAAGCCCCCAACCTTGAAATTTCATTTTCTGGACAAGGCCTGATTTCTGGTTTGAGAAGGGTTTTATGTAGAAGGACAAGAATGAATTTTGATCAACAGAAGTTAACTGTTAATGAGACAGGAGGTGACCGGGCTACTGAGTGGCTGTTGAGCAACTTTGTGTACACTAAAATTCTACCAGGAATTAACTTACTTAGTACACTTTCGTGGTTTATAGTCCTCATCAATGCTCTTGAAAAATGTGATACATGCTGTGCCACTAAGGGAAAACATTTCAATTAAAAACTGAAGTCCAACTATATGAGGATATTTATTAGCTGGGGTAAAACCATAACCTAGGAACAGACTGAGATCCACAAGGACGTATATGAAGTTCATTCAACTAAAGGCCATTTATTATAGATGTTGTAGAACTATGTAAATAACGCCTTCTAAATTACACTGCAGAAAAACAAAGAACGAATATAAAATATAACTAACCCAANAAAGAGAGAAATGAATTAGGATGAAAAATTTAAAGGTTGGGCATTTCATACGCTCCTTGGAGTGCTGAGAAATGGGTGGCCACGCATGCCCATTCTGAGAAAAAGTAATGAATACAGGACCAGCAGCTGTTCCAAAGTTAACTGCCTGCTGATAGTTTAATTTGAAACAACCTCAGAGAAGCCCCCGCACTAAGTACTACGGCAGTGGTAGGCCAGCTGATAAAACTTCTCAATTACCCAACTGATAAACCACATAAATGCTTCATTTTCATGCTCATCACACTGGGGGCAAATGCTAACGTCACATTTCTTAAAACCACAACAACATAATAAATATACATTCTCTGTAGAATGATATGAAATGTTAATAATCCTTTCAACATTTCTCATTGCAAAAGGACATTTCCCCCCACAAAACCTGCATATGCTTTGATTTTTCACCTCGTTTATAGCATTACAGATGCTACAGCAAAAGTAATGCTTCTCTTATAGCTTAGAAAACATAATGCCACAAAGTAATTACACACAAGCTATAGTTTATAGACGTACAGGAATTAAAACATATGGGCAAGGAAATGCTACAGAATTATAGTAGTTAAGCTAAGCCCAGCAGAGCGTGACATTTTAACAAACATTTCAGAAAGGAGAAGATCAAAAGCAAGTTAAATCTTTTGCTTCTAATCTATCCATAATGTGATGATGGTAAAGTGTCAAATAAAATCTTCAGCATCTTTGTAGGACCAACAGGGTACCAATGCAGAGAACCAACACTCTTTCAAATTCTTAGTAACAAAGGGGTTGCTGATTTTTAACATCATCAATTATGAATTCTGCATGTACTGACCTGTGTGCTACAAATACACTGCATGGTGAGTTTGAGTCCCTCCTTGTGTGGGGTGACATTTCCAGCCATATCATGTGGAAATGAGCCCTACTGAACCTGGAGTGACACCAAACCATCATGAAGCAATCTGAGATTAGGGAAGAAAACAGAAATGTAGGGTATGCAACATTTTAAAACTTAAGATAATTATGAAAAAGAGTTCAACAGAAACTTGAAGAAAAAAATCTACCTTAGGGCACCTGGGTGGCTCAGTCATTTAAGCGTCTGCCTTCAGCTCAGGTAACGATCCCAGGGTCCTGGGATCCCGGCTCAGTGGGGAGCCTGCTTCTCCCTGCCCCTCCCCCCTACTCTCTCTCAAATAAATAAATAAAATCTAAAAAAAAAAAGATGTTTATTACAGCAGCACTTCTGCTGTGCTATTGATAAACAACTCAAATGCTATCAATAAAGGACTGGTTAAATAAATAATAATATAATTACATCAGAAAATTCTATGTAGCAGTTTAAAAAAATAATGAAGTGGAAAGTGACATGGTAAAACTTCCTAAAATATAAGCAAAAAGGGTAAGTTTGCATATATATATGTATATATTTTTATATATATTCATATATATGAATATATATATTCATATATATATAGAATATATATATATATATACTATACACAGACACCCCAGTTTATTCTAAATAAAATTTGAATATATACTATACATACATGCATAGAAAGCAGACTAGGATAGACATTGAACCACTAGACTCTTTAAAAAAAAAAAGATTTATTTATTTATTTGAGAGAGAGAGAGTGTGCGCATGCATAGTGGGGGGAGGCTTGGAATCCCACACGGAACTCAATCCCATGACCTTGAGATCATGACCTGCACCTAAATCAGGAGCCAGATGCTCCACCAAACTGTACCACCCAGGTGCCCCTGAACCACTAGACTCTTAATAATAGCTGCCTATGGAATAAAGGCAGATACCACGTTTCTGTACTACTAAAAAATGTTTTCATGTATTACTTCTAGAACTCTTAAGTAACAAAATTAGATAAAAATCCACAAAGCAATAAATGAGGCTTCAAGTAAAAGAGCTATAGGAGGATACCTGGGTGGCTCAGTTGGTTAAGCATCTGCCTTCAGCTCAGATCATGATCCCCGGGTCCTGGGATTGAGCCCCAAATCGGGATCCTCGCTTAGCAGGGAGCCTGCTTCTCCCTTTCTCTCCCTCTCCCTCTGCCCCTCCCCACTGCTCATTTAAGCTCGCACATAGTTAAATTTAACAATCTTCTTTGTGGTATTTGTTGAACCTTGTTTAAGAATTCATTCCCTAGGGGCGCCTGGGTGGCACAGCGGTTGAGCGTCTGCCTTCGGCTCAGGGCGTGATCCTGGCGTTATGGGATCGAGCCCCACATCAGGCTCCTCCGCTATGAGCCTGCTTCTTCCTCTCCCACTCCCCCTGCTTGTGTTCCCTCTCTCGCTGGCTGTCTCTATCTCTGTCGAATAAATAAATAAAATCTTTAAAAAAAAAAAAAAAAAGAATTCATTCCCTACCCCAAAGTCATAAAGATATTCTCATATATTTCTTTAAAATGTTTCAGTTTCAATTTTGGACTTCTACATATTAAGATTCTACCTCGTATGATAAAACAAATTCCATCTGCATTTTTAAAAATATGGACTGTCAGTTGTTGCTAGACCATTTGCAGATATGTCCACCCCGCCCCCTCACCCCCAATCTGAATGCTGCCTCTAGAAAGGTATGTATCCACCTATGTCTGTTGTGGACTCTCTTCTGTTTCCTTGACCTGTTCTTATGTTTGCTGACAAAACACTGTCTTAATTACTTGCAGGGGTCCACCTTCCCCTCTGAACTTCAAAAGTGCCTTGGTTATTCTTGGTGTTCCTTATAAATTTCAGAGTCATTTTGTTGAGTTCCAACAATTTTTTTGTGATTTTTCCTGAAATTTCATTGAATTTTATTAATAGGTTTCAAAGGGGATTGTAACAGGTGGTTTTCAGAGGCTTTAAGAAGACAAAGATTCAAGTGATAATTTTTAATAAGTAGATTTAGGGTTCTCATTTCAATACTTTTTTTTTTTTTTTTTTTTTTTTTTTTTTTTTGGCTGCTGTAAATTATTTCCCTGTGGTAGGTAAAACATTTAAGACAAAGTAGCGGGTTTCTCAGCCCCCATAAGTCATTGGGATCTACTATTCAGAGCTGGTAGGGTGCAAAAAGAGCTCCTAATTCTCCATTCCTGGCACTGACAGCCACAGGGCTTAACTTTCTTTATTATCTTTAGCTCCTACTTCCCTCTCAATTAGCTTCCCAAACTGTCATTTCATAGCACATTTTCCTAGATGTTATTAACAGCTGTGTGTCTGGGAAAGGAAGTTACAATTAAAAAAAATTTTTTTAAATCCTGTATAGTAAATCTCTCACTTGGAGTTTTATAATGCACTTTTGTGTATCAAAGACTCTTAATGGAATCCCAGCAAAGAAATATGTCTAATTTTGTTTTAAATCACCATTTCACAGACTTTTTTGCGCATGACTTACTTCTTGTATACTGATTAACATCCTACCTAAGAATGTTCCATGGGATGTCAATTTGGTAAATGGTGTATTTAAACTAACAAGGCAAAGACAAGAATTCAGTATTTTTTGACTTCAAAAGAGCTCAATCAGCAATAAGCAAATTTTTAAATGCCAACATCAAAACAAACAACCAAAAAGCACCCAGCAAACCTCTTACAGACGCTTAAGCAATATTTTTTAGCCTGAGGTCTTAGTGTTGACCTATACCTGATAAAACTCCTCCTTTAACTTGACAAGAGTTATGCTTTCCTTCTTTAGGCATGAAATGAAAAGCATACATCCGAGATTTATTCACTTCTCACTGGGAAAGCTATAGGAGCGCCTGGCCTTATAAAAATACAAACAAAAGAAATGCATCTGTCTCATCCTTGCTGGGCGTTCAGCCCATCATTCTTGCTGCCGAGTGAGTGGCCTGAGGAGAACCAACAAAAATACCAAAATTAAGTGACTTTTGTTTATCTCCTCTTCTTTCCATTCGGTGGATGCAGCAGGTATTAATCGGCCTGACGCACTGCAGGCCTGGTGAGGTATCCCCGCTCGGCTGAGAATGGCACCGGGAGAACAGGTCACTGCCAATCTCAGCAGACACCCTGCCCAGAAAACAATGGTCTTTCCTGCAAAAACATTTCTCCTTTCTTATTAGGGCATTACTCCTTGCTATACTTAAACAGTCAATAACAGCTACAGGCTAGCTTTTGAGAGTCAGATCCCTCCCAATTTGCAAAAGAAGAACACTGGCATTTCCTTTCTCTCTTTGAACTATAATTGGCATTTATTCAACATTTAGTTATTAAGTGCTTATCATGGACCAGGCACTATACTTAGTGCTAAGGTTACCAAGACTAGTAGCACAGTCCTTGAGAATCTGATGGTATAAAATAGAGGTCAAAGATAAAATACTTTCCAAATAACCTCAAGAGTACCACAAGAATTGCCCGAAGTACAACGATGGAGACTGGGAGCCTGCCTTTACAGTAAACAGGTTCTGTGAGATTGGGAGTATCCAGACTACGGGCGCTCTATGCTCCATCCTGCTGGAGACATTTTCTTGTTTTCTATGGTACCGCAAGCCCAGATGAGGGCCTCTCCACAAACACCCATTAGCTGCTGAATGAGCAAGGGGCTGGAACCATCTAGAATAGTAATTAGCAATGTGTGAATCTTTCTATTCCCAGCACTAGCTTATCTAGCTTTTTTCTTGGCAATGCTCCGTCACAGAGTAACCCGCTCCATCTTTGACCAGCTATGTTAGGCAATCCTTCCTCACATTGTGCAGAAATACAACCCCTCAACTTCCGCCCACGGACGCACATTCCGCCCTCTGGGACTCAACGGAACACAGAACAGTCGCTTCCACGGCTACTTTTTATTTTGCAATTTCAGGTCTATAGAGGGAACAGCACAATTAACACCCATATGCTTTTCATCTATTCACCAATTATTAATATTTTCCCCTACTTGCGGCTTTACCTCTTGCTTTTTTTTCCCTCAGGAATCATTTGAGGATTATTTAGCAAACATAAGACTGCATCACCTCGGGGCGCCTGGGTGGCTCAGTAGTTAAGTGTCTGCCTTTGGCTCAGGTCATGATCCCAGGGTCCTGGGATCAGCCCCGAGTCAGGCTCCCTGCTCAGCGGGAAGCCTGCTTCTCCCTCTCCCACTTCCCCTGCCTGTGTTCCCTCTTTTGCTGTGTCTCTGCCCAATAAATAAAATCTTTTAAAAAAAAAAGAAAAAAAAAAGACTGCATCACCTCTATTACTTTTGTGTATATCTCCTAAGAGTAAGAATATTTTCACACATAACAGCATTTCTATTACATACCTAAGAAAAGTTTTATTAATAAAATATTATCCAAAATAAAATTCATATTTAAATTTCATAATTATCCCCAAAGCACCTTTTTAAAAATCTGGATTTTAAAATTCCAGATTAAAGAAAAATTCAGTCTCTTTTACTCTAGAATTTTTTTAAGCCTTTTGGTATTTTTATTACATTATCTGTTTCTGTCGGGACTAGTACTACATAAGTGATACCTGTATGTACTGCTAATGCACTATGTGGAGACACCTGCTGTCAGGATATCTCACTAGTGATGATATATTAGTTGACCACCTGATTAAGAATGAGATCCCCAGATCTATTCACTGAAAAGTTACATTTCCCCCTTTGTAATTAAAAATAATTTTAAGGCAGTGTGAATATTTGTCCAACAACTTTTTGTAGCCACTCGATGATCCTTGCCTGAATCAACTATTATACTAAGAATTATAAAATGATGACTTTCTGATTCTATGAGCTCTTCTGCATGGATTTTTAAAACTCCCATGTGTTAGAATCGATTATCATTTGAAAATTTTTTTGATACTCAAATTGTCCCAGATTTGGCCAGTAGGAGGTTCCTGAAACTGCCTCCTAGGCCTTTTTGATACAACCCATTAGTTGAACATTTCCCATCTTTCGGTCACAGCATGAGTCCAGGCCCACGTGTATCTTCCCCTCCCCAGAGCTGCAATTAGCCATTCCTGCAGGGATCCCTGGTTTCTGGTGGTGGAGACTAGCCTTTAGGGGGAACAAGTTTGCTAATGTCTTCTACATACTAGCCTTCAGGGCCTCAAAGCCAGTTACTTCTGTCCCATATACCTCCCCAAACTTCCACACCTAGGCTAAATTCACCAAACCCCTTACATTAAGTCTTCCTGTGATTTAACTTTGATTTCCACCCTACTTTTCTCTTTCATATTCCCTGTCCCAACTCAGCTGCTGTCTTCTATTCCACTGGTTCCCAACCTGGCTATACATCGGAATCACCGAGGGACTTCTTTACTATACAGATTCCCAGGACCCACTCACCCTATACTTACTGAATAAGAATCTCTGGAGTGGAGCATGGGACTCTGTTTTTGATTTTGTTAAGTTCCTCAAGTGATATCAATATATATCAAGTGCATACTTCAATTTTTCAAGGCCTTGTGGATCCAAAATTGGATACAATATCAAAAAGTATGGTCTAGAGCTATTACTTTTCTTTTATTGGACATTCTATTTCTTTTAGTATAATTAAACTGATGCTGACATTTTGGGGGGAGGTGGAGGCAATGACACAAAATTTTTGATTTATGACAAATTTACAAAGAACTAAATCCTCAAGACTTTTTCAAACATACTGTTAAGTTACAACTCCCTTACCTCCTTATGTTCCATTGGTCTTTCAGACCTAAGTGTAAGGATTTACATTTGTTCCAATTAAAACTTATATTGCCTGATTTACCAAACCTTCAGTGTCTTATGGATACTGATTTTATCACACAAAGTGTTTTTTTACCATTCCAACTTTATGCCATTCACAGTTAAAGTCTTGTCTATTACACTGCCTTTTTTTCTATTATTATTTTTAAGTATTAAAAAATCAGTCTTACAGAGGCGCCTGGGTGGCACAGCGGTTAAGCGTCTGCCTTCGGCTCAGGGCGTGATCCCGGCGTTATGGGATCGAGCCCCACATCAGGCTCCTCCACTATGAGCCTGCTTCTTCCTCTCCCACTCCCCCTGCTTGTGTTCCCTCTCTCGCTGGCTGTCTCTATCTCTGTCAAATAAATAAATAAAATCTAAAAAAAAAAAAAATCAGTCTTACAGACTTTTCTGATTGTGGTGATGGTTACATAACTATATTTGTCAACACTCATAGAAACATACACCAAGAGTGAATTTTAATGTATGTGAATTACACCCGGAAAAAAAAAATCAGCCTTACATTCCAAATATTCCACTGTATTTTTCTCCCAGATTAGGCCTCACTGACTTATTTTGATTGACAAATGGAGTTTTCATAGACTTTGTATTTTTATTCATTTGAGGTCAATGTATACTGGGTTTGATACCTTGAAAAAGCATCAGGGTTTGGTTTTCCAACCCAGTGAATGCATTATTACCATTTTATCGGTTCCCACAACACAAAATGCAAAGTAAAAGGGGTGGACTGTGAAATAAGGTGAAAATAATATTAAAGGAATTATGGTCCTTCACAGAACTAGGCAAAAAAAAAAAAAAAATCGAACACAGGCCTATCATTCTTGCATAGGAGTAGAAGTCAGATTATTTTCCACCTGTAAGTTTGACAAGTATTTTAAAAAATATTCTTCAGTGCTGGTGAAGGTCCAGTAAAATACATGCTCAGACAGTGTGAGTGAGGGGCTTAAGTGAAACAGCCTTCCTGGCCTTTGAATCTATTTAACAAGAACTTAAAGAATTCGACTGGAATACATATATACTGAGAAAAACTAGAACAATTACATCAAACTTTAGCGGTAACCAGCCATCTCTAGCTAATGGAAGACAGGCTGTTTTGCTTTGTTTTTTAATGCTTTATATTAAAAAAATATTTAAAATATTTCTACAGTGAGCCCATGTGAGTTTTATGATTAGGAAAAAATACATATTTATAAAAATATCGGTCAAAGAAAGGGGAAGAAAACCACCAAAGGAAGGAAATAGGGATTTTCTTTTTTTTGGTAAAGATTTAGCTGTCACTGATAGGAATTCACAAGGAAGATATGTCTTTCAGGTAGTCAATAATTTCATAAAGAATTTTTGTTCAGAAAATAAACAGTATTTCCCTTGTGAAGCTTTTCTGAATGCCACAGAAGATTCAAATATACAGCAACTCTATAAGGGATACTTGCACTGCCTCCAAATATTTTCCAAATGAGAAGTGTTACACAGAATTATTAAAAACCATAAACTCATACCTTGAAGAACGATGCTCTGGTTTATTTCGTTCGTTGCGATCTGTAAAGAAAGGAGACAGCTACATGTCAAAATACTCTTCAGAAGCGCTGGAAAAGAACTTCTTAAATACCAGCTGCCATACCATAGATTTCACAAAGGACTGTTCAAAGGTTGCTGTGTCTTCCCCTGTATGAGGCTCTTCATCAGAGTTGAAAGGATTTGTCTGACAGAAGAGGTACAAAGGATATACAAAAAGATAGACCGGCACGGAAAGTTTTTACAGTTTGTTACAATCATCTACTTGGAAAGTATATCATTACACACATTATTTCATTTTCAAAGATCTTTGCTGTTTTAAACACTATGCTAAAACCCAAACAAATTTAGCTAAGGAAAGAAGTAAGGAAACTGAAAAGCCACAGATTACTCAGCTCAAAAAAATCATTCCATGAATCATGGCTGGCAAAAGCTTCCAACAGGATAGGGAGGGGGGAAAAAATGAGCAGTCAGCTACAGCAACATCTGCAAACACCCTAAGACCCATACAGCCTCATCCTTAACTCTCTATTGCCCAGAATTTTTCAGAAGTTGGATTTCAACGTTTCACTGATAATTAGGTCTAATGTGCTACATAGAGGGAGGTGGTTCTTGACCAGGAGCAATTTTACTCCCCCTTCCCCAGGGGACACTTGACAATGCCTGGAGACATTTTTGATTGTCACAACTGGGGAAGAAGGAGCTACTGGTATCTAGTAGCTACAGAGACCAGTGATGCTGTTAAACGTCCTATAATGCAGCCTACAACAAAGAATTATGTCACTCAAAACATCAATACTGCTGACGTTGAGAAATTCTGCCATAGGGTAAGAGACAAGGGCAGGGCTGCTTGAAGTTTTCACATGTGCCTCTTTGGAGGCTGCTGTAAAATGCTGTTATCAACCTGAAGACTATTATATATAAGAGAAAGAACTACAAAGTCCCTAGGTTGTCTTTTTTTTTCTATTCCAAATAATTTTTTCAGTACATGCTTAAGAATAAAAAAAGTGAAAAGGTCTCAGTGTTACGGAAAAACTAACAACAGAAAGCAATGTGTAAGCCACAATAAAATCCTACGCAATGACTTTTTAAAAATACTATGCAGTGTTAATAAAATACAGTTTTCTAAAGTATCTTCTGAATTAATACTAATAATACAGAATTTAATGGCAAAACAAAGATTGGCCAGGAATTCTTTTTTTTTTTTTTGCCCCTTAATTTTATTGCTCGTGGAGCAGCATAAAGATACTAAAAACATACTATAAAACTTCTGGGGAGAATTATGGAAGAAAAGGCATAGGATTTACACAGTTAAATATTTATTTTCAGTTCTTTTTGAATAGATTCATAATGAAAAATAAATGTTTTCTGAAACCAAGGAGTTAGTACACAGGAAGTATGTTTTCTGAAAGACGAAAAAGGAGGAAGATTCATAATAAAACATGTTTGTTTAGATACACTGCTCTCTGAAATGCACAATGTTAATATGCTTCTGGTTCCTGTTTCTCCCCACAGTGACCTAGTATTACTGCCCCTTTTCAAGCTTTTGTTTTAATTTAACTTCGTTTTACACTCCCTCAAATAAAAACATCATGGTTTCTCACTTGTGGAGCACTAAAAGTTTAAAGTCATAGCAAGACAGCGCACATTTTAATCACTTTTTTCTAACATTCCTCTTCAGCTTTAGGCTGCTAGTTTTGCTCATGAGAAGAAAATACCTCAAAACAAGGCTGGAAACTGGATGCAGATCAGCTATCCTCATAGAACAAAGCAACAACTCTTACCTGTGGCTAAAGATGAGCTAAAAATCTGTCCGGGATACCATCTGATGTGGCTGGGATCCTAGTTTCGTAGAGTTTACTTAGGCATGTAATAGCGAATTCCCCCACAAATCTCCCTAGTGGTACAACACACAGGAGGAGGGGAGAAACAGAGTCACGATGCATGTAAACAAGACTCAGCATCTGAGGGCTTCCCTCCGGGGCCTGTTCTGATTGGCAGATGTGCTATGACCAGTCTGCACAGCTGGAATGTGTCCACTCAGGAAGTGAATGGCTCATAGCTCTCTCTCATTCTTGGTTAAAACAGGAAATTCTACAGTCATTTCACACTTTGTGCTCTAAGGAGATATAAATGCCTCCCCACGGTACTTCTCTATCGAACTAGTTGATAATCTGTTGGAAGACATTTTAAACATTCCCTCCCAAATTCCCTCAGTGTTATATTCCTATGCAAATATACACTTTGCAACACTCCTAAGACCCATATATTTGATAATCTGGGGAGAAGGGTAAATTATCCGTTACTCGCAATATCCCCCACATCCAGGCTCTTGACAATGGAAAACAAATTAAAACACATATTCTTGTCTTAATATTTTTTTCTCGAAGTGTAGAAACAACAGGGTTTCACATTTTCCCATAAGCTATCTTTTAGCTTAAATACATACATATGTAGTACGTGTCTGTTGTGTACGTGTGTATCTGTCTACACTAATTTTTCTATACTTATTTTAAGCAAAGTAATTTTCATGACAGCCAAGACGATTGTGCAATTGTGAAGAAATAACACGAGTCGGGATGCAGAATTTCTGGCAAATTAATAAATGGTTATTATTTTGATCCAAAATCCAAGACTGAACAAAACAAAGCACTGAGGGCAGATTCGGGATCTGGATCTTGCCAACAATAATAAAACATTTGGACAGAACTCTCTTAAGAAAAATGAGAACAGATCCATAGCAAATATGGAAATTTCATCTTGACTACATATAGTGCTTTAAGCATATGGATTTTATTTATTTCAAATCAAACACTCTTTGGCATATACCCCCCATTTTTTTTCAGAGTTTCTAATTTTTAAATAATTCAGAAAGAATGTACTTGCAAAGGCTTCCTGAACTTTTACATACTTAGGAATCATACGAATAACCTACGAGACCAAAATCACACCATTTGTATGAAAAAAAGTTATTAAAAAGTAAGAATGCTCTAACTCTAAAATTTAGTTGCCAAATAGTGCATTAGCCACAACAAATGGGCAGCAACTCCAGGGGCGCCCACCATGCAGTGCATGATGGTGTCAGTCACTCAAAGATCAGCAGGACACTCTCATTGTGAAGGTCAGCATGGCTGGAGAGCTATGTAAACGTCTGCTGGTTCTGTAGGTGTATGTCTCTCATACACTCATACACACACACACACACACACACACACACACACACAGAAAGGCAGGAGAAAGAAAAAGAAAACATGCTTGCATTCCCTGTTCCTACTCATCCGTGTGTCCTGGTTAATAAAGCCAGTTGAGGAAATGGAAGAATACCCCACAAACAGAACAAAAGCAGAACATGAGGCAGAACTGGTGCCGGGGTGCTGCTGGCATGTGAGCGTAAATGTTACTGGGAGATGTAAAGGAGGAAATGGGGGAACCCAGGACACATCAAGGGGACTGAGATCAGGAGAGTGAGAGGAAGCTATCATGGGTTGGTGACTCTGTAGGAGAACTCCAGTTTACCCCAAATTTCCTGCCATGATGACTTCTGGTTCTCAGTAATCTGGACATACATGAATCCAATGTTTATGTATTTAGGTGATATTCCATTGAGGTAGAAATGGGCCCCTGTTCTGGCAGGGACAGCTTTTCGGGAATAACTAGGCAGAGTCTACTGATGTGTAACCATTCAGGGTGATTCTGAATCTAATAATACGACAAACACTTTGAAACGAAGATGACAAAAATGCAAATGTCATCCTTTGCTTTGATTAAAACTGTGAAGAATGGCCAACTTAGAACTTATTAGAATCCATGGTAAGACATTCAGGCTTTGAGGATTTGGCTTTGATCACTTAACTGGACAGAAAATCAAACCACATTGGGTAGGGAACTTAGACTACTAACTCAAGTCGGCAGTGAAAAGCCCTAAATCATTCTTTGAAATCAGTGGGAAGACTCAAGTCTACATGAATGAATACACACAGACATACGCACAATAGAGTAGGAAGTGGTATAATGGAATCTGCCTTGTACCTCATATTGGAGTATTAAAATGAGATATTATCTTTAAAATTAGTATCACCTATGAAGGGATTCTGTACCATACTTCCAAGCATTACCATCAAATTCCAGCTTGGGAGTATATAGTATATGTTACTTTTTAAAAATGGATCAATCCTACATAAATGCGTTGTGCCATTCAGTATTTTTTTTAAAGATTTTATTTATTTATTTGACAGAGAGAGCAAGAGAGCACAAGCAGGGGGAATAGTAAAGGGAAAGGGAGAAGGAGGCTCCCTGTGGGGCTCAATCCCAGGACCCTCGGATCATAACCTGAGCTGAAGGCAGACTGGGGGAGGGGGGTTGAGGAGGAAATTCATGGATCATGAATCTTACTTTGGTGACTCCTGGTATGATTGGGAAAGTAGTTCCACTCAAATAGCTCATGGATGGAATTGTACCTATATGAGATCAGAGTTTTCAGATCTTTAAAGTCTTTAAATGGTTCTTTTATTTAGGCAAAGAAAACTGCAAATATATGTCTACTTGAAAAGAAGCTAGGTTCATTCTACAAAATTACTGACACTAACACTTATTCACCTCCTCCTCCTAGTTCATTTCACCACCCTTGTTCAGATATGTCTCCAAGTCGACTTTCATTTTTGAGACACCCACAGTAAACAGTATGTTCCTCTTTCATCTTTATTTTTTTTTTAAAGATTTTATTTATTTATTTATTTGAGAGACAGAGAGAGAGCTCGAGTATGAGCACAAGCCCACTGAGCCGGGAGCCCAAAACGGGGCTCTATCTACCACGACCCTGCAATAATGACCTGAGCAGAAACCAAGAGTTGGATGCCTAACCAACTGAGCCACACAGGCACCCAAGTATATTGCTCTTTCAAATGGTAGGTTTTAAATAAATATACATTTGCTGTTGCTGAACTTAAGACAGTTACTATACCACCAAGAAATTAAAGACAGTATCTGTGAGTTACCACATCAGAAGGCATATTACAGAGTTTATGTGACTGCTACCCATGCTTCTGTGGGTAAGTGGAAAAATTTAGTCTATAGCACTGTCAATACTGACACCTGTTATTAATTCTAAAATGTCTACTCATTAAAGTGCAGCACCCTAATCACACATGGAGGGAGAAGCTAGAGAGGGAGGAGGTTTTTTCAAAGAGGAAATTATGTTTCAACAAAGCAGATTGTCTCTGGAATCTGTTCTCTCCTTCCCATGCCTACTGTCTTTACCTGTATTTTATGTTCTGATCAGCATTTGTCAGGATTGTTGCGTCTTGACTGGATTTTCTGGTTCTAGTCTCTTATCCTCCAAATCAGCCATCCTGCCGGCCAGCCAAATCTGTGCCTCAGAAAAATTACAAATCACCTCATGCTTAGAGTCTAAGAGGACTACATGAGCTAATGACATGACATCCTCAGCACTTTGCCTGTGCAAAGTAAGCACTCAGTAGATGTCAGCTGCCATCTTGTTAAAAGGCCAGCTATTTACTAGTGGTTTGTGACTGGTCCTGCCCTGTGGTGATGGCCCAAGTTACTTAGTCTCTCCAAACCTAGGTTTTCTCATCTACACATTAGGGAAGAATGCTATCCTGACAGAGCTTTTTTGAGGATGAATGAATTAAAGGTATAAAGAACTTAGCTTAGTACCTGGAACATAAATTCTGTGACCCTGGTCTGACTACTCTTAACTGTCTTTAGTGCCTGGCTCAAAAACCACCTTCTTCATGAAACTGTCCCTGACTCCTCTTTCTTTTCAGCATCCTTGTATTCAGTTTCCTCTTGCTGCTGCAACAAATTACCACAAACTCAGTGGCTTAAAACAACAAAAACTGACTCTTCTAGTTCTAGTGGCCAGCAGTCAAAACAGGTCTCATTAGGCTAAAAGTCAAACTGTCTGCAGGGCTACATTTCTTCTGGGGGCTCAAAGTGAAATCTGCTTCTCCTTGTCTTTTCTAACTTCTCAAGGTCACCTGCATTCCTTGGGTTGTGGCCCCTTCCTCCAACAATGTAGCATCTTTACGTCTTTCTCTCTCACTCTGCCTCTTCTGCCTCCCTTTTCCACTTTAAGGACCTTCAGGATTATACTGGGCCCACCAGGATCATCCAAAATTACCTGTTTATATCAAGGTCAGTTGATTAGCAACCCTAATTCCTCTTTCCATGCAATGTAACATCTTCAGAGCTTCCAGGGTTTAAGACATGGACATCTTTGAGGGGGCAACATTATTCTGCCTACCACATCCTATCTGAATTCTCATACCATCTGTATCACTCACTGGCCACTAACATACATGTCTTATTACTTAAGATTTCAGGCATGTGTCTATCCCCTTCTCTAATCAGTGTGTCTGATGAAGACAGGACTCTTTTTTCTTTTTAAGTGAGCTCTATGCCCAATGGGGGGGGGGGCTTGAACTCATGTCCCCAAGATCAAGAGTACCATGCTCTACTAACTGACCCAGCAGAACTTTAACTTAAACTCTGCTTCACAGTCAGCCCTCTGTAAATGTTTGTTGATAATGGTAATGTCCAATGCCCTTTCTGCCCTCTCATTTAGGCTATAGCTCGTTCAGTGACATCTTTACTGGTGAAAAATGTATCTTCCTAAGAATGCCCATACATTCTTTTTTACTTTTTATAAACACAGTAGTGATTCAAGAGTCACCTCTGCCCTTAATGACCCACATTTGCTCTACTCTTGTCTCAAGTAGCTCTCACCAAACCAAACCATACATAGGAGAAAAAACTACAGCACCTTTAAACTCGAAGAAGAATCACCTATTTGGCAAAGAGACTGCTACTTTTAAAATGATTTTTCCTGAAAATGGTTCAACTGAATCGCTTTGATTATTGAGTTCAACTCTCCATTGAAACAGGCTTTTTAAGTTAGTAGTTACAAAGAGATGAAAAATCAGAGCCACCATCTACACTGCCCCTCTTCACCCCAAGGTGCATTTGGTAGAAACCTTAGGAAGATGGACATTTTACCAGTGCCACTCAGGTCCTGGGAGCAAGGTGATGAGGGCAGGAGAAATGGAAGCAGGCTGAGGAACAGGGTGCCATCAACTCTCCTTGCTGTTTCCATCTCAGGCTCCCTAATGATTCTCTTAATAATTACTCTCAGACCTTTCTTTGGTACAAAATCACATGTTTTCAGCAAGTGAAACTTGTGATTCAAAGAGGGACAAAAAGACCTTTTAGTTAAATTTGAATCTCTATTCCCCCAACTACCAAATTAAAAATATTAGACCCATATTCAAAACATGAGGTCATTCCTAAGGGTTTTTCTAAAGGAGTCATAAATTTTACCTAGAATAAGATATGCTACAAGAAAGGTAACCTGGGAAAGTGACCCAATATCAGGCATTTCTTTCAGTGTTTCCCAAATTATAATAACCTCTTGGATAGTCACAACACAGATTAGTATCTTAAAGGCTCTGAGAAATCTTGCAACTAAAAAAAAAATTTGTTTAACTTTGTTTAACACAGCATTTCCCAAACTAATTTGAGGATAAAACATTTCTTACAAAATCATATTTGATATGTGGTATCCTGGCACACAGTGTGATCTTCTCATCACCCTCCACTCCCCTGGAAAACCAAGTCCCTTACACAGAGCTTGGTATGTGTAGCTCCGTGGCCAGACCCATGCCGGATAAGCAGGTGGTCTGTCTCTACTGAACTCAACTCCTACCGGTATGGGCCAGGCATAGGATCCAAACGCAAAGGAGAGTAGCGTTTCCAATCCTATCAGGTCAAGCCCTGATCTTTTAAGATTATATTAAATGTCCTTTCTATATTCACCTCACTTATTTATCTTTGGTTTTGCCATTGTTTAGGTTAATTTGTGCATCTCAGAATTACGTGTTCCACAGAGATGAGTGCACTTTTAGTGGCTCCAGGTATCTACTACTGGGTCATACCCCTAATGGGAAATCGATAAATATTTCAGTGTGACAACCCAGACAGAGGTTAAGTGCAAGCAGTCTAGGTCAGACAGCTTTGTTTTGAGTTCTTGCTTTGCCATTTATTACCTGAATGGCCTTATTAGCAAGATGTTTACGCACTATAAGCCTCAGTATCCACATCTGTAAAGGAGGATAACAACAATACCCATATCTCATCAAGCTGAATGAGGAGTAGGGAGTAAATGAAGAAATACATATAAAGGACATAGTATGATTGCTGACTAGGATAAATGCTCAGTAAATGTTTACTATTATGATGATAATATCAGGGAAACAGAATACTCATAGAGTTCATAATCTGTGAGTACATGATCCAAAAAGGTTAATTATTCTTTGTCCAGTATGGATTTTTTGATTCTGTGGAATTTTTTGTCTCTCACTTATTACTGGTCAAGAGGGCAGGACTGTACTAATAATTAATTTCCAAAGCTCCTCTTATCCAATCATCCAGCCTCTTACCCTTTTGAACCAAGGGTCAACTATAAAAAAATTAATAAATCTGGATTTTCACTTTTCTTCATTTTCCAACTGCAGCCTCTGACAGAAGTGATAAATAAGGTCTAAGTAAGCAGCAGAAAGGGGAAAGAGAACTCAAAGGCAGATAGAGGCAGTCCCTTCAGGATGAAAACTATGCCAACCACGAAACCCCCCCCCCCCCCCATTCCTTGAAGTCTTTCCCCATCCTTAGTTCATCCTGCAGGTATTAAGCCCTCGCAGTCATTTTCTGAGACCCAAGAACTTTAAAATAAATTTCCTCAGGAGGATTAATGAGTGATATAAAGAAAAAAAACTAAATAGATAAAATATTTCTATTTATAATATATATTTATATTTATTATAATATATATTTCTATTTATAATATATGTTATAAATATATGTATTTATAAAATTACTGAAATCTGCTTCTATATCTTAGGATAATATGGATTTCTTCTACAAGAATCCAAAAACCGGGGCGACTGGGTGGCTTAGTCAGTTAAGCATCTATCTTCCTTCAGCTCAGGTCATGATCCCAGGGTCCTGGGATGAGTCCTGCATCGGGCTCCCTGTTTAGCAGGGGAGTCTGCTTCTCTCATGAGCCCCTGCTCATGCCCTCTCTTGCTCACTCTCTCAAATAATTAAATCTTAAAAAAGAAATCCAGAAAACAGGACTAAAATTGTTATTTAATTGTTATTTCAGGTGTCAAAGGATAGACAACATCTCTAACCACAGGTTGCTTTTTCAGCTGTTAGTGTAAAAATAAGGATGATTTTTTTTTTCCTTTAAAGGGCAAAAGGCCCATTCTTACGGTCTCCTATTCCTTTAGTGTTGATTAATTCGCAGACGTTATAACAAAGTTTTACCTTTTTACACCTGTCTCTGCAAAATGAGCCACTATCAGAAACCACTCTAACCAAGAGACTCCTTCATCTGCAGGGAAGCAGGAAAAAAAAGGGAAGATCCCCTTATTCCAACTACCATACACCTCACTCTGATGTAAGATCATTAGGCTGTGCAAATCTTTCCTATACAGGTAAGGATTTTTCTGATCTGAGTCCTCAAACAGATTTTTATCCACAGTGGGGCAGTCTTGGTCTCTAATCTAGAATGATGATTTTTTTTTTCCTTTTAATCAAGTAAAGGTAAAGCCACATCTGGCCTTGCCACATTACCTCACCTAGGGACAGAGAATGTATTCTCTGCACAACACCACATTGCATCTTGCAAATTCAAGCCCACCCATCTCCTTCCTCTCCACTTTATTAACAAACTTCCATCTGTAAAACCACCTTCAAAAGGCAACTGGGACACAAGCAAAGAGAATGCGCAATTATCTCCATCTATTCTTCAACTGTACAGAATGCCTCCAAAGTGAGTGTTCAGTTCTGATTTTTCAGTTTTTTTTTTTTAAGATTTTATTTATTTATTTGACAGAGAGAGAGACAGCCAGCGAGAGAGGGAACACAAGCAGGCGGAGTGGGAGAGGAAGGAGCAAGCTCCCAGCAGAGGAGCCCGATGTGGGGCTCGATCCCAGAACACCAGGATCACGCCCTGAGCCGAAGGCAGACGCTTAACGACTGAGCCACCCAGGCGCCCCATGATTTTTCACAGTTCTAAAGACACACGGGATCTCTAGGAGGAGACCTGAGACCCATCTGCCATTTCAGCTTTGAAGCCTTATTTGATTCCCCACGGGCAGAAGGAAGGCTTCCCCAACCCCCACCCCCACCCCCACACAGTGCCTAGCACCGGTCAGCAATCAGCACATGTTGGATCACCTTATAATTCTCTGTATCTAGGTCATATTGCTTCCACTTTGTAAGTTCCTTCAAGACAGGGCCTTTATATGCCTTGTAAAGGCTGGCAGAGCACCTTACACACAGTAGGAACAACCTAAGTGTCTATCGTTGAGTCTCCTGGTAGGAGTCCTCTCACCTCTGCGAACTGGGAAGCAGCCGAATGAACTACAAAAGCCTTTGTATCATCTGGTGTTCCTTTTGGGGGTGTGAGGGGGCAGTTGTTAATAATTCATGGAGAAGACAGATTACACATTACTGTGCAAAGGCTTCAAATAATTTTGATTTGGAATGAAAGCATTTTGAAGTGCGGCTTCAGAGTTGCAGAATTCACAAAACACCCTATTTGTGTAATGAAAAATGCACCGTTTAAGGGGAGGAAAAAGAAACGCAATTATTTCAAAGAAGCACAGGAAACTACACAAGGGATTCACCTTCTGTGGCTCCCAGGTCACAAAACACAGCTGAGATAAATTCAGAAATGGCGATCAGCACAGTGACAATGATGACAGCTATTATTCATTGAGTCTTCACTATGTTAGAGGCATGCTAATATAGTCTCGTTTACTCTTTATGGAATTCCCACGATGCAAGTCTTTTCCACTTTATTGATGAGAAAGCAAAGTCTCAGAGAAGCTAGTTAAATAAAAAGGGAGTATGAATTTTCAAACCTGGATCTGAAGAATCCCAAAGTCCCTGCTCTTTCCACTCTATCGAAGGCTGGAGGTCCCACCTGTTTGATGAACTACAAGGGTAAGAGTGTAGAAATGCTGTTCACCACAAGCCATACTTGTATGTCAGTATCAGATGGTGTGTTGTTCAGAGACTGAACCCAGGGCCTCAAATTCCTTCCAACTGTCTCTGAGGTTTTCTTCAGTTTCATAAAACAAGCACCCTTTCATAAATTCCTAAGAATACAGAAGATTTTGCCTTGGGTGTCTTATGACAAGATACCTGCACTGGGAGAACAGCTCCAATTCACTACCTAGTGCCATCAATAATCTTATGCTACTAACATTTAATTTATGGGTTCGACAGAGTATGGATATAGGTACATGATGATAGGGACAATCCATTATAAAATTAAACAGATTATGATACTATTGCTTGTTAATTCCTGTACCTGCAGAGTGCAATTTTTAGAAAAGAATAAAATGACCTAAAATAATTATTAAATTTTTATATGACACCAATCTGGGTATTGGTGATTTTCTTTTCAAATACAATTAGCCGTCTTTTAACTGCAACACAAAATCCACTCTTGATAATGATAGCTAAAACATACATACAAACACTGGGCAGTGTGAGCCACATACCAGAAACTGGCTCTGGGGCAGCTATGTGTCATTTATGCAAACCAGACTTCCAGATATCTTGGGTTTGCCTGTCATCCACTATTCAAGATTTCTACACTACTCCACACCCAGACTCACTGACACATCTGAAATATGTCTGTCTGCATCATTCCTGGGTTAACCCTTGCACCCCAAGCAATTAAAAAACAGGTCTGAGAAACAGCGGACACTTTCAGTAATACGGAGATGAAGTACAGATCCAATTCTACTTTATCAGAAACCCGAGTACGGCGTTATAGGTTTTCTTCCCATGGAGCCATGGATGAAACACCTGCAGAGGCAGGTGCGTGAGATCAACCTCAGCCACTCTCTGGCTCAGCGTGCTCAGGTACAGACCTCTCTGGTCTACCCAGCTCTGGCCCAGAGAAAAAAGAATCAAAGGTAATGCTGACAGTCTTGGAGGATGAGAGACTGTAGAGTACTCCCGGAACACAACAAAAGCTACATTCAACAAACTTACAATCTACATTGAGGCACAAGAACAAACAATTTCTAATGCATACCGTTGAGTACAAAAAATGCAGAAGAACCTTTGATATGTCATGAGAATTTTAAGAATCCACAAAATCTTTAACAAAAATATTTGCACAAATTCCCAGACCTCTCTCAAATAACAATTCCACCAAAATCTATGTATTTCCTGTGCACACCCGTATAGCATGAGTTAACTGCATTTTCAACTTTCACTACAGTTTAATCAACCACAGGAATAAAAAATTCCAACATCAGCTGACACGAAAATTACTTGAACTTACAGGGTTTCTAGTGAATCATCAAATGGTGAATATTAAATACATAAATGCCCAGGAGCTACTAAAATATTGGACTATAAGGGAAGGTTTAGTTGTGACTAAGAAATCTTCAAGGCTCGCCAGAACAGATAGCATTTGGTTTGAGCATAACTTTAAGTTCACAAAATTTGAAAAGTAAATATGGGAAGAAAGGCATCTAAGTTAAGGAGAACTATATACTACACAATAGTAGTGAAAGCACAAAGAACTGAGGGATAGTACTGAGTAATCCAGTTGTAGGTAGATCTCAGAGTGTGAGGAAAATATACTGGGAGATGGTATTACAACATTAATTAAGGATCATTTGGAGCAATTCATGAATTTTATACATTAGCATTTGTACTTTTCTGTAGGCAATGAAGAAAGGGTAGCCTGGTGGAATGGACTGGGGTGGAGGGCTGGAGGATAAAAGAAGAGAGACCACTAACAACAGTGTAAACCAGGTGGAAAGCTTGATGTAAGGACAGAGTAGGAGGAAATGAAAGTGGGAGGGCTGAGTGGACACAGACAGGATAGGGAATGGGCAGTATGTGTTGAGGGAGGAAGCGGGAGTAATGATATGGTGCATGGTATATGCTACCAATAACTGAGGTTAGGAACAAAGCAAGATGAGACAATGGGCAGGAATATATCATGTTTAGGATAACATCCACTACTTAGTACTATCAATAATCTTATGCTACTAACATTTATGAGTTCAACAGAGTATGGAGACAGGTTTGAGGCTAAAGTGAAAAATCATATGTAGATGTTTACTTGACTCATTCAAGATGGCTGGTTACATCCACCTCCTCTCCCTATAAATTGAAATGACAATAAAAAATTGAAACCTGAATAGGACCATAACAACACTGAAACAAAACAAGAATGAGAGTAATCAATGACTCAACATCCTAAGAAATTTGAAACCAATATCAAAGACATCAGAGGTTAAACATGAGTTCTCTCTAGCAAGCTCCTTCTGAGTCCAAGAATGAAAACTGGCCCCATGGACAGCCATGAGGGTAGTTAATTAGAGCTCTATTCAGATCACCAGATCCAGGTCCTCAGCACTGTTCAGCCTGTTCCAGAACCAATTACACCTAGAAGCCAGTCAAGGCTTCCCTTTTGAGCTAAAAGCAGAAAACTGCTACCCATAAAAAGTTAGTGATCTGCCTAGGGAGAGTCCCAGTGGAGGACCAGCGACTTGAGAGGGAAAGAGAGTACAGTTTAGGGTAATTTAGGATTTCAAAATAACTTCAGACCCAGAAGTTGTTGGGAGATAGAGGAGACAGGTCCTACAGGTGAAATACAGTGAACCACTCCATTTCTAGATACATTTCACCCCTAGAATAACAACTTCCTTAACTTGGCAATTTTAAGGGTCTGAGCTTGTCTTCCAACTCCCTTACAGGAAAACCCACCAACACCACTGACACAATTATGTCCTTCAGAGGAAAACATTTCTGGAGAAAAGCCAATTTAGCCTTTTATTCACAAACATGTACCTACAACTAATGCTAAGCAAACATCTAAGGAAAAATCAATGATATAAGAGGGAAAGACCAAAATGAATGATGAATTCTAGATCAAAAAGAAAGAGAATTTAGAGAATAGAAGAGAATATTTAAAATATTCTAACCAAGGAGCGCCTGGGTGGCTCAGTTGGATAAGCGTCTGACTCTTAGTTTCGGCTCAGGTCATGATCTCAGCTCAGGGAGGTGAAATCCAGCCCTGTAGCAGGCTCCGCACTCAGCAGGGAGTCTGCTTGAGATTCTCTTCCTCTGCCCCTTCCCCACCCCAAATAAATAAATCTTTAAAAAGAAAGAAAAGAGAAGAGAAGAGAAGAGAAGAGAGAAAGAAAAGAGAAGAGAAGAGAGGAAGAAAAGAAAAGAAAAGAAAAGAAAAAATATTTCTGAATTTCATATACTGGCCTGCCAACCTGATCTATGCCAAACTGAAAAGTAATGGTAATAATCAGAGGTGCATTTCCATTCTCTGTGCCATGTGCATCCACTAACTGTCACAGCCCTGCAATTATTCCCATTTTAAAATGTGGAGCCTGAAGTTCCCCGAGGTTAAGTAACCGGCCCAGGGTCACAAGACTAACCAACAAGGGCAGATCTGGAACTAGAACTCAGCTCGATCTGACTCCAATCCCATGCCCAAGATGGCTTTTCACAACAGCACATTCTTGATGTGCCTTTTTAAATAAACAGAGAAAGAAAACGAAAACGTCACATCTCCATTAACAAGTCAGAATTTTGTTTGTTAAAAGGAAAAAGTGCAATGGAATATAAAGGAGAAGGTATATTTAGAAGGATAGGTTTTATATGACTTTATATGGTTTTTAATGCCCTTGGGTGACAGCTGATAGAATTTCCCTAAGACATAAAGCCTCCAGTATGAGGACTTCAATAATAAAGGGGGCTGTATTTAACTAGGACTATAAGATTCTTAATCCCTAAATACGATAGGTGGGAAATTAAAAAGATAAATGATCTTCCAATAAAAAGCTGTAAGAAAGTCTCCCAGGTACAGACAGATTTGGCATTGACAGTACAACTAACAAACCTGTAGGAATCATGAGGGAAAACAAAATAAGCAGAAAGTTTCTCAACAATAATTCCAATAATTCCAATAATTGGAATATTATTCCAATAATAATAGTAACAGACACTGATAATTCTAGGAATACTGACTATTAGACAAACTATAAAAAGATTCAGAGAGAACAGAATACCCCAAACTTCTCTTCCACTTTCCCAGAAACAGACAGCATTGTAAAAAGGAAAGGACTCTCCCTGGTTATTTCTCCTTAATCTTTAGGATGCTAATCAATTAAGTGCAAATAAACGTGCAATCAAGAATTTGCACACTTCCTGAGTAATTCCTGTCCAAATACTTGTAAGAAAAATCATTTTGTATCTAAATTAAGAGCATACTCTGTTATGATCAAATTTAAAAGTATAATAAATAGTAAGTAAAAAGGTGAGACTTTATACTATATAAGGAAAAAATAAACTGGAGAAAGGGAAAAGGAAAAATGAAAAAAGCAAAAAGCAATGTCTTGTTTCTATTTCCCTCCATGAATACCATTATGATGTGGGAGCCAAACTGTATGAACTGATGTCACAGACCCTCAAAACCAACAAGGCGGTAAATAAAGTGATTTCTGTCTCTAGTAAGGATGTCACTGACAACAGGAAGTTCTCAACTGTTTTAGGCATTCATATTATGTTGCCTAATGGCAGAAATTAAGTCATAAAAGGACAAGAGATTAACAAACGGCAATCATTAGTGTTATTATTTTGAAAGACTGAAACAAAGCATGAGACATCAGATCTGTCCCATATGTTTCCAAAGTTATTCCCTAAGTCAACGCACGACAACTGTTGGGAGAAAAGCCGAACATTCAAAAATTCTGAAGTTGTTATTCTTTTTCTGAGCACTGAGGAAAACTGCTTTTCGCTGATATAAGTTCAGGGAAGACTGATGTGGTCTGAGAATGGGTGCTAAAAAGGAGACAGACGATAAACAGATTTTCTGATACTTGCTAGAGCAAGAACCAAACAGGGAGCACATCTCCAGGTACGTCCTCTTCAAGGAGTGAGAAACTCAACGGATTTTCACGACTGGTTCTGGAACCAAATTTCCAAGGTGTTACATATACTTCTTCAAGGCAGTAGCAGGCATTGACTGGTAGGGAGGCTCAGTGGGTTTTGTGGGTTAGTATTTCACTAACATTGCTATTTTATTATAATATTATTATGCTATTTTGTTATAATAGCTTTTGGCTCCTGAACTTAATAACTAGGAAACAAAAGCTGATTTGACCTTTAATGGTCTAGAGTAAACAAGACACAGACATCTTACCAAGACGCCACAGAGTCTTCACATCTCTGAAAAAAAACTGCTGAAGGGTTTTCTTTAGTTCAAAGACATGCTAACACATGAGTCTGGGGGAACTACACCTTTAGATTTTAGAAAAATCAGGGTCAAAACCTTGACAGCATGTAGAAGGAAAGCTCAACATCCAAGTTAGCCTAAGGAAAATAGAATTTGCAACAAAGTCAGGAAAGGAAGATGCGAATATCTGATTCTACATCGTTCCTTTCAATTTGAGGATCACAGGAATGGCTTTTTCTCAGAATTATCTTTAAAAAAAAAAAGATTAAAAGTGAGATTTAAACATAAATCCAGTGCTTATTTTTAAAGGGCTTGACAGCGGCGCCTGGATGGCACAGCGGTTAAATGTCTGCCTTCGGCTCAGGGCGTGATCCCGGCGTTATGGGATCGAGCCCCACATCAGGCTCCTCCGCTATGAGCCTGCTTCTTCCTCTCCCACTTCCCCTGCTTGTGTTCCCTCTCTCGCTGGCTGTCTCTATCTCTGTCAAATAAATAAATAAAATCTTTTTTAAAAATAAATAAATAAATAAAGGGCTTGACAATACCATGCTATGGTCAGAGACCGTAAGAGAGACATGTCAGGTGAAATGTACATTCTGGGAAAGCAGAAGATGCAAATGGACATCAGAACCATGGTAGCCTCTCAAGTTTTGCCATTCAATTTAAAATAATTAATTTGTACAGAAAAAGTGTCTCCAATGTTGCATTGAAATGTTAACCAAGTATCAATAGGTGTGGCTGTCTCTAAAACACAGCCATAGCAAAACTGACAGGTTAAATGGGAGCAATCTCTACTGTATAGAATTCAAATGTATATAAAAATAATTAAATTGCGGGGCACCTGGGTGGCTAGTCAGTTAGGCATCTGCCTTGGGCGCGGGTCATGATCTCAGGGTCCTGGGATCCAGCCCCAAGTAGGGCTCCCTGCTCAGTGAAGAACCTGCTTCTCCCTCTGCCTCTACCCCTCCCCCCAACTCATGCTCGGCGTGCTCTCTCACTCTCTCTCAAATAAATAAATAAAATCTTTTAAAAGGAAAAGAATAATTAAATTGCTAAGCAGTTTTATCACTACTGACCTTTCTGACTTAGTCTTCGAACTGATTAGTATATTAATATTAATTTGTTCAAGTCTTGAATAAATAGTGTAACAAGACACAGTCCCCTATTAATTTGCTTTTTAGGGGAAAAGAAAGAGGATATCGCCGTTTGGTAAGATTTCAAGTGAATGCTTTAATTCAAGAAAAGGGAATCCTCCCTTAGCAGTGTCAAGTCTTCACAGGAGAACAAATCCGGGACACAGATGGGTTATTTCCACCTTCCCAGCTTTTAGTGGTGACTGCACCCAGAGCCCTTTTAGATTTTCTTGAGGCAGACATACCCATTTCCTGTAAAAGATCAAAAAAGTTCCCAGTTTGCTCTAGCTGAAAAGTCATCTAAATTCAAATTCAATTGGCTGGATTTGCACTGGCCCAACTGGGCTTATGAGTCTTTTCACTGGGACTTGACCCATTCTCACTTCCCAAAGAATTTAAAAACTGGCATGAATTTAACTGAAGAAGGAACAATAAAGAGAAAGACTGGAAAGATATACAACTTTATAACCATCTTGAAGACAGAGAAACAAAGGCTGAAAATAGTTTTTCCCTAGCGGCATTTGTTTTGGGTAGATTATTTTTTAAAAATATTTTACTTACTTGAAAGAGAGAGAGTGAGCATGAGTTGGTGGGGGGGGGGGGGAGTGCAGCGGCAAAGGGAAAGGGAGAAGCAGACTGGGAGCCTGAGGTGGGACTCGATCCCAGGAACCTGAGATCATGACCTGAGCCAAAGATGCTTAACCAACTGAGCCCCCCCAGTGCCCCCATAGACTGTTTTTTAACTGATGTTTTTAGGAAAATTTCTCCATCAGATTAAGTAGCTTGAAGCAAAGTTACAAGAGGAAAATATCCTAACATGATGTAAAATTTGAATGTGAGAAGCAAATCCCAACTCCAGGTATTCATCTAAGGAACACAGGCAATATTTTATTTCTCAGAGTTTCAGGTGCTTTGTGGTAACATTTTGAGCTAAGTTTCTGTTCTATGCTCTCAATATCTGAAGGCTATAAAGTGCTAACATTCTATTTTTGGCTTATCAAATTACCTAAGATTTTCTTTTCGATGATGATGTTCAATACTGGTTAAGCAGTGTAGAGAGACCCTCTTACCTACCATCTGCAGGAATGGGTATGATCGTTCTGGAGAGCTATTTGGGACTTTAAAGTTTATAGCTTTTCCTCCAAAATTCTACTTCTAAAAATCTGTTTTCAGGAATAGAAAAGTGAGGGAAATACCCATATGAAGGTATTTATTGCACTACCCTTTACAATACCAAGTCCTAATAGTCCAAAATAGAGAAATGACCAAATGTTGACATATTTATAAAATTTTTTATAAAATGTGTAGTTATCCTACTCAACATTTATTGTCATGAACTTACCTAAAGTGCTTTATTCACTCAGCCTTCATATGAACTCAACGAAGGAAATTCTCTTATTTACTGACGGAGCAAGAAGGGATGGTACTGGGATTCCAAGCCAGTCCAGCTCCAGAGCCCAAACTATTCTGCTGTTGTGTGTGATAGTTCTCCAAAGTGATACTGCATTATAATTTCTCTTCCAAAGATTTTTGCTTCACTATTCACACCCAAAATTGATCTCTGGTTTTCTTTTAGGAAACATATATTTTCCTTGTTTCAATATCAATGTTATTTTCCCTTCATAAAAAGGAATTCGGAAATTTTCCTTCATTTTTTACGTTCTGAAACAGTTGAAAATAGCACTGGGGTGATCTGTTTCTTAAAGGTGTGGCTGAATTTCCTTGTAAACTTGAAGGAGAGAAAAGGGAGGGTAGCTCTTTAAGAACGTTCTCTATTTCATCAATAGTAACTGTTCTTTTAGATTTCCTATGTCTTCTGGGGTCAGCTACGGTCACGTATTTCCCATCTCATTTTTTTAAAAAAATCAATATTTTTATTGACATATTTACATGCCATAAACTTGACCTGTTTGTAGTGTACAATTCAATGATTTTTAGTAAATTTGCAGATTTGTGCAATGATCATCACAATCATTTTAAAACATTACCATCACCCTGAAAAGATGCCTTATGCCCACTTGGAATCAATCCCTGCAGCTATCTTCAGCCCCTCCAACCTATCTTAATTGTACAAGTCTGTAACCTTAATGCATATATGAACAGATGCATTCATTTTATATGGATTTAATAAAACAGAGCCAAATCTTGGATATATTGCATGTAACATGACTATATTAAATTATTTACTTTTTTTTTTTTTAAGATTTTATTTATTTATGTGACAGAGAGACAGCCAGCGAGAGAGGGAACACAGCAGGGGCAGTGGGAGAGGAAGCAGCAGGCTCCCAGCGGAGGAGCCCGATGTGGGACTGGATCCTGGAACGCTGGGATCACGCCCTGAGCCGAAGGCAGACGCTTAACGACTGCGCTACCCAGGCGCCCCTAAATTATTTACTTCTAAGAAATCAATGTGGTGCTATGTAAAAGTGGTATCATTTTCTTATAGCTCATTAAAGTTACCTGGTATTTATGGAAAAAACAGACACTATGATTGTTCTTATTTTCCCGTGTTCAGTACTGAGACTGCCATAAACATGTATCCTTAAATCCCCCAAGGGCAGCCAAGCGATACTAAAGTATGATCACAATAACCACCCTACCTCCAGACATATCAGAAATTGCCATGTTTCTTTACTTCACATTTCCTAACTATAAGATAGTTTTAAATGATTTCCTTTTTCTAATTTCATTTTTTGATTTTTCCTAATGAAAGTATGGAAAAAATCTAGCTATTTCTGAACTGCACAAAGTGTTTTTCCCGTAATGTTCAGGACTTGAGTGCTGAGAATTAAGCCCAGCTGACTAGACATCCGGCCAATATATTTTTAATTAGCATTGAAAAGAGATTTCTCTCATTAGGAAGCATTAGTGTCATCTGATTTCTGATCCTCGCCTCGAAGTTCTCCCCATATAATAGGGAACATTAAGTATAAGATTAAACTTAATTTAACAAGAAAATCTCTTTACATGTTCAAACATGCAATAATCCAGTCAGTAGCAAATCTAGATCTAAGATTAGAAAAAATTGCTCTGAGCATTGAAACTTTCTTCCAGTGATAAAGGTCAACAGAAAACAGACTCTTAAGAGAAGCAGAAATAGCACTGACTTTGGAACTATAAACATGGGTTCAAACCCATCTCCTCCTTCTTCTTCCCTTTTTCTCGCCCCCCCCCCACGCCTTACAAAAACAAAATGAAATAAAACAACAACAACAACAAAAACAACAACAACGAGACAAATCACAAGCTAAAGACTTCAGTGGAAACACAGTCCCAGGACTTTCTTAAAGTGAATTGTGTGTGTGTGTGTGTATCTTTAACTCAGGAACCAAAGTAAATTAAGTTGCTTCCCTGTCAATTTAATATCCTTGTTGGCCATCTGTTACTTTTCCATCATCTTCTCCTCAAAGACATAAAGTGAGCCTCAAAAACATTTAAGTGGGTATTGCAAGATTGTTCTGAGTTTTAAACAGATGTGTACTTATGTGAAAGCCCAACTATAAAGCACTCAAGGGTATGTAATTATTGTGCTGACAAGTACAAACTCACAGTAAAGCCATCCAAAACATACATACACTCTTGCATATTTTCAGTCTGTACATAAACTTTGTCCTAGGTATGGACTCATCATATCCATAACATTTAAAAATATTTTCTTAAATAAAAAGAATTTTACTTAGCTCTTCTAAGTTTCATACCTAAAACTTGTTTTCAAATGTTTCCCTAAAAAATTATCAGACAGTTATCAAGGTATCAATAATAAATACCTTTTAACTGGAGAAAGATCACAAATATAAAATTCTACACAGAAGAAGCATGAGAAAATGAAAAGGCAGTACTAAATCTATACTGTTACATCTTAAAAATGAACTATTACAGGTCTCTCCCTCAAAAAAGGCCAAAATTTCAAGATCTGAAAACCTGATCAAATAGAATAAATAAAACTTCATACAAAATTTCTTTCCAGTGTAATCACCATAAACTCAGAATTAAACTCAGATAAAATCTGGAATCAATGATTCATAAGAGTTTACCAGAGAACTTGAAATCTTTATAAACTTGCTGTAAAAAAATATATATATGAAAACATTTTCAAGGACATCAGAGAAATCAAGTCTGCTCTTTTATTATGATGGCTTACATTACTCTACAGCCTTGCTTCTGATCACTTTCCTGTTTTTAGTTAAGGCCCTCTTTGTTTTAGCTTTATCTTAGAATTTGGAGAAGCATTAATATTCCATCCCCTACAAAGGAATAAGAATGAAATACCTTATTTTTCTTATTCCCCAATTTCAGTTATTCCCTCCAAATTAGTACAGTATTGTTTCATGAAAAATGCTTTCTCCTAATAGTCCAATCAGATGAGGTACTATGGAGGGTAAGTATGAATGAGGAGGTGGGAAAGGGGATGCTCTCTCAATCACTATAACTCGGTACCATCTTTGTGGAGGACAATTCGGCAACAGAGATCAGACTTCAAACACTAGGTCTTTTCTTTAGTAATTCCAGGTAAGAGCAATTCACATCAAAGCAAGTGCAGAAGTACCAAGAATATAGATATTCTTTAGCATATTCTACAGCATAATTTATAACAGCAAAAACCAAAAACTAAGTTTCCATCAATATGGACATGATTTTAACATTATGCTACACTTCTGTATTGTGTAATGTTATGTTGCTGTGCTAAAAACAAGTCCTCAGCTCAGTATGTGTTGGTATGGAAGGACTCCAGGGAGAAAGGTAAGCAGCGTGCAGAATACTTCCACCTTTTCTGTGATTTATTCACACACCACACACACACACACACACACACACAATGTACATACAGAACCCACACACATATACATGCATAGGCAGAAAAAGAAGGAAAAGACATCTGGAGTGATGCTCAAAAAACAACCCAAGAGGTGGTAGAAGTGAAGAGGGTGTGGAAGGAATCTTTCTATTTTACTCCGTATCTTCATTTCTCTGTTCAAATTTTTTCAGTAATTGTAAAGAAAAAAAACCACTATATATTATACCTAGCACGCAGCAGAAGAGGGAGCCAGACCTAGCAATATTTTAATAGTAACTATTAACTCTAGATTTCTTTCCATCTGCCAGCCTGGAGAAAAAGGGCATTAGGCTCTGGTCACAGGTGCACCAGACCTAACGCAAAGTCTCCCATGACGGTTTTGTGAACCAAACAGAAACCTGTGGCTGAAGAAAACAGCAGTTTAGCTGAATCGCCAGCTGAAGATGAGTCAACAAAGATGGCGACCGAGGGATGCATCCCAGCCTCGAGTTTCAGTGGCCCTCCAGCCTGGGGTCTCAGTGTTCAGATCTGTACTCCGAAAGACCCAGAGAACAGTGAAAGAAAGGAGAGCCATGGGCCTCCGCGTGCTCCTGATAAGTCCCCCCGGCATCCAGGGCCTCTCCAGCATACTCTACCATCAGGACTAAATGATCTATCACCCGACCTCAGATGCTACCTCCGCGAACTTCCCTGGCCTTGTTATCACCCATAACGGCACCTTCTCCATGACCTCAACTGTAAGCATCTCACCTTCCCAGCACACTTACTAGCTTTCCTGCACTTCTTAGAGCAAGAACACCAATTCCAATCATTTTCAACTCCATCAGGATTTATAATCCAGTGATTTTTGCTTTGCTTTACCCTCTATAGTCCCCTCATTCCTTACTTCCCACCTTTCCAGCTCCAGTTCATGATTTCTCATTATAATCACTCCCTTGCCTGTCCCCCTCATCGTACCCACTTCAGAGAACCTCACCCTGGTGACAGCCACCACTCTGCACTCTCTCTATGCCTCCACCCATGTTGCTGAACACTGCCTGTGAACAACACAACTCTGCAATTTCACTTCAAATTCAAGTGAACGCTTTCTGCTGCCCAGCAGTGACACTAATATTTCTCTGCTCCATTCAGCTCCCACACTCGTACATCACTAGTTCACTCTTTCTTCTTCATACATGACTAGTTCACTCCTTCTTCTTAAGTCCTCAATACTTCCCCTCCCATCCTCACTCTCAATAGATGATTTTATTCCACTGAGGAAATGGAAACAATGAGCAGAAACTTCTACCACCACATCTCCTACCAACTGGCATCTGTAGTCACATACTTACTTTTCTTCCTGTTGTCCAAAAGACCTGTCTGTGCTCCAATCTAGGCATCCTCATGCCCCAACCAATGCCTTACGTTCAGTCCCCTCTTGTCTGCTCAAGAACACTTCAGCAATTCTCCCACTTTCTCTCCTGCCTTAATTTCTCCCTCTTCTAGATAATTCTATTAGCACACAAACATGAAATAATTTCTCCCATCCTACAACAAGAACAAAAAACTGCACCACCCAGGTTCTTCTGCCAACTGTTTCTCAAGTTCCCTCTCTTTTTTTTTTTCCAAGGATTTTATTTATTTGTCAGAGAGAGAGAGCAAGCACAAGCAGAAGGAGAAGCAGGCAGAGGGAGAAGCAAGCTCCTCGCTGAGCAAGGAGCCCGATGCAGGACTCGATCCCAGGACCCTGATCCCGAGCTGAAGGCAGACACTTAGCTGACTGAGCCACCTAGGCATCCCAGTTTCTCAATTTCTCTTAACAGTAAAACAACTTTTAAAGATTGCCTTATTTGTTGTCTCCAATTATTCCCCTTTCTCTCTTGAATCTCTTGGTTTGCAACCACCTTGGGAGCTTCCCAGGTGTAATTTGAAACAAAGGGTAGGGAGAGACCAAAGGAAGAAGCAGGTCACTCCAGACTGGTAGGTGGCAGGTTTAGTAAGGAAGGGAATTTACATGAGGCTTGTCCTGGGCAGCCACCAAGATAAGTAGATTCCATACCCACATGCCAAATCTTAAAACTATATGGAGGCCTTCACTGGGCTAGTCACATATACTGTCTGGATGGTCTCAACACCACATCACTATCTTGACGATATGTCTCTGGAAAGCCTCTAGAGTATTAAAGGCAAACAGAACCCACATTCCAAGGCCAGGGGCCGGGGGCGGGGGGGGGAGGTAAGGAGCCTCTGCATGTCCAGGTCCAGCTCATGGGTCAACTGATAGTCATGTCCACTCGGTAACCTCCTTCAAAAGAATCCATTCCATGATACAAATCCAATGGCCAGTTCCTCACTGTCTGCAGCATTTGGCAGCCAATCACTTCTTCCTCCTTGAAACATTTTCTTCACTTGGCTTCCAGAAGACTACTATCAATTTTCTTTTTTTTTTTTAATAATAATATTTTTTATTATATTATGTTAGTCACCATACAGTACATCCCTGGTTTTTGATGTAAAGTTCGATGATTCGTTAGTTGCGTATAACACCCAGTGCACCATGCAATACGTGCCCTCCTTACTACCCATCACCAGTCTATCCCATTCCCCCACCCCCCTCCCCTCTGAAGCCCTCAGTTTGTTTCTCAGAGTCCATAGTCTCTCATGCTTCATTCCCCTTCTGATTACCCCCCCTTTCTTTATCCCTTTCTTCCCCTACCGATCTTCCTAGTTCTTATGTTCCATAGATGAGAGAAACCATATGATAATTGTCTTTCTCTGCTTGACTTATTTCACTTAGCATTATCTCCTCCAGTGCCGTCCATGTTGTAGCAAATGTTGAGAACTCGTTCTTTCTGATAGCTGAGTAATATTCCATTGTATATATGGACCACAACTTCTTAATCCAGTCATCTGTTGAAGGGCATCTCAGTTCCTTCCACGATTTAGCTATTGTGGACAATGCTGCTATGAACATTGGGGTGCATATGGCCCTTCTCTTCACTATGTCTGTATCTTTGGGGTAGATACCCAGTAGTGCAATGGCTGGATCATAGGGTAGCTCAATTTTTAACTTAGCCATCAGGGAAATTCAAATCAAAACCACACTAAGATACCACCTTACGCCAGTTAGAATGGCAAAAATTGACAAGGCAAGAAACAACAATTGTTGGAGAGGATGTGGAGAAAGGGGATCCCTCCTACATTGTTGATGGGAATGCAAGTTGGTACAGCCACTCTGGAAAACAGTGTGGAGGTCCCTTAAAAAGTTACTATCAGTTTTCTAACTCCTGCTATCCTCTCAAGTATCCTATTGGTTCCTGTTTATCTCATCTAAACACTGGCGTGGTCAATCCTAAAACTCACAGTGGGCTCTATTTCTACTCATTCCCCAGGTGACCTTATCTCATTTCACGGCTTTGAACACTCTGACATGCTGGTGAAACCCTAATCTAGCCCTTCGGTTTGTTGCAACCTCCTGATTCCACATTCATATACTCAACAGCCTACTAGACATTTCTAGTCTGTCTACCAAGACCCACCCACCTACCAAGCATCTTAAACTTAACATGCCCATAAACGAATTTGTCTACCCCCAAAAACCTGCTCCTCTTACAGTGTGCTCCATCTTAGTAAGTGGCTATACCATACTTCCAGGGGCCCAGGCCAAAAACATATGGGTCATTATAGATTCATTTCTTTCTCTCACACCCACATCCAATTTATCGGCAAGTCTCATTAGCTCTACCTTCAAAATGCAACCAGAATCTACCACTTTTTTTTTAAAGATTTTATTTATTAAAGATTTTATTTATTTGACAGAGCGAGAGAGAGAGAGAGAGATCACAGATAAGGGGGAGCAGAAGAGGGAGAAGCAGGCTCCCTGCCGAGGAGGGAGTCCGATGTGGGGCTCGATCCCAGAACCCTGGGATCACAACCTGAGCTGAAGGCAGATGCTTAAGTAACTGAGACACCCAGGGGCCCCCAGAATCTACCACTTCTTACCACTTCTGCCCTCACAGCTCTGGTCCAAAGCCATCATTACGTCCTGCGCAAATTATTCCATTTTCTAACTGGTTTCCCTGCTTCTACCCCTGACCATTCTCAACCTAGTAGTCACTGTGATCCATTTAAAACTTTAAGTCAGACCAAAATCTTCCCATTCTACCAAGAATAAAAGCCAAAGTCCTCACAGTAGCCCATGAGGACCTACATGGTCTGGCTCATTCCCTGTCTGACCTCATTTCCCATTGCTGGCACCCCTCACTCACTCTGCTCTAGCTTTAGTGTTTCTCAAATGTCCAAATACACCCATGCCTCGGGGGCTTTGCACTGCCATCATTTGTGCCTCAACCCCTCTTCCCTCAGGTAACCACTGGCTCAATGTCTCTCTTTCCTCCAATACCTACTCAGAAATTACCTCAGTGATGTCTTCCCTGACCACCATATTTAGAAGTCACGACCCACCATGGCATTCCTTTCCTGTTCTATTTTTCTCCAAAGCACCTGTCGTGACCTAAAACTAGACCAGAAGCTCCATGAGGACAGAGGCTTTTCCTATGTTGTTGCTCCTCTTATTCTAGAACAATGTCTGGCATGGGCAATGAAAAAATGATTACTGAATAAATAAACAATGTCTCGTGGACTTGGGAGGCTGCGGTAGCGTGGAGGGAAAGATTACTACACAAGGAGTCAGGAGATCTGGATCTGAATCTGATTACAGTAGTCCCCCCTTATCCGCAGTTTTGCTTTCCACAGTTTCAGTTACCCCTGGTCGACTGTGGTCCAGAAGCAGCAAGTATCATCAGAAGGTCCGTACTAGCCTCACACAGTAGGTCACAATGCCTACATCACTCACCTCACTTTACCTAATCACATAGGCATTTTATCATCTCACAGCATCATAAGAAGAAGGTGGGTATAGTACAGTAAGATATTCTGAGAAAGACAGGCCACATTCACATAACCTTTATTATAGCATAGTGTTATAACTGTTCTATTTACCATTAGGTACTGTGGGTAATCTCCTACTGTGCCTACCTTACAAACTAAACTTTATCCTAGGGATGCATGCATAGGAAAAAACAGTACATATAGGGTTTGATACTATCTGTGGTTTCAGGCCTCCACTGGGGGTCTCAGAATACATCCCCCAGGGATAAGGAAGGGGGATACTACAGTAGACTAGGAAATAGAAGCAATTCCCAGCTTTGCTAGGGTACAATAATACAACTAGTTCAATCATTTAACCACCATGGTCCTCAGTTTCCTGATCTACAAAACAGAAATGAAAACCCTCACAATCACGGTGTGGAGGAAAATGTTATGCAAATGTAAAATACTGTCAAGCTTCTGTAACTGATCACATGCTAAACTCTTCGGAAATCAATTTCATACTTCTAGACAAAAGTTTATTCTCTTTGTAAACTAGAAGGACAACCTGAATTATAACAAAGACTTTAAACTGCCCTTCTCAGGGTGCCTGGGTGGCTCAGTCGTTAAGCATCTGCCTTCGGCTCAGGTCATGATCCCAGGATCCTGGGATGGAGCCCCGCATCGGCCTCTTCACTCAGGAGGAAGCCTGCTTCTCCCTCTCCCACTCCCCCGCTTGTGTTCCCTCTCTGTCTCTCTCTGTCAAATACATAAATAAAATCCTAGAAATAAATAAACTGTCCTTCTCTCTTTAGAGTTTGTAATTTGTCTACATTACTAATTACACACATTAGTACCTTAATACTGGTATCTAACTTCTGGGCATTATGGCTAAACTAATTTTTGCTTTCTATCCATTTCACCCAGGGCCAGGCACTGAAGGACCAGACTTCAGAAGTATGTCTGGAAGACCCCAGGGGGAGCCGGGGAACTGAGGTGCCCCCTGCTGTCCAGGGAGAGGTGTCTGGGGCTTCTGGATGGGGGAGGGGCGGACTTTATCCATTCCCTTCTAACAGGGGAGATGAGAGTTCATAAGCTGAGATCTTTCCTACTTTTATTTGGTTCTGGAATTGTCCTCCCCACCTGCCTACCTGCAGCCCATAACCAAACAAAGCTGAGACAGGCTCTCATAGAGGCAGAAATACAAACTGCGTTCCTTAGTCAAGAAAATAAAATGTCGAAAAAATGTCAAGACAGTCTGAAGGGTGTCTAGAAAATACAGACCTCACCAAAGCACAGCTGGAAAAACTGGCACTTGAAAGAGGAAAGAGGCATCTTCTCTAAATTCTACTTTTGATTCAAGTTATGTAACAAGAAACATAAATACTTCATTTAAGTTAGTTTAGTTCTTCACAGAAATGCCTTAATCATGACTCAAAATGATGGCATTAGCATGTATTAAGGGAATATAAAAACCAAGGTGTGTTTCTCAGTTCTCTAGAAAACTTGTTACATTAACCCCTGCACTTTTTATAATATTATAACAAACTCACTGAATTTATTGCCAAGGGGGAAAAAGTTACCTCCTGACTCGAGTTTGCTTATGCTTATCAGTATGCTTCAGATGATGTGAGCTATGCAGCTCATCCTTTTTTTCTTTTCTGCTTTGGTCTCCAGAAAGTTTCAAGTTAAATTAATTCTTGACTTTAATAATCTCATTCTTGATTTTTAGAAGCATAATCTCCCCCCACTCCCCTTTTCTGTAGGCCTTCTAATCCCACTCATTTTTACTGTACCCATGATGTTCTCCTATGCCAAGCACCAGCTCTGGAATTAAAGAGTCTAAATATAGGTGTCATTGTCATCATCATCATCATCATCATGGTTTTAAAAATAGCAACCAACATCTGCTCAGCACTTGCCTCATGTGCCTTATCCAAGTTCCTTCAGATTTCAGAGTCCCCTACTCCCTTTTTTTAATGAACAGGAGATCAATTATTAACAAAAACCTCCTGTTATTTCCTTATTCCACTCCTCTCCAACTAGATTGCCAACACCTTGAAGGCAGGCAGCCCGCCCCTGTAATTCATGATTCTTTATAGATTCTGCCACATTTAGCACAATACCTTGCACATGATGAAGATCCAGTAAGTATTTGCTGACTTAGGAAAGCAAAGGACAAATTACAACAAGTAGAGACTGACACAAAAAGGGGAAAAGAACAAAACAGAAAATACTGGTCAGCTAACTAACCGGCTTATTTCCTCTTCTTCATTTTCTCTTATCAATTCTGCAACTGGTCAAGAGGCCAAGGACTTAGGGCACAGCCCTTTGGGATCCAAGCTAAGGGATCTGCCCCAGGTTGGTTCACCTCTGGCCAGGGGGTAATGCCATGAGAGCGACTAGGGCAAGTCCCTGAGATGTGGCAGGCTGGACAGAGGGAGGACTGTGAGCCTGGTCTTGCCCCACACCAGGATCACTGCACTGACTGAGCCCAGCTCCTTCCAGTGCCCACCCCCAATTTGCCCCTCTTCCTATTGGCAGAATCCCAGACATCCTGCACTCCGGCACAGCAGGGGGCGCCTAAAGCCCCAGCTCCTCCCCTCTGGGTCCTGAAGCTACACTTTTGAAGTCTGGTCCCTTCAGTGCCTGGCCCCTGTGAAAACCAAAGGAGAGGCGGGGTGAAGCGGACGAATCCATCCAGGAGAAGCTGGTCTTGCCCCCCTTCTCCAGCTGCTCCCCAGCTGGCCTCTTCCTGAGAGCCTGAGGCCAGAAAGAAGGAAGTGCTGATTCTGAGGAAAAAGACATGGGCCCTGCTGGTTTTATCTTCCTGCTCCCTCTTCTGCTGGGGATCTCAGGTGTGTTCCTGGGGTGAGGAGAGTCCTAGGCGGGGGTAAGGACTCCAGCCCAGGAGAAGCTGCACAGGGCATGGGCTGTGGCTCTCCTAAGGCAACAAGAATTCATCACGGGTGTCTCCCACATACTCCCTTTCTCTCCCTAGGTACCAATGAGGAGGAACCAGAGAATCTCCTAAAGTCAAGTAAGAGGTCCCAGCCAGGGCAGCATGACTGGGTGGACTGAGGGAAGGGAATTTGTGCCAAGTTGAAGACACGATACCAGTCTGGGAAAGCAGCACGGAGGGGTGGGGGCAGAGGGGTGGGTTTCTGGGCAGATCTCCCATGCCTTTCTCTTCTTTGTCGGCAGTCTGTGGGCGGCCCGCAGTCTCATCTGGCATTGCCTCAGGCAGGGAGGCCAACGTGGGCCAGTGGCCCTGGCAGGTCAGCATCCGCCAGGGCTTGCTTCACACCTGTGCAGCCACCCTCATCTCACAGCAGTGGGTGTTGACAGTGGCAAGCTGCTTCCGGTGAGTGCTGGCCCTGCTTCGGGGACACCCGCCAGGGGACTCGGGTGACTGGAGCTCCAGGGCTAAGGTCAGACAGGAGTTTACCCTGCACTGCTCCATACAGTACACTGTGCCTTAGACGTGGGTCCAAATGTTTCCTGCCCTAGCTCTCAGTTCAATGCAACTACTCTTAAGATTTCATCTTCATATTTGACAGTCACCCTGACTGAAATGAATGCCTGAAAACAGTTATTCCCTGTCCTCCCAACTCAGTCTCTACCCAAGGAGATATTCCCCGGGGAGGGACCCTCCCTTTCCAGAATGCCACATCTTCACACCACTCTGGATGCACGATCTTGGGCCCTCTTTACTTTCCCCAGGGACCTCATCCTCTCCTATGGTTTAAAAATGTCATATACTTGCTGATAACACCCACATTTACATCACTAGCCCCAAACTCTAGTCCTGCTGCATTTCCATTTGGAAGTCTCACTGGTACCTCAAAGGTCACATCAGCAAAACAGAGCTACAATTTCATACCACCATCATCCCCAAACCGACTTCTTTCTTCCCTATCTCATTCAACAACATAACCAGTTGCTCAGGCCATACTCAGAAATGTAACTCCCCCCACTCTCCCTCACCCTCCATATCTACTGCATATACTAATTCTGTCAGTTTTACTTCCAAAGTATACTTTGACTAAGCATAGCTGTCCCCAGACTACTACAGTAGTATAATAGGTTTTGCTACTTGATTCATGTACATAACAAAGTGATTTTTCAAAAAGTCAGAGGCAAGATCATGTCAGTCCCTCCTTCAAATCCTTCAGTGGCTGCACAGGCAACTTAGAATAAAACCCAGATGCTCTACTGTGACCTATAAGCTACAGATCACCAGGTATCTGCTCATTTTTCCAACCTCATCTCATTCTACTCCAGGTTTATTTCAATTCCTAGAAACTGCCAAGTTCTTTCTCACCCTCCAGGCCTCTGCACAGTCTACCCCCTCTGTCTGAAATGCTATTCCTGATACTCTTACCTTTTGGGACTCTCTTCAATGAGACCTTTTGTGACTGCCCAATCTAAAGACTCTTCCCCTATCCTTTACTAACTTAAAATCCTGTTTTCTTCATAGTATTTATCACAGTTTAAAATGCTGTAGTTAAATTGTCTGTTGTTTGTTTGCCTTCATTCCCTCCCTTCCTCACTCCCCTTTCTCTCACATACACTCGAGGTGCAGACAAGGATGTGCGTGCACGCACACAATCCTATGAGGGCCAGATCTCACGTCTAAGTCTCCTTTGTACTCTCAGAAAAATGCTGAATACTTAGTGAAGGAACAAATGCTTAAGAAGAGTCAGAGGAAAAATGCAACCTCTAGAACGACGGGCTCTGCTGTGACACCCCACTCTGCTTCTCTTCTCAGGTCTAAGGACACCAGAAAATACAGTGTGTTGGTGGGGTCACTTCAGGTCTCTGGTCGCCTGGGCTCCAAAACGACGCTAATCCCTGTGTCCAGGATTATCCCCTACCCTCACTTCCAGGGAAACACAACTAGTGCCATCGCTCTGGCAAAACTGGCCTACCCCGTCTCTTTCACCCCTGTTGTCCTGCCCATCTGCCTCCCCACATCTGCAGTCCAGCTCAAGAACTCAACCTCCTGCTGGGTGACTGGATGGAGCTATTCTGGAATACACCAACGTGAGGATAAGTAGATTTTCTGAGCCCTCTTGCCTCAACTGACATTCTCTCCCCCTACGCTCTACCCCGGCCCTAGCCCCAGATATATTGCACTCTCCAGGCAATTAATGAGACGCCGCAGACTTCAAATTCTCCTTGACCCTATTACCTCCCCTTAGCTTTCATACCTCTGCTGTAATCTCTTTTGCTTATTGGTATCTGTTTTTGCTCTTGTTCAGCAATAGCGCTAAGACCTTGAAGGTGAGAAGGACAAGACAATGAGCTTAGGGAGAAGGTAGCTCTCAGTGTGAGATGATGTAATGGAGCTCTCCCTCTGCACCTGGGTAGTGCGTGTGGTTAGATGGAGAGGTGAAGGCAGGCATGAAGATGTATTCAAAAAGGTCAGGCTGCTCAGCAAGTCTCAAGTCAGAAGAGGAGAGGAGAGTTTCATGCCTGAATCAACGGTCTTCATTTTTCAGAGTATGTGAGATCTACCTCTTCATACTCTATGGAATATAACAATATATTCCAAGGCTAAATGAGGTAATTCTGTGTCATTCATTGTTTTGGGTTTTCCTGAATCACAAGATTTTCTGTTATTTGTGGCATCTGAGTGGGAGCAAATGCCTTCAGCCCTGTTCAGACCCAGAGAACTCCACCCTTAGGCTATTTCCCCGAACTGGAAAGCAGAGTGCCGCCTGATATGGAGGCAGAATATTTAATATCAGAGCTGAAATCCCTGAAATCCAGAGGCATGAAATCTGTATCCCCAGCTGAAAGTTGCTTCCCAATTTTTAAAGACAGCTCTGATTCTTTTTGATCTCACAGATATGAAGCCATCTTATATCCTGAAGGAGCTAGAAGTGCCCCTTACTGATCTCCAGACATGCAGTGACTACTACCAGAAAGCAGACTTGCATGGAATCAAGCCCATCATCAGTGAAGCCATGATCTGCTCCAAAATCCCAGTGTGGCAGATGGATCAGTGTATAGTAAGAATCCATCCTGTAGGCACCTTCCAGAACCCTCCCCTTTCCCATGTGCTAATTCCATGTATCACAGCTTCAGAATCCCTGGGTGAATCCAGCAGTGCCTGGACAGGCCCTAACTCCACAGTTCTTCACTAAATGACTGGGAGAGTTACTGTCTTTGCCCTGTGCATGGCCTAGTCATTTCTTCTCTCCCCAGGGCAGCAGAGGAGATCCCCTGACGTGTAGAGTGGAGGATTTCTGGGTCCTGGCAGGAGTGGTCAGCTGGGAATCAAACTGCACCCGAACCAATGAGCCTGGAATATATACAAACATCAGTTTCTACAAATCTTGGATTGAGAAGTCAGCCATTTCACAGACTGACTTTTCTGCTGTCCTCAGTCTGGACTTCTCTGGGCTCCTCCCTGTAATGCTTCTACCTCTTATTTTCCTGGGGCTACCCTAACTGGCTGAGGTTAGTATGACCAGATAAGTGACAGGAATGAGAAGAAAAAGGGGAAATTCTAGAAGTTGATGGCTTTTGTTTTTGTTTTTTAAATAGGCTCCATGCTCTGTGTGGAGCCCAATGACCCTGAGTCAAGACCTGAGCTGAGATCAAGTCGGTATGCACCAGGTGCTCCTAGAAGTTGATGGTCTTGATGAGAGATTTTGAAGACTCAGCACGGCAGATGTAGTTCTGCTACTTCTGGCTAGTCAGTAAGCCTAATCTGTTTGTTGCCTTATATCCAAGTCAACCTGGAAAGCAAGAGCCCCCGGGTTAATAAAGTTTGGTTGATTCCATCTGTTATTTCTTATATTCATTCTTTTCATGAAACTGGAGACAAGAGCCTGGGGAAATCCAAAAGCACAGAACTTTAGGGCTGAAAAAGATCTGGAAATCACCTGGCCCAACCAATCCCACATTCTACAAATGAAGAAACTGGAGTCCAGAGAGGTTAGTAAGTTTGCCCTTGCTGAATTCCAGATGAAAACCATCCAATATGGGCCTAGACTGGGTTCTGAAGAAAAAGCAAGGACTCAAAAGATTAGGTGTCAGTGGAAGCACAGCAGGAAAGAGGAGCCGAGGGCAGTGTATTAGTTATTCCTGTACAACAAATCACCCCAAAACTTAACAGCCATAAAAACTCAAACACTGATAATCTCACAGCTTCTGGGGTCAGTAATCAGGGGAGGCTTAGCCAGGTAGTTCTGGCTCAGAGGTTTTCATGGGGCTGCTGCTCTATCAGCTGCAGTCATCGCAAAGTTCAACTAGAAAAGGAGCTGCTGTCAAGCTCATTCATAGGTCTGTGGCAGGCTCCAGAGGATCTGCTTCTAAGGTCACTCACACTGGCATGTCTGTAGGGCTGCCTCGTGGCAGCTGGCTTTCCCTAGAGTGAATAAGCCAGGATAAAGTAAAAGAGCACCCAAGATGGAAGCCACAGTCCTTTTATAACCCAATCTCAAAACTGACTGTATTCTAGTCTTTTTTTTTTCCCCCACACCCAACATGGAGCCCAATGCAGGGCTTGAACTCATGACCAAGACCTGAGCTGTGATCAAGAGTCTGATGCTCAACCAACTGAGCCACCCAGGCTCCCCTATTATAGTCTAGTCTGTAAAACAGTAAGTCAATAAGGTATAAGTATCAGGAAGCAAGGATCACTGGGCCTTGGATCTTACAGGCTGCCTTCTATAGGTAAAGTCAGGGAAAGGTTTGCAGTAAGGGGCTACTGGAAGCTAAAACTGACCAGCGTTTAGTAGTCAAGGATTAAATGGAGGGATAGGGAGTTTAAATAGAAATATTCAGGGGAGGGGCGCCTGGGTGGCGCAGTCGTTACTTCGGCTCAGGGCGTGATCCCGGCGTTCTGGGATCGAGCCCCACATCAGGCTCCTCTGCTGGGAGCCTGCTTCTTCCTCTCCCACTCCCCCTGCCTGTGTTCCCTGTCTTGCTGGCTGTCTTTCTCTCTCAAATAAATAAATAAAATCTTTAAAAAAAAAATACATTAAAAAAAAAGAGAAATATTCAGGGGAGAATACCTTCTGAGTCTCCAGTTAACGCCACCCACTGAAAGCACTTCATGGTTGTACTCTTAGGTATACTGGGGTCAAGGGAAGGTGTTTATTAGATCTCCAACTTGCAATTTCCTGACTAAAAAGTGGTGTAAGAACACGTCTCATGTAAGAAATCTATGGCTGCTTTATCCCTGTCCTTTTCCTAGGCAGGTATACAAAGACTGGTTAAGAACATGAGATCTGAGGGGAGCCTGGGTGGCTGAAGAAATTAAGCGTCTGCCTTCGGCTCAGGTCATGATCCCAGGGTCCTGGGACTGAGTCCCGCATTAGGCTCCTTGCTCGGTGGGGAGCCTGCTTCTCCCTCTGCCTGCCGCTCCCCCTGCTTGTGCTCTCTGACAAATAAATAAATAAAATCTTTAAAAAAAAAAGAGAACATGGGATCTGACACTGGCCAATGCTGACATAATCTATGGATTTCATAAAAAGATCATTAAAATAATAACAGGATTCTCTGTATTACTAGGCAAATAATAGTAAAAAATAACTGGAAGAAGTTTTGACAACATAGTGGAATGAACAACAACAAAGTGGACATCCCTTGCTCAAATTTCATTAAATACCAATAAAATCATTGCTTTAAAAGGAAGATTTTCATTAATAACCGCAAAGATAATTACATAAAAATACATAAATTAAATCTGGGCCATTAAAAAGCTTTCCATACATATGAAAATGGTAACAACTTTGAAAAAAATTAATTCCCTAAATGAAAAAATGATACAAAGTATAAGCAGTACTCAAAGGATGATTACAATTTATTCTCAAAGACACACTATTCATGTTAATAAGCTTTCCTCAGGACTTTTTTTTTAGGTGACAACACTACAGAATGGCAAGCAAGGACATATTAACATTAACAAAATTAACAAAAGATAAACTCACTAAACATGTGAGATTCTAAATAAGTAAAAAGATAACAGTGTGAGAAAAAGACAATGGATCTAGATACAAGAGCCAAGAAATCCAACAAGGAGGTAAAGGTTTTAGAATCAGGAAACAAAATAGTTGAAAGGCACCTTACAAGTTATCTGATACAACTCTCAACTCAAGGCATTAAGTCTGCTTATTTAACAGACCCAGGGGATGATCCTTACACGTCTTCACACAGCAGCACTGGAAAATCAACTAAGTGAGTAACTGCTGGGAATGGAGAATGGCAACTATTTTCACTACACAGCACTGTCCCACCGCTTTCCCACCAGGACCCTCTAAAACTGAAACCTAACAGGAAAATTTATACATAACGTCTGAGATGAAATGAGATAATTAGCTGTAAAAAGAACCCGCCAAAATTTTAGCAAATACATGCCTTCTGTGTTTTAAGAATAAGCTGACCTTGGAGATCTGGGTATAATGTCAAAGCAACAGAAGAGGCATGAAACCATAAGTGAGAAGCTTCAATCTAATCAACAGCACTAGGCACTGACTATAATCGGAAGGGGAAGGGTCAGCATGGAATCCAAGGCAGCAAAAGCTAGATAACCATACGTGTTCATCAGACCCTAGGCTGTTAAGGGGGAAAGAGACTCTGCCTGATGAATATAATTGCCGCATTTATTTAGAAAAATACGTTCTGTTATGGAGAAGTGCTCTTTCACCTAGCTTTCATAAAGAAGGGATATTCCATCCCAATAAGTGAAATGCTTTGGAGATTAACCACTTCCATTTATTCAGATCCTAAGTCTCTTCAAACCACCACCCATTTACTAATTTGTCCCTACGCATATCAAGAAGATGTGCCCTGGTTAGGAAAAATGAAAATTCCAAATAATGGAAATGAATAGCCCTCAAAGCAAATAAACATTCTGGCTCATACACAGGTCTTAAAATTTAGTGAGTCGGTCTCTTGAATTTGATGTATTCTAGGTGCTCTGACAAACCTTGAATTTCTGAGGCTAAAAAGCTAAGGCCCCAAAGCCTAAATTGAGAGGACTTGTGCAAAGTCATGTTGCCTGGGAAAGATCTGGCCAAGTGGACTCTCTGCGTGACATGACATCTTTATCTCATCTCTGTAGCAGGAACTTATATTTACTTTATGCCTCCTCTGTATTGGCTAGTACGCTGATCACTTTATTTTTTTCTGAGGACTGATTTAGAAAGAGAACACATGTGCATGCATGAGAGAGGAGCAAAGGGGAGGGGCAGAGGGAAAGGGTGATGGAAGTCTCAAGCAGACTCTCTGCTGAGCATGGAGCCCGATGCAGGGCTCGATCTCACAACCCTGAGGTCACAACCTGGGCCAAAACCAAGAGTCAGACTCTTAACTGACTGTGCCACCCAGGCACCCCCGATCACTTTAAATATTATCTTACTTAGTCCTAAAATTCAAGAAGGGATTATTTATCCTGCTTTCACAAATGAAAATACACACACAGAACGCAGCTGAGGCTCAAAGAGGTTAAGTAACTTGCCAAAGATCACACAGCTGATATTTGATTAAATAGATTTATCCAGGACTGTCTGACTCAAAAGAGCTGGCTCTTCCACTATACCAGATTACCTCTACTCACTGTGAGAAGGCTCTACTAAAGTTTCATCTTTATACTATGCTGAAATAACACCGCCCTTTGGTTCTAGTTATTTGTACTTCTTATACTCTTAGCTCCATTTGTCATTATTTGGGTGTACACAGCTTTACTTCTCCTGAATAGATAAGAACAGCCTTGACAAAATAAGCAGCTATCCTATTCATTTTCTTGACCTTCTAGCAGCATCTAATATAGAGACTTGCAAAAAACAAAGCATCAAATCTCATTTTCTGAAAAACAAAATGAGAGCTATAGACTATAGAAAACCAGTTGTCAAAACCATAGGAAGAATTCCTTTAGTATGAGTACAAGTAAACAAATTTAAAAAGGGAAATATTTTTTTCTCTTAGTGATCAAAAGAACAAGACCAACAGCTCTTGCAAAGGGGGCCTGGTTGATGGGCAGGCAGCAGGGCCCTGGGCATGTAGGATGGAGCTCAGAGCAGGAGCAGTCCCTGTGGAGAAGGTGAGAGCAGGAAAGGGAAACTACAGATTATTGGCCAAGAAGGCAAAGAGCTGGGAAGAGGAAAAGGGTGTCTCTAAAATGTTGTCCAGGGATTGGCCCTGACATAATGGATGCCAAGTATATGGACTAATTTTAGGACATACTGGTTAGTGGAACTAAAGCTGGACTAAAAATGTTTTTGTACAAGTTCAAGAACTAACACCAGACTGGATCTTTTTAGGCCTAAGGTCTATTGCCGCAAGGTGACAGAAAAGACAAAATGCCAGAGTAATCGATTATTCTTTAAAAGATTGTTTTATAAGGGGATTTATTCGTTTTTCCAATATAATACATCAATCTAATGGGCTGAATTAGAAGAGAGGCAATGGAATCCATTTGCTCTTCCCGGAAATATAGACAAAAAGCTACAAAATTTGCAAATCTGCCGCTGTCCCTGTTTTATTCTCAAGTGCTCAAGAGAAGACTACATCTCCAAAGTGGCATTCCCGCTCTACAGCAGTGGTTCCCAACTGAGGGTGATTCAGCCTCCCAGGGTACATTTGGCAATGTCTGGAGACAACTGTTTGTCACAAATGGAAGTGGTAGTACTCCTTGACATCCAGTAAAATAAAGGTCAGAGAGGCTGCTTAACATCCTACAATACACAGGACAGCACCCCACCCCACAATGAAGAATCATCTGGCCCAAAATGCCAATAGAGATATTGCTGAGAAATTCTTATCCATGGGCACCATCAACATTAATCTAAGCCATCACCAAGAAGACCGGTTGTCCAGAATTTAGTACTTAAGACGGAGATATTAGTTCAATACAAATAAAAACAGCAGCTATTTATTTTTGTATCCTTAAATAGGCCAAACCCAAGCTAAGTACTTTCACTTTTTTTAAAAAAGATTTCATTTATTTATTTATTTATTTGAGAGAGAGAGAGAGAGCACGAGCAGGGGAGAGGGGCAGAGGGAAAGGGAGAAGCAGACTCCCCGCCAAGCAGGGAGCCCAACATGGGGATCGATCCCAGGATCCTGAGATCATGACCTGAACCAAAGGCAGATGTTTAGCCGACTAAGCCACCCAGGCGCCCCCTGAGTACTTCCACTTTATCTCATTTAGTTTTTACAAGAAGACCCTAAACACCTCCTCCCATGGACACACCAAATCTATAGCTACAACATACGAATCATTTCCCTCTAAAAAAAAGATCTGAAAACTAGATGAACTGCTCTCCACAACAATGGATAAAAGGAGCACATCAAGATACGTAAGAGAAACAGAGATACAGTATCATAAAAAACCCCACCCCTGGCATGTTGGCAGACAACAGGGAGGGATCTCATCAAACAGGCACTTCTGGGCGGGGTGCCCCATACTGGGCAACCTACCCCTGGTATCCACATGGGAGACAGAAGCCTCCAAAACATCTGGCTTGGACAACCAATGAGGCTGACGTCTGGGGTTCCCAGAGTTGTTACAGGAAACAGATTCCCCTCTTAGAGGGCTCGCACATAGTCTTATCGGCCCTGAGACCCAAGGAAAAACAGGTTTGAAGTGCCTACGCTATATGTGAAGAGATTCATTTGCTAATCTGGGGGCACTGGCTGGAGGAGTGCGAGACAGCTGAGATGCTCACCAGAGATCGAGGAACGACTGGATGCCACTGTGGCACGCTCCACATATCCGGCTAGCACAGGCAGGCAAGTCTGGATGCAGTACCCTCCTGCTACTTTGCTGGGACAGGTCGGGGCAAGAAGTGAGGGCAAGAGCAACACTCCCTTGGTTCCCTGGCTGGGGCAGGCAAGACAACAGGTCACAGAGCTCTCCCACTCTCTAAAGTCTATGAGTATGGACAACTGCAACACTCCCCTGCCCCCTGACTGGGGCTGGTGACTGTGAACAGTCGTGGCATTTTCCCGCTGCCAGCCTAAAGCCAAAGTGTGCAAACAGAAAAGGCACTTCCACTGAACACTGAAGCCCAAAGATGCACTCAGTCAAGACATTTTCCCACTGCCCTTCTACAGCCAGTGACTGTGCCCTGCCCCTACACTCTCCAACTGACTCACTAAAGCCAGCAGGTGCATGCATTCCACAGAAGTGACACCCTTTAATTGCCTCGTCCTGGTGACCAAGAGGACTGGTGTTTCAAACCTCCATGGAACTGTTAACAACTGGAAAGGCAGTTCTTGGCAGGCTCCGACCCCCAGGGCACTGCACAGACAGTAGACTGAAATACAACCCCAGTCTTCCTGTCAATAAAACCTATTCACTTAGTCTGGAGCTTCAAAGGATAGACTTCAGGTTTCCTTCACATATAGAAGCTAAGGACTGGTCCCAGGGAACATAAGCAGGGAGACATCATTCTTGTGCACCCTGCACAAGGCTTCTCTACAGTTAACGAGACTTAACAGAAAGGAGCTTATATACTCATCTGGAGCCCCAATTTTTCCAACAGTCATCCAGGGGACCCCTCCAAATTTACTGGTCTAAAGACCAGCAGGGATTACAACTGTGGCCCCATAAGACTATGTATATTTGCATACTTCAAGAAGCTGCCTGAGATCTGGATTCCAATCAGCCTAAAACTAGGTGCTTGGATTACTGACAGGTCTTGGCACACTCTCAACAATGGAAGAGTATCAAAACAACTCAGGCAGCTTAGGCAATCACAAAGGTTCCAGAAACAACTGATAGATAAAGCAAGGTAGAACGAGAAGGATCATGCCTGCATAAGGCTATTCCTTCAAGACTGAGAGGGGTAGATGCTTGCCTACTATAGAGAAACAAACACAAAGAGTCAAATAAAGTGAGGAAACAGAGAAATATGTTCCAAATGAGATAACAAGGCAACACTTCAGAAAAAGACCTTATTGATATGGAGATAAGTAATCTACCTGAGAAAGGAATTTAACATAATGGTCATAAAGATGCTTGCCTAACTCAAGAGAAGAATGGATGAACACAGTGAGAATTTTAACAAGGAAACAGAAAACAAAAAAGTAATGAACAGGGGTGTCTGGGTGGCTCAGTTGGTTGGGTATCCAACTCTTGATTTTGGTTCAGGTCAAGATCTCAGGGTCCTGGGATCAAGCCCCACATCAGGCTCCGCACTTAGGGCAGAGTCTGCTTGGGATTCTCTCTCTCCCCCTCTCCCTCTGCCCCTCCCCCCGCTTGCAATTTGTCTCTCTCAACATCCACATTATAGGGGTCCCAAAAGGAAAACAGAGAGAGAAAGGGACAGAAAACTTATCTGAAGAAAATAATTGCTGAAAATTTCCCTAGAGAAAAAAAACAGACATGCAGGTCCAGGAAGCCGAGAGTTACGAATAAGATGAACCCAAAAAGAACAAAACCAAAACACATTATAATTAAAATGTCAGAAGTTAAAGATAAAGAGAGAATATTAAAAGCAGAAAAACAAATTGTTACATATAGGGAAACTCCATTAGCCCATCAACAGATTTCTCAGCTGAACCTTTGCAAGTCAGAAGAGAGTGGCATGACATATTCAAAGTGCTGAAAGGAAAAAACTTCTACCCACTCTGCCTGGCAAGGTTATCTCTCAGATGTGAAGCACATAAAGAATCTTCCAGATAAGCAAAAGCTAAAGGAGTTCCCAACTACTAAAATAGCCTTACAAGAAATATTAAAAGGTCTAAGCTGAACAGACATGGCACTAATTAAAAACAAAAGAACATACAAAAGTAAAAAATCTGATCGAAAAGGTAAATATATAGTAAAGGTAGTGGATCGATCACTTACAAAGCTACTAATAAGACTGAAAGGCAAAAGTTGTAAAATCAACTAAAACTACAATAATTAAGGAATACATAAAATAAAAAGATATAAAAAGGGACATCAAAAACAAAATGATGGGGGATGGGGAGTACTTCTGGAATGTGTTCAAATTTAAGTTATCAATTTAAAATAGACTGTTACACACATAGGATTACATATGTGAACCTCAAGGTAACCACAAAGCAAAAACTTATAGTAAATGCACAAAAGAAAATGAGAAAGGAATCTAAATATAACACTAAAGAAAGTCATCAAACCACAGGGAAGATAGAAAGAGAAGATGAAAGGAACAGAGAGAAACTATAAAAACAGCCAGAAAACAATTAACAAAATGGCAGTTAAGTACATACCTATCAATCACTACTTTAAATGTAAACGGACTAAAATCTTCAGTCAAAAGACAGAGAATGGCTGATGCATTTAAAAAACAAAAACAAAAAAAACAAGACATATTCATATACTGTCTACAAGTGACTCACTTTAGAAGTTAGGACACAGACAGACTGAAAGTAGAGGTATAAAAAAAGATATTCAATGCAAATGGAAACCAAAAGAAAGCTGGTGTAGCTATACTCATCTCAGACAAAAAAGACTTTAAAACAAAGACTGTAACAAGACAAAGAGGAGCACTACATAATGACATCCAGCTAGAAGATATAACATAAATATATATATGCAAACAATACAGGAGAACCAAAATACTTTAAGCAAATTATTAAAAGACCTAAAGGGAGAAACTGTCTACTCTCACTTCATTCAACGTAGTATTGGGAGTCTTAGCCACACCGATCAGACAAGAAAAAGAAATAAAAAGCATCCAAATTAGTAAAGAAGTAAAACTGCCACTATTTGCAGATGATGTGATCCTATATACAGAAAACCCTGAAGACTCCATCAAAAATCTGCTAGAACAATAAATGAATGCAGTAAAGCTAGAGGATAAAAAATTAATATTCAAAAAGTTGTTGCTTTCTTATACTCTAATAACAAACTATCGCAAACAAATCAAGAAAACAATCCTATTTACAATCCCATTAGAAAGTACAAAATACCTAGAAATAAATTTAACCAAGTAGGTGAAAGACCTGTAAACTGAAAAACTGTAAGACACTGATGAAAGAAATTGAAGGCACAAACAAATGAAAAGATATTCTGTACTAGTGGATTGAAAAAATTGATTTTACTAAAATGTTCATACTACTCGAACCAATCTAGAGACTCAATGCAATCCCTTTCAAAATTCCAAAGCATTTCTTGCAAAAATAGGATAATTCTAAAATAGGTAAGGAACCACAAGAGACCCCCAAATAACCAAAACAATCTTGAGAAAGAAGAACAAAGCCAGAGGTATCACACTTTCTGATTTCAAACTATACTACAAAGCTAAGGTAATCAAAACAGCATGGTATTGGTATAAAACAGACACACAGATCAATGGAACAGAATAGAGAGTCCAGAAATAAGCCCATGTATATATAGTCACTTACAATAAAGGAGGACCAAATATACAATGAGGAAAGGGCAGTCTCTTCAATACACACTGCTAGAAAAACTGAACGACTACATGGAAAAGAATGAAACTGAACCACTATCTTATACCATATCCAAAAACTAACACGAAATGGATTAGAGACTTCAATGTAAGACCCAAAACCATGAAACTCCTAGAAGAAAACATAGTAAGCTTCCTGACATCAGTTTTAGCAATATTTTTTTTGGATCTCAATTCGAAGGCAAGGGAAACAAAAACAAAACAAACAGGACTACACACACACACACACAAAGTTTCTCCACAAGGGAAACCATCAACAAAACAAAAAACAACCTACTGAATAGGAGGAGATATTTGCAAATCATATATCTGATAAAGGGTCAATATCCAAAATATATAAAGAACTCAAACAACTCAATAGCAACAACAACAACAACCCAAACAACACAATTTAAAAACTGGCAGAGGACCTGAACAGACATTTTTCCGAAGAAAATACACAGATAGCCAATGGGCACATGAAAACATGCTCGACATCACTCATGATCAGGGAAATGCAAATGAAAACCACAATGAGCTATCACCTCATACCTGCCAGAATGACTAGTATCAAAAAGAGAAAAAAGTAACTACTGTTGGGGAGGATGTGAAAAGGGAACTCTTGTGCACTACTGGTGGGGATGTAAACTGGTGCAGCCACTATGGAAAACAGTATGGAGGTACCTCAAAAAATTAAAAACAGAGCTGTGATATGATCCAGCAATTCTGCTACTGGGTATCTTGAAGAAAACAAAAAAACACTAATTTGAAAAGACATATGCACCCTTATGTTCACTGCAGCATTATTTACAGCAGCCAAGATATGGAAACAACCTAAGTTGGTCATCAATGGATAAATGGATAAAGATGTGATATCTATCTATCAATCAACCTAATGGAATACTACACAGCCATAAAAAGAATGAAATCTTATCCATGACAACATGGATAAACTTTGACGGTATTATGCTAATTGATAAGTCAAACAAAGACAAATATCACATGATTTCACTTATATGTGGAAATCTAAAAGATAAACAGAACAAAATACAGACTCAAAGATATAAAAAACTGAGAGGAGAAGGGTTTGGGTGGGGAGGGAGCAGAATGAGTAAAAAAGATTAAGAAGTATAAACTTTCAGTTATAAAATAAATAAGTCATGGGGATATAACATACAGCACAGGGAATGTAGTCAATAATACTGTGTTAACTTTATAAGGTGACAGGCAGTAACCAGACTTAACTGTGGTGACCATTCTGCAATGTGTAAAAATGTCACATCACTATGTGGTATACCTGAAACTAATGTAATAGTGTATGTCAATTATACCTCAATTTAAAAAAGTGACAACAACGAGAAAAAATGAAAAAGAGGACATTTTCACCAATAACTCAATGCCATTATCACATATATCAAGACTAGTAACAATTCCTCGATATCATCTAATAACCAGTTCATTATCAAATGTCCTTGATTGTATCAAAATGGCTTTTTAGAGTTGGTTTGTTACAAACCAAACAAGGGCCACACATACTTATGTCTCTGAAGTTTCTTTTCATCTAGAGGAACTTCCATCCCTTTTTACTCTCATACTATTCGCTTATTACAGAAACCACATCAGTTGTTTTATAAAATGTCGCTCATTCTGTACTTGACTATACACTTGTATTATAATTAAACTTACTCTCTATTCTCTGTATGTGCGATGAGTGGAAGTAGCTTTAGACTCAGGTTTCATTTTTTTTAATACAAATACTTCACTGGATATTGCTTCCTACTTTGTCACATCAGGAGACACATGTCTGCCTTTTTCTACTTTTCATGATGCTAAGATTGATCAGAGGGTTCAAACGGTAACAGGCTGAGCGAACTCTATCAGCTTCTCATCTAAAACTTTCGACTACTGATAATCATCCCCTGAATCAATGATCTCATGAAGGGCTACAAGTGGTGGTTTTCAAATTCCATCAATCCAAGCACATTTATTAACTGGGATTCTTCCCTCTCATCAACTAAGCCCATTTTTTTTTCTACTCTGAACCACCATTTGGACAGGAAAAGCAAGATAACTACTTAATACTTTCCTTTTACTTCCAGTTTTCAGAGGAAGGAGCTGGTGTCTTGCTTACTTCCAATAAAGCATACTTCTAACTAAACTGGAACCAAAATATATTTTTTTATAAAGCATTTAAACAAAAGGGAAAAGAGATCTGTAAGCAATGCAACTAATTTTAAAGAGTTAACAAGCGACTTCAGATTTATCCAGGGATATAAAAGTTCAAAGATCTAGGACAGCCACAAGACTCTCAGAGGAAAAAGAGTATCTGGTCAAATTCTTGTTCCTTTGATAAATCAACAGAAAGACCTGTCCACACCTTCGGTGTCTTTGCAAAATGACTACCTATATTCCAAACATGACTTGAAGGCAAACCTCAAGCTGAGATCTTTTTAAAAAGCTATACTTCCTGAGCTGACTAAATAGTAAAATTTCCTGTGAACACCACCAATTAACTGGAATACCCTGAGATATAGTGAATCTGCCATGGGTCCCAGCACAACAGCCCCTTCTGCTTAGTTGGCCACTATTTCTGCATCCTCATCTTCCCCACTACATGCATAAGGGCACTTACACCAAAGACAATTAGTCCATAGCCATGGAACTACGTCCTGGTAAGACAAGATAATCTGTTCAAATCCTCGGGAATTTGAACTGAAAATAAGGAAAAACTTGGGCAGTTTATAGTAGAGACAAAGAAAAGGCATGGACTGTGGCTGAGCCATACTAATGGCAGAGGACCCAAGTGAAGATCCTGAATGCTCTCCAGGAGCTCTTGAGTCATCCTGAATCCAAAGTTCCTGGGGCGCCTGGGTGGCACAGCGGTTAAGCGTCTGCCTTCGGCTCAGGGCGTGATCCCGGCATTGTGGGATCGAGCACCACATCAGGCTCCTCTGCTATGAGCCTGCTTCTTCCTCTCCCACTCCCCTTGCTTGTGTTCCCTCTCTCGCTGGCTGTCTCCATCTCTGTCGAATAAATAAATAAGATCTTTTAAAAAAAAAAAAAAAACAAATTCCCTTCCTGCTCTGGTCTCCAGGTCTGTCCTAGGATAGCTTCAGATGTCCTTGGTACTCTGTTCTCCTTATTGTTCCATAGATATCTGTATCTGTTTGCCAGGGCTGCCGTAACAAAGTACCACAGACTGGGTGGCTTAAAAACCAAATTTATTTTTCTCACAGTTCTAGAGGTGAGAAGTCTGAGATCAAGGTGTCAGCAGGGTTGGATCCTCCTAAAAGACATTCCAAGCTTCCTGGGCTTGTAGATAGCCATATTTCCCCTTTGTACATGTCTGTGTCCAAAGTTCCTCTTTGCATTAAGGACGCCAGCCATATTGGATTACGGCCTACACCTTATGACCTCATTTTACCTTAATTACTTCTTTAAAGACACTATCGCCAATGCTGAAATTCTTATGTACCAAGGGTTAGGACTTCAATGCATGAATTTTGGGGGATACACATTTCAGCCCATAACAACATCTTTAAAGTGATTCCCTCTTTACTTAAGCTAGTTTAAGTGGGTCTTGTTGGTTGTAACTGAATAAATCTTACCAAAACAGCTACATTTTGTGGTCTTCTATTATTTAATTATTCATGTGTTTCTTTCAAACCTCCCAATAGTTTGAGCTATAAGAGAGCAATAACATGCTTTAACAGTTCAGCAAATTCTGCCTCCACAGACCTAGTACCCTACAAACAATCGGTACCAGAAACATAAAGGGCACAGAGAATTCTGTAGAAGATGCTGTACCATGGCACCCAAGATCTCCTTTCAGGACTAAAGTATTCATTCTCCTAGCAACCAGGAGGGTTGGCTGCTGTTAGTTCATAGCTAAATCCTATCCCAAGAATTATCAACAGAGTCACTTCACCCAAGGTAATGCCCATTCCTTACAGACAACCTACATCCAATCATGCAGAATTCCAAAGGCCTAGACTCCTTGTCTACATTCAGGACATCTCTAAGAGCCACCCCAGCTCCTGAGCAACTTGTGGGATTGGCTGTGGCCCGTATGCAAATGAATTACACTTCAACTCTCCCTCTGCCCAATCCTGCTTCCATCCTGCTTCCGTTCTCCCGACCCAAGGTGTTGATCCTGAGACCACTCCCCAGTAACCCTCTGGCACACAATCTCTTAATCTATTTCCCAGAAAATCTGACTTGCCCTATATTCTACAGCTAACACTGTGACAAAGATGAAAACAAAAAAATTGGGAAAAATTAGGTACTAGGTTAATTCCCTCTTTTCCTTTTCTTGCTTTTGAAGAATCCTGCCCATCTTCTATTTCCCTGCTAGAGAACAGGTCCATTCCTTCCGATCCCCTCTGACCTGCCCTGTGCAGACAGCTACTGCAACCCCCCACCCCCATCCTCCAATCCACAAGCAGGAACCCCAGACCTCCTGCTTTCCTGGGACAGTAGGGGGCGCCTCAGGCCCTAGCTCCTCCCCCTGAGTCCTGCCACTGCATTTCTAAAGTCTGGGCCCTTCAGTGCCTGGCCCTGGGGTGAAAACCAAAGGAGAGGAGGGGGTGAACCAGAGGAATCCATCCAGGAGGAGAAGCTGGTCCTGTCCTCCTTCTCTGGCTGCTTCCCAGCCGGACTCCCCTTGGGAGCCTGAGTTCAGGAAACAAAGTACTGATTCTGAGGACCAAGATATGGGCCCTGCTGGCAGTGCCTTCCTACTGTCCCTTCTACTGGGTGAGCCTTTGGAGTGGGGGGTACGGGGGAGGGGGAGAGGTTTTTGGCTGAAGAAGTTATCATATAGAATAATATGACACTTCACCATGGGACATTACTATGAATACTGTGTCCTGGGGAAGTCCTGAGGCGATACTATATGTGAAACAGTAAACAAAACAAAGACCCCTGCCCTCATGGAGCTGATAATCACTGCACTTATTAAATAAATAAATTTTAAAGCAGGTGAGAAAGTCCTAAATGTTATGAAAGGAAAGGGGCAGCAGGAGGGCAGGGGCAGGAGGTGTGTTGTAATTTTAAATAGGGTAGTCAAGAAAGTTTCACTAAGGAGTCCTCTGAGCAAAGACCTGAAGGAACTGAGTGACTTCACTACAGGCATCTAGGAAAAGAGCATTTCAAGCAGAGGGAACCAGAAGTATCAATACTCTTGAGTGATTTCAGGCATAAGCTTGTTCACTTATTTTTCTGGCCCACAATGATTTAAAAGCAGGGTTGGTTGACAGCAGCAAAAAGATAAGAGGTAGCAAAAAAGATACACAAATACTGCCAAATCCCAAATCAGATAAAGAAAACCACTCATAAACCTCAAAAGCACCTGAAGGCATCATTGTGTTTACAACCTAATATACTTGATATTTCTGATGACAACCCTGAATCTTCCAGTAAAAGTTATATTACATTCCATGTATGCTGCTAAAGAAAGCAGGTAAGTATGTAATTTTTGAATTTCCCACTAATGGATAGACGTTTATAAAAATCTGGCCTTTAATACAAATCTGAGAAATTTAAATATGTGGAAAGCTTCTCCGTTCAATGAATCTAGATATAAGATGCATTACTGTATATTAATGATATGATGTCTGTCTTAGGATTTTGCCCAAGCTCTTCCCCCAAAACAAAAGATCTGCGATCAAGTGAGTGGTCTCTACCTAGACGGCTGGGTTTGGAACTGGGATAGGATGGAGGCTGGAGGCAGGGAGGACTCAGGTCCTAGGAACAGATGGGAATTTGGGGATGATGAGAAGTTGAGGATCGGGGCCGCCTGGGTGGCTCAGCCGTTAAGCGTCTGCCTTCAGCTCAGGTCATAATCCCGGGGTCCTGGGATCAAGCCCTGCATCGGGCTCCCTGCTCGGCGGGAAGCCTGCTTCTCCCTCTCACACTCCCCTCGCTTGTGTTCCCTCTCTCGCTGTCTCTCTCTGTTAGATAAATAAATAAAATCTTTAAAAAAAAAAAAAAAGAAGAAGAAGAAGATGAGGATCAGAAGAACAGGACGCTGAGAGTTCTACATGTCTGTCTTTCTCCTTTCTCTAGTGTGCGGACGACCTGCGTACTCAGGCCGTGTTGTGGGTGGCCAGGATGCTGTTCCAGGGCACTGGCCTTGGCAAGTCAGCTTGCACTTGGGCAAGAACCATGTCTGTGGAGGGTCTCTCATCAGTGACAGGTGGATATTGACAGCAGCACACTGCTTAAGAGAGTGAGTCCTACCTGGTGGCTAGCACACACATAGGTTCTCGGTAAATACTTGAATGATTTCATGAATGAACCAACAACAGACAAATGAATGTGCTAACACGGGTCAGGGCGCCTGGGTGGCTCAGTCAGTTAAACATCTGACTCTTGATTTAGGCTCAGATCATGATCATGAGATTGAGCCCCTAGTTGGGCTCCGTGCTCAGTGTGGAGTCTACTTGAGATTTTCTCTCTCTCTCTCCCTCTGTTCCTCCCCCCCACCTGCTCGCTCTCTCTCTAAAATAAATAAATAAATAGGGGCGCCTGGGTGGCACAGCAGTTAAGTGTCTGCCTTCGGCTCAGGGCGTGATCCCGGCGTTCTGGGATCGAGCCCCACATCAGGCTCCTCTGCTGTGAGCCTGCTTCTTCCTCTCTCACTCCCCCTGCTTTTGTTCCCTCTCTCGCTGGCTGTCTCTATCTCTGTCAAATAAATAAATAAAATCTTTAAAAAAAAAAAATAAATTAAATAAAATAAAAAAATAAATAAAATCTTTAAAAAAAGAAAAAAAATAAAGTGGTAATACAGGGAGGCAGAAGGAAACCCTACATCACCTTGGACTTGGGACAGGACCCAGAAGTAGGGAAAGAAATGAGAGAGATAGGCACTGTATTAGAAACTTCTCTTACTTTGTGCCAAATCATTTCCTAAACATCAGCCAGGGAACTTTGTCTTAAGCTTTTCTGGAACACAAACATAATCTGAACGCTCTCAGAGCTACTGCTCTAAGAGGAGCAAGGTGCCATGTGGAGAGTAGTCCTAGGGAGAGGCTCATGTGAAACTAATGTCTCCAGCCAACAGCTAGTGAAGACGTGAAGCCTGCCAACATAAGGGGGTTTGGAAACAGATCTTCCCAGAGTCAAGCCTTGAGAGGACTGCAGCCCAACGTGATTGGAGCCTCTCAAGAGATGAGTCAGAGGCACCCACCTAAGTCACACCTGATTCTTGACCCACAGAAACTGTGAGATAAATGTTTGTTGTTTTAAGCCTCTAAGCTTTGTGGTAACTTGTTATGCAACAACAGATAAGTAATATATATATATAGAAATCAAAACAGCAGAACTTCTCAATAACAATACTGAAAGCTCAAAGAAAATGGAGTAAGAACTTCAAAATGCTGGGAGAAAATCCAGAATTCTACCCATAGGCAAATCAGTGATCAAGTGTGGGATAGAAACAAGACATTTTCAAATATACAAAGCAGCAAAAATATTATACCTCTCACGTACATTTTCTCAGGAAGCCATAGGAGAATGTGCTTCACTAAAAAAACGGAGAGAAAAACAAGAAAACATGGAATCGAGAAAAAAGGGGATATAACACAGATTAGGACCCCCAAGAAAATGGGAGAAAATACAGGACAAAACTCTGGCAATAAGCATATAAGAGGAGACGACAGAGATAGCAGACAACAAAAGAAGAGTGGTTAGGGAGAGAGGAAAGGAGAAAAAGCAACAAATCAACCCTAGTCCACGTTGGAAGTAGCCTGGTTCATTCCAGGTCCATTACCATCCTTTCTTGCCTAGAGACTTAGTGCTCCCCATAAGCAGCTTGTCTTCACCCAACTGCAGCACCTAAGCATGCTCCTTTTTTATTCTCTCTGTTCTATTCCCCTTAGGAGCTGGATTCCTTTGTTCTATACTGTACAGCTGGGATCAATTCATACAGACCAACCACGTCAAAGTGTGACGCATCGTGTGTTCAAAATTATCATCCATCCCCAAAGTGAAAATACAAGTGCAGACATCGCCTTGTTGAAACTGGTCTCTAGAGTCACCTTTACTCCTTTCATCCTGCCCATCTGCTTGCCCAGTGTCACAAAGCAGTTGAAAATTCCAGCCTCTTGCTGGGTGACTGGATGGGGAAAGGTTAAGGAACGTGAAGGTGAGAATGGGTACAGAAAGGGGTGGTTTTATCCATCCTCCTCCTCCTACACATTCTAGAACATGTGCATTCTAGGCATACCATTACTATGGCAAATATTTTTTAATAAACCCCAACCTATTGATATTATCTATAAGTTTTCAAATGTCTTTTTTCACAGTTAGTATGTTTATTTACTTTCCTATCCTGCCTAGAGTCTAGCTATAGCTGCAAGAGCAGATACTAACAATCTGAACACATAATTACTTCTTTGAAACAAGGGTTAACAAACCTGATCTAAAGTCCGGGAGAATCTAGTGTTTTTGAAAATGTTTTTAAAAGTGTTGTGTCAACTCCTAAGACAAGCAGAAAAATAGGAAAGGAAGAAGTTTTAGAGTACTTCAATTACTCACATCTTTACTAAATCAAACTGTATCAGAATTTCTCTTTAGAACATTAGGAATACCCCACATTGGCACATTAGAAAAACCTTAAAACAAATAGAAATAACTTTGAATTACCCACTATTTTAGATCAAGTTTACCCAAAAAATGCTTGCATTAGCAAATATGATTGGAAAGTGATTATAGTCTGCTTTTGGATTCCCATTCAGAGATTTCTGCAAATCATGACTCAGTGTTGTCCTTACAACTTTCCAGATTGCTTTTCCTTTCATTCCTGTCTGTCTTTACAGGTAGTGATTACCCCTCCATTCTCCAGGAAGCAGAAATACCCATCTTTGACCGCCAGGCCTGTGAACAACTCTACAACCCAATCGGTTCCAAACTGCCAGAATTAGAGCCAGTCATCCAAGAGGACGAGATATGTGCTGGTGATACAGCTCAAATGAAGGATACTTGCCAGGTTAGGGTTTGCTCTTGAATTTTTTTTTAATACAAGATTAGATCCAGGTTTTCCTGTATGTAAACAACAGTAGATTGGGAATCAGGAGGCAAGGGTTCTGACAGTAATTCTTGTGTTATATAGAATTACCAATGAATTTAATCTCTTCAACTTTTGATCTAGAGAAACAGTAATGACTGGTTACTGGGTTTTCACAGACTGGTATATTTTTATAAATATATTAAGAGGTTGACACAGAATTACCAACTTTATTTTTTCAAGCAAGAACATTTCACTCTACACTTAAAAGATGTCATTCCACTGTCTCCTGATCATAACTGTCCTAAGAAAAATCATCCATCATTTTTGTCTTCCTCCATTGAGTGTGATGTGTTGTTTTGCTCTGGCTGCTTTCAATATAAAATTACCTTCATATTTGATTGTCAGAAGTTTCAGTGTGATGGGGCACCTGGGTGGCTCAGTAAGTTGAGCATCCAACTCTTGGTTCCAGGTCAGCTCAGCAGTGGGTCAGCTTGGGATTCTCTCTCTCCCCTCCCTTTTGCACCCCCCACATGTGCAAGCGCATGCATGCACGCTTTCTCTCTCTCTCAAATAAATAAAATAAATAAATCTGAAAAAAAAAAGAAGTTTGAATGTGATGTGCTAGGTGTGATTTTCTTTGTTTTATCCTATTTAGGATTCATTGGTTTTGTTTTTTAATCTGTTCTTTATCTTTTATCAAAACTTGAGAATTTTTTTCATTCATGACTTCTTCAAATATTCTGCCTCATTTCTCTCTCTTCCTCTTCTGGTTGAAACAGAAAATGAAGGTTACACCTTTTGATATTTTCACATAGTCTCTGATACTGTTTTATTTTTACCTTTCTCTGCTCTTCAAATTGGATACTTATAAATTAATCTATATTCAAGATCATTGCCTCTCTCCTGTCATCTACATTTTAGTGTTCAGTTCATCTAGTGAAAGTTTTCTTCACATATTTTCACATATTTTATTTTTTAGTCCTAGAATGGCCACTTGGTTTTATTTCCTTTCCCTTTCTCTCTCCCCCTTCCTCTCTTCTTCTTTCTCACACATGCGTGCGTGAGCACACACGCATACATACAAACACACATGCTTTTCTCTATCTCTGCCTAGATGTCCTATCTGTAATATTCATTATTTGCAAATCAAAATAACAGCGGAACATGGGTTCACACCCACTAGGATGACTATTATCAAAGTAAATAATAACAAGAGTTGATGATGTGGATAAATTGGAAGCTTCATACTCCTACTCAGAATGTAAAATGGTACAGCTGCTTTGGAATTATTATTCTTCAAAAGGTTATATACACAGTTACCATATTACCCAGGAATTCCACTTTAGGTATACACCTAAGACAAATAAAAACATGTCCACAGAAAAAATTATGCATGAATATTCATAGCAGCATTATTTGTAAGAGCAAAAAAGTGAAAATAATCCAAATGCCCACCAACTGATGACCAGATAAACAAATTGTGGTCTATCCAAACAATGGAATAATATTCATCCATAAAAAGGAATGGAGCACTGATAGACACTACAAGGACGAACCTTGAAAAGAATATGCTAAGTGAAAGAAGGTAGACACAAAAGATCATATATCATATGGTTCCATTTATACAATATGTCTAGAATATGGAAATCCATAGAGGCAGAAGCAGATTACCAGCTGGCCTAGGGCTGAGAGGAAATGAGGGTGACTGTTAATGGGTATGGGGTTTCTTCTGAGGGTGATGAAAATGTGATGATGGTTGAACAACATTGTGAATATACTAAAAACCACTGAATTGTGCACTTTAAACAGGTGAATTGTGTAGTGTATGAATTATATCTCAGCAAAGCTGTTAGAAAAAGAGGTAGCAAGACTGAGAGACAAACCATCAACTACAATCACTATCATTTTACATAAGGATTACTGTCACATTAGAAAAAGGCAATATGAACCTAAGAATGGAAAAGGACAGTCCATTCAATTGAAATTTACCTTTAGGGAAAAAAGTTATCACATTAATTTCTCTTTTTTATCACAGATGAGTATTTGGGTTGGGGGAGCTTTTTTGTGTGTGTATCTTCATTGCCTTTTTTTAAATTTATTTTTTTATTACTGTTATGAGTATTTTGACACTACTGGTATATTCAGCTAAGGTCTCTGTCAATTTCAAATTCTATGATTCTAGAATTCCCAAGATCGTCCCCTAATGCAGTGAAAAGTCTAGCTCCCTCTAGAGTTCTCCAGCTCCATGGGTTCCATTGCCCTATCGCAAGGAACTCTCCACCTTGAGACCATTTTCCTCTTCAAGGTCACTTTTCACTACACTCATGACCTTTATCTTTCCTCAGGGTGATTCTGGAGGACCTCTGTCATGTCATATTAATGGTGTCTGGACCCAGATAGGACTGGTAAGCTGGGGAACAGGCTGTGCTCAATCTCTCCCTGGAGTCTACACCAGTGTGATCTACTATCAAAAATGGATTAAGACCACTATCTCAAGAGCTGAGGTCTTGGGTGCCAATAATTTGGATTTATCTGACATCCTGTACCTTACTGTTCTGCTCTCTCTGGCTCTCCTGGGACCCTTCTGTGCCTTTGGGCCTAACATTTTACCAGGACAGTAGACATAAAGCCACTGGCCAAGTATAGGGTTAGGAGGGGAATACACAGAGATTAAGGCCCAGGAGCAGAGAACTCACAGAAGAGTCACTGGGAACTCTGGATTACTTCATTAAAATAATCAGAAATGATTCTGGTTTTGAGGTTCTTTATTCTCAAAGTATGTTTTAGTGGTAGGAATGTGAATAGCTGAGAAATAAGGCTGCTGCTTCTGTGCATGACATTCTTTGTCCCTGACTATGAATCTTACAAGGCAAGAAAGTTACCTCCTATGAATAAGTTATACGGACACAAATAAAATGGCTACTAGAGAAGTGGGCAAGAAGAGAAGTATCTGTGAAGGCAAAAGGTAAAGTCCTCAAGGAAATATATTAAGAGTTTACTTTGGGGGGGCCTGGGTGGTTCAGTCAGTCAAGCGTCTGCCTTCAGCTAGGTCATGATCCCTGGGTCCTGGGATAGAGTCCTGCATTGGGCTACCTGTTCAGGGAAGTCTGCTTCTCCCCCCTCTCCCCCGCCCCGTCTGTCTGTTGCTCCCCCTGCTTGTGCTCTCTCTCTCAAAAATTTAAAGAAAAAAAAAAGTTTACTTTGGGCCCATGGTTTGCATTATGGGCTTCTTACCTTATCTCTATTCCTCACTTCCCTACTATCCCACACTTTGCCTCTGCAAGGGGTCATATAAAAAATGTGTCTATATAATTCAGCTCTGTATTTTTCTGAAATTATTGCTTTTTGAACTACCAGTGTGACCTACTACCAAAAAATGGATTAATGTCATGATCTCAAGAGCTGAGGTCTTAGGTTTCAACAATCTGGACCTGCCCGGGTTGTTTAATGTTACTCCAATAATAAAGTACTTTAAATGTTTAATAAGGACAGGATAACATTCCTTGCTTAATTAGCATGCTTCTTTTTGTTAATCCATCCCATGACCTACTATTTCCTACTTTACCTAGGCTTCCAGGAGCTCAGAGTGAAGTTATATACTCAATTTCAGTCATTATCTTTATCCTAGATTATCTAGTATAATTCCATTCACATCCCTTTTTATTTAAATCATCCTTCATTTCTCATTTGAATGAACTTAAGTTTCACTGCATCTGTGTCTTTCATGGTAAGTCAACTTACAAATAACAACTTTTTGGATAAACAAATACCTTTAACAGTAAATGAGGGTAAGTTTGGAAACTTAAAATCCTTGAGAGCCATTAATCTCTCCCCCTCTGGACTGCCACTACAGGCATGACTGCCACTAGAGGCTACGTCCCCCCTCCCTCACTTACACCTACCTATGCTCAACTCCATTTATTCTCCACAGCATTCAGACCAGTGTTTAAACAATGAAGATTTTTTAATACATTTCTCCCCCCATTTTCCCTGCTTCGGCACTTCAAAGACATCTCCTTGCTCACAGGATCAGGACCAAAGTCCTTAAGAGGACTGACAAAGCCCTGCAGGTCCTGATTTCTGCCTGCGTCCTCAGCCTCACAGCACCCTGCTCTCCATGCGTTCAATTCTTCAAATGTTCCAAACCCTTCTTGGGGGCCGGACTTCTGCATCTGCTATTCCTGCTCCCCTACTGCCTTTGCCTAGTTAATTCTTATTGTGCCTCAGATCGCAACTCACCTTTCCCTTCCTCGAGGAAGCTGTCCCCAACTCTCCCGGCCACAACAAATCCCCCAATACATATTCTCATAGCATGATGGAGCCCTCCTTCGTAGGACTCAACACAGCTGTAATAGATTATTCATCTGCGTAATTGTCTAGTTAATGTACGTCTTACCAAAATATAAGAATCTTTGTTTTTGCCAACTACTGTATCCTAGTTTCAGTAAATACTTGAACAAATGAATGAATGAATAATAATCACTCAACCTCTTTGTTTCCCCAACTAAGAACCTGGCTATTTTGTTTATGGAGGTAGCCCAGAACCTGACGCAATGTCTTACACAAAACGGACCTTCAAATATTAGTTAAATAAAATAATGAAGGAGAGAAATGTTTCAGTCTCATTCTCCTCCTCGTATCTCTCCAGCCATAACAAACAAAGGAGAGAAAAGAGCACGTGAAACAGGTAAACTGGAAGGTTTCTGGAGGCAACAATTTAATCTAGGCAACTGCTGGAATGACACAGAGGGCAAAGCAAAATGGCAACCGACAAAAAAGAACAAGAGAGAAAAAGGGGGCAAGAAAGAAAAACAGAGGAGCGAGGACAGACTAAAATCAAAACAAACAGGAAGAAAAAGAACACAAAAGTATGGGCCAGGACAACACAGCAAGAGGACATAAAGAAGCTGAGTCAAGAAAGCCACAATCCTGTTTCCTATCATTTCTCCAGACTCTCAGGAAGCACTTGTTCTGCAGCGTGGGATCTGGCAAAATTTTTCTCATGAACCAAGAGGTGAAACTTAAAACTTTTGGAGGGACCAGACCATTCAAGGGGCAAGAAAGATACACCGAAAGAAGAGGACCACATGACCTCACTGTCCTGGCCACTACTGGTTGGATGTACCAGGGATAAGCACCTGATTTAATAGCTGTCCACAGTAGTTGGGGCAGTTGGCTTAAGTTCTTACCAGACAGATGCACTCAATACTGGACAACCCAACAGATCCCTTCTCCTGGGAAGTGTAAATACACATCGTATGGTATTCAGCATGCACTCAAGAGTATTAAGTGCCCACCATGTTCTAGGCACCATTCTGGCCATTGAGGCTAATGCAGTACATTCAACACATCAAGCCTGCCTTCAAGGAGTTTACATTCCAGTGAGGGAGAGGGACCATAATCAAATGCAAAATAAATGTTTATTATAATGTCATGTATAGGAAAGTCTGATAAAAACAAAAGAGAAGTGGACAGAGAACCAAGGTAGGGGATTCCACTTTAGACAGGGTGGTCAGGGAAATTTCTCTTAAGAAGATGACATTATATAGAGGCCCGCATAAAGAAGGGTAAAGGAAAAAAAAAAAACTGACAAAGAACATTCCAGGTAAAGTGAATACCAAGTACAAAGGTCCTGAATTGGAAATATGCTAGGTGCATGTGTGAGGAGGAACAGAAAGGTCAGTGCAATGCTAGAACACTGTGAGCAAAGGAGGAGAAGTGTATGAACTGAGACCAGAGACGGCACTGAGGGCAGGTCCTACAGAGCCTGGAAGGCCCCAGTAAGGATTCTGAATTATTCTCAGGGCAATGAGAAGGCACTGGAGAGTCTAGGGAATGATTAAAGAAGAGAACAGAAAATCCCATACCACAGTGCATGGGAGTATATAGAAGCCATGAGGGGGCTAGTCAGATGGCAGCAGAGTTAGACAAGAAGCAGAGAGAGTAAGAATCTGATACCAATGTATTAATGAGCAAAACACAAGGGCTACATGAAGTATCCTGGAGCATCCGTGAGGAAGGTTTGATTCCATAAGGTTGTTGTCTACACTACTACCCATCTGCACCCTTACAGTAGGGCCCCATTAACCAAGGTGAAGAAAGGCACAAGCCCAGGTTTCTTAGCATCTACTTATAATTCATCATTAAGACACCTACCTAACTTCCTATTTGCCTTTTTTTCCTTCTTACCCAGACCAATGTTCTTCTCATTTCCTTCATCCCACTTCTACCTCCAAGCCTTGTTTTACCTGCCGTTTATTCCTGAAACACCCTTCTCTCATAAACCTCAACCCACTTATTTCTGTCTATTGATTAAGAGGTAGTGACTATCTAAAAAGCAGACTGGAAGGACCCTAGGAAATGGCTTTAAAAATTAACAGGAAATGGGTGAACTATATGGTGTGTGAATTGTATCTCAATAAAGCTATTTTTAAAAAACAGAAATTTTTCTCCTGCTTAAATTCAACAAAAATGATTAGTCTGTAATGTATTTAGGACTCTCTAAAGATCTTCTAAATAATCCATGTGACTATTTCAAAAAAAAGGTTCAAACTAACTACACACATTTTCTGTTTCAACTGCTAACACACAAAATGTAAAGTTTAACCCAATATATGATACAGCAACTGGTACGCATTACCAGAGGGAAAAAAATCAATAAACATTTGTATTCACACAACTAAAATGTCAAGTACTTACTGGTAACAAATTTAGTCAATGACACCACAAATGACCAAATGGGGAAGAAATAAAGAGGGACACCTTTACACTCTATTTCGGAGGGGGGCTCAGTAGCATTTCTGCTTTAAAAATCGATTTTAATTGTAGAATACTTTATTCCTTGGAATATCTGATTCAATATGCTACAATTTTCACTTTCACATCTTGAGAAATTTAACTAAGGTGGGATTTGCTAAGATCACATTTAACAAATAAAGCTGTACACTAAGGCTGCTGAAAATCCAATCAGCAATTTTTAATCCTAAAAGTGGGGGGGGAAATAGCTATTTCCAGATCTTCTATTATTATTAACAAATGGACTATTTCAAGTAATCACCCATTTTTCCTTTATTTCACTAAATTGTAAAGTCACCCTCAAAATGTAGGGACATTATGGAAAAAGAATTCAAAATAATAAAATATGGAGGTTGCATTTTGATGTTACTTCAATAGTGGCTATTTTATCTTTTCAGATGCTTGACTTCATTCTGAAGCTGTACTATTCTCCTCACCACATTTGACTGTGTAGTTTATTTACATACCAGAAATCAGCTACCTGAGAATTTTATTAAACATATTCCTTCTTCAGGAAAGGGAGGAAGAGGAAGGAGTCACTCAAAATAACTGGAGGTTAGACTAATAATATTCCCTACTATCAACATTAAGAGAAAATGCTCACTGTCATAAGAATAAAAAAAGACTGAAATCTTAATAGGAAATTCGAATTGTCGTTCAGGATAATCATCCTCAACCCAAATTCTCTCCACGGCATCTTTTACCATGTAAGTGTTCACTTCCCCTCTCCATGTGGTTGGAAGAGCGTGACTGGGGTCTAGTCCTGTGGCACTTTGTGCCACTCTTATGACACCTAGCCCACACTACCTTGTACCATAATTAACTATGAACATCCAGGAGTGAAAAGAATAACATAGGATGAGAGCCTAGGGCTCCAAAATACTGAAAGTTTCTGATTTTAGTGAAAATTAGTGAGAAGAAGATAGATTCTAGATGCAGTTGAGCAAAACTAGGATAATACTTTCAGAGATAATACTTTGACCGGATTTAGATATGATGTAATGGACTGGATATGGATGATGAGATTAGTAATTGGGATACAAGGATGGGAAAGAGAAGGACCTGAAAAGAGAAATCAAGAATGACTCCTATATTACTGGCTTCAGAATGGTCATACTATTAAATGAAATGAGGAAGGATGGAAGAGGAACAGATGTGATGGGCCACCTAATCCAGTGGTAGGCTGAATTCCCCCAAGGATGTCAATGTTGAAATCCCCAGAACCTGTGACTATGTGACCTTATCTGGTTTAAAAAAAAAAAAAAAAAAAAAAGACTTCCCATACTTAATTAAGTTAAACATTCTGAAATGGAGAAATTACACTGGATTATCTGAGTGAGCCCAACAGAATCACAAATTTTCTTGTAAAAGGAATGCAGGAGAGTCAGAGTCTGAGGTGTTGACCAGATTATGCAGAAGACACAGGACTAAAGCAGAAGGGAGAGAGGAGCACCTATACTGCTGGATCTGAGGACGGAGCAAGGGGCTAAAAGCCAAGGAGTGTGGTCAGCCTCTAGAAGTTAAAAAAGGCAATGATGATTCTCCCTAGAGGCTGCAGACGGAATGCAGACCTAGATACCCTGGTTTTAGCACAGTGAAACGGATTTCAGACTTTTGACCTCCAGAACTGTGGACGATAGAGTCATGCTGTTGGAAGCACTAAGGTTGTACTAATCTGTTAATAGCAGCAATAGGAAGGAATACATTCATCTTAGATTTGAGAAGCCTATCAGATACCCAACTAATGATGCTGAGCAGGCAATCTGAAGCTCAGAGAGCACAAGACTCGAGAAACAGACTCACAAGACTGTTTTAATTATGGACTCTTTTCCCCACATCACTCTCACTCTGGGCCCCAAAGAAAACACTTATGTGCACATACATTCTCATGTAATTTTAAGATGCTCAAGGATTCCTTTATTTATTCATAGAACCTGAACAATATTGTAAGTACCACAAGGCAGCCTGTTCTAACCCTGAAGAGAAGACTGTTCCCTCCCTAAGGAGGAGGAAACCAAGTAACTTTTCATTTAAAAAAAAAAAAAAATCTTTAAAAATTTGTTTCCCAATACTGATTAAAAAAAAAAAAAAAAAAAAGGTGCCTGGGTGGTTCAGNAGCTTAAGAATCTAAGTCTTGAGCTCCACTCAGGTCTTGATCTCAGGGTGGTGAGTTCAGGCACCCCATAATAGAAATGTACAGAAATATCTAACATAGAAAGTTCAAATCCCCCATGTAACCACTGTATTCATCACTACAACCTTTTACAATCCTCATGCTTAAGGATGTGGTCAAGATGCTTCCGACTCCTTTTTAACTGTTTATACAGATGTACTGTTGTGTTTTTTTAAACCTTGCTGTAAAAAAAAAAAAATTAAGCCTGCTTTTTAAAATTAGCTTACAATAACACAAAGCTGTGGTTACAGCATCTGCAAAGCTTCAGAGTTGAGCGGTATCAGGTTCATTTTATTAATAATTCCATATAACTAGACTAGATAAAAAGAAAGGATAACAGTTGGTTGATCAAAGAAATTTTGTGTCAATGAATTTTTTAAATAATGAAAACATCTGGCCTTAAAAACTAAAATCACTAGATCATCTTCAAATCCAAGTATCTGGATGTCAGTAGAAATCTCCTCTCCCCCTATGAGTTCAATGAAACTATTTTTACTTCTGAAACAGAGACCTAACATGAAAGACCTCGAGGAGATAGTATTTAAAAAGTGCACTTTTTTCCACATTCTTTTGTCCAGAAGCTGCTGAGTTGGTATCATAAGGAAAAATATGTTAGCTCACTAAAAGGGGCCAAATAAAGGACTCATTCCAAAATGGATACATTTTAAACTTCTAAAAGCAGGTCACAGAGAAAGCAAAACAATACCAATGTCAACCTACCTTTCTTTGCAGCTCATCAGGCCTAACCAAGCTCTTCCAAGAAAGAACAACCACTGAGCATCACGACAGGAGCACCCTTGCTATTGGATCATGCTGAAAACTACACCATCAGTGGGGCGCCTGGGTGGCTCAGTCGGTTAAGCTTCCAACTCTTGGTTTCAGCTCAAGTCATGATCTCAGGGTCCTGAGATCAAGCCCCTCGTGGGGCTCCGCTCCAGTCCGCTTGTCCCTGTCCCTTCCCCTCTGCCCTTCTCCCATTCGCACAGGGCTCTCAAACAAAATCTTTAAAAAAAAAAAAAAAAAAAAAACTGCACACAGTCAGCTTTCCACAATACCTGTCATCAAGTGTTTGAATCTCTACAAATGGAAAACATCTACCAAATACTGTGTGAATTCATAAAATGGGCTCTAGAAAAATCTTTCTTGAACAAAGACTTTTTCCAGTCATGAAAAAGTTAAGTAAGCCTAACAGGGCATCTGGGAATTCCCAGGAAAGAAAGGTGCCAAGCCACATTAAGAAATCTGAGCTTTTAGGGGACGATACAATATACAAGACATTGAAAGATTTTTAATGCTGGGGAATAACATGGTCAATTTGCATTTTAGAAAAATCATTTTGATGGATGCGTAGTGAATGAATTACAGAAAAGCAAGTCTGGAGGTAGAAAAGCTAGGTATAAGGATGTTGCGAATGGTGAAAAATATCTGGACCAGGATGGCAGCAATGAGGACAGAGAGAAGAGGACAGGGTCAAGGGCTACATAGGAGTGCATGTTCAGCAGAACTTGGTAAGAGATGATTAAAAAATGTAAGTAATCATGGTGAGGGAGGAAGTTAAGAACTTTACCGAGGTTTCAGGGTAAGAAACATAGGTTAAAGACATCAAGAGTCTATCAAGAAAGAAAGAAAGAAAGAAAGAAAAAAAGAAAGAAAGAAAGAAAGAAAGAAGGAAAGAAATCCAGACACATTATATTCTTACATTAAGGATTTATTAAATAAGCAAGTTGAGAGAATCAGAATATATTCCAAAAGCTCAATGGGCCAATTTTTAGTTACTAGTTACAGAAAGTTCATGAAAAATAACACACAAAGAATCCTAAAACCCAAGTTTTTGCCATGATTCTGGTCTGCTCACACTATCGAACCTTTTAGGGAGGCTGCGGTAGATGATGATGTTCCCAGTGACTCACAGCCCTCCCTGGAGAAGGAGTATCCACCCACTGAAGGTGCCAGGTGACTTGCAGGGCCTTCTGCAGAAAGATTACACTTCCCCGTACCACTAACACTATTGGCCAAAGAAATATGAGTAGACGTAATATAAGCTACTTCTGAATAGAAGTTTTAAGAGGTGGCACATGATTTCTCCATTGTTCTTTTTCCCAGTTAGGGATTGCTCCTTCAGCCAGGATCCCAGAATGCACAAGAAAAGTGAGATACTGAGCTTTAGAAGTTGTTTATAACCACAGCATTAACAACAAAATATGACAGATTTATCACAGATACAGGTGTCTAACAAATAACAATATATGATTTGTTTCCCCTCTTCCAGTTGAGTTTTTCTGTTGATCTGCTAAGAAGCAATCCGATGGTTAAAAACAAAAGTTGGCCCAAGTATCCCAAAACTAAAAGAACTTTTGAACTGGAAGGAAACTTGATAGGCTGTTACAGCACACTTTTTCCATAAAGGGCCAGACAGCACATATTTTAGGCTCACGGGCCACATGACTCTGTCAGAACGACTCAACTCTGCAGACACACCACAAAAGCAGCCACAGACAATATATAAATGGATAAGCATGGTTGTGTTGCAATAAAACTTTATTTACAAAAACAGTGAGTCAGATTTGGCCCACAGGAATATAGTTTCCAGATCACTGGCCTAAATCTTTCACACTATCGATGATGAATTTGAGACCCAAAGAGATTAAACCAAGGTCACACAACTGGCTAGTTGCAATTTGAGCATTAGAACGCAGTCTCCTGAATCTAGTCCTCTACAAAAGGTTCTGCTGGGCCACAAGATGGAGATGAGATATACAGGAAAGTATAAGGCAGAGAATGCTAAGGGTAGGTTTTGATTATATTTAATAGCTTTCAACAGTATGGCTATAAAATGAGGATTTGCTTTTCAAGTGATTATGGCTTTCATATAAACAAGTGAACATCATAAGCTCGAATAGGTGAACAAATGATAAATTCGCCAATGCCTGAAAAATGATCTTCACAGGAAACACAATTATATACCTCCTTCCTATTACCATGTCCTCACTTTATCTATCATTTCTTTCATCAACTGGACAGCATTTGCTATGATCATTGCAATAACTCATCTTAAGGCTATTTTTTAAAGGCTATAATATGAGCAACAAATACACTAGACCAGTAGACAATTATTTCACATGGTATCTTAAATTTATTTCTTAAAGTAATACTCATTGGAGGAAACTCAAACAACACAGAAACATATAAAGTGACACACACTATGCCCTCATCAATTCCACTCCCCGGAGTGTTAACACATGACTGATTTACATCAATCACAACAGTGTCAACAGTGCAGTAAAGCTACTTTCTCTTGGGGCGCCTGGGTGACTCAGTCTGTTAAGCATCTGCTTTTGGCTCAGGTCATGATCCCAGGGTCCTGGGCTCGAGTCCTGCATCAGTCTCCTTGTTCAGCCTGCCACTCCCTCTGCTTATGCTCTGTCTCTCTCTCTCAAACAAATAAATAAAATCTTTAAAAAAAAAAAAAAAAAAAGCTACTTTCTCTTTTAACAACAAGAGCAATATGGAGTTTCCCTGGCCAGATATCCCTTAGCAAGCATGTTTTTAAAAAAAGCAACAGAGATTAAGGATTGTCTATGGCCTGGAATTGAGAAAAGCATGCTGCCTATGCAGGGTTTAAATGGAGGATCTTGGGGGTGTCTGGGTGGCTCAGTCATTAAGCGTCTGCCTTCGGCTCAGGGCGTGATCCCAGGGTACTGGGATCGAGCCCCAAGTCAGGCTCCCTGCTCTGCTGGGAGCCTGCTTCTTCCTCTCCCACTCCCCCTGCTTGTGTTCCCTCTCTCTCGCTGTCTCTCTGTCAAATAAATAAATAAAAATCTTGAAAAAATAAAAAATAAAAATACAAAAAATAAATGGAGGATCTTGACCCCAGCACTGTAATCCAATGCACGAGACTCCTGAAATACTCTGATAATGCTATTGTACAATACACAAACACTCCAAAATGAGTAAGAATATCCACACCTTCTCTTTTAGTATTAACTGGGAAAACTTTGGCTAACTTGCTCATAAAAAGACTGACGATCAGATCTTCTAAAATCCATACCTGAGTAACGTCAGTGAAAATGGCAGAGTAAGGAGCTCCAAAAGTCTGTCCTCTATAAAATCAATTAAAAAAAAAAAAAAAAAAAAACCTGGCAGGAACTGCAGAACCAACTTTTCTGTAACACTGGAAACTAACCAAAAGCTGGCAACAACCTCTTACTACACTTAAGTCCAGCGAAACACTTAAAAATAATCTGAATTTTGGTTAAAGTAATGAGCTTTGTAACATTTTAACTTACCCTGGCTTCATCCCCCATTCTCCAGCTCAGTGGTAGCCTTGAAAATAGCTTGCCTTCCTAGTACCAGTATCAAAAGAAGGAGAAAAAAAAAAAAAGTAGCACAGACCTCATTCACAAACTGTAATACCGTGGACCCTTGAACAATGTGGGGGCTGAGGATGCCAACCCTCCATGCAGTTGAAAATCCACACACAACTTTTGACTCCCCCAAATCTTAACTACTAAAAGCCTACCATTGACTAGAAGCCTTACTGATAACATAGTCTATTAACACATTCATTATATGTTACATGTATTATATACTGTATTCTTACAGTAAAGCTAAGAATATGTCACTGAGAAAATACATTTATAGTACTACACTGATCAAAAAAAAAAAAAAAATCTGTGTATAAGTGGACCCACACAGTTCACACCTGCGTTGTTCAAAGGTCAACTGTAAAATGGGTGCCTTGAAAGACTAGCACAAAAGACTTGCCTTTATCTTGCTTAACTCAGAACTCTCCAGGTGCTAAAAAGTGGCTAGCTGGAGGAAGTTTGTTGAAAATATTTACAGGCGAATAAACACATTAGTTGTTGCTGCATGAGACAATGGGTAACAGTTGGGGGAAACAACAGACTAACCAAAGACATTGGGAGGAAAGCCTGGAGAATAAAATGCTTTGGGGAATAAGGGCTTTGAAAAGCTCCCGCATATTCCTGGGAATCTAGAAAGCCATGTGCGTGGCCAGGGCAGGCGGATCCTCAGAAAAGATCTGAGAAGGCCTAAATTCTCATTTCGGGCTGATCTTCAGGCTCTGCACAAGCAGAAAGTGAAGGCTGAACAAAGTTGTACACTGCCTGCTGGGCCTTGAAGGTGTGCTTTGATATACACACAGAGCCCACTGCAAAGACTGAGAGATTGGGTTGGGGGATACGCTAGAGATTTAAGGAAAACTATCCAATCACTAACGGATCGCTAAGGTAATGTAACTGAAACTTCAGTGTCACATGTCAAAAAGAATACATACTTTACAAAATTAGTTCAGGAAAGTCACTGAAAAACTATACCCAAAGTAAGCGGTAATAATAAAACCTGCGGTGGGAGAAGAATCTGATTTCCAGAGTTGCTACATTGTAATATTCAAAATGTCCAGTTTTCAACCAAAAATTACAAGGAATGCAAAGAAACAAGAAAGGATGGCTCACATGGGGGGGGGGGACGACAATCAATATAAATGGTTCCTGTGGAAGAACAGACACTGGACTTACTAGACACTTTAAATCAGCTATTTTCAAGCTGTTCAAAGAGCTAAAGATACTGCGAATAGAATGAAAAAATTAGCTGCAGATTAGAACTATCTTCCAATCTTATATCCAGCAAAAGATTTGAATGTAAAATATATGAAAAACTCTTAAAAACTCCACAACAGGAAAACAACCAACCTAATTTTAAAATGTGCAAAGACAATACATGGGTATCAATCAGCCACATGAAAGATGCTCAACATCATTATCCATTAAGGAAATGCACATTAAAGCCACAATGAAATATTACTATACATCTACCAGAACAGTGAAAACAAACAAGAAAAACTGCCAATACCAAGTGCCAATGAGGATGTGGAACAAATGTAATTCTCATACATTCGGCAATAATGCAAAATGGTATAGCACCACTCCGGAAAATAGTTTGGCAGTTTCTTATAAAGTTAAACATACATTTACCATATGACCCACGAAACGGGTATCCGGGTACTTAAAACTACAGAAATAAAAACTTCTCCACAAAAAACTATGTATGAATATTTATAGCAGCTTATTCATAATCCCCCAAAACTGAAAACAACCTAAATATCCTTCATCAGGTGAGTGGATAAACAAACTGTGGTATGTTCATAGAATTCTACTCAGTAAAATGAACAAACTATTTTAACAATACGAATGAATCTCCACAACATTGTGTTGGGTGAGAGAAGCCAGTCTCAAAGGTCAGATGCATAAGGGTTCCATTTATACCCTATTATGGAAAAGGTAAAACTAAAGAGACAGAGAATAGATGAGCAGTTGCCAGAGGCTAAGGGTGTAGGGAAGGTTTGACTGTAAGGGGCAGCACAGGAATTTCAAGGTGATGAAAGCATTCTGTATCCTGACAATGGCAGTATTCACATGAATCTACTGTATCCTGACAATGGCAGTAGTCACATAAATCTATACATGTATTCAAATTCATAAAAGTATGTACCAAAAAAGAAGTCAATTTTACTATATATAAATTTTTTTAAAGATTTTATTTGAGAGAGAGCACAAGCAGGGGGAGGGGCAGAGTGAGAAGCAGACTCCCTGCTGAGCCCCAGGACCCAGGGATCAAGAGCTGTGCTGAAGGTAGACTCTTAATCGACTGACCCACCCAGGCACCTCTGTATATAAATTTTTAAATTAAAGCAGAAAAAAGACTGCAGGGGTTCAAAGCTCAGCCCCACTTAATTTTTCTGCCTCAATTTTCTCATCTGAAAAACAGAATCTGACTTTGTATTATTAGGGGGAATTACATGAGTTTTTGACATATATTAAGCACTAAACAAGTGACTGATAAAGTATTTTGTTCAAACGTGCCAAAGAGTTGATACTTTTTAAAAACCTACTACAGGACTAAGAAATCTAGTTTTCAATTAAGTGAGCAAAGAATTAAAGAATATTAGAATTAAAACCCATAATTCCTCATTATCATTGAACATTCTTTGGAAACCTATGAAGTGATTAGCACCAAATTACCTTGCAAAGTGTGAACCTGTCTAAAACCTCTGAACATGAGCCGCTTTATTTTAGGGACTAAAACGTCATCCTGTTTTTTGAAACAGTAACTACTCTGGCCTATTGAACTGGGCAAAAGCACATGACTGAACACAAGACTGGTACACCTATATTCTCAAAAAATTGGACACTGCAGAAAATATTTTCTTAATAAATGGACTCAGAATACTAATTAATTGTAATGTACCCAGAAAACTAATTAATTGTAAAATGTAATTATACCTTCCAATCCATCATTTTTGGAAAACAACTTAAGTTTTCTGCTATTTCCCCAAATTGCTAATACAGACTCTTGGCTCTTACTCCTCAACGGGACACAGTCTGAATTGCTACCCGAATCTGTGCTCCCTTGAACTGCAATTCTAAGACCCCAAATAAATGCTTGTTTTATTTCAGCGCTTCCTCTCTTCTCAGTGAACGAAAGTTTCCAAAATCCTTCTGCTCAAGGAGCTGTTGAAAGGTTTGTTCCAAGAACTATGTTAAGTACTCGTCATTTTACACTAACAGCAAAATGCTCTAATTAAGACTTCCTCCTAAATGTTCAGTATCACTGCCCCTCTCCCGGAGAGGCTATGAAAAGGCAACCTCCTCTTCCCCAGTCAGGACAAGTTGGCAGCGCTGAACTTGTTGCTCGCTTTGACGCCCTATAGCCCATCTGTCGCTGGCCCCGCTGGTCACTCCTCCCTCAGGGGCTGGGGCTTTTCAGCAGCAGCAGCTGTTAAGTAACGAGATTCCTATCTTCCCAGTGTCGCTCTCCTTACCTGAAAATTAGCCTCCTTTCTGTGGCCAAGTATCCAAAATCTGCGTCTGAACTTTAAAAGCAGGTTCAACAGGGACCCAAGATGGCGGCGCCCTGGGCGGGGACGAGCCGCTCGCCCCAAGAATCCACAACGGTCCGCAGTGGCCGGCTGAACTGCCCACGAGTGCAAGGCCCCGCGGCGCTGCTTTACTGCCCCGAGGCCAAGACGAACCGAAGGGAGACCGTTAGGAAGGACTCCCAGCCCTGGACTGGACATCCATCTGCTGCCCTTTCAGACCAAAGCCTGGCATCAGCTGTACTGATGACACCAAGTGGCAAACATCTAAAGCTCTGAAGACTTAAAAGGAAACAGAACACTGTGAAGTTCCTTGGTGTCAGAACACATCCTTTCTTCTCAACAGGGTAATCCATGAACAAAGTAGGAATTTGCTTTCCATCATTGTGTACGTAAGGATTTGGGTAAAAATAAAACGTAATTAAATAATAAAGACCACATTAAATCATTTCTTAAAAGTTCAGTTGTATTCTATTTGGCAGATATGTATTGACCATATGTGCCAGTCACTGTTCTGAGTTATGAGGCTCTAACAATGAAGGAAAAAAAAAAGTAAGTCTCTCCCCTCATGGAACTCATTACCGGAAGTCAGAGCGTTCAGGTCATGCATGGGGTCTGCCAATTTTATCCTCCACATTCTAATAAACCTCGTAACATCCCCAAGATCCAAAGTCCTATCTGATAGAAGCAGCCGCAGGTGATTCTCAATTTTTCTATGCAGCTACCCCAGGCCCCTAGGACACTCCTCCAGGAGAAGGGATCTGAGATGGGTCCACGAAAGGTAGCTAGCTGTCTATAGTTTGTCCTGAGCCTGAGGTAAACTGGCCTGAGAACACTGCCCAAAAGGGTGCAGGACAGTAGCTGGCCAACCTACTTAGAGCCTCTTTCTTGAAGAGGCTGACTGTAAGAAAAACAAGACAGCCAATTCTCCAGTAACTTCAGTAAGTCACAAAAATGGTAGTGTCACTGACATACAAGGAACAGTTATCCCAACTTACAAAGAAATGTTCTCTGGAGTCGCTATTTGCTATGAGATTCCCAGAGCAAATCTTATTTCCAAATGACTTCTGAGGCTATACCTGCGTCTTCCAACTTACTTACCTGTGTATCCTTGTAATAAACCTCTATCAGCTGAGGTTAGCCAAACAGGCCTCTACTTCTTGCACTCTGAAAATACATTAACATCACATACACTGCTTTCCAGTTACTTCAATGATAGCGCCTTACAACATTCTTTATATGCAGCCTCCTTATTCTACAAGGTAACAGAGGGATTAAATACAATCCCTGTATAAAATGCATGGTGGAGTCTGTTTATTTCTTCTGTTTGACTACAAGTCATCACAGTATGAATTACTTATGATGGAAAAACGTAACGGTTCAAATTACAAATCACACTGAAACCACTCAACATCACATTTTTTAATAGGACACTAAGCCAGTGAGTCTCACCTCTCACATGGAAGTTCAAAAATCCAGCTCCCCAGCAACTATACCAGAATTAAGCAGGAAATCTGAAGATGGGGTCAGGAGCGTATTTTTTTTTTTAAAGCTCTGCACCTGGGGGCACCTGGGTGGCTCAGTTGGTTAAGCATCTGCCTTCGACGCAGGTCATGATCCCAGGGTCCTGGGATCCAGCCCCACATCAGGCTCCCTGCTGAGCAGGGAGTTGCTCCCTCTCCTGCTCCTCCTGCTTGTGCTCACTTTCTCTGTCAAATAAATAAATTAAAAATCTTAAATAAATAAATAAATAAATAAATAAATAAAACTCTGCACCTGATCTGATTCGGACGCCTAGCCAATGTTGAGAACTTTGGCACTGAGGTGTAAACGTAATTATAGGCATTGTGACACAAAATGTGGTCCAGGGACCAGCAGAAGCAGCATCACCTGGAGCTTGTCAGAAATGCAGAATCTAAGGCTCCACCCCAAACCTATTAAATTAGGGATCACATTTTTATAGGATCTCCAGGTGATCTGCAGGTATATTGAAGTTTGAGAAGCACTGTTTAGAGCACCCATTGCTACAGAAATGTAAAAAATACTACACGCCATGTACTAAAGTTTAATAACAAAAGAAATTTTCTAAGAAGAAAAGGAACAACAGTATAAGAAGTACAATGTTTGTGGTATTAGGCATTTCACATAACAGTAATATTCAAATGCAATCCTTATTCCAAATGAATTCTACTTAAAAACCACAGCCTCCACTGGTGAGAGTTATACCTCAACTGAGTAACACAACTGTACTTTATGATCCCAGAGCTCCAGTTATCTCCACTGAACTAGTGTGTGTAGAGGGGGGGGTCCTTCTGGGGAAATAAAGGGATCATTTACATGAGCAGCCCCATGCTGGGGGGCCTTCCAGTTTTTTGCCAACATCTCTGTACGAGTTTCAAAGGACTATTTGGAAATGATGATTTTTATTGCTAGAAAAACTAATTCCCCACATGTTATGCAAACCTTGTCTTCTGCGCCCCTTGTTCTTGGCCAGCTCTCAGAGAAAAAGCATTTAGTTATCTTCCAGTATAGTGATTCCTTGCTTAATGTATCTTCAGGAAACAATGCTCCAGTAAAATGAAGGCAGCCATATCGAACACAAATGAACTCTGAATCCTAAGCGGCAGGCCTGGCACGCATTGTAGGGCTCATCAGCAATACAATTGTTAACCTGCTCCTATGCAGCAGAGGAGGGACAAAAATCACCTCCCGTCACAGCTTCCATTTATTTGTTCCCTGAGAAATACTCTGACCTGGCAATAAGCAAAATGACAACATCAGGAAACTGTTCTCAGATCCTACAGGTTTCCTTTTCAGTACCCTTCAACTTGTCCTAGGAAGACCGTGACCCTCTTCAAGAACTATTCATCACACAACGGGAGAACTTGGAAGTTCACAAGCACCGTCCCTAGAATAAACTTATAAAGCAGAGAATGAATAATTTCCTTTCAAAAGACGCAAAGCCGGGGGGGGGGGTGCTGTAAGTGAATTTTCAGTGGTCACATTATAATAAAGAACAAAACAGTAACAAGAATCTAGGTATCCTAAGGTAACCTCATGTTACCAAAATGCATTAAGCCTGGTGGTAAAGAGAGAAAGAAAGATCAAATTAGAATTTGTATCAGTCAGGAACTGCATTCAACTGGTAGCTGTACAGGCCTAAGATAACAGTGACTTTAACCAGATAGTTTATATTTTCTCAAATAAAGGAGCCAGGCAATCAAAACCTCGTACGATGACTCTGTTGTCACTAGGAACTAAGTGAGAGTCCAGCTATTTTTCTGCTCCACCATTCTCAGTGCACGGCTTCCATCCTCAAGGTAACCTCATGGCCAGGATGGCTGCTGGGAGCTACGGCTCCTTATTCCTGGTAGGAGAGGGAAGGAAGGGCAAAAGGATATTCTGTGCAGCTGAGTCCCCCCCCCCTTTTTTTTTTTAAGATTTTATTTATTTATTTGAGAGAGAGAATGAGTGGGCAGAGAAGCAGAGGAAGAGGGAGAAGCAGACTCACCGCTAAGCAGGGAACCAGACACAGGGCTCGATCCCAGGACCCCGGGATCATGACCTGAGCCGAAGGCAGATGCTTAACCGACTGAGCCACCCAGGCGCCCCCACCCCTGTGTCCCCTCTTTAAAGCACTTTCCTAGAAACCCCACTCAACTTTTACTTGCATCTCATTAGTAAGCTGGTAGAAGTCATTTCATAGGTGGGCACATTGCCACATTTGGCAGCAGAGGGTTCCGCTGACTAAGGAAGAAGGAGAAGAATACTAGGTAGGCAACTAGGAGAGTCTGTCACTTCCTAGCTGTGTGACCTTGAGTGGATAACTTACCCCCTCCTAGGTCTCGCATTCCTCACCTGTAAACTTGAAGGGAATCGTCACGCCTACCTCATAGGATTGGCATGAGGACGAAATGTAAAACAACCACAATAGTAGCTGATACCCACTGCACAATAAATATTAACTCTTTGTTATCTGATTATCCTAGTCCAGCGCTTTTCCAAATTCCTGTCGTATTCTAACTTCCTCTCCATATCCAAACTGAAACACAACTCATATTAGTCCTTTGTACCTGCTGATCCTCTAGTATGAATGAGTTTTAATCACAGGTCACCTCGATCAGACACATGTTATTTTGTGCCTTTCCTTTCTAATTATGAAATGAAATTATGTGCCTGACATCAGCACACACCAGATATTCTGGGCAGAATTAGGGTTCAGGAATTGAGCCTACATTCCCTCCAAAGGCAGGGTCCAAAGACACCCCCAATGCATATGTTTAGAGAGCCTCAAGAAATGAAGGAGACAGTAAAAAAAGAATGGTCTCCCATGCAGAGGAATTCCAAAAAAATGATGTAGATACTATGCCCTCAAGAAGTTAGAGCATAACTTCTTCCTCCTTAAGTGTGGGCTGTGCACAGTGATTTCCTCCACTTCCTACAGGATGGAAAGGGGTTTGGGGGTGGGTAGAGTAACCTTGAAGTTGAGAAACCTGACAAATACGAACTCAGCTAAACGATCAAGATCAACATCAACACCGAAAAATGATGCTAATTATGTACACTTAATATACAATAAAAATGTGGCAGGCATTCATACCTCCCAAACACCCATAGCTCCACTCTAAACATGAGAAAAACATATCAGACAAAACCCAAGACTGACATCCTACAAAATACCTGACCAGTAACCCTCAGCACTGTCACGGCCATCAAAAACAAGGAAAATCCTTGAAACTATCAGAGCCGAGGACAGCCCAAGGAGATAGAACAACTACATGTAATATGGTATTTTAGATGGGATCCTGCAAAACAAGAAGGAATGAGGTAAATGCTAAGAAAATCTGAATAAGTATGAATTTTAGTTAATATCAACATTGGTTAAGATGTAAATAACAGGGGAAACGGGATGTGAGTACATGGGAACTCTATGTACTACACAATTTTTCTATAAATCTAAAACTATTCTAAAAAACAAAGTTTAGGGACACCTGTGTGGCTCAGTCAGTTAAGTGTCTGCCTTTGGCTCAGTCATGATCCCAGGGTCCTGGGCTCAAACCCTGCATCAGGCTCCCTGCTCAGTGGGGAGTCTGCTTCTCCATCTGCCTGCCACTCCCCTGGCTTCTGCACACACACTCTCTCTCTCTCTACCCCCGACAAACAAATAAATAAAATCTTTCTAAAAATTTTTAAAAAGAATAAAAAACAAAGTTTATTTAAAAAGAGGGGTGCCTGGGTGGCTCAGTCAGTTGAGACTCTTGATTTCAGCTCAGGTCATGATCTCAGGGTTGTGGGATCGAGCCCTGCATCAGACTCCATGCTCAGTGTGGAGTCTGTTTGAGATTCTCTCCCTCTCCCTCTGCCCTGCCCCCCACTTTCTCTCACTCACCCGTGTTCTCACTCTCAAATAAATAAATCTTAAAAAAAAAAAAAAAAGATAAGATAAGATGGTCTACAGCCTGTGCCACCCAATGCCCCCATACACCCATTCCCACCCCAAAGGCAAGCTTAGAGCTCCTGAAGATGAGGCGTACAGTTAATGCGAGACAGGAACTGATTTCTACCTCCTCGTAAACAAGAAGGCAGGCCACCTTCCTCCTTGTGTCAGGCTATATCCAGTGATCCTCTCCAACCTTAACCCCCCTTCTGTGCTCTGAAGCTACTGAACATGCATTTTTTTCATCTTGTACTTAATTGATAACATTCCCATAATACCTACCTCCTAAGAAATGCTGATGACGCAGGTTTACCTCCTCCTTCTCCACCAACTGAAACCCCATAACCTCCCCCTAATGAAGAAAAATGTGGATTCAGCTAAGTGTCAGCTATCTGAAAAATAATAAAAGTATACATAAAGAATAAACACTAATAACTTTATAGGTATTCACTATGTGCCTCCTTACTATAAATTCCCTAGAACACATCTCGTGTTTTCCATTTTCAAAGTGGATCATCACTTTATCAGTGGAGCTCCTGTCTGGAGCCTACAGGACAACTTAAGGTAATGGAACTGCTCTCTCCAGGTGAGGGAGTATCTATTGAGCTTCGCACTTTTCGCTTCTCCCTTATCAACAGAGCACTTCACAAGCAGCCCAGAGAAACCTGCCCAAGATCTTATCTCACACTTTGGCAAACTTCTATAAACCAAGTCAGAAGTTTTCTTCTCATCTCCTAGAACCAAGTGTAAAGTTGGAAGCCTCATCCTTTCAATTAATAAAGCAAAAACCAAGGCCCAGACACATGCTGTAAATTGCTAGAGGCTAAAGCTAATTGATAGAGACTTGATTAAAACCCAAGTGTTCAGAGGATTAGTTTCAAAGTACCACTGAATGCAAAGCTGAAATGATCTAAGGGAAAACACAGTATGTTGCCCTCAGAATATAATGTGCCAATGAAGTTAGAAGCACCAATGAACAGCGTCAAAATTTAACAAAAAGAAGAATGAAGAGATGCACCCTGGTTAACTCTGAACTACATGAAAAGCAAGAATGAGCTTTTCATTTGTAATGATGAATAAAAGGTAAAGGTCAGTACAAGACACGTTAAAATTCTGTATGGGGCAAGGAATGTCAAATGAACAACTCCACTCAGTCTTTGGGGGTCTTGTAAAATTGATGTATTTCTAAAAGATGCATGAACTCCAAAGCAAAGCAACTACATTAGATTAAGAAATACTTGGGGTGCCTGGGATCTGGGCGTCATTAGGCGTCTCTGGGATCTAGCCCCACATTGGGCTCCCTGCTCAGCGGGAGGCCTGCTTCTCCCTCTCCCACCCCCCCTGCTTGTATTCCCTCTCTTGCTGCCTCTCTCTGTGTCAAATAATTAAATAAAATCTTGAAAGAAAAGAAAAGAAAAGAGAAATGCTGATGATGCAGGTTTACCTCCTTCTCCACCAACTGAAACCCCATAACTTCTCCCAAATGAAGAAAAATGTGGATTCAGCTAAGTGTCAGCTATTTTAACAATAACAAAAGTATAAATAAATAAACACTAATAACTTTAGAGGTATTCACTATGTGCCTAGCCATGTTCTGAGGGTATTAGCTATACTAATTCATGTAATCCTAAAATTCTATGCAATAGACTTTATTAATATTCCCATTTTACAAATTAAGGAATGGAAACACAGAGAGGTTAGGTAACACTCTCAAGGTCACACAGTTAGTAAGAAAAAATGAACCATGACAGTTTGGTTCTCTTGCTAAAGTCCCCTTGGTAATCATCGTGAACTACTTTATATTCTTATTTATCTTCATTAAAATGTATTAGCCTAGAAGACATGGATAAATTCCCAGAAACCTATAACCTCCCAAAACTGAAGCAGGAAGAAATAGAAGACTTGAACAGACTGATTACCAGCAATAAAACTGAATCAGTAATCAAAAAACGCCCAACAAACAAAAGTCCAGGACCAGCCGGCTTCCCAGGTGAATTCTACCAAACATTTAAAGAGGAGTTAATACCTATTCTCTCAAACAGTTCCAAAAAAAAAACAGAAGAGGGAGGAGAGCCTCCACGTTCATTCTATGAGGCCAGCATTACCCTGACACCAAAACCAGATCAAGACAACTGCAAAAAAAAGAACTGTAGGCCAGTACCTCTGATGAACCTAGATGCAAAAATCCTCAATAAAATATTAGCAAACGAAATCCATAATACATTAAAAAATATCATTCACTCTGATCAGGTGGGATTTATTCCTGGGATGCAAGGGGGTGGTTTGGTTCAATATTCACAAATCAATCAACATGATACATCACTTCCACAAGAGAAAGGATAAAAACCATACAATCATTTCAACAAATGCAGAAAAAGCATTTGACAAAGTACAACATCCACTCATGATAAAAACCCTCAACAAAGTTAGGTTTAGAGAGAACATACCTCAACATAATAAAGGCCATATATGAAAAACCCACAGCTAACATCATACTTAATGGGGAAAAAACAGAGCTTTTCCCCTAAGATTAGTAACAAGGCAAAGATGTCTACTCTTACCACTTTTATTCAACATAGTACTGAAGTCCTAGCCACGGCAATCATACAACAAAAAGAAATAAAAGGCATCCAAATTGGTAAGGAAGAAATAAAACTTTCACTATTTGCATATGACATGATACTCTATACAGAAAACCCTAAAGACTCCACCAAAAAATTACCGGAGCTGATAAACAAATTCAGTAAGGTAGCAGGATGTAAAATCAATATACAGGAATCTGTTGTATTTCTATACACTAATAATGAAGTAGCAGAAAGAGAAATTAAAACAATTCTATTTACAATTATACCAAAAATAATAAAATAGGTAAAAACTTAAGAGGTAAAAAACCTGTCTCTGAGAACTATAAAACACGGGTGAAAGAAATCAAAGATGACACAAACAAATGAAAAGATATTCCATACTCATGGACTGGAAGAACAAACACTGTTAAAGTGTCCCTATTAGGCGCACCTGAGTGACTCAGTCAGTTAAGCATTCGACTCTTGATTTTGGCTCAGGTCATGATCTCAGAGTTGTGCCATCCAGCCCTGCAGCAGGCTCCATGGCTCCTGATTGGGATTCTCTCTCTCCCCGCTCTGCCCCGCGCCTGGGGACTGCAGGCTCTTGCTCTCTCTCCCTCCCTCTCCCTCTCTCAAATAAATAAATCTTAAAAAAAAAAAAAAAAGTCCATATTACCCAATGCAATCTACAGATTTAATGCGATCTCTATCAAAATACCAAGAGCATTTTTCACAACTAGAACAAATGATCCTAAAATTTGTATAGAACCACAAAAGAGCCTGAATAGCCAAAGCAAGCTTAGAAAAAGAACAAAACTGGAAGTATCACATTCCCAGATTTCAAGATATACTACCAAACCTGTAGTAATCAAAATAGTATGGTACTGGCACAAAAAAAGATACAGATCAATGGAAAAGAATAGAGAGCTCAGATATAAACCCACAATTACACGGTCAATTAATCTACAACAAAGGAGGCAAGAATATGCAGTGGGGAAAAAGTCTCTTCAACAAATGGTGCTGGGGAAACTGGACAGCTACATGCAAAAAAGTGAAACCGGACCATTTTCTTACACTATACACAAAAAATAAACTCAAAATGGATTAAAGACCTATTGTAGAAGTGAAACCATAAAAATCCTAGAAGAGAGCACAGGCAGTCATTTCTCTGACATTGGCCTTAGCAACATATCACTGTATATACCTCCGGGAGTAAGGGAAATGAAAGCAAATAAACCCACCAAAAAAAAAAAAAAGCACCCCCTCCCCCAAAAAAAACCAAACTACTGGGACTACATCAAAATAAAAAGTTTCTGCACAGCAAAGAAACAATCAACAAAACTAAAAGGCAACCTACTGAACGGGAGAAGATACTTGCAAATGACCTATCCAATATAGTATCCAAAATATATAAAGAACTCCTACAACTCAACACTAAAAACAGAAATAATCCAATTAAAAATGGGCAGAGACATGAATAAACATTTCTCCAAAGAAGACCTACAGATGGCCAACAGACATGAAAAGATGCTCAACATCACTAAATATCAGGGAAATGCATACCTAAATCACAATGAGATATCACCTCGCACCTGTCAGAATGGTTAAACTCAACAACACAAGATACGAGTGTTGGTAAGGATGTGGAGAAAAGGGAACCCTCTTGCACTGCTGGTGGGAATTCAAACTGGTGAAGCCACTGTGGAAAACAGTCCTGGAGGTTCCTTAAAAAATTAAAAATAGGATTACCCTATGATTCAGTCATTCCACTACTCGGTATTTACCCAAAGGATACCAGAACACTAATTCAAGGGGATGCATGCACCCTAATATTTATAGCAGCATTATTTACAATAGCCAAGACATGGAAGGAGCCCAACTGTCCACCGACAATGAATGGATAAAGAAGATATGATATATACATACAACGGAATATTATTCAGCCATCAAAAAATGAAATCTTGCCATTTGCAAGGACATGGATGAGCTCGAGAGTATACTGCTAAGTGAAGTAAGTCAAAGACAAATACCATATGATTTCACTCACGTGTGGAATTTAAGAAACAAAACAAGCGAACAAAGAAGAGAGACAAAAAAAGACTCTTAAATATAGAGAACAACAACAAAAATAGTGAACTGGGGGTTACCAGAGGGGAAGTGGGAGGGCAGATGGGTGAAATAGGTGATAGGGATTAAGGAGTGCACCTGTCGTGATGAGCACTGGGTGATGTACAGAATTGTCTATATTGTACACCTGAAACTAACATAACACTACATTAATTATACTAGAATTACTTTTAAACAAAATAAAAGTAAAGTGTATCAGCCTTACCTTCCTTAATCCTATGACATGTTCTTTTAAAGCAGGGATCCTATTTTATAAATCTTTTTATAGTCCCTGTATTTTCTATACCATTTTGCATATATCATGCTAATGAGGATAGCTAGACAGGTTTCTTAAGATTTTATTTAATTGAGAGAGAGAGCACAAGTGGCAGGGGCAGAGGGAGAGATAAAGGGATAAGCAGACTCCCCAATGAGTGGGGAGCCCCCCATGCAGGGCTTGATCCCAGGATCCTGAGATCATGAGGTGGGCAGAAGGCAGAACTTAACCACTTAACTGACTAAGCCACCCAGGCACCCCTCACAGGTCTTCTTAAAGATTTGGTGAATGCCGGATCTTTAAACAACATATAAATGTATCTATAGCTTCCACGGGACTTAAAATAAGTCTCTTCAATTTTTTAGACAACTGCAAACTGGGCCATATGACCTGGTATGTCCCATGAATCAACTCAAAAAAACTACAGTTTATGACGTCAAACACTCAGTAGAGGTAACTGAGGTCAGCTATACCTACTACTTGTATTAGACTAAGTCTTCCACCATTTCTGAGTTTCAATTTACTTGTCTTTATTTTTTTTTAAGATTTTATTTTTTTGAGATAGAGTGACAGTGAGTGAGCTAGCGAGCGAGCGCACACACTAGCAGGGAGGAGGGGAGCAGAGGGAGAGGGAAAAGCAGGCTCCCCCACTGAGCAGGGAGCCCCATGTGGGGCTCAATCCCAGGATCCTGGGATCATGACCTGAGCCGAAGGCAGATGCTTAACCAACTGAGATACCCAGGCACCCCTCAATTTACTTGTCTTTAAAATGGGAATAACAAAACATACCCGCTTCCCTCTCAGGTTATTTGTAAGAATCAAGTTAAAGGACGTTGTGAAAGCCCTTCCTCAGCAGAAAAGCATCAAATAAATGTAAAGTATCTGTAAAATATAACAAGCAACATACAGGTATAAACACGTGGAGCATTAATAGCAACTGACTTTTATTAGCAGCCAGTGGGATAGCTTGGAAAAACATGGACTTTCAGGTCAAAAAGACATGGATTCAAGCCCCCATTCTATCGTTTACTAGCTGATGTATCCTGGACAAGTTGCTTCAATACTTCTGAGCCTGAATCTTTTCAATTATAAAATGGAGAAAATAATACTGACCTCACAAGGGATAAGAAACATCTGATTCATGGTGAACAAGAATTTTATTCTGTGCCCTCATACTGACAATATTACTTATTTTACTCAGTTATAGCAGTGCTTCCAGAGTTTACCATAAAGTCGTCAACATATGGAAAAATAAATTTATTTAGTATTTATTAAACCCTGTTAATGCCTACCACTCTTCCTGGTGATTAGGGGAGGTCCTAGAATTGTGTATTCTCTGTCCTTCGGTGAAACAATATAAAAATGTTGAAGGTGAGTCAGAAGGTCTCAGACCCTTTTGAGAGTCTGATGAAACTACGGTATCTCTCCACAAAGAAAGCTACAAAACTTTCGTGAAATAGAGGATTAGGAAAATATCTTCATGACCTTGGGGTAGGGAAAGCATTCTTAATCAAGGGGCACAGCAAGGGAAGAGGGACACTATAAAGAAAGATTCATAAATACACCTACGTTAAAATTAAGAATTTCCACTTCAAAAGAAACCATAAAGGAAATTTTAAAAATAAGCCCAAGTGGACGTTATTTACAACACATGCCACCAAGAAAAGTTCAGATTCCTTTGTAAAAACGCCAACAAATCAATAAAAAATGATAGACAAAAAGGGTGATATATTTAAGCAATGAAAATAAGCTATAGCTGCATATAACAACATGGATAAATCCTACAAACAGTATTGAGTGAAAAAAGCGTAACACTAAAGAACACAGACGGGATGGTTCCACTCATATGAAGCTTTAAAACAGGTAAACTACGTAATACTATATAGGGATGCATATGCATACAGGTAAGACTGTACAGAAAAGCAAGGAAATAATTATCGCAAAAGTCAAAAAAAGTAGTTCCCTCAAGAGGAAAGAAGAGGCCATGCCACTTCTGAGAGATCAGAGTCAGCTTCTAGGGAACTGACAATATTCTATTTCCTGATTTGGACACAGGTTACAAGAGTTTCACTTTATAATTTATGGGCTTTATACACTCTTCTGAATGTATATTGCAAAAATAAATAAACACATCTTCACAACCACACCTACATTTAGCAGGAAGAGGAGTTCACAGACTCCCTCAGTCCATAAAACCCAGATGTATGGTGTCAAGTTATGGGAGATCAAAGAAAAAGAAAACCTAGATTGTAAAATGGTGGGGGAAGAAGGAAGCAGTGAGAACCAGAGAGGCGAAAGATTAGAAAGACAGACAATAAGCAGAAGAAACACGAAGCTTCTGGGTCAGTTCACTCTCTCACTTGGACAGAGCACAACATCTACCACAAATCCAACTAACAAATGCCCAAGCTTGGTAAGGAATGCAATGGTGTCTGAAAACACGTGAACTAATGACGGGAAAGAGGAGCACAGCCTGTAAAGAAATGTGAAGTATTAAATAATGTATCCCAAAAAAAAAAGAAGACCAATTGTTTCAAGTTTAACCCTCTGCCCACTCCATAATATTTCTGTCCCTCACCCCTTAATGGAAACAGGGCATACTACATGGTTAGAAACTGCAAACACGGGGCGCCTGGGTGGCACAGCGGTTAAGCGTCTGCCTTCAGCTCAGGGAGTGATCCCAGCGTTCTGGGATCGAGTCCCACATCAGGCTCCTCCGTTATGAGCCTGCTTCTTCCTCTCCCACTCCCCCTGCTTGTGTTCCCTCTCTCACTGGCTGTCTCTATTTCTGTCAAATAAATAAATAAAATCTTTAAAAAAAAAAAAAAAGAAAGAAAGAAAGAAACTGCAAACACCAATTTCTAAGTGAAAACATATACAATGTCATGTCCAGCAAAGTATTATCACAGAACCTAGAAAAGCTTGGGATAAACACACATATTGCAACTAAATGATGAACATATATCTGGATCATATCTAGTCTGACCTCCAATACTGTTCACACTACAGTCCATTGTAAGAGAAAGTGAAGCTTTTTGCTGAAGGTAATAGGAATCCAAGGCAGCCTACACTGTTTAAATTAGCAAATCAATGGAGGTACATCTTTGTAAAGTTTTTTCATTGTATTCTTGCAAGAAATATTAATTCATATCCAGCAATTGCCCATGATTTCATTAGTCTGGATTATACTGAACAAAACTATCAATTACTTTCAAAACGACTGGTGTTCACGCAGAAAGTCAAATGCCTTATTTCGATGCAAAGTCCTAGTAATGGGCATCAAGAATTATTCTTAAGGTTCCAAGATCCTACCAACAGCAAAGTGACTATTTCCTTTATGTTCCACTAAATTCTTTCCTTTCATCCCATTTTCCATCCCTCATTGGTTCCCCACAGACCTGTTACCTTCTCTTAATTCTCCAACTTTCCCTCGGGTTAAAGGGAGCCCCATAGTAAAGCTTCTCCACGACTTGATGGAATGTTTACAACGGTCCATTTTCTAAAGAGGCTTTAATGAATCTTTCTCCTCTAAGTCTTTCTCACTTCTCTCCCTCCTGCTGTCATCTCCCTAAGTTTGTTCTTCCCTCCAGTTTGCAGATACGTAGCTAATCCAGTTGGAACCAAAGGCCAAAGAATTTCCTCTCCATCATGTTTGGTAGAAAAGCTGCCCCAGGAACAGAGAAGGGGTGTGGATCTACACTTACCCTTCCACTTAAGTTCCAAACTACTGATCCGAGCCGCCTTTGTGCACCCAAAAACACAAAACCATAAAAGTAACTACAGACCCAAAAATGAGTCTCGGTCGAAACGAACTGCCTTTTGGCATGCTATATCCTGGACTGAGGGGGCTCACAAAAGAACTCTAAAGCAAGTGCTATAGATAACTGGTGAGCTCGGGTGGTGGGGGTTGGGCAGAATCAAAGGTCCGAAGTTCAGGAGACACGCAACCAGACTTGACTCTCAGCACGCGGTTCGACCTGGTAGCGGCCGGGCAGGCAAACCCATCGGGAGGGGTCGTCCCCCGAGACTGCTAGACCCAGAGAATCCTGCACCGGCCTCTGACTCATCTGGAGATAAGTAATCACCCGGGCCACCAAGTTCAAGCCAGCAGCTCCTGGATTTAGTGCGCACGAAACCTCTGTCGTTTCGGCTCCAGGACCACTAGCTGGCAGACACCAGTTCGGATTTCCTGGGGGCTCGGCCCGAAAGTGAGGATGAGGATGGAAAAGCCACTCTCCCTGCGTCTCCCCCCGCAGAGTGGAAGATGCCGGTCCCAGCCGGACGGGTGAGGGAGCGGCCGCCGTCCCGGGCAGGAGCGGCGCGGCCCCGGGGCGCCCAGCCCTCGGTCCCCTCCTCGCCCGCACCCCCTCGCGCTCCCCACGCCCCTCACCTGCGGCCGAGTGGCCCGACAGCGCACGGCCCCGGGCGCGGCGCGGGCCCCCGAACTCGCGGCGTTCGCGCAGCTCTTCCTCCTCGTCCTCCCGCCGCCGGCCCTCAGCCATGGAGGAGGCGCGGAGGCGCAGCCCCGGAACGGCGGGCGAGCCGTGGGCCCTGGCGCCGGGTCCGCAAGCACCGGGCGCTCCACGCCAGCGCCCTCGGTACCCGGAGGGAGGCGGCGGCGGCAGCGGCAGCGGCTACCTCTGCGGACTCCACCTGCAGCCCGCGGGGGAGCGGCCTGGCTCGGGCCGGTTTCCCCGCCTCCTCGCGGCGCACCAGCGGCCTCCTTCTCCCAGCTTTCAGTCTCCCACTCGCTTCCCCCTTCCTCCTTCCCTTCCCCGCCCCGCAGAGTTGGAGCCGGGATGGGGCGGGCTGTGGCCAGGCCTCGCCTCCTCGGGGAGGGGTTACCGCCGCTGGGGCCGCCCCACAGCCACACGCTGGAACCGCCCGCCCGACCAAAACAAACGTGTACAAAATAAATAAATGGGATAGGAAGCCGGGAAAGAGGAGGTGGCTTGGCCTCTTCCTGCCCTTTCACAATATTCCGGTGTCAACAGGAAACCCATTTGCTTGACACTTGAACAAAGGAAGAGGAGGAGGGGGAGAAGCAACCTTCCCTTGGCTGGACTTGGAGAGACTTTGTCAGCTGGGAGCCCTGAACTTGGAAACAAACTTGGAGTTTGATCGAGCCTCTGGGCTGCACGCTTTTTTTCTTTTCCTCTCATATCACCCTTTTAAATGGAGTCTCGCCGGAACACAGGATTTTTAGGGCAGTGAAATGATTCTGTATGTTATAACGGGGAATACATATGAATATACATTTGTCCAAACTCATGGCATGTACAACAGCCAGTGAACCCCAATGTAAACTGTGGGCTTTGGGTGATTATGATGTGTCAGGATAGGTTCTTCAATTGTAACAAATGGATCACTCTCTCCTGGATGTTGATGGGGGGGGCGGGGGGAGCTGTGCAAGGGGGTTATTTGTGAAATCTCAGTCTTCCACTCAATTTTGCTGTGAACCTAAAATATAAAGTCTAATTTTTAAAAATTGTTTTTATTCCAGCCTCGCTGGGTTCTACTTACCTTAGGGTTACGAAGTGGCCACAAGCCCTAGAAGAAATGTATTTAAGAGACTCCTACCTGATTAATTGTAGAGAAGTGATTTGGCGCCAGAGTGAAAAACTGTAATTTGGAGCCCTTAGCTATGAGACCGCCCCCTGTGAATGATTTTCAAAGGTGAAAAGAAGGTGTAAAAAAGTTATTATGTGTATCTGTATAGTACACACCTTAGGTTCTGGATTTGCACATACACACGTTCTCACGGAAAGGGGCAGATCCTGGAATCTCAGAAAAATACCGAAAGGACAGGCAGGAACATTGCCTGGACCTGAACCTGTAGGAAACTCCCTGGTGGAATGAGCAGGCCTTTATCTCCAGCTTCATGCTCTATTTCTGAGAGATTGTAAGAGTTCCTGATGTCAGCGTGTGAGAGAGAAAAAGAAAGGGAGAAAAGGGTCACTGAAAATAGAATTGCCTGTGGTACCTGAGTGCAGTTTCTTTGCCTTTTCAATAGTGGTTGTTGCTGCCTGAGAAAATCTTTCTGCTTTTAGGCAGATAAGAACCACAGTTGATTTTGTGGAATTGAGGTCAAATCCACAAGTTAGAATTTTATTATTGCATACACAGTTAAATAAGTAGACATCTGGAGAACTTGAAATTAAACTAGGGGAAAAATGTCCTGGACCTGTCGGGTTGCTCTAAGTGCTTGGGTTTACTTTAAGTGAAAGCCTGTTTGTCACTTACCTTCAAGATGAGGAATCACTGGAAGGCTCCTGCTCTGACAACAACACAACTTCACTGAGCTATGAGTCACTGCTGTGAGTCTCTGCTGTTATTCAGATTCTTGGTTTGAAAAGGCCTAGGGGTTCTGGAAATCAGAGTTTTCAGAAACCACCTCCTTCTTTTGGAATGCATGCTCAAGCCCACTTTACATTCAGCAAACATTTAGGGAAACTGTTGTGTGCCAAATACCACACTAAGTGCTGTAGGGAGACTCAAAAGACAGAAAAAATATTTACTTTCAGGCCCTGTGGTAGGTGTTTTTCAAATTGGTTTTCCCATTTTATTTTTTTATTTTTTAACATAAAATTTACCATCTTAACCATCTTAACCCCCACACCCAACGTGAACTCTTGACCCCAAGATCAAGGGTCATATGCTCCGCTAAGCCAGCCAGGTGACCTGGTTTTCTCATTTTAAATGAAAAAAACATATTCCCTATTCTCCAGTGACAGAGAAAGATTTATCCAGTTTACCACAAAACAATAGAGATATGACCTAAGCAAAGGGTGCCAAGATAGTTTAATGGAGAAGGAATTACCTTAAAACTGGATATTCATGTGCTAAAGAATGAATTTGAACCCCTACTTCTTACCATATCAAAAATTAACTTAAACAGGATCATAGATCTAAATTTAAGACATAAAACTATTAAGCTCCTCAAAGAAAACACAGGATTGAATTTCTGTGACCTTGGCTTAGGCAATCATTTGTTAGGGTGACACTGAAATGTGTAAGTGACAAAACTAAAAGTAAATTGGATCTCTCCAAAATTAAAAACGTTTGTGCTTCAAAGGACATCATTAAGAAACTAAGAAGACAGGGGCACCTGGGTGGCGCAATTGTTAAGTGTCTGCCTTTGGCTCAGGGCGTGATCCCAGCGTTCTGGGATCAAGCCCCGCATCAGGCTCCTCCACTAGGAGCCTGCTTCTTCCTCTCCTCCCCCTGCTTGTGTTCCCTCTCTCGCTGGCTGTCTCTCTCTGTCAAATAAATAAATAAAATCTCTAAAAAAAAAAAAAGAAAGAAAATAAGAAGACAGCCCTCAGAGTGTGAGAAAATGTTTGAAAATCATATATATGATAAGGGACTATATAAAGAACGTACAACACAACAATTTTTTAAAAATTTAAAAATTAAAAAAAAATTTTTTTTTAATTAGCCCAACTTAAAAATGGACATTCTTGGGGCACCTGGGTGGCTCAGTCAGTTGAGCATCCAACTCTTGATCTCAGCTCAGGTCTTGATCTCAGGGTTGTGAGTTCAAGCCCTGCCTTGGGCTTCACACTGGGCATGGAGCCTAGTTAAAATAAATAAATGGACATTCTTCAAAGAAGATATACACTTGGCCAATAAGAACATGAGAGATGTTCAACATCGTTAGTCATTAAGGAAATGTAAGTCAAAACCTTAATGAAGCATCACTTCACACCTCCCAGGATGGCTAAGATAAAAATATAGACAAGAATAAGTGTTGATAAGTATGTAGAAAAATTACAACCCTCATACGGAGCTGATGGGAATGTAAAATGGTACAGCCACTTTGCAAAACAGTGTGGCAGTTCTTCAAAAAGTTAAACATAGGGTTACCATTTAATGCAGCAGTTCTACTTGTAGGTATATACCCAAAAGAAATGAAAATATGTCCACACAAAAATTTGCACATGAATGCTCACGGTGGCATTGTTCATAACAGCGCAAAAGTGAATACAAATATCCATCAATTGTCAAATACATGAAGTATGGAATATCCATTTAATGCGATATTATTTAGCCATGATAAGGAATGAATTGCTACAACATAGATGAACCTTGAAAACATTACGCTAAGTTAAAGAAACCAGAGACAACAAACTGCTATGATGTATGAGTCTGTTCATATAAAGTATCCAGAGTAGAATAAGCCATAGAGACAGGAAATAGATCAGGAGTTGCTGGGAGGCAGAGGAGAATGTGAGGTCACAACTAATAGGTACAAGATTTCTTTTTGAGGTCATGATAATACTGTAAAATCAGAAAGTGGCAAAGGTTGCACAACTCTGAATGTACTAAGGGATGAATTTTATGGTATGTAAATTATATGTCAATAAGGCTGTCATTTAAATATTTTTGTACAAATATACGTATATAAATCACCATAAAAGCACAGAAAAGAAAGACCGGAGAGAGTACTGCACTCTGAAGTCATCATATTAAAGTAGAGAAACCAGATGGGAGTTACAAGCAATAACAATTTAATCATATGAAAGAAAACCAAAGGTGTGGCCAACTAGCAACTAAATAAACATACCAAAACATCCTACCCACCCCAGTGACACAAGAGCCAAACCCATAGAAGAAAAATGTTAAGAAACTTGGAATGAAAATTTACAGACTAAGAGAACAAAAGTCATCATCAAGGTAAATCTTTTTTTAAGGTATTTAAAAAAATGTTTTTGGAAGAGAGCCCTGATTATAAAGGAAACGTTCTTTGCTTCTCACTTTAAAGATATAGCAAAAAAAAGGGGGGGAATATACTATATCAAAACATAGATAGTGCAGTGCTTGGCAAATAGATGATACAATAAATATTTGTTTAATGACTGAAAGAATATAATTCCTTTTTTTCCTGCTGAATCACCAGAAGGCATGAGTCTCAAATCCTTTAACTTAAATAAAAAGTAAATATTTGGAATTTAAAATGTATAGCTGAAGACCTCAAAAAAGAAAAAGCAAGGATGGACAGAGGTATACAGCATCTTCAAGTTTTATTTCTTTAAAATATCTAAACCAAGTATGTCAGAATTTTAAGATTAAAGTAGGATGGTGGGTTCATGAGTGTTAATTATACTATTCTCCACATATTCCGTGTGCTTTTAGATTTTCACTATATTAAAAGAACTAAAAAGCAAAAAGCACAGTACAGTAGACTGCCATAGCTATAGTTTATCTTTTCCAGGGCACTCCACTGTACGGCATTCTCCTGGTGATATAGAGCTCACTAAAATGTCCCCATTTCTTTATACTCTTTATACTTTTTAATATGACTTTGTATCTCCTCCAACAAGAGATGGTTCCCTACCCCATGAAGTTCAGCTGGCTTTGGGATTTGCTTTGGCCAAAAGAATATGGCAAAAATGACAGTGTGTGAATTCCACATCTAGACCTCAAGAGGCCTTGTTTGCTTCAGCTTGTTCTCTTGAAAGCCTTTTACCACCATGTGAGCAAGCCAACATGAGCTGACTAGAGAATGAGACTCTCTGAAGGAAAAAGACCACTTGTCCCAGTGGAAGCCACCTGGACCAGCCCATGGCCAACAACCCCTAAGTCTGTGAGAGAAGCCAGTTGCGATCAGCAGAGCTGCTCATTTGCGCCACAGCTGACTACACAGACATAATGACCCGGCCGAGACCAAAACTATTGCCCAGCTGGCCTGTAACCTCATAAGCAGTAAGAAATGCTTAATATTTCATGTTACTGAGGTTTTGTGGTGCTTTCTAACACTGCACGTGCTGGTTTGGGATCCCCTGCAATCAATCACTGCAATAGAATTAGAGGTGCATAAATGTATTAGAGAGTAACACCTGTGAAAAGAACAGGGGAGATAGAAGGACGGGACAAGGAGAAGCGTCATATCGCTATGCAGGCCTGACAAAGCCCCTGCTGGTCCAGGACAATAATGGCTAGGCCCTTGCTCAGTCACTGGCTGAGGCCGCTTGAAAGCTGGGGCAGACACTGAGAAGCCACCAACAAGAGGCTGTCCGCTTACCACTTCTTCATATCTGGGCAGCAAGAGCGTTCTTGAAGGGCGTGGCCCCTCTCTGTGTCTGCCATTGTTCAGTCCTTGCACCCTGCAAATCCACTGCTCCATACGCATCCAGGGAGCAGCTCAGGGTAAGCTCCATCACTGTACATGGTTTTAGGGCCAGCACTAGCTGTCCTAGCCTCTCTTCTCTACTCTCTCCATTCTAAATTCCTCTTGCCCTCAGCTACCACCTCTGCTGGTCTTGGTGGCTTACCTGGTGGTATAACCCAAACTTTCATTATCAGAGTGTCTTAGCCCCCAGTAATCATGTCCTTCTCAGGCTCGGGTTGCTTCACTTCTCTGTTCACAATTACAATTGATCAAAGGAGAACCAAGAACCAAGAAGGTGACCAAGTGGCTCATCTGAGTTCTGAACGTATGCCTCCCTGTTTGCATTGTGTAGAATTAGCCTTACCTCCCATTGTTGATCAGAGTTAATTATCCGTGCCAGGATGGTCACTAGTCTCACCTGCCGATCCCTGACCACAAGGGGCTCAAAGCGCCCGGATGGCAGCCATAGTTTGTAATTCAATTGGACCCTCGCTATATCCTCTGGTGAAAGCACGGCTCTATCAACAACCAGAACCTCTAACCCTGTAGACCCCAAGAAGATCACTGGGGATGAAGGTAAGTGAGACTGCTCCTGCTTCTGCCACCTCATTTACAGATCCACATATCCTTCTGATTGGAGACACAGCACCATGAAAAGAAAAATCTTTGGTCTAATGTGTATACTGCATTCTGGAAGGTTAAGCCCCCTCTTCACAGGGGTTTTGCCTCCAACTTTGCACTTCAGCGATGGCCTCTTCCCTTATGGGAATACATATACACATACACATACATATATATATATGAAACTAGAGGTAAGAAGTGTAATGTATAATAGCTTTGTAAAATAAGTACCATTGCATCCATCAAAAACAAATCCATAAAGCACGTGAGCATAAAATCCAAATCTCTCAAAGTCACATTCACGGAACAAGTGATTATTATTAGTCCCACTCTTCCAATAAAAACGAAGCCTATATTGCAAAATCAAGACCAGGGCTCTCAGGAGCCATAGCTTCAGGTTCAAAACATAATAAAATACATGGACGTGTCAAAAATGAGAGTTCATTTCCTGACAGAAGGACATTTTTATTCAAACTCTTGACACCTCTGAAAAAGAGAAATGTTAGTGGTTTATGTACAGTGACCTAGAGCTTCTAATATTCTTTGGCCAAGTCAAATTTTAATCCTTTTCCTTTGCCACTTCTTTCTCTTTATTCCTGCCTACATTTTAACTTTTCAAAAATTTTCTTCTTTCCCTCCTCCCTCCTTCTTTCTTCCTGTTTGTCCATATCTCTTTCACTGTATTTCTCGTTGGCACTTTCTTTGGTTTTCTTTTCTTTTTTTTTTTTAAGATTTTATTTATTTATTTGACAGAGATAGAGACAGCCAGCGAGAGAGGGAACACAAGCAGGGGGAGTGGGAGAGGAAGAAGCAGGCTCATAGCGGAGGAGCCTGATGTGGGGCTCGATCCCAGAACGCCAGGATCACGCCCTGAGCCAAAGGCAGATGCTTAACCGCTGTGCCACCCAGGCGCCCCACTTTCTTTGGTTTTCTTAACTGCCGTGCGCCTCAGTTTCCTCATCTGTACAATAGGGATAATAATAGTGGCTCTCTCACAAGGGAGTTGTGAAGATGAGGAGTTAATATATTAGTTTGTTGGGGTTGCCATGATAAAGTAGCACAAACTGAGTGGCTTAAACAACAGACATTTATTGTCTCACTGTTTTGGAGTCCAGAAGTCTGAGATGAATGTGTTGGAAGGGCCATACCCTTTCTGAAGGTTCTAGAGAACGATGTGTTCCAGCCCTCTCCCCTTGCCTCAGGTAGTTCCTTGGCTTCTGACTGCATAACTCCAGTCTTCACATGGTGGTCTCCCTGTACATATCTCTGTGTCTAAATTTCCCCTTTTTATAAGGACACTAGTCTTATTGGATTAGAGGCTCACCCTACACCAGTATGACCTCATCTTAACTATATTTGCAGCTACTCTATGTCCAAACAATGTCACATTCTGAGGTAGTGGGACTTTAACACAGAAATTGGAATGGGGGAGGGACCAATTCAGCTCATAACACATATGTAAAGAACTTAGAACAGTTCCTGGCACATAAAAGGTACTACGTGAATATGTGCTATTTATTGAGTGCATACTATGTGTGGAGCACTGTGCTACATACTGAGGATGTAACATTAAGCAGACACCGGTCTATTCCTCAAGGAGCTCATAGTTTGATAAGATCCAAGGTAGAGATTATATAGGGTGACTATCATCCCAGTTTGCTCATCAATGCCTGGGAGCTGGAGGGTGGAAGGGGGTTCCTGGGACATAGGACTTTCAATGCAAACTCCCGGAAAGTTCAGGGCAAATCAGGCCAAGTCATTCACTCTGGAGGTAAGCAAGAGGTATAGGATCTAAGAGGGAAATAAGAGAGGTATAGTGGCAGGAACTGCTTGTTTCCCCCAATATCTGTTATCTCCTTGGCATTTGGTCATCACGAATAAAGACTGCATTGTTCAGTGTTCCATGACACTAGGCATGGCCATGTGACTAAATTCTTGCCCACAGGAAATGGTGTGTACAACTTCACAGAAATGTTTTAAAGGGAAGGGGCATGCCCTTCTTCACCTCTTTCTTCTATTGGCTAGAATTTGAGTATGATGGTTGAAATTGGAGCAGCCATCTTTAATCACAAGATAGAAACCAAATATTAATCTAGGAGCCTGGACCTCTAGTGATTATGGAGAAGGCATACCTATCAGACCCCATACATCTAGACTTCATTTATGTGAGAAATAAACTACCTTTTAATGCTATGATTATTTTGGGTTTTCTGTCATACAGTTAATTATATTCAATATACTACACATATTAACCTCTGTCTTAAATAGTCATGAGAGGAGCTAAGAGGGAAAGAGTTCTGCACAGAAGAAAGGCTGTATCTCATATCTGATAAAGGATTAGTATTCAAAATAAAAAAACTTTTAAAACTGAACACCCCAAAAAACAAATAATCCAATTAAAAGTGGACAGAAGACATGAATAAACATTTTTCCAAAGAAAACATACAGATGGCCAGCAGATATATGAAAAGATGCTCAACATCACTTATCATCAGGGAAATACAAATCAAAACTACAATGAGATATCACTTCACACCTCTCAGAATGGCTAAAATTAACAACACAGGAAACAACAGCTGTTGGTGAGGATGTGGAAATGAGGAACCCGCTTACACTGTTGGTGGGAATGCACACTGTTTAAGCCACTCTGGAAAACAGTAAGGAGGTTCCTCAAAAAGTTAAAAATAGAGCTACCCTACGATCCAATAATTGCACTAAGTATTTACCCAAAGGACACAAAAATACTGATTTGAAGGGACACATGCACCCTGATCTTTATAGCAGCATTATCAACAATAGCCAAATTATGAAAAGAACCCAAATGTCCATCGACTGATGAATGGATAAAGAAGAAGTGGTATATATATACAATGGAATATTACTCAGCCATCAAAAAGAATGAAATCTTGCCATTTGCAGTGACATGGGTGGAAGTAAAGAGTAGTATGCTAGGGCGCCTGGGTGGCTCAGTTGGTTAAGTGTCTGCCTTTGGCTCAGGTCATGACCCCAGGGTCCTGGGATCAAGTTCCACATTGGGCTCCCTGCTTGGTGGGGAGTCTGCTTCTCCCTCTGCCCCTCCCTCCCACTCATGCTCACTCTGTCTCAAAAATCAATAAAATCTTTTTAAAAAATAGGATGCTAAGTGAAATAAGTCACTAAGAGAAAGACAAACATCATGTGATTTCACTTGTATGTGGAATTTAAGAAACAAAACAGATGGATGTATGGGGAACAAAAGAGGCAAACCAGGAAACAGACTCTTAACTATAGAGAACAAACTGAGGGTTGCTGGATGGAAGGTGGTTTGGGGGATGGGTGAAATAGGTGATGGGATTAAGGAGGGCACTTGTAGTGATGAGCCCTGGGTGTTGTATGTAAGGGATGAATCAATAAATTCCACTCCTGAAACTAATATTACCCTGTATGTTAAGTAACTAGAATTTAAACAAAAACAAGGGGAAAAAAAGCAAAAAGGTCATATTTAAAGGCTTTAAAGCAAGAGAGTCTGGAATAACTTCAGATTTCACAAGGGTGGACTAAATAATCAGGAAAAGACCTATTATACAATACCCCTACAGTTCTTTCCCAATTCTAATGTGTGTGGGTTTTCTTACACTATCAAACAGCTCTTGGACACCACCTGGGTGTCCTATAATTCAACTCAGTTCTGGCACTATCTACTAAGGAATAGCATTGGACTAGAGGTTTCAATGACTTCTCCTCAGGTTTAATTAATTTGCTAGACTAGCAGCCATAGTTGTTATGGAATAGGTTAGATCGAACTCAGAGAAATCTTTTCCTTGCTAGATTACCAGTTTATTATAAAAGGATATAACTCAGGAACAGCCAGATGGAAGAGATGCATAGAATAGGGTATGGGGAAAGGGCATGGAGCTTACATGTCCTCTCTGATCATGTCACTCTCTCCAAATCTCCATGTGTTCATCAACCTGGAAGACCTCCAAACCCAGTCCTTTTGGGTTTTTGTGGAAGCTTCATTACAAAGGGATGATTGCTTAAATCACTGACTGTTGGCAACTGATTTAACCTCCAGCCCTTCTCCCCTCCCTGGAGGTCAGTGAAAAGACTGAAAGTTTCAGCCCTATAATCATCTGGTTGACTTTACTGGCAACCAACCTTTATCCTTTGGTGTCCTCCAAAAGACATCTCATTAACATAACAAAAGATAACTCTTCCTCTCTCTTCACAGGAAATTCCAAAGGTTTTAGGGGCTCTTTGCCAGGAGGAAGACCAAATCTATATTTATTATAAATTATAGTATCATTCCCCTAATAAAGTAAGGGAAATCTCCCAGGGCTAAAAATGAAGAAGGACCTATGACCAGAGTGTTAATAATAGCTGACACACATACAGTACTATTCTAAGTGTTTTAAATATATCTTAACTTACTTAATCCTAACAACAACCTTACTAAGTAGATACTATTTTGTTAAAAAGAAACAACAGGTCTAAAATGGAGTCACTTGTACTAAGCCCCATGCTAAGTCTTTGTGCGAACCAAGAGTTAATACCTAACCTAATTGCAGTTTCAGCCTCTCCCATGAATGTCTTAACCAGTCAGTCTGGAATTTCCTGGTCAGCACTACTGAGGCAATCTACCTGATAGACTCCTTCCATTCCCTAAAAGAAGGCGACCTTGCCTAAAATATCCACTCTTCTTCTCCTTTTGCATATAAAAGCCTCCCATCTTGTACAGGTCTGTGGAGCTCCTTTCTATTTGCTAAATGGAATGCTGTCCAATTCATGAATCATTGAAATGGGTCGGTTAGATCTTTAAATTCACACAGTTGAATTTTTTTTAAACAGATTTTGTGGTGGAGATGGAATCCAAAATGAACTTCCAGTAGCATTCAGAGACAATAAGAAACAGGAATGGTACCCACAAATCCTTTTGAGTTCTGTCCGTCTCACCATTACTAAGGGCCATGAGTAAGTTTCTCTTAGTTCTGAGTTCTGCTGTCTTTGCATCAAGCTCTGGATCTAACTGGCTTTCTGGTCACTTTCACTTTGGGAGCTGCTGGTAGTTCAGGTTGCAGTTATCATGTAATTAATGGAAACTCTTAGCCCTTGATTCTGTCCCAAGATCCAGGTGGGAACTGCTGGTGGGAGTTCACAGTTCTGCATTTATGTGGAGCCCCCCTGGTCCACAGTCCCCATTTGTTGAGGTATGCTGGTTCAATCCTTCCCCCGTTCCAACTTCCAAGGTGGGAATTGTTGTTGTTGCACATGGGGTCTTCTGTCAGCAAGAATGAATTAACATCTCTTCGTTACTGCTGATATATTAAGGTACACATGTTTGTCTTGTCTGGTGTAGATAAAGGCTATTTCTAGTGGGAATCTTGGAAGCAGCCACAAAATGGGCAGACACAAACCAAGCATTTAAAAGCTGTGAAAGTGCTTTCCACCTAATCCAAAGACTCATGCGTTAGGATAAGTTGGTTATGGTATAGGTTAGATTGACACTGGGTCATTCACAACCTTGAGAAAATTTCCATGCAATGATGTACACTGTATAACATCAAACAATTTCCAACCCAGTGCCACATCCTTATCAAGTATTATATCCAAGAGACCCAAAGGCTTAGATAGATTAAGATAGGTAGATCCTTAAACTCCAAATAATCAAGTGTGCCACTTTCCTACACACCTGGTTGTTTCATGTCTAAGAACTATACGGTCCCCAAAGCTCTAAATATCTACAAAAGTGGCAAAATCTTACTAAAAACAATACAGAATTACAATGGCCATTATGGGGAATATTCCAATTAGACAAGAGCATTAATTTAAGAAGTACAGTAGAAAGCAAGGGTTCCCAAAGTAAACGAACAGAAATACCTATTTTAAATGGTATGCAGAAGCTTCAAAACGAGTTTATGATTCCAAAATAACTTCATTAAAAGATTTGTTACAAAAGGCAAATGAAAAATTAAAGACACAAGAGGTACCTAGAACAAGATGATAAGTCTGACTGATGTGACTTCTACTGAATCCCTCTATCCTTCCTTCTCTGAGTACTCATGCTTCATTAACTCTTTGAACTGACTTCCCACTCTGAAGAGGCTATTGAACAGCTACCTTTAATAATAAAACTACTTGAGGTTATAGGAGATCCTCCTAAGATATTTTCCACTCCTTGATCAAATACCCAAGTAAGGGCCATGGTTAAAGGATTTCCTAAGCCCAGGGAGGACCCCCAAAAGTTTTCTGAAGAATTTGGAGTTATTATCCAGACCTATAACCCTGGACTGTCAGATCTTTATCAGTTTCTGCACATGCTAGGGGAACCTGGTGGAGCCCAGAAATGGATGCAGGAAGCAGGATGGTATAACCTGAAGGATGATACCTGAGATCCAAGACATTCAACATGGTTCCCTCATGGACCAGAAAAAGCTCATAAAATAGGAACTGATCTTTAAAAGTCATTGCTAGAGTCTTCCCTGCTCACATTGATTGGTCTATTATTCAAACACAAAAACAAAGGAAGATGATGAATCTGTGGGAGACTTTATTTTTTATTTATTCATTTTTTAAAAAGATTTTATTTATTTGACAGAGAGAGAGAGAGAGAGAACACAAGCAGGGGGAGTGGGAGTGGGAGAAGCAGGCTCCCCGCACAGCAGGGACCCCAATGTAGAGCTCTATCCCAGGACCCTGGGATCATGACCTGAGCAGAAGGCAGATACTTTACCAACTGAGCCACCCAGGCGCCCCTGTGGCAAACTTGAAAGCTCATCTGGAAGCTCTCTTCCTGTGGTACTCCAGGTTCCATACAATACATGAGGTCACCCAATGTGCTCTAGCTGCTCTGTTCGTAGATGGGTTATCTCCTGAGATTAGTGGATTGATAAAAAAGCAGAAAGTAGGATGAGAGGTTAACAGTTTGAGTGAACCTGTGACACAGTTGAGTACTTTGAAAGGACTTTGGAACAAGACTAAAGTCCACCAAGCTACTGGCCTTACAGATAGAACTGCTCCAACACTATGCACTTAAAGTAACACTTGGACTCCCCTCCCCCGCCACTCACTGCACACATATAAGGGTCCACCATCAAAATGATGGCCTAAGGGTCAATGTTTCATTTGCAATCAACTGGGGAAAAAGTGTCTCCAAGACTCTTACACAAATTCTTCAACATCAACTCAAATGAAGTAGCTCTGTAGTCAGAAGGTGATAATCAGAAGTTGATTGAAGTTGCAACCCAAATCTTTGAGGTATTAAAAGCAACTGTCCCTACCTTATAAATCTTTACAAAATTGGAAAAACAACTTAGATTCAAGTTCTTTTATAACTAGTGAGTTTTGTACTGATTCATGGCAGTAATTCTAAAATGAAAGCTGCAAGGCCTCTGCATCTCTCTCTCTCTATATATATACATATATATAAACTGTAGATGTATGGAAATTTTCTACCTCTGGATGGTATTGCCAAAATTAATTTTTATAAGAGCTGTATTTAATTGGCTTAAAGACAATTAAGTGCTTATATAAATTAAATTCTCAGAAATATAATGGAAACTAACCCAAATGAATTTCAAGTTCACATGACCTGGGAAAATATTTGGTATTAAAGCTAATTTAAGGTTTATTGATTTAATTGCAACAGATATGCCTTCAGAGTTATTAACATTAAAAATAATAGAGACACACAACTTTAATTCTACCTAGGCTACTAAAGGTCAAATGAGTTCATGTTATCTCATACAAATTTGTCAAAAAGAAAATAGCTGGGGATTATAAATGATTTTGTCTAATGTCTCATCAAATTTTTAGTAGGACAGAGTTTTTAGGTGAGCTTTTAAGACCGTTTCCCCAGATCTTTTTGGTGACTTGAAACCTTAAGTTTTTGCTAACTTATGTTAAAATGACAAGTTAAGTTAAATTCGTGGAATGTCCAGATCTTTGTGTTTATCTATTTTCGAATAAGATAAAATACCGAAACATTAATTATTGAACATAGGTTTATTCATTTTTTGCTTCCTTTTATAGAAGAACTCAAGGTATTTGCATCTATTAGTAAACATGTTCTGTGCCCTGCTGAAAAATTTACTATGAGAAACCATATGTTCCTAGAAATTACAAAAGGTATTTATAAATTTGCAAATCCAGAACATTAATGTGAAAGACAGTCCACAACTGTTTACTTCTTTATTTTTACTAGGAATAAAGTTTTTAAGGGTTAAGAATTCTAATATATGTAACTAAAACTACTAGAAATAAGGGAAGCATCTCTGCAAGGAAAGTAGGATGTGAGTTTTCAGTAAAAGAAAGTATGAGGAATGGAAATGTATTTTTATTGAGGAAAAAGAAGGTAATTTTGTTCTAAAGAGAGGCTGGAAATTTCAGAATGGGAAAGAGGAAAACAGGACAAAACTGTAGAGCGTTCATGGAAAACAGAATTTTGAGAAAGGAATTTTATATGGGTTCAAGCTGTAAAGACTGCATGAATTTGTTACAAGTATTTTAAAAATAAGCTATAATAGGGGTGCCTGGGTGGCTCAGTTGATTAAGTGTCTGCCTTCAGCTCAGGTCATGATCCCAGGGTCCTGGGATGGAGCCCCACATCGGGCTCCCTGCTCAGCAGGGAGCCTGCTTCTCTCTCTCCCTCTGCCCCTCCCTGCCACTCGTGCTCTCTCTCTCTCACTTGCTCTCTCAAATAAATAAATAAAATCTTAAAAAAAAATAAAAATAAAAAGATTTGTTCTCTCTCCTTATAAAAAGGAAGACGTTAAACTGCTTAGACGTATTTACCATGTTAAATTATAGGGGAAGCATTGTCAAATAAGAAGTAATACTAAGCATTCTTTATATTGTATTTATGTAAGTCTATGGTATAAGTGTCCCAAAAATTGTATGGAACTCCTAGAAATCTGAATATGTCCTGGCAAAATGATATCAATCATAATTCCAGTTACTATTATAAAATATTGTGTCACAAAAATAAACAAATTTCATACTTAACTCCATTATAGTAAACTCTCATCAGATCTTTAATAATGGGAATTTTTAAGTCTTTTGTCAGTTACAGAGAATTATTGTTTTAGTCTGATGCTTTGCAAAGGTAGAGGTTTATCTTCAAGAAGATTCATGGAAAGGACTCTGGCAAACACAGGTTTCTGATAACTTTATGATCATAAAATTGAACTGGGAAAGAATTTCCAGAACTAATGGAAAAAACTGGACTCAAGCAGAACAAGAGTAGGTAAGATGGAACTGAGTGAACTGAGGAATATGATTATAATTTTTATGACTTCTTGTTTGAAACAGCTCTGGTTAATGTTTTGTTTTTCCAGATTTGAGGAAACGTTAAGCTATCCATGACTTACAGCAATTTGGTAAAGTGTACTATTGTAAATGAAGATGAAACATTTATTTTTTTCTCCATACCTGCTCCCTTCAGAATTCAGAAACTCCTGAGCATTCTTTTTGTGGGAAAACTGTTAGTTATTTACACAAATTCAGTAAGAATCTAAACTCCTTATAAAGGGACACGCTTGGAAACGTTAGTTATATTACCAAAGTTTTGACTGGAATGTCAAATTTGAGATAGAAGTGCATAGACTCAGATATGACCAGACAGTTTTAAGGAACTAAAGTTGGCTTTACAGATCCAATAAAGCCCCTTGGAAAAATAGACCTGATACCTTCCTTGCAAGGTTCCAACAAAGCAGGCTTAAAAAGTGCTCATATGGGGCCGTGGTCCTAGGAGCCTCATGGGGTGGCACTGTTACTCACAGTCAGGTAGTGGCAAAGTGCTGAGCACACAATGTGCCTTAGTAGCCACAGTGGGACCACTCCCACCATCACACCCCCTGAGCTGGTGCAGCCACCCTCACTGCCTCTCTGTTCTTCCTCACTTCTCTCACACCATGGCTGACCAGCCGATGGAAGAGCAAATTGCTGAGTTCAAGGAAACTTTCTCCCTTTTAGGCAAAGTTGGTGATGGCATCATCACAACAAAAGTACTTGGAATTGTCATGAGGTCACTGGAACAGAACCCAACAGAAGCAAAACTGCAGGATATGACCAACAAGGCAGATGCTAATGGTAATGGCACCATTGATTTCCCAGAATTTTTGACTGTGATGGCTAGAAAAATGAAAGATACAAACAATAAAGAAAAAATTCACAAGGCATTCTGAGTCTTTGACAAAAATGGCAATGGTTACATCAGCACAGTGGAACTATGTCATGTCATGACAAGCTTAGGAGAAAAACTAACAGATGAAGGAGTAGATGAAATGATCAAAGAAACAGATACTGATGGAGGTGGACAAGTCAACTATGAAGAACTTATACAGATGATGACTGCAAAATGAAGACCTATTTTCAACTCCTATTTCCCCCCTCTAGAAGAATCAAATTGAATCTTTTACTTACCTCTTACAAAAAAAAAAAAAGTTCATTTACTCATTCTGTTTCTGTCTAGGAAAGAAAAAGTGCTTGTATGGTCAATCACTACTCTTGCTGCACTTATGTCAATGATCACAGCAAGTTCAATGCAAACAAGCTAACTTAACTGTGATTATCTCTGGAAAAAAAAGAAATGTTAGATTCTAATCCTGTTAGTTGTTTTTGAGGTTTTGATTTATACCTGCAAATTGAACTGGATCCTGAATCTTTTTTTTTTTTTTTTTTTTTAATGTAGACTCCATGCCCAGCGTGGAGCCCAATGCGGGCCTCAAACTCACAACCCTGAGGTCAAGACCTGAGCTGAGATCAAGAGTTGGACTCTTGGGTGCCTGGGTGGCTCAGTCGTTAAGCATCTGCCTTCGGCTCACAGGGCATGATTCTGGAGTCCTGGGATTGAGGCCCGCATTGGGCTCCTCCACTGGGAGCCTGCTTCTTCCTCTCCCACTCCCCCTGCTTGTGTTCCCTCTCTCGCTGGCTGTCTCTCTCTCTCTGTCAAATAAATAAATAAAATCTTAAAAAAAAAAAAAAGAGAGAGAGAGAGAGAGAGAGTCAGACTCTTAACTGATTGAGCCACCAGGTACCCCTGGATCCTAAATTCTAGTTTCCTCAGATATTTGGCTACAACTCTCCAAACTAAGATATCCAATTTTCTCTCACTCTTCTGATTTGGAATCACTAAGAACAAAGACTGCCCTTGAATTTCCTTGCAAGAGAGTATTTTAGGTCCTCCTCACTACCCAGATGGTAGCCAAACTTTAGGGACTTGGGCATACATCTCACAGCTGAAGAAGGCTCTATCTAACATTTTGTTGTGTGCAGACACTGGAGACCTTTAAATCAAATTGACTAGGAAAAGCAATAGCTCACATTGGTGTAGACTGTTTGTGTCCAAGACACTGGATCAAGACTTCATATTTTAACTAAACATGAAACTCTTTCTTCTTCCCTTTTTTTCCTTTACTCTGGAACTGGCCTGGAAAGATAATGCCATCGTCTATATCTCCCAGGCCATTGCTAAGGGAGCAATCCTTCAAACTATTGGATTTGTCATCAAGAATTCTGGCCTGTCCATGATGCTACTGACTCCCTCACCCATTTCCCTGTCTCTAGTTAAGAACCCTAAACCCAGGAAAACTTGTGTCTAGGTTCTAGGCAAAAAAAGAAGAAGAAGGAGGAGGAGGAGAAGAAGAAGAAATAAGAAAAAAAGAAAGAAAGAAAGAAAGAAGAAAGAAAGAAAGAAAGAAAGAAAGAAAGAAAGAAAGAAAGAAAGAAGAGAAGAGAAAAGGAAAAAAAGAAGAGGAAAGAAAAAAGGTGGGGGGGGGGGACACAAAGTAACCAGAATAAAACTGCCTGTGTGGTCTACAGGACCTTAAACTTTTATTGGCCTCAATAACTGTCACTTTTCCAGGCCTGACTCACAGATTCTAATGGGAATTATCAGGAGGCATTCATGATTCAGGATTGGCTTCCTTTGTCAGGGCCCTACATCCCTGGTCAATAGTGAGTACAAATGAGACTATGATCAGGAATTTCTCCTTAACTCTCGAAATATTACAGAATCTCCTGTAATATTAGTTACAGTAGTTGCCCAACAAAAATCCTTTGACTCTCTGGACAAAATTGTTTTTGCTAATAGGTTAGCCCTTGATTATCTTTTAGTTGAGCAAGGGGATGTCTGTGCTATGGCCAACATGACCTGCCACACCTGGATTAATACTTCAGGGGAAAGCTGAAACTCAGTTACATTAAGATCACTGAGCAAATCACTTGGCTTCAAAAGGTGTCTCCTTCAATGGGGTCTTTCTTTGACTTATTTGATTTTCATTGATTTGGGTCTTAGAGACCATGGCTTTGAAGTGTACTCCAGATGATGGGAATTATCCTGCTTATGATAATCATAGAAATCTCCTTGGTGCATGTACTCTCTTAAGACCTTTAAATATATGTTTGCAGCCACTAAGCAAATGATCTCCCTAAGACTGGAACATCAGAAAAGGAACAAAGAGAATGACCAACTTAAAAGTTGTGAACCAGAAGGCATGGCCTGTGAATTATCACAGTGATTCAGCCAAAACATCACAACCCATGAATACTACACACAGAATCAACATAGACTCCAAGAACTTCAGAATGATAGCTAAGAGTGGTGCTAGTGCCTTAAATTTGGAACATATCTCTCAGTTAAACTGAGAGCTGGATCAAAAGGGGTTAATTGTTAAAAAGGACAGGAAAGCCACAAATGGAGTCACTGTGCTAAGCCCCATGTCAGCAAATGAAGATTTAATGCCTAACCTACTAGGCCTCTCCCAGGAATGTAATGTTAACCAGTCAGTCTGGAATTTCCTGGTCAGGACTAGTGAGTTAATCCACCTGCTAGACCCTTTTGTCCCCTAAAGGAAGTTCACCTTACCTGAAACAATCCACTCTCTTTCCCCTTCTGCCTATAAAAGCTTTCTGTTTTGGACTGCTCCTTGGAGCTCCTTTTTATTTGTTAGACAGGATGCTGCCTGATTCATGGATCATTGAATAAAGTCAGTTCGATCTTTAAATTTACTCAGTTGAATTTTGTTTTTAACAATTTGGATTCTCATTTTACAGATAAGGAAGCTAAGTCACATAAAGGTTATAGAAGACACAAGGTACATGGTAGGAGGTACATGGATGTCAAGCCAGAATCCCAGAAAAGAGAAAACACTTGAGGAAAGGCAACTTTTGAAAAGGTAATGACTGAATATTATCCAGAATTATAAAAATCATGAATCTTCAGATTAATGAAGCACACCAAATCCCAAGTAGATCTCTAAACCAATACTAATACAAAAAATAGTAGCTAACATTTATTGAGTACTTAAGAGTTAGGCCCTATTCTAAGTGAATTGTATACTTTTTTATTAATATTCACAACAACCTTACGAGATAGGCCCTGCCCTTATCCCCAGTTTGCAGATAAGAAAACTGAGACAGGTCAAGTAACCCTCCTAAGATCACAGAGCCTGCAAATGGTCGAAGCCAGGATTGCAACTCAACTATTTGATTCTGAAGAATACACTTTTCACACCAAGAAGAGAAAAAGTTTTAATATTACTTTATGCCCTACATCTTAATATTACACCTTAATGATCGTACATCTTAATAGTCTATGCCCTCACGACAAAGTGTGGTCCATGGACTAGTGGCATCAGCATTACATGACACCATGTTTAAATACAGAATATCAGCTCCGCTCTAGACCTACTGAATCAGAAGCTGCATTTTAATAAGACCCCCAGGTGATTCACATACAAAGCTTGAGAAGTACTCGTCTGTGTATTCACAAGCCCAATCCTCTTGCAATATATTAACAAAAGTGTCTAACTTTAACCCTTTGATGCAATTGCTTGTAGTTTTCTGGTATTTTACTGCAAACTCCTCCAAAGTAGAGACTGTGTCTGCCTTGACTATGACTGTGTCCTTAGTGCCTGACATCAAGCTGGGCACCTAGTACATTCCCAATCACCAGTTTGGTTAGATAAGTAAATAAATATTGGCAAAAAATGGATAGTTTTTTATGGGAACAAGAAAATATGGTATTGAAATGGCCTCTGTTTCTTTGCTTTTGTCTAAGTTACCTTTTAAAAATATACCAGATTAGTTGATATTGGTAATGATTTCGAATTGTTCTGAGTTGAAATTCAATTCTGTTTCTTCTGTTATGTTAAAATCAATGCTAAACATAGTATTAAAATAATCAGGCAGAAATTAATTTTCATTTTTCCCCCCAGAAGAGTACGAATAACATTCAGCCCTTTCAGTTTAAAGTATATGACGACTTTGGGGCACCTGGGTGGCTCAGTTAAACATCTGCCTTCAGCTCAGATCATGATCCCAGGGTCCTGGGATCAAGTTCTGCATCAGGCTCCCTGCTCAGCGGGGAGTCTGCTTCTCCTTCTCCCTCTGCCCCTGCCCTCTGCTTGTGCTCTCTCTCATGCACTCTCTCTTTTGAATAAATAAATGAAATCTTTAAAAAAATAAAGTATATGGTGATTGCAAGAGTATAATAGAAATCAAAGGTAAATTTTCTTATTTCTACTTCTCAAATGAAGAAGCCATATGATGATAAAAAGAAATGCTCCCACATGTAAGCATTCCAACCATCTAGAGGAGAGAGCAGATGGGTTTTCTGTGAAGACTTGGACTCGGTCAATTTCATTTCCTGAAGTTGCTCTTCAAATTGGTGTTTATTTACAAAACACATTATGTATTGAATCTTGATTTACTGTGATTCCCTCTAATTTTGCTTTCAGAAAACAAACAGTTTTGCTTTTCTTTGCTTATGTTGCATCTCCATAGCAATTGTCAGAACTTCTCCTCAGCAACAAACCCACCACATTGACCTCAGCAAGACCAAAAATGTCTTACACAGAGCTTGTCTTATTTTGTATACTCCAAAGGGAATGTTCTGCTTCAGCAGTTCTTAGAGCTAAATATCATGAGCAAATTAGTGGGACTGACATATTTTATGAACTTCAGTATTTGGAAGCCCTTCATAGCCTGTGACCAGCCTCTACTGCCCACTGCCCCCCTCTCCACCGTCTATGCTCTATCACTCTCAACTTGTCACTGTCCCCAGTACACACTTCTCTTTAAGGTCTCTACCTTGGGATATGATGTTACTTCTGCCGGGACTATGGAGAAAGCAAGAATGTAGAAAGAACATGGGCTTTAAAGAAACTCAGATTCTTTTTTTTTTTTTAAGATTTTATTTATTTATTTGAGAGAGAGAGTGAGAGAGAGAGAGCACATATGAACAGATCAGGGCAGGTAGAGGAGAGAGAGAGGGAGAAGCAGACTCCCTCCTGAGAAGGGAGCCTGGTGAAGGGCTCGATCCCAGGACCCTGGGATCATGACCTGAGCCAAAGGCAGACACTTAACTAACTCAGCCACCCAGGAGCTCCTCAGATTCATTTTTTCATTCTGTGATTTGAGCAAGTTAATTAACTACTCTGAACTATTTATTGATTGGAAAAATAAGTGATAACAATATATAGGGGTTAGGGTTGTTCTAAGAACTAAGTGAAATAACGGTAATAATAGTTAACGTTAATGACCACTGGGATGCCTGGGTGGCCCAGTCGGTTAAGCGTTTGCCTTTAGCTCAGGTCATGATCCCAGGGCTCTGGAATCGAGTCCCGCATCATGCTCCCTGCTCAGAGGGGCGTCTGCTACTCCCTCAGCCTGCTGCTCCCCCTGCTTGTGCTCGCTCTGACAAATAAACAAATAAAATCTTTAAAAAAAAACATTTAATGAGCACTTATTATGTGACATTATTGTGCCAAGTGCCTGTATTATGTGAATTAATTTTTTAAAACATTTTATTTACTTATTTGAGAGAGAGTGAGAGTGAGAGCACAAGCAGGGGCAGCTGCAGGCAGAAGGAGAAACAGGCTCCCCACAGAGCAAGAAGCCCAATGTGGGACTTGATCCCAGAACCCTGGGATCATGACCTTCGCTGAAGGTAGATGCTTAACCCACTGAGCCACCCAGGCATCCCAAAGAGATACTTTTCCATACAACGTGACATGCATAGGTATGCATAGAGGAAGCGCATCTAACCCAGCCTGGGGAGGACAAGTGGCTAGGGTGGGGCAGTCTTACTAGAGGAAGTTATGCCTGAATTGAGTCTTGAAAATAAGCAGATATTAAGCAGACAAGGAAGAGAGGAGTGTGTAAGAAGAGACCTCCAGGCATGATCAAAATACAGAGGAGTGAATACAATATTCAGGGAATTGTAAGTAGTTGAATATTGCTGCGGACAAGAGAAAATGGCTGTAGGGACCACAGGTGAAACTGGCAAAGTAGGGAGAGGTGAAATTAAAAAGAGCATTTGTGTGCAATGCTAAGGGATCCACTGAGGGGCACCAGGGATCCCCAGAAGGATGTTAAGCAACAGACCGGGTAGCCACGAGGAAGATTGAGAAGGGCCTATCTTTTAGACTCAGCTCCTTCTCCTTATCATGCCCTTAGTCCCTGTGCGGCGATGCTCCTACCACTTAGACAGTTTGTTTCCTGGAAAGGCTCTAGGTGTTGGCAGCAGGTGAAGATTTGAAAGTGAAGATTTTGACAGCCAAATGGATGATGATGTGGGGCATGAAATGGAAACAGAGAAGATGGATGTTTCCTCAGGCTGCTCATGACCCATTGAGGCTGCTTTTCTACAACACAGACGCTTTCCACTTCAATCTACTACTCATTGGCTCAATCTTCAGGATACCATCTCCAAAATCCCTGGAGAGGAAGTAATTGAAATATTTAAGGAATACCACTATCATTGGTTTTTTTCCCTCATATTTTATCAACCACCATATGTGGTTAATATAAAAACTGAGCAGCGGGGCATCGGGCTGGCTCCGTTGGAAGAGCATGAGACGCTTGATCTCAGGGTTGTGAGTTCAAACTCCACGCTGGGTGTAGAGATTACTTAAATAAATAAATAAAGACTTAAAAAAAAAAACATAAAACCCCAACAACTGAACAGCAAGCAGAAGCCCAGATGTGTAGGAAAAAGGCGTGAAGGCATTATTAGATGATCTCAAAGATAAGCTGAACAGAATTTCTAGCCCATAGTCTGGCTTCAGCTTCCATGAAGTATATAAAAGACATTCTGGAGAAATCAGTGGGCAAGGTCATGAGTGAGATCTGGGAAACATACAACTTAATAAATTGGGACCACTGGCAAGTGGCCGACGTATAGGACATCTGGCAAGACTCTCCTGGGGGTCGGGGGTGGGGCAGAAGGTTGCTTTTTATTTTTTGCTTCTAAGTCCACCAGAGCGCATTTCCAGTTCTGGAGTAGGTCAAACCAGAAAGCTTCTGTGAGGTTCAATGAGTGTCCACAGTTTCTCTGGGCTGTAGTAGGTCATAGTGGGGTGGGGGGACAGATGGGCAGAATAGAAACTCCATCAAAACATGGATAAGGCAAAGCAAATACAAAAATCAACCTGGATCAGGCTCATTCAAGTATTCCATTCTCAGATTTTAAAAAGCGGAATGAAAGCAGTTGACATCTTAATGATAACCTCTTTCAGTGCATCTTCTCTCTGGAGCTGCAGGGCTTCAGTTTGCAGTTGCTGTCGTCTACATCTGGAACACAGCTGGTGCACCAGCACCTTGAGCACTCGCGTCACCTCTTTCCTTACTTGGGTATAGTTTCCTATAATCCATACCTTCTTCTTTCTTGGTGTATACTCTTTCTCTTTTTGATTTATCATGTCCTCCCTCCCTTAGCTTCTTAAGAAAATGTGCATGGAAGGTAAGGTTTTCGAGAATTTTTCTTCCTTTTCTTTTCTTTCTTTTGCAAGCACAAAGCCGTTTATTAAAGCAAAAGTACACTCTCAGGATGTGAGAGCTGGCAGGTTCCACAAGGTGGAACCAGCCCCATTATTCTTGATGGACAGTTTGGGTATAGAATTCTAAGTAGGAAATAATTTTCCTTCAGAATTTGGAGGCATTGTTCTATTGTTCTCAGAATTCAGGGTTCAGCATTGCTGTTAAGAAGCCTGAAGTCATTCTGATTCCTTCTCCTTTGTATATGGTTTTTCTGTTCAAAAGTTTAGAGAATTTTGCCTTTGTAAAAATATTGTTGGTATGTGTCTGTTGCCATTCATTGAGCTGGGTCTTTGGTGGGCCCCTTCAATCTGGCAATTTAGGTCCTTCGGTTATCTTTCACCTTAGAGGATTTCCTCCTTTGTTTGGTAATCCTAGTTTCTCCTTCATATTTAAGGGTGGGATAGCAAAAAGCTGATGAGAAGCAGGGAAAACCTATTGACCATGAATATTGCTCAAAGGTAATACGAGTAGGATCTTTGTTGGGGACTTCTACCCTCACCCCATCCCACCCCATATCACTATTTTTAAGGATTTTTTTCCCCCTTGGTCTAGTCATCTTCCTTAGAGAAGGCTTCTTCCATCTTATGCCTCTACCCTCACCCCATCCCACCCCATATCACTATTTTTAAGGATTTTTTTTCCCCCTTGGTCTAGTCATCTTCCTTAGAGAAGGCTTCTTCCATCTTATGCCTGAAAGGTAAGGCTTGACTTCCAGCGTATGAAGAATTGGGAGAGGATGTGAGCATTTAGTATGCCTACATTAATTAATTTCGGTTTTCTTACTAGAGTCTCCAGCTCGTAGAACTATGGATGAGAAGTGGTACACCTCCACTTCAGTTAGGGGAGCGGGAGAGGCTGTCACCCAGTAGAAACAGTCAGGCGAGAGGATATAAAAGTGGAACTACTTCTCAAGTAGCTTCCAACCCCCAAGTGAGACAAGAATCTAAAGGGACCCTGGGAAAAACTGCTTTTTTCAGTCATTTTGTATGTTCTCTTTTTTTGCTAGGACCTACAGCTCCCCCTTACACATGCCTTATTGAACAGATAATGCATGTGCTCCTTGTAAAGGTCAAGGATTTAATGATTTCTTTGGGGTCTTCCAGCACAATAGATAGCATCTAAAGAGTGACTGTGTAGGGTCATCAGGAATGTGTTTTTGAAGACCACCGGCTCATCAAGGCCCCTGGCTCCAGGGCATAAGTGACTTATGGAGGGCACGTAAACAACACTCATCTTTGTACCTGGATTGCTGAGAAGATAGGTGAACCAAATCAGAATCCTCAATAAAAGCCCCAGGCCCCAAATAAAGAGGAGACTTCCTCTTCTTTCTTTCCCAAGTCTCCCAGATTCTCTGTCTGCATCTACATTCTCTCTATGTCTTCAATGGTTTCTTTTTTTTTTTTTAATTTTTAAGTAATCTCTACACCCAGTGCAAGGCTTGAATTTACAACTCTGAGACCGAGATCATGCTCTACTGACCGAGCCAGCCAGGTGCTCTTCTCTCTGGGTCTTCAGTAAACTCTGCTGTCACCTCCTCTCTGCTCATGTTTAATTTCTACCCTGCATGAAGTCTAGGACCCTCTTGGCTGGTCCTGTGGGACCTCCTCTGGGTCCTCCAATCCAGCCAGCCTGCAGCACAACCATTTTCCTTGTTTCAGTCCTCCTACATCTTCACTCCATATCCAGAGGATTTTGCAATGCCACTAAGTTAGCATTTGGTTTTGTCAAGTCTGCCAAGCCCTTTATCACTGCTTTCTAGCTTCCAGAATTCTGTTGCTTTTGCTTCTTCTCCCTCTCTCCCCATCCTTATGAGTTTTAGTGGAGTTCTGGAAGGAGTTAGATTAGATACATCTGTCCAATCTATCATTTCTACCTGGAATTGACTGTCAAACATTCTAAAAAACTAAGATTCATTTGTCTAACAAATATTGAGTGCCTACAATATTTTGGGCACGTTGATAAGTGCTGGAGATGAACTATGAATTTATTTTCCATCATGACGATTGACGCTCTAAGGTCATGGTTTGAGAAGAAAAGGTCCCTTTCCTTGCCCTGAAGTCAGAATTTTGTTTTATGACGATTACTCTATGCTGGGTTTACTTGGTCAACTTCATAACTGATTCTGATTTTCTTTTTTTAAGATTTATTTATTTATTTGAGAGAGAGCGAGAGAGAGAGCACGCTCATGCACAAGCAGAGGGAGCAGCAAATGGGGATGGTGGGGAAAGCATCCCAAGCAGACTCTACATGGAGCACAGAGCCCGCGGTAGGTCTCAATCCCACAACCCCAAGATCACGACCTGAGCCAAAACTAAGAGTCGGATGCTTAACCCACTGAGCCACCCAGGAATACCCTGTAACTGATTTTTATCTGAAACTACATTCTAGAATCCTTGGATCATTTCTGATGTGATCCACCCATTCCCCCTCCCCCACCCTAGCTATCAGAATTTCTGAGTGTCTATAGGTTAATTGCCCTAATGCTTAATTCCAAGACTGTATGTGATGTCAGAGCTGATTTGCCTTAAAGACCAAAGTTCATCTTGAATACTGCCTGGGCAAAGATCAGGTGCTGATTGAAGGACGGGTGTGCAGTTATTTTAACAGAATCCTTACATGCCCTCCATTGTGTCTCTGTTCCTGGTGGGAATTTATTCTAGATCTGTCTTCAAGTTTGGCAATAAGTTTGATGATTACAATGGTAGAAGGATGCTGGGAGGGAGGCATGACATTTATCGAGTGCCTACTATGCGCAGGCAGTGGCCTTGGAACTTCACATTTACTAACTCATTTAATTTAATGTTAGTCTGTAATAAATCAATGAGCATGGCACAACCCTCCCGGAACAAAGCAAATTAATGCAAACACTTGTCATTTCTTTTCAGTCTCCTCACTCAGACTTCCTACTCCTGTTCTATATTTCTGTGTTCTATTTTACAAAATCTCTTGAAATCACACATATTTACACAAATCACACTCCTATGAGGGTGTGGGTATGTTGATAACTTTTGTCCACCTCATTTTTTTATTTCCGAGAGATGAACTGAGTACATCTAGCAGCCCAGCCCAGTGCTTTGATGGCAGGTGGGACCCCCCCATGGAACAGGAAGAGGCCCCATTGGGACCAATCCCCATGAGCTCGACAGGTAGCTAATGTTTTTGCCTGACATGCCTGTGTCTACACATGAAAGATTTTATTTGAGAAACCTTTCTTTTGGTCCCCAAACTTTGTCCTGACACTGAAAGGATGCATAGCCTTGTTTGAATGGATTGTGTCATTTGATATTTCTGGCCCTGCTTACTGATCAGAGTTCAGGATGAATTGGAAAGGAAAGAAAATGATCTCTGCTTGTTACTGGTATCTTACACTGACAAGGAACTGAAAGATCTCTAGACTTCTTAATCTTGTGCCTCGAGTTAGGAAAATCACACATTTAGGACAGCTATAAGTAATAATGATATTAACAATAACACCTTATTTTTGCATAGTTCTCAGGGGTTACAAAGCATTGTTACATGTACTAGTTCCTCTAATTAGCCTTGAATTTGGTTTTCTTTAATTTATTACTGTGTAATTCATATATCACTTTGTAAATGTATTAATGACTAACACAATAAACATGTTTTATCAACCAGCAATTTCCTAATCTCAATTTAAAGGTATAGTTTTTATACCTTTATATCCCTCTTCTCACAATAATAGCACCTGAAAAAATCTGTAGAACAAGGCCTGTGGCAAACAAGCTCTTTGAACTTTAAAGCTGTACCTTAAAACAGAATCGTAAAATCTCAGGGAGGAAAGAGAGGCTGAAGGTCAGCAGATTTAACCCCTGTCTAATCCTGTTCTACATTCAAATATCCTCCCCTGAGTGGGGAGGGCTTTGTTCTCTGCAGAAAACATTTTGCATTTCCTAGATGGAGGATTGCTTCTGGGGCGGGAGGGCAATTTACTGCGGGAGCTGGGTGAATAGGAGGCCGTGGATGCCTGGAAAAAGAGGAGAGAACGCTGAGAAATAAGAACTGCCTTGGGGGGGAAGACAGAAGACACTGACCCTCAGCAGCAGCCAAGCACAGTTGGCATTGTGCGATACACAGAGAGAAAAATGGACTTCACCCTTATGGCGTTTACCTCAGGGTGCAGGAGGAAGAGCCTTTTACATGAAGCAGTTAAATGAGGGTGTGCCAGTGAGTCACCCCTTGAACTCGGAGAAGTTGACTAATAAAATAAAGGCAAATACGATGACACTGGATGCAAATACTTCTAAGGGACCAAACAACTAGTAAGCCAGGTGCTATTCATCTAGAGCAGAACTGGAGATTTCACTCACCCAAGCAACGAATTCAGTAGCCAGTCAGAGGGGGTTGCAAGTTAAGACCCCAAAAGTAGGTCTGAGTGGGACTTGGGCTCCTAATCCCATTCTAAGGAGACACCCAAATTCAGCATGCAGAGAAGTTCCCAGTTGGGGAGAGGGCCTCACTGGGGCCTGGAAGTTCCGTAGCCAGGACTGCCCACTACCCTTTGCTGTGAGTGCGCCCTTAACATCAACCTTCTGCGTGATACTTGGTGTTGAAGGGGCATCTCCTCTGTGAAGCTCCCCTGAACATGGTCCCCCACCTTCCAGGTAGAGTTAACCACTCCTTCCTCCTGTTCCCCGAAACTAGATTTGTGTCTTGGCAGGTGTGGAGCCAAAAGACACAACCAAGCCAAAGAATGGGAAAAGGAAGGGTTTTACCTGCAGCAAGTAAAGGGGAACACCAGGGATGTTTCCCAAAACAGTGTCTCCCCAGTAGCAAAATCAGGGAAGTTTTAAGGTAAGCGTGCATATGTACTCATGAAGGGGCTTGTGCAATGGGGAATACAGCATGGAATTGGGGCAAAGGTCCTCTTAAGATGACTTAGTTCAGATCAAAGTCACCAGGGCTGGCAAGAGTCAATATCATCAAATTCAAGTAAGGGACAGGTGGGGCTAGGTAGGGAGAGATAGGTAGGGGGCCAGGGGATCAGCTCCCAGAATTCAAAATGTGGGAGATGAAAGGAAACCAGAGATAAGGGAATAAACCAGACCATCCAGTCCCAGGTGTCAGAGGTGGGGTCTTGTTATAACAGCTACTTGTGACCGTAAAAAGGAAGTAAGCCATCGAAGGGGTTATCACTAGTCCTTAGTCAATGGTACTAGCAATAGAGATGTTAAAAAGATTTAAGTTCCCTGGTTAGCTGTCTATAAAAGACCATCCCTAAAAGCCCTCAGTGGCAACCCTATCGGGACCCTTCACACTTCTGAGGGCTGTTTCTGTATCCTTGTTTAATAAACTTACATGGCTTTACTTACTCACTCTCCTTTGTCCACGAGATTCATTCTTCGACTCCGTGAGACAAGAACCTCGCATTCCCCCATCAAATTCTCTGGCCACTGTGGGTCTACTATCTGACTGCCCAAAGGGGTTTTGATCCTGCAGAGATAACTCAAGAGTGTGGAGCAAGTCAATCTCCACTTTTGAATACGACTAGTTTCTCTCCTGGCCTGATAGTGGCTGCTTATTCTTCCATTCTTTCCCAAGATGGCTGAGGGCCTAAAATGACTTTCCTTATGTCGAGAAAGCTACGTTTTTCGGGGGGTGGGGGGGGAGGCTCACTCTTATCTTACGAGATCCTCCCTTGAGATATTTCATTCCTCATTCTTGAGGGGTCACGGGCAGAGGTCAGGCTTCTGTAACGGCTTCCTGCTGAGATTGGGTGTTGTGGTCTCCCTAGTTAAAGAAGTGAATTCTTCTCCGGCTGCCCAAGCTAGATAAGCTTTTATTATCCCCTGGAGTGTTCCTTAAAGATTGTTTAAAGGACAATTTGAAGTTGAATTTGTTACAGTCAGGAAGTGACAAAGTTCACCAGCGGTTTGGAGACGCAGGGGTCAAACCATGAGTACCTCCTTCCTGGTACTTCAGGGATTTAACTCGCCCTGGTTAACCGGATTTTCTGCAGAGGCGCCGGAGAGCTGACAGTAGTTCACAGCTGTAGTCTGTTTGGTCCCCTTCTTTGTTGCCCGAGACAGGTTCAGCTGCCTTTTTCACTCTGGAATGGCGGACCCGAGGCCTTACTCCCCGCAAGGTAAAGGAAGAGCGGGTGGTTAGTGAGACTAAAGGCCCGTTCCGTAAGGGCTGTGGTTGGTCGGAGGGGGTACCTGTTTTCCGTGTCTTTAGATACACCCAGGTTCCTGGTTCGTAAGGATGGCTTTCTCTTTCTGTGGGGGCTGGGAAGCTTAGGTTGGCAGGTGGCCCAGTCCAGCCACAGCTTTCCCTACCTGTATTTCATGTTCCATAGTGTTTCCTGTTTCCAGGTCGGCTTCAGGCCCCGCCCATGGGCCCCAAGTAGACGCGGATACAGAACACCCATCCCCGGGAAAGGATCCCCAGGCGCACATCATTGCAAAAGGACTGAGTTTTTACTTCCCTTTGGGGGCTGCCCTCACGCGAGTTAAAGCTATGGGCAGCAGCTTTAGCCATTTTCCTATGTTTCTCGGCATAATTTGGCCAATGTCGTTTTTATGGTCTGGTTAGTTTGCTCTGTTTTTCCTGAGGACTAGGGCCACCAGATAGCAGTTTCTGTTTTATACCTAAGGAGCGAGCTAATGTTACCGTCACTTTGGAGGTAAAGGCTGGTCCATTGTCACTTTGAACTGTTGGGATAGCCCCAAACTTGGGTTAATACTGTGTAGAAGGGCTTTAACTAGTTCAGTTTTTGTTGTTTTTAAGATTTTATATATTTATTTGACAGAGAGAGAGTCAGCGAG
>NW_024423453.1:39980935-39991569 GCF_017311325.1 Ursus maritimus
TAGATTTGTGTCTTGGCAGGTGTGGAGCCAAAAGACACAACCAAGCCAAAGAATGGGAAAAGGAAGGGTTTTACCTGCAGCAAGTAAAGGGGAACACCAGGGATGTTTCCCAAAACAGTGTCTCCCCAGTAGCAAAATCAGGGAAGTTTTAAGGTAAGCGTGCATATGTACTCATGAAGGGGCTTGTGCAATGGGGAATACAGCATGGAATTGGGGCAAAGGTCCTCTTAAGATGACTTAGTTCAGATCAAAGTCACCAGGGCTGGCAAGAGTCAATATCATCAAATTCAAGTAAGGGACAGGTGGGGCTAGGTAGGGAGAGATAGGTAGGGGGCCAGGGGATCAGCTCCCAGAATTCAAAATGTGGGAGATGAAAGGAAACCAGAGATAAGGGAATAAACCAGACCATCCAGTCCCAGGTGTCAGAGGTGGGGTCTTGTTATAACAGCTACTTGTGACCGTAAAAAGGAAGTAAGCCATCGAAGGGGTTATCACTAGTCCTTAGTCAATGGTACTAGCAATAGAGATGTTAAAAAGATTTAAGTTCCCTGGTTAGCTGTCTATAAAAGACCATCCCTAAAAGCCCTCAGTGGCAACCCTATCGGGACCCTTCACACTTCTGAGGGCTGTTTCTGTATCCTTGTTTAATAAACTTACATGGCTTTACTTACTCACTCTCCTTTGTCCACGAGATTCATTCTTCGACTCCGTGAGACAAGAACCTCGCATTCCCCCATCAAATTCTCTGGCCACTGTGGGTCTACTATCTGACTGCCCAAAGGGGTTTTGATCCTGCAGAGATAACTCAAGAGTGTGGAGCAAGTCAATCTCCACTTTTGAATACGACTAGTTTCTCTCCTGGCCTGATAGTGGCTGCTTATTCTTCCATTCTTTCCCAAGATGGCTGAGGGCCTAAAATGACTTTCCTTATGTCGAGAAAGCTACGTTTTTCGGGGGGTGGGGGGGGAGGCTCACTCTTATCTTACGAGATCCTCCCTTGAGATATTTCATTCCTCATTCTTGAGGGGTCACGGGCAGAGGTCAGGCTTCTGTAACGGCTTCCTGCTGAGATTGGGTGTTGTGGTCTCCCTAGTTAAAGAAGTGAATTCTTCTCCGGCTGCCCAAGCTAGATAAGCTTTTATTATCCCCTGGAGTGTTCCTTAAAGATTGTTTAAAGGACAATTTGAAGTTGAATTTGTTACAGTCAGGAAGTGACAAAGTTCACCAGCGGTTTGGAGACGCAGGGGTCAAACCATGAGTACCTCCTTCCTGGTACTTCAGGGATTTAACTCGCCCTGGTTAACCGGATTTTCTGCAGAGGCGCCGGAGAGCTGACAGTAGTTCACAGCTGTAGTCTGTTTGGTCCCCTTCTTTGTTGCCCGAGACAGGTTCAGCTGCCTTTTTCACTCTGGAATGGCGGACCCGAGGCCTTAAAACACATTATGTATTGAATCTTGATTTACTGTGATTCCCTCTAATTTTGCTTTCAGAAAACAAACAGTTTTGCTTTTCTTTGCTTATGTTGCATCTCCATAGCAATTGTCAAGAACTTCTCCTCAACAACAAACCCCACCACATTGACCTCAGCAAGACCAAAAATGTCTTACACAGAGCTTGTCTTATTTTGTATACTCCAAAGGGAATGTTCTGCTTCAGCAGTTCTTAGAAGCTAAATATCATGAGAGCGAAATTAGTGGGACTGACATATTTTATGAACTTCAGTATTTGACCCTTCATAGCCTGTGACCAGCCTCTACTGCCCCTGCCCCCTCCTCCACCGTCTATGCTCTATCACTCTCAACTTGTCACTGTCCCAGTACACACTTCTCTTTAAAAGGTCTCACAGCAGGATATGATGTTACTTCTGCGGGACTATGGAAAGCAAGAATGTAGAAAGAACATGGGCTTAAAAACTCAGATTCTTTTTTTTTTTTTAAATTTTATTTATTTATGAGAGAGAGGGAGAGAGAGCGCAGCATACGACAATTTCAGGGATAGGTGAGGGAGGGAGAGAGGAGAGAATCTCAGCAGACTCCCTCCTGAGAAGGAGCCTGGTGAAGGCTCGATCCAGGACCCTGGGATCTTGAAGGCTGAGCCAAAGGCAGACTTGCCAACTAACTCAGCCACCCAGGAGCTCCTCAGATTCATTTTTCATTCTGTGATTTGAGCAAGTTAATTAACTACTCTGAACTATTTATTGATTGGAAAAATAAGTGAAATAACAATATATAGGGTTAGGGTTGTTCTAAGAACTAAGTGAAATAAACGGTCAATAATAGTTAACGTTAATGACCACTGGGATGCCTGGGTGGCCCAGTCGGTTAAGCGTTGCCTTTAGCTCGAGTCATGATCCCAGGGCTCTGGAATCGAGTCCCGCATCATGCTCCCCTGCTCAGAGGGGCGTCTGCGCTGCCTCCCCTCAGCCTGCTGCTCTCCCCCCTGCTTGTGCTCGCTCTGACAAATAAACAAATAAAATCTTTAAAAAAAAAACATTTAATGAGCACTTATTATGTGACATTATTGTGCCAAGATGCCTGTATTATGTGAATTAATTTTTTAAAACATTTTATTTACTTATTTGAGAGAGAGTGAGAGTGAGAGGAGCACAAGCAGAGGGGCAGCTGCAGGCTGAGAAGGAAGAAACAGGCTCCCCACAGAGCAGAAGCCCAATGTGGGTTGATCCCAGAACCCTGGGATCATGACTGAAGGTAGATGCCCAACCCACTGAAGCCACCCAGGCATCCCCAAGAATACTTTTCATACAACGTGACATGCATGGGTATGCATGGGAGACGCATCTAACCCAGCCTGGGGAGGACAAGTGGCTAGGGTGGGGCAGTCTTACTGGGAAGTTATGCCTGAATTGAGTCTTGAAAATAAGCAGATATTAAGCAGACAAGGAAGGAGTGTGTAAGAAGAGACCTCCAGGCATGATCAAAATACAGAGGAGTGAATACAATATTCAGGGGAATTGTAAGTAGTTGAATATTGCTGCGGACAAGAAAATGGCTGTGGGACCACAGGTGAAACTGGCAAAGTAGGAGGTGAAATTAAAAAGAGCATTTGTGTGCAATGCTAAGGGATCCCACTGAGGGCACCAGGGATCCCCAGAGGATGTTAAGCAACAGACCGGGCAGCCACGAGGAAAGATTGAGAAGGGCCTATCTTTTAGACTCAGCTCCTTCTCCTTATCATCACCCTTAGTCCCTGTCGCGGCGATGCTCCTACCACTTAGACAGTTTGTTTCCTGGAAAGGCTCTAGGTGTTGGCAGCAGGTGAAGATTTGAAAGTGAAGATTTTTGACAGCCAAATGGATGATGTGGGGCATGAAATGGAAACAGAGAGAAGATGGATGTTTCCTCCAGGCTGCTCCTTGACCCATTGAGGCTGCTTTTCTACAACACAGACGCTTTCCACTTCAATCTACTACTCGTGGCTCAATCTTCAGGATACCATCTCCAAAATCCCTGGAGAGGAAGTAATTGAAAATATTTAAGGAATACCACTATCATTGGTTTTTTTACCTCATATTTTATCAACCACCATATGTGGTTAATATAAAAACTGAGCAGCGGGGCATCGGGCTGGCTCCGTTGGAAGAGGCACTAAAGACGCTTAGTCTCAGGGTTGTGAGTTCAAACTCACGCTGGGTGTAGAGATTACTTAAATAAATAAATAAAGACTTAAAAAAAAAAAACATAAAACCCCAACAACTGAACAGCAAGCAGAAGCCCAGATGTGTAGGAAAAGGCGTGAAGGCATTATTAGATGATCTCAAAGATAAGCTGAACAGAATTTCCTAGCCCATAGTCTGGCTTCAGCTTCCATGAAGTATATAAAGACATTCTGGAGAAATCAGTGGGCAAGGTCTGAGTGAGATCTGGGAAACATACAACTTAATAAGTGGGACCACTGGCAGAGTGGCGACGTATAGGACATCTGGCAAGACTCTCCTGGGGGTCGGGGTGGGGCAGAAGGTTGCTTTTTATTTTTGCTTCTAAGTCCACCAGGCGCATTTCCAGTTCTGGAGTAGGTCAAACCAAAGCTTCTGTGAGGTTCAATAGTGTCCACAGTTTCTGGGCTGTAGTAGGTCATAGTGGGGTGGGGAGACAGATGGGCAGAATAGAAACTCCATCAAAACATGGATAAGGCAAAGCAAATGCAAAAATCAGCCTGGATCAGGCTCATTCAAGTATTCCATTCTCAGATTTTAAAAGCGGAATGAAAGCAGTTGACATCTTAATGATAACCTCTTTCAGTGCATCTTCTCTCTGGGCTGCAGGGCTTCAGTTGCAGTTGCTGTATGCGTCTACATCTGAACACAGCTGGTTACACCAGCACCTTGAGCACTCAGCGTCACCTCTTTCCTTACTTGGGTATAGTTTCCTATAATCCATACCTTCTTCTTTCTTGGTGTATACTCTTTCTCTTTTTGATTTATCATGTCCTCCCTCCCTTAGCTTCTTAAGAAAATGTGCATGGAAGGTAAGGTTTTCGGAAAATTTTCTTCCTTTTCTTTTCTTTCTTTTGCAAGCTGGCAGTTTATTAAAAACAAAAAGTACACTCTCAGGATGTGAGAGCTGGCAGGTTCCCACAAGGTGGAACCAGCCCCATTATTATTCTTGATGGACAGTTTGGGTGTAGAATTCTAAGTAGGAAATAATTTTCCTTCAGAATTTGGAGGCATTGTTCTATTGTTCTCAGAATTCAGGGTTCAGCATTGCTGTTAAGAAGCCTGAAGTCATTCTGATTCCTTCTCCTTTGTATATGGTTTTCTGTTCAAAGTTTAGAGAATTTTGCCTTTGTAAAAATATTGTTGGTATGTGTCTGTTGCCATTCATTGAGCTGGGTCTTTGGTGGGCCCTTCCAATCTGGCAATTTAGGTCCTTCGGTTATCTTTCACCTTAGAGGATTTCCTCCTTTGTTTGGTAATCCTAGTTTCTCCCTTCATATTTAAGGGTGGGATAGCAAAAGCTGATGGCTTGAAGCCTATTGACCATGAATATTGCTCAAGGTAATAAGTGAGATCTTTGTTGGGGACTTCTACCCTCACCCATCCCACCCCATATCACTATTTTTTAAGGATTTTTTCCCCCTTGGTCTAGTCATCTTCCTTAGAGAAGGCTTCTTCCATCTTATGCCTCTACCCTCACCACATCCCACCCCATATCCTCACTTTATTTTTAAGAGTTTTTCCCCCTTGGTCTAGTCATCTTCCTTAGAGAAGGCTTCTTCCATCTTATGCCTGAAAGGTAAGGCTTGGCTTAGCGTATGAAGAATTGGGGGAGAGGATGTGAGCATTTAGTATGCCTACATTAATTAATTTCGGTTTTTCTTACTAGAGTCTCCAGCTCGTAGAACTATGGATGAGAAGTGGTACACCTCCACTTCCAGTTAGGGGAGGCGGAGAGGCTGTCACCCAGTAGAAACAGTCAGGCGAGAGGATATAAAGTGGAACTACTTCTCAAGTAGCTTCCAACCCCAAGTGAGACAAGAATCTAAAGGGACCCTGGGAAAAACTGCTTTTTCAGTCATTTTGTATGTTCTCTTTTTTGCTAGGACCTACAGCTCCCCACACATGCCTTATTGAACAGATAAATGCATGTGCTCCTTCATAAGGTCAGGATTTAATGATTTCTTTGGGGTCTTCCAGCACGTAGATAGCATCTAAAGAGTGACTGTGTAGGGTCATCAGGAATGTGTTTTGAAGACCACCGGCTCATCAAGGCCCCTGGCTCCAGGGCATAAGTGACTTATGGAGGGCACGTAAACAACACTTCATCTTTGTACCTGGATTGCTGAGAAGATAGGTGAACCAAATCAGAATCACTCAATAAAAGCCCCAGGCCCCAAATAAAGGAGACTTCCTCTTCTTTCTTTCCCAAGTCTCCCAGATTCTCTGTCTGCATGCATTCCTCCTATGTCTTCAATGGTTTCTTTTTTTTTTTTTTTAATTTTTCCAAGTAATCTCTACACCCAGTGCAAGGCTTGAATTTACAACTCTGAGACCGAGATCATGCTCTACTGACCGAGCCAGCCAGGTGCTCTTCTCTCTGGGTCTTCAGTAAACTCTGCTGTCACCTCCTCTCTGCTCATGTTTAATTTCTACCCTGCATGAAGTCTAGGACCCTCTTGGCTGGTCCTGTGGGACCTCCTCTGGGTCCTCAATCCCAGCCAGCCTGCAGCACAACCATTTTCCTTGTTTCAGTCCTCCTACATCTTGCAACTCCATATCCAGAGGATTTTGCAATGCCACTAAGTTAGCATTTGGTTTTGTCAAGTCTGCCAAGCCCTTTATCACTGCTTTCTAGCTTCAGAGATTCTGTTGCTTTGCTTCTTCTCCCTCTCTCCCCATCCTTATGAGTTTTAGGTGGAGTTCTGGAAGGAGTTAGATTAGATACATCTGTCCAATCTATCTCATTTCTACCTGGAATTGACTGTCAAACTTCTAAAAAACTAAGATTCATTTGTCTAACAAATATTGAGTGCCTACAATATTTTGGGCACGTTGATAGAAGTGCTGGAGATGAACTATGAATTTATTTTCCATCATGACGATTAGCTCTAAGGTCATGGTTTGAGAAGAAAGGTCCTTTCCTTGCCCTGAAGTCAAATTTTGTTTTATGGCAATTACTCTATGCTGGGTTTACTTGGTCAACTTCATAACTGATTCTGATTTTTCTTTTTTAAGATTTATTTATTTATTTGAGAGAGCGAGAGAGAGAGCACGCTCATGCACAAGCAGAGGAGCAGCAAATGGGAATGGTGGGGAAAGCATCCCAAGCAGACTCTACATGGAGCACAGAGCCGGCGGTAGGTCTCAATCCCACAACCCCAAGATCACGACCTGAGCCAAAACTAAAGTCGGATGCTTAACCCACTGAGCCACCCAGGAATACCCTGTAACTGATTTTTATCTGAAACTACATTCTAGAATCCTAGATCATTTCTGATGTGATCCACCCATTCCCCCTCCCCCACCCTAGCTATCCAGAATTCTGAGTGTCTATAGGGTTAATTTCGTTCCTAATGCTTAATTCAAGACTGTATGTGATGTCAGAGCTGATTTGCCTTAAAGACCAAGATTCATCTTGAATACTGCCTGGGCAAAGATCAGGTGCTGATTGAAGGACGGGTGTGCAGTTATTTTAACAGAATCCTTACATGCCCTCCATTGTGTCTCTGTTCCTGGTGGGAATTTATTCTAGATCTGTCTTCAAGTTTGGCAATAAGTTTGGTGATTACAATGGGTAGAGATAGTGGTGGAGGCATGACATTTTCGATGCCTACTATGCGCAGGCAGTGGCGCTTGGAACGCATTTACTAACTCATTTAATTTAATGTTGAGTCTGTAATAAATCAATGAGCATGGCACAACCCTCGGAACAAAGCAAATTAATGCAAACACTTGTCATTTCTTTCAATCTCCTCACTCAGACTTCCCTACCTCCTGTTCTATATTTCTGTGTTCTATTTTACAAAATCTCTGCAGAATCACACATTTCACAAATCACACTCTATGAGGGTGTGGGTATGTTGATAACTTTGTCCACCTCATTTTTTATTTCGAGAGATGAACTGAGTACACTACTACCCAGCCCAGTGCTTTACTGATGGCAGGTGGGACCCCATGGAACAGGAAGAGTCCTCATGTGGGACCAATCCCATGAGCTCGACAGGTAGCTAATGTTTTGCCTGACATGCCTGTGTCACATGAAAGATTTTTATTTAGAAACCCTTTCTTTTTGGTCCCCAAACTTTGTCCTGACACTGAAAAGGATGCATAGCCTTGTTTGAGATGGATGTGTGTTTTGATATTTCTGGCCCTGCTTACTGATCAGAGTTCAGGATTGAATTGGAAAGGAAGAAAATGACTCTCTGCTTGTTACTGGTATCTTATACTGACAAGGAACTGAAAGATCTCTAGACTTTTAATCTTAGTGCCTCGAAGTTAGGAAAATCAATTTAGGACAGCTATAAGTAATAATGATATTAACAATACACCTTTCATTTTTGCATAGTTCTCAGGGGTTACAAAGCATTGTTACATGTACTAGTTCCTCCTAATTAGCCTTGAATTTGGTTTTCTAATTTATTACCGTGTAATTCATATATCACTCTGTAAATGTATTAATGACTAACACAATAAACATGTTTTATCAACCAGCAATTTCCTAATTCCAATTTAAAGGTATAGTTTTATACCTTTATTCCCTCTTCTCACAATAATAGCACCTGAAAAATCTGTAGAACAAGGCCTGTGGCAAACAAGCTCTTTGAACTTTAAAGCTGTACCTTAAAACAGAATCAATAAAAATCTCAGGGAGGAAAGAGAGGGCTGAAAGGTCAGCAGATTTAACCCTGTCTAATCCTGTTCTACATTCAAATATCATCCCTGAGTGGGGAGGGCTTTGTTCTCTGCAGAAAACATTTGCATTTCCTAGATGGAGGATTGCCCTGTGTGGGGGAGACAAATTTATCTGAGGAGCTGGGTGAGATAGGAGGCCGTGGATGCCTGGAAAAAGGAGAGACAGCTGAGAAATAAGAACTGCCTTGGGGAAGACAGAAGACACTGACCCTCTCAGCAGCAGCCAACCACAGTTGGCATTGTCGATACCAGAGAGAAAAATGGACTTCACCCTTATGGATGCGTTGACTAGGGTGCAGGAGGAAGAGCCTTTTAATGAAGCAGTTAAATGAGGGTGTGCCAAGTGAGTCACCCCTTGAACCTTCGGAGAAGTGACTAATAAAATAAGAAGGTAACATGCGATGACACTGGATGCAAATATGCACAGGGACCAAAACAGCTAGTAAGCCAGGTGCTATTCATCTAGAGCAGAACTGGAGATTTCACTCACCCAAGCAACGAATTCAGTAGCCAGTCAGAGGGGTTGGCAAGTTAGACCCAAAAGTAGGTCTGAGTGGGACTTGGGCTCCTAACTCCATCTCTAAGGAACACCCAAATTCAGCATGCAGAGAGTTCCCAGTTGGGGAGAGGGCCTCACGGCCTGGAAGTCAGCCAGGACTGCCCACTACCCTTTGCTGTGAGTGCGCCCTTAACATCAACCTTCTGCGTGATACTTGAGTGTTGAAGGGGCATCTCCTCTGTGAAGCTCCCCTGAACATGGTCCCCCACCTTCCAGGTAGGAGTTAACCACTCCATATCCTCCATTTCTGAAATCTAGATTTGGTCTGGCAGGTGTGGAGCCAAAGGCACAACCAAGCCAAAGAATGGGAAAGGAAGGGTTTTACGACAGCAAGTAAAGGGGAACACCAGGGATGTTTCCCAAAACAGTGTGCTCCCCAGTAGCAAAATCAGGAAGTTTTAAGGTAAGCGTGCATATGTACTCATGAAGGGGCTTGTGCAATGGAATACAGCATGGAATTAGCAAAGGTCCTCTTAAGATGACTTAGTTCAGGATTCAAAGTCACCAGGGCTGGCAAGAGTCAATATCATCAAATTCAAGTAAGGGACAGGTGGGGCTAGGGTAGGGAGAGAGTAGGTAGGGGGCCAGGGGATCAGCTCCCAGAATTCAAAATGTGGGAGATGAAGGAAACCAGAGAATAAGGGGAATAAACCAGACCATCCAGTCCCAGGTGTCAGAGGTGAGGGTCTTGTTACTTAACAGCTACTCTGTGACCGTAGAAAGAAGTTTGCCATAGAGAGGGGCTATCACTAGTCCTTAGTCAATGGTACTAGCAAGAGATGTTAAAAAGATTTAAGTTCCCTGTATTAGCTGTCATAAAGACCATCTCCTAAAAGCTCCTCAGTGGAACCCTATCGGACCCTTCACACTTCGAGGGCTGTTTCTGTATCCTTGTTTAATAAACTTACATGGCTTTTTTACTACTCTCCTTTGTCCACCTGATTCATTCTTCGACTACCTGAGACATAGAACCTCGCATTCCCCCATCAAATTCTCTGGCCACTGTGGGGTCTTACTATCTGACTGCCCAAAGGGGTTTGATCCGCAGAGATAACTCAAGAGTGTGAGCAAGTCAATCTCCACTTTTGAATACGACTAGTTTCTCTCCTGGCCTGATAGTGGCTGTATTCTTCCATTCTTTCCCCAACACAGATGGCTGAGGGCCTGAAAATGACTTTCCTTATGTCGAGAAAGCTACGTTTTTCGGGGGGTGGGGGGGAGGCTCACTCTTATCTTACGAGATCCTCCCTTGAATATGTTCTATTCCTCAGCTCCTTGAGGGTCACGGGAGAGGTCAGGCTTCTGTAACGGCTTCCTGCTGAGATTGGGTGTTGTGGTCTCCCTAGTTAAAGAAGTGAATTCTTCTCCCGGCTGCCCAAGCTAGATAAGCTTTTATTATCCCTGGTGTTCCTTAAAGATTGTTTAAAGGACAATTTGAAGTTGAATTTGTTACAGTCAGGAAGTGACAAAGTTCACCAGCGGTTTGAGACGAGGGCAAACCATGAGTACCTCCTTCCTGGTACTTCAGGGATTTAACTGCCCTGGTTAACCGGATTTTCTGCAGAGCGCCGGAGAGCTGACAGTGTTCACAGTCTGTAGTCTGTTTGGTCCCCTTCTTTGCTTGCCCAGAGACAGGTTCAGCGTCTTTTCCTTGGAATGGCGGATCTCGAGGCCTTACTCCCGCAAGGTGCAAGGAAGAGCGGGTGG
>NW_024423453.1:39991594-39991754 GCF_017311325.1 Ursus maritimus
TTAGTGAGACTAAAGGCCCGTTCCGTAAGGGCTGTGGTTGGTCGGAGGGGGTACCTGTTTTCCGTGTCTTTAGATACACCCAGGTTCCTGGTTCGTAAGGATGGCTTTCTCTTTCTGTGGGGGCTGGGAAGCTTAGGTTGGCAGGTGGCCCAGTCCAGCC
>NW_024423453.1:39991761-40021488 GCF_017311325.1 Ursus maritimus
TTCCCTACCTGTATTTCATGTTCCATAGTGTTTCCTGTTTCCAGGTCGGCTTCAGGCCCCGCCCATGGGCCCCAAGTAGACGCGGATACAGAACACCCATCCCCGGGAAAGGATCCCCAGGCGCACATCATTGCAAAAGGACTGAGTTTTTACTTCCCTTTGGGGGCTGCCCTCACGCGAGTTAAAGCTATGGGCAGCAGCTTTAGCCATTTTCCTATGTTTCTCGGCATAATTTGGCCAATGTCGTTTTTATGGTCTGGTTAGTTTGCTCTGTTTTTCCTGAGGACTAGGGCCACCAGATAGCAGTTTCTGTTTTATACCTAAGGAGCGAGCTAATGTTACCGTCACTTTGGAGGTAAAGGCTGGTCCATTGTCACTTTGAACTGTTGGGATAGCCCCAAACTTGGGTTAATACTGTGTAGAAGGGCTTTAACTAGTTCAGTTTTTGTTGTTTTTAAGATTTTATATATTTATTTGACAGAGAGAGAGTCAGCGAGAGAGGGAACACAAACGGGGGAGGGGGTTGGGAGAGGGAGAAGCAGGCTTCCCGCTGAGCAGGGAGCCTGATGTGGGGCTCGATCCCAGAACGCTGGCATCATGACCTGAGCCAAAGGCAGATGCTCAACGACTGAGCCACCCAGGTGCCCCCTGTTTTTTTCCGTTTTGCAATGAAAAGCTTCAGTCCAGCCGGTGAAAGTGTCAGCTTGGACCAGGAGATTTTTTTTTTTTAATATTTTATTTATTTGAGAGAGAGGGAGAGAGAGCGTGCGCATACTCGCGAACGTGAGTAGGGGGTGGGGAGGGGTAGAGGGAGAGAATCTCCAGCAGACTCCTTGCTTAGCGCAGATCTCAACACGGGACTCGAACCCTGTGACCCACGAGATGACCTGAGCCAGAACCAAGAGTCCGATGCTCAACTGGCTGAGCCACCCCAGAGCCCCAGGGTCAGGAGATTCTTGAAGTCGTCTGATGCAAGAGGCATCACAGTAAAAATCTATTTGTCAATCCTCCCCCAGCTGGGTGCCCCCAGGTTCAACAGCCCTTCTTAGTGGTGGGGCAGAAGGCCTGGTGTTCACTTTGTTTTTTCGGCACTATGCATAGTAGCTGATGACTTTTTCAATTAGGTGTCTTAAGCTGTGTGTGCTAATTATTCATATCAGCCAGTTGCACATTGTCTCTTTTCCATCATGAGTGGAGTCATGGGTGCTCTTAACAACCGCCCATCCCAGACTTAGAGGCATCCATATTTTGCTGGCCTTATTGATCAACCAGGCTTTTGAGACTGAAGTCCTCTTGTAGCCCTTTGATCGTGTCTCTCATAGGTCCTCAGGGGAGTAGTCTGGTCTAAAACTACATGGAGAACCGAGGGAATAAGTGGGAATTCTAAGGCTTCCCTCTCTCAGGCTGCACTTTCGGCAGCCGGGTCTACCAGGCTCTTGACCTTGGCCTCTTCATTTTCTCCCTTTTGGTGTCTCCACAGTGAATCACAGCTATTTCCTTGTGTTGTGCATGACTTCTAAGAGACAGCGAATGTCTTTGCTATGTTTGATTTCTTTATTAGCAGCTGAGAGTAGACCTTACTCTTTCCAGATAGCCCCATGAGCGTGTATTACCGAGAAGGCATACTTTGAATCAAGGTATATAGTAACAGCCTTTTCTTCCCCTCGCTCTAAGGCTCGGATCAGCCTTCTGAGCTGAAACTCCTGGGGACAGGCTTTTGGCTTCTGTCTCTTAATGCAGGGAGACCACAGCATATCCAGCCTTACGTTTGCCTCTCTCCAAAATCTGCTTTCCCCACAAACCATACGCCATCAGCATTAGGTGAAAGTTCACTTCTTAGGCCTTTTCTACTGGAATATACCACATCAGTGGTTTTATTACGGTTAATGGGCAAGTGGCTCCTAGCAGGACAGCAGCAAAATGGCAGGATTCAAAGCTTGATATGACTTGATACGCAGCCTGGAGTATCTAGCATTAGGGCTTGAAATTGGCTTAGTTTGCCATCTGTTAGTCAATTATGGCCCTTGGCATTCAGAATTTGTCTCACTTGATGAGGGAGGGGCCCATACTGTTACAGGGTGCCCCAGAGTACGTTTTTCGGCCCTTTTTATTAATAAGCAAGTAGCTGCCACCCCTGCAGGTATGGTGGCCATCTAACTAGTCTGTTAGGACTCTCCTCATATGTCCCCACATTTGAGTGAGGACTCCCGAGGCTAGTCCCCGCCTCTCATGGATGGATGGATGGTTCCAGTGGTTTTGAGAGGTCAGGAGGGCCCAAAGCAGGGCACTAAGTAGTAGTACTTTTAGTTTTTAAAAGGCTTGATCATTTTGGCTGTCCCACTCAAAAGGGTCGGTTTCCAGTCCCTGCAGTTCTTCATGAAGGGGCTTTGCAATTAAACCAAAGTTGGGAATCCATATCCAGCAAAGTCCCACCATTCACAAAACAAACAAACAAACAAACAAACAAACAAAAAACCTCCACTGCTTTTGAGTGCTGGTATATGGCTTGCTTTGTGTGCTCTGGGGGGGGGGGGGTCTCTGTCCTTCAGAGATCAAGCATCCTAAGTATCTGACCTCTGTCTTAGGTATCTGGACCTTTTTCTCTGAGACTTTATATCCCTTTTCTGCTAGACAGTTTAGAACCTCTAATGTATTTTGATCTGAGTCCTCCTCCATTGAGCGGCTATAAGAATGTCATCAACATACTGGGGGACTGTTCCCCTTTCTAAATGTAATCCTCTCAAATCTTGATTCAAAACCTCTCCAAAATAGTGGGAGAACTTTTAAACCCTTGGGGCGGAACAGTCTAGCAATATTGCTGCCTTTTTTTTTTTTTAAAGATTTTATTTATTTATTTGTCAGAGAGAGCACAAGCAGGGGGAGTGGCAGGCAGAAGGAGAAGCAGGCTTCCCAATGAGCAAGGGGCCTGATGTAGGACTCGATTCCAGGACTCTGGGATCATGACCTGAGCCGAAGGCAGGTGCTTAAACTGACTAAACCACCCAGGTGTCCCAGTACTGCTGCTTCTGATACAAGTGGGGATCTTCCCATTCAAAAGCAAATGGTTCTTTTGAGCCCTCATCTAGGGGTATAGAGAAAAAGGCATCTTTAAGGTCCAGAATGATATAAATCCTGTTTTCACTCGAGGTGAGCGAGCAGAGTATAGGGGTTTGGGACCAAGAATGGATATCCTGTGTAGCCTCATTTATTGCCATAAGACCTTGGACAAATCAATATTCCTCTGTTCCTGTTTTGTTTTGTTTTTTAATAGGTAATTTTGGGGTGTTACAGGGAGGTTGGCAGGGTCTTATCAAGCCTTGGTTTAGCAATCTATTATGAGTTCTGTTTCCTTCTTTGCCTTCAGTCTAAGGGGGTATTGTTTTACTTTTGGCCAGTAATCCATTGAATTTCTTAAAACCTTTATAGGTTGGGCATTCACAGCTCAGCCTATTTTCTCTCCTGCCTAAACTTCTGGCCTCACTTGATCAAGTACGCGGGCAGGAATAGGTTCTAGCACAGAGGGATCCTCGGTAAGGCGTGCTGGAAGTGTAGCCCCCTGTGATTTGGGCACCTTTACCCCAACTCTGCATTGGTTGGGATGCATAGTGGCTCCCAACTTGGCCAGCCTCTTTTTCCCTGACAGAGGGATCACACATTCGGGACCACACAAGGAGGGTTTTCAAGTTTTTTTGAACCTATTTCACAGGTCAGAGGCTCAAAAAATTTTCTTGTATTTCCCTTTCCTGACACCCCCTTGATATTGCATTCTCTCTTGAGGAGGGGCCCCTTTTGGGTCGTCAGCAGTGGGAATGTAGCACCAGTAACCAGCAAAAATTCAGTCGGCTCTCCCATTGTATCTAAAGTGACCCAGTGCTCCTCGGGGGCCAGAGGGATGGTGCTTTGAGGAGCCAAATGGGGAGATCCCAGGTCCTATCGATATTCTTTGTCATTCGCCAGGAATTGAAAGGAAGAGGGTTTAGCTTGGGTCTTTCCTATCTGGGGACAGTCAGGGTATCTCCTCTTCCAGTGTCCCTCCCTTTTACAGTATGCGTATTGGTTGGGCCCCAGCTTTGCTGGTGGCTTGTGTGTCCCACGTTTGGGGTAGGGAACACTCACTCATGGTGTCTTCTTATTTTCTTTTCCTGGGTCACCTGGGCTGATCTGCAGTGCCACTGCCCACAAAGCAGCCTATTTCTTCATCTTCCTGTCGTCTTTTTATTCCTCTGCCACATTCCGGTTTTTGAAGACCCCAAAGTCCGCCTCAACCATTTGGGAGGTGGGGGTGTTAGGTCCTACTGCAGTCTTTGGAAGTTTGCAGTAAATATCTGGAGCACTCTGAGGTAAGAGGTGGGTGTTCACTACCATAGCATTTCCTGGGTCCTCAGAGTCTAGGGTGGTATATTGCCTAAGGCATTCACTAACTCTTTCCAAAAAGGCAGATGGATTTTCATCCTTCCCTTGTTCTGTGCTCCTTACCGTGCCTCAGTCGACTGGCCGAGCCACTGCAGCCTTCACATCTTTGAGGAGCAGGTACTTCTAATGTTCCAGCTTTTCTCTGACCCCCAGGCAGTTGGGTCCCAGTGAGGGGCAGTGGTTGGCACTGACTGCTCAGCAGGTCTCCAAACAACACTGCCTGGCTGGGTGGCATGCTGCTTGTGTGCTTCCTGCCTAGCTTTGAGCAAGGCAGTTGCCTTCTCTTCCCCTGTAAGCAGGGTAGTTAATAGGCTTTGAATGTCTCACTAAATGGGGTTATGGTTCATTAAAATAGTGTTCATCAGGTTAACAAACCCTTCTGGGTCAGCCCTGAGTCCTTGAGTATTTTGCTTCCAACCGTACAGGTTGGAGGTAGAGAAGGATGGGTGCGTGCATAACAATCAGATTTCCTCCTGGGACCTGCCTCAAAGGGCATACGTTCTGAGTCTGATAAGAATGACCACTTCTAGGGGCGCCTGGGTGGCACAGTCATTAAGCGTCTGCCTTGGGCTCAGGGCGTGATCCCAGCGTTCTGGGATCGAGCCCTACATCAGGCTCTTCCGCTGGGAGCCTGCTTCTTCCTTTCCCACTTCCCCTGCTTGTGTTCCCTCTCTCACTGGCTGTCTCTGTCAAATAAATAAATAAAATCTTAAAAAAAAAAAAAAAAAGAATGACCACTCCTAGTACCGGTGGGGCTGAGCATTGGGAGCCCATCATTAGGTTCTCCTTTTCCTAAGTAAGATGGAGGTGGTTTAGATGGGTAGGAGAGTAAACACGGAGTGGATCCAGCAGTGACTTGGGATCTGGAGGGGATGGACTTGCAGGTGCGGCTGAGGGCTGGGAACCTGTTCCAAATCCCCAGGGCAAGGGGAGCTCTGAGGGGTCTTCAGGGGGTTCCTCCCAAACTGGGAGCATGATCTTATTCCCTGGGCTAGATAGTTGAATATACTTAAGCCCATATTTCTTCTGCGATTCCTTACTTAGGCAGAGGGCCATAAAGCATTGTACATAAGGGATCTCATCCATTTTTCTTCCTTTCTACAAAGTGGGTTTAATTGGAGTATGGTACTGTAATTTAACAAGACATTTTCTGGCCATTTTTCCTGGTCTTCTAGCTGATTGTGGCCAAGCAGTACTACAAAAGAAAACAAATTGTTTTTTCATCATTGGGGTAGACCCGAAAAGCTTCTAATGACTCAGGATGCACCTTAATGGGATACTGAGGGGATCAATGTCCGATTCCCCATATCCTTAGATCTCTGTTAAAGATTTGTCTCTAACTGCCAAGAGGTCTGCAATAAGGGTTAGTAGAGACACAAGTTTGGCTATTCTTAGCTCACTGAAAATTTGCTTCTCTAGAGAGTTGGTAAGTAAGCTCTTTGAATTGATAATTTAAAAGTGGGCATTCACGTTGCTCAAGTATACTGAACTGCCACCTCTCTACAATTTCTAGACAAATAATCTCCAGAGCCTGAGATTTATCTCATTGAGACCTTCAACAATCAGGCATCCCTGATCAGCTTCCAGGACTTGGGAAGACAAGGCTGTCTTACGATCCCTCAGATTCTCCAGATGTACCAGACCGGAAAGCTGTGCAGACCCTGAGCCCTTCCTGTACCCACTTGAGATAGGGGCAGAGACCTGACGTCAATTTGTGGGGTCCTTGCCACTCACGTTTCTGAAGGGACTCTAAATGTCTGGAGTGGTGGCTGAAACCGTTCAGTGAGTCTAAGTGCACAGATCTGACAAATCAGGCTTTTAAGAGAGATTCTCTTATGACCTTCCCTGCAGGTTCCCTAACAACACAGATGAGTTCTCACAGCTGAACTCCCACTGCCACGGCCCACTGCGTTGCCCGTGGGAGCTGGAGAAACTCAAAGGGGTTAGGCAAGCGGTCTCATCTGGGTCGCCAAATTTGTTACCCAAAACTGAGTTCACCTCTTGGCAGGTGTGGAGCCAAAAGACACAACCAAGCCAAAGAATGGGAAAAGGAAGGGTTTTACCTGCAGCAAGTAAAGGAGAACACCAGGGATCTTTCCCAAAGCAGTGTCTCCCCAACAACAAAATCAGGAAAGTTTTAAGCCAGGGGTTCATATGTACTCATGAAGGGACTTGTGCATTGGGGAATACAGCATGGAATTGGGGCAAAGGTCTTCTTAAGGTGACTGTGAAGATCAAAGTCACCAGGGTGGCAAGGGTCAGCATCATCAATTCTCTGGCTCCTGTGGGCCTGGTATCTGAGTGTTCAAAGGGGTTTCAATCCTGCAGAGAGAGCTCAAGAGCGTACATCATGTCAGTCTTCACTTTTGAATATGATTGTGTTCTCTCCTGGCCTGATAGTGGTTGCCATTCTTTCCCAAGATGGCTGGGGGCCTAAAATGACTTTTCTTATGTTGAGAAAGCTGTGTCTGTCTTTGTTTATCGGGGGACCCCTAATTCTTTCTGCATACACCCATCTCCACATTATTGGTACATACCTCCCTTATGGACCAATAGTACCACACACTATTTGTAGCGCTCAGTCTACACGTCTCCCTTACCATATTGGAAGACAAGGAGCCATTCTTTGACATTTTTGTGTTCTCAGAGCCTCTGCCCAGTGGGCGGCACTCAGCGGATGCCCTGTCAATATTTGAGTGACAGAAGGAGCGAGTGAATGACTGAAGGAATGAATGACTGGATAAAGATTGAATAAATGAAAGGGTACGTGCAGACTTAATACAAGCAAAGACTTCAACAGAGTGTACCCAGGGCACAATGGCAAGAACGACCTGCGTGGAGCATGTATGGGAAAAGCCGAAAGAAAAGGGGCTAATAGAGTTAGGCCAGGTAATGGGGGACCTTGAGTGGCAAGAAACACTCATCTGTTTATTAATTTTATTCGACAAAAATGTGCTGTAAACTCTTTCGGGTAGAGTGGGTAATAGCCTAAGGGATTGCACAGTTGAGGGGGAAGGCTGCCCTCCCAAGAGCTACACTGAAAGGCAGACAGGGGAAGAGTGGTCATAACGAAGGAGCCTAGGATTTCAGGGATCAGTAAGTTACTTCTCGTTGTGCTGATGGAAAGCATCTGAGCTGGCCTTCAGGGTACGAGGACCAGCAGAAGGCAGGACGTCAGCAAGGAAGCAGAGATGGGACTATGCAGGCATGGAGGGGAAGCCAAGAATGGCTCCCCCAGGCTGAAGCAAATTGGGAGACAGACAAAAGGTGGAAGACGAAGACGTAAGGAGAGTTTGGGTGAGGTTGTGTAGGGCGTTTGTTAGGCTAAGGGGATTATAGTTGATTCCAGAGTTGCTGAGGAATGTGTGGAGACTTGCTGCTGTGTTTAGGGTAGGGCTAATTACCATGAGTACAGGGAACAGTCAGCCCAGCCCTGGATAAAAAGCCCAGGCAAATCTTTTTGACAGGCCTACCTGAGGTTTTGAAATTTTTTCACTCTATGATTAAGTGTCAAATGCTGAGATCGTTTCTGAGTTTTATACAGAAAGCTGGTTTGTACAAGCACGCCCTGAATGCCCCCCTTAATCACTATCTTGAGAATATAGAGATCCTGTCCTCCCTCTGTGTTCACATCAAGCAGGGTATGTAGAAAAAACATGTTATTCAGCATTGGAGGCCAGGGGCTCCAGGGGAGGCCAAGCCGGAGCATCTCCTTGGTAACGAAGAATGTCTGGATGGCAGGCCCTGGTCTCCTTGGAATGCGGGCCATTCAGGGAGGGAGAGGCTCCGGAGAGCTGCTGGGTTAGTTGCTACACTGTAAAAGCTCAGTGCGTGTACGTCCCAGCGCGGATGCTTTGTCCCGTCTGCCGCTCCTGGACTCCCCGTACGTAAGTTTCCCAGTAAAACTATGTCTCCCTTGCTGTCACTGCGTCATTTCTTTGGTCCCGTCAGCCACCCTTGGCTTAGAGTCTGCTGGGGTGCAGCCCCACGGTTGGTGAGCCAGCCAGGAGGCCAGAGAAACTGTGAGCACCGAGATGTCAGAAAGGGAAAAAGGGAAATCCGCGGGGGGACGTCTGAGTTGATCCTCAGCCCTTGTGTGGGGAGTGATGGCTCATGCAGGCCTCTTAAATAAGTTCCCTCGACTTAAGAAAGAGGCGTCTGAGGGACGCTTGGGTCGCTCAGTCAGTTGAGTGCCTGACTCTTGGTTTTGGTTCAGGTCATGATCTCGGGATCGCGAGATCAAGCTCCCAGTCGGCTCCGTGCTCAGCGAGGGAGTCTGCCTGAGATTCCCTGCCTCTCCGTCTCCCTCTGCCCCTCCCCCTGCTCTCCGTCTCCCTCTGCCCCTCCCCCTGCTCTCTGTCTCTCAAGTAAATAAATAAATAAATTCAGGGCCCTGGCTTACCGGTCAAGCACTTGGGGGTTATCTGGCCGGGTAAGACAAAAGTTGGTCCTGCGGCGGTCATTGATCAAATACAGGCATAGCCATGGCCCGCCATCCCAAAGCAGTTGCAGACTTCCCTCCGTCTCTTAGGGTATTGGCATCCTTTTATCCCTCACCAGGTTTAGTTGCTTTGGCCCTTTATGGACTGGTGAAAAAGGGAGCCCATGGGACTGGTCCTCAAAGGAAAGCAAAGATTCGAACAAGCCAAGGTAGCTGTTAAACAGATCCAAGCCTTGGGCGTTCTTATCCAGGGATAAGCATGTGAACTGGAGGCCGCCAGTTACGGAGAAGGGTTTGGGTGGCGCTGTGGCAATTCCACAATTACGGAAAGGAGCTGAGACGTGACCTAGTGTTTTAGAACAACAGCTGTGTGTTACTTACCATGCCTTACAGCAGGTAGAAGACAGGACCACTAAAGGGATCCCGGTAACTATTCCCACTGAGTATCACACAGCGGGATGGCTAAAGGGTACATTCCAAAAGCCCAAGTCAGGCAGTGCCCAGACCCAAGCTTTAGTCAAATGGCATGCTTACTTGGAACAACGTGTTACTAGACACACAGCCCCCTTAGTGGGAGCCGCACTCCATTCTTGGCCCCGTAACTTACATTACTGCTGAAGAACAGCCATTAACTGAGGCAACAGAGCCACCACAGCTGCCATCCTTCGTGCAGGAAGGAGACAGACCCATGCCAGAGCGTGCCTGGTACGCTGATGGCTCAGCAAGGGCCAGACCCTGCACCTGGATGGTCATTGCCATCCAACCCTCAACTGGAACTATCTGGATAGACGGGCACCGGACTCAGAGGTCAATGGGCTAAGCTCCGAGCAACATGAATGGTGCTGCTCCAGGCGCCTGACCCCATTGTTGCACACAGGTAGCTGGACAGTCTACAGAGGATTGACCATGTGGCTTCTCCAGCGGGAGGCCCAGGGCTGGATGGTGGCGGGGCAGCCACTCTGGGGCAATGGCACGTAGAAGGACATACTTTAGTGCATACAAGATATGGGCATCACTGTTTACCATGTAGACGCACACACGGCTTGCACCCCACCTGGTAAGCAACAGGCTCATGAGTTGGCCCACATCTGCCTCCTGGAAGTTTTCGCAACCTAGTTACACAAGAAGATGGGACACAGAGGACAACAGACCTTGTGGGCCACTGCTAAGAGCTGGGGCTAACTGCGGCATTACAAAGACATTGTAACCGTCTGCTAACAATGCTCAACCCGTGCCGAGGAACAACCACGACCTCTGCCAAGAGACACTGGACAGACAGCATGGGAGTGGCACCCCATTCAGAGATGGCAGACTGACTACATCGGTCCCCTGCCCCTCTCTGATGGCTGCTGTTGCACTTTGATGTGTACCGACACTTACTCAGGGCCCCTGCAAGTCTACCCCAGTAAGCGTGCTGCACAAAAGGCTACCATCCTCGGTCTGGAATAGTCGTGTGCTGCCTATGGGTACCACTGACATTGACAGCGACCAAGGCTCCCACTTTACAGGACATGAAGTGCAAGAGTGGGCCAACACTCAAGACATCCACTGGCATTTCCATCTACCATACCATCCCACTGTACCTGGACCGACAGAACGCGTGAATGGACTGCTGAAACAGTTGGGACAAGAAATCCATTCACTGGCCCTTTGGACAAGCTGCCTGTTAATAGGACATTAAATGAACAGGTATATTCCAGTCAGTCCAGTGTCTGCACTCTACTCCCTCAAGGACCTTACTTCACCCTTAGAATACAAGTAGACAGCATGCAGGAGGGATGTTTTCTGCTGTAGGTAGAGGCACAAAGTAACCTTTTATTGTCCTTGCCACAAGATCCATCTACAGGGAACATATAATTAAATGGCTCTGGAAATGGCAAAGAAGTCCACGATGGTTCAGGTTTTTGGCCTGATGGGGAATAGGAATAGAACAGGACCTAATCATCACCCCATCTCTTCGTCCCACTCCACTGAAGACAATGAAGGTACACAACCCCAGGCCTCTCACCGAAGAAAAAAAAAAAAAGGACACTATCATATTTGCCTGTGGAGCATTGTTATACCCCCACTATCCTTTTCAGATTTGCCCCACTGTGTAACAGAGGGGAGGCCAGTGATTGGTTACTATACACCTGGAGCCAAATCGCAGTCGGGTGGTGTGATCCCAGAGCAACACCACCTCCTGCATTTTGTTAGATCCTGCATGGGAAACCCATTCCCCCATTGGGCCCTGACCACGGCTTCTATACGGAATAAGACCAGCTGTTGGGTATGTAGTGAATTCCCCCATCAGTGACTGCGGGCCTCCTCTGGCAAATCTGAGTTGCCAACCTTGGAACTTGGAAATGCTTCTACACTTGGTATAACACCTCCTTGCTCCTACCTAGACTGACACATGTTCCCCAGGTATCCAGGCTCCCCCTCCCAAAAGACATAAAGAGGAAACATTTCCAATTGATATGAGAGCAGATGAAAAAGACTCTGCCAATGATAATACACCATTTGGGATGGCCTGGGATAGTTAACTGCAACCCAGGTACAAACTATGGGAGTAGCGCCATCATGCATAGGGCAGGAAAACAGGACCGTAAATGCTACAGGTTATAACGTGGGGTGGATAGCCACACAACAATGCAGTCACACCATACTGATTACTGCTGACACCTGGCTAAGGAGACAGAAGGTGCCTTTCCTTCTCCATGGGAATGGCTATGGGCATGGGGTACCCATGGCTAGCTCTACTTACTCTATAACCAAACTGACCCTGCACCTGGGGGCACCTCAGTGCACCAGGCTATATACCCACCTGCTTACAGGATGAACCTATCAACTGGGATGTGGTCAGGCCCCGACATAGAACCAAAAGAACATCTTGGTGGTTGTATCCCCTCTCCATTTTCTCCCCTTTTGTGGCCACTATCAGTATAGATGACAGGTAGAGGCCCTAGCCAAACACACAGCTGCCCCCTTTAATTCTATCTGTAAGGCAGTGACCCTCCTTACTGAAGAGAGTTCCCAAATAAGACTGGTAGCTCAGCAAAATAGAGTGGCTCTTGACGTGTTAACCGCAGCACAAGGAGGGACACGTAATCTCATCAAGACAGAACGTTGTGTGTATATACTGGTTATTCCCACAACATTTCCCAAGCCAGAGCTAGTTTAAAAACATGCATTAAATGTATTGATTCCCTGACTACTGACCCTGATAATGCCCAGTTAAATCACTTGCCTTCTTTCTGGCAAAGTGTTTTCTATAGTTTCTTGGGCTTTTGCGTTTTCCTATTATTTGGATGCTGTGGCTTTTACTGTTGCTGTGGGATTTGGTTGCAATGCACCTTGCCATACTGGCCCCAGGATATCTTATAGAGAATGTAGAGGCCATTCAGGGTATCCTGGAATGGAGAGTATGGTACGTGCTGGAAGGCTGGCTTGTACAAGCACACCCTGAATGGCCCCATTAACCACTATCTTGAGAATATGCACATCCCATCCTTCCTCTATGTTCCTGTCAAGTAGGATATATAGAAAAAACATGTTGTTCAGTCTTCAAGGTCAGGGACTTCAGTGGTGGGCAAACTGCAGAGTCTCCTTGGTAATGAAGAATATCTGGGGGTACCTGGCTGGCTTAGTTGGTAGAGCATGAGAATCGTGATCTCGGGGTTGTAAATTTGAGTTCCACGTTAGGTGTAGAGATTACTGAAAAAATAAAAAATTAAAATTAAAGAAAGAATGTCTGGATGTCAGGCCTCGATCTCCTTGGAACACTGGTCAAACAAAGAGGGAAAAGGCTCCAGAGAGTTGCTAGGCTCGTTGCTACATGATAAAAGTTTGCTGTATGTATATCCCAGCAGCAAATGCTTTGTCTTCTCTGTTGCTCCTGGACTCCATGTGCGTAAGTTTCTCCAATAAAGCTATGTCTCACTTGCTGCCTCTGGGTCATTTCTTTGGTCTTGCTGGGCCATCATCCATCCTTGGCTTAGAGTCTGTGGGGGTGTGGCCACACAGCTGGTAACCCATTCTTCACATGCTACCCTTCATTGCACCAGATACTGTCATTATCATTGCTTAGTGTTCTGAGGCAGACCTCAGCTGAGACAGAGAACCACAAACTGGGAACATGGTAGGTTCTTCCTCTCCTAGTTATAATGTACTTGATCATGGAGTCCATGAAGTTGCTAGCAAAAGTACTATGGAAATTTTCAGTTTGAGTTAAAAGTGTCTTAAACTTTTGAAGTCTTCAGTTACTGCTGGCCATGTATGGCTGTATTCAACCAAGGGGAAAATATTTAATTTTCTACAGTGTTGGAACAAAACCCAGGTGTATTTTTTAGGATTCTATTGGTTATAAGTGACAGAATGCCAAAAGCATCTTAGTCAAGCATTAGCTTTATTGGATAGATACTGGAGTAGCTCACAGAGCTGGGGAAAAAAAGGGCAGAATAAACAAAGGATTCTGAGAAGGTGGCAGAGTGGGATAGGAAACACCAGGAATCTGTCTCCCCATCCAGAAAACAATTCTGTCAGTAAGATCTGTCTGATGTAACTATTTTGGAACTTTGGAACTCTGGAGTCTATTGAAGCCTTAGATACTTGGATGGTAAATTGTGGTCAATTTCAGCTCATCGCACACTGACAGCTAGCTACCTGTCCTCCACCTCCAGTCCCATGGCAGGCGGCTGTGCATGTGTTTTTGGAGCAGTTTGCACATGGCCTGTGGGAGCCAGGGAGGGTAAAAAGGACCTTGTCCTCCAAACATCAGTGATCTGTGCTCTAATTGCTGATGCTGCTTCTGATCTTAGAGATGTAGACAAAGAGGCAGGCAACCGGTGTTTTGGACATCCCCTCATGTTTTAAGCCCCTCTCGCTCCAACTGAAGTGACTTCTAGGGAATTTAAAGGGCTGGTGCCCTGCCCTCCTTCATTTTTCTTTTTCTTTTCTTTTTTTCTCTTTTAGGAGCTAGACGTTAAAAACTAGAACATTCAAAAACAACAACTTATGTGAGAGAAATTTGAAAGCCAATGCACACACAGGGAAGGGGCTAGGCTCAGAAAAGACCTGAGAAGACTTTAAATTTACACCTTAGGCTGATCCTTAGCACAGAGATAGCATACAACAATAAAAAAAACAGCAAACCCTGGGGAAGGAAGAGGATTTGATTTCCAGAGTTAACACATTATTAATTCATATGTCCAATTTTCAGTAACAAGAAAAAAAATCACAAGTCATACAAAGAAAGAGGAAAGTATGGCCCATTTAAAGGAAAGAAAGAAATCAACAGAAATTGTTCCTGACAAAGACCTGATGGCAGATCCATGAGACAAAGATTTCAAAACAACTGCTATAAAGATGCTCAAAGAAAAAAAAAAAAAAAAAAAAAAAAAAAAAAAAGTATAGAGAAAGTTAAGAAAAGGATGTATGAACAAAATGGATATAAAATAAAGAGATAGAAAAGCTAAAAAGAAACCAAAATGAAATTCTGTAATGGAAAAGTACAACAACTGAATAAAAAAAAAATGACTAGAGTCATTCAAAGGCAGATTTGAGCAGGCAGAAGAATCAGTGAACTTGAAGATAGGGCAATGGAAATTATTGTGTCTGAGGAACAGAAAGAAAAAAGATTGAGAAAAATGAATAGAGCTGAAGGGACCTGTGGGGCCCCATCAAGCAGACCAATGTACACATTATGAGACCCTCAGAAAGAGAGAGGGGGAGATCTTGAGAGAGGAAAAGGGTCAGAGAGAATATTTGAAGAAATAATAACTGAAAACTTCCCAAATTTGATGAAAGACATGAACATAAACATCTAAGCAACTCAATGAACTCCAAGATGAACTCAGAAAGACACACCAACACACATTATACCAAACTTTTCCAAGACAGAGACAAAGAAAAATCTTGAAAGCAGCAAGAAAAGTTGTTACTCACATTAAGGGATCCTCAGGTTATCAGAAGATTTCTCATTAAAAACTTTGGAGAAGGGGCACCTGGTAGCTCAGTTGTTTGAGTGGCTGGCCCTTGGTTTTGGCTCAGATTGTGATCTCAGGGTTGTGAGATTGAAACCTGTGTCAGGCTGTGCACTCAGCGGGGAATCTGCTTGAGATTCTCTCTCCCTCTCCCTCTGGCCCCCAACTCATGTGCGTGCATGCACACATGCGTGCTCTCTCTTGCTCTCTTTCAAATTAATAAATCTTATGGAAAAAAAAGAACTTTGGAAGCTAGAAGGTAGTGAGCTAATATATTCAAAGTACTAAAAGGAAAAAATGTCAATCAAGAATCCTTTATCTGGCAAAACCATCCTTTGAAAGTGAAGGAGAAATAAAGACATTCCCCAGATAAATAAAAACTGAGGGAATTAATTACCACTAGACCTGCCCTGCAAGAAATGCTAAAGGGAGTCCTGTACGTTGAAATGAAAGGACACTAGACAGCAATATGAAGCTGTACGAAGAATTAAAGAGCTCAGGAAAGGTAAATATATGGATAATTATAAAAGCTAGCATAATTTTAACAATAGTTTTTAATTTCACTTTTGGTTTTCTATATAATTTAAGAGGTTAACAGATATAATAAAGTTATTAGTCTAAAAACCAGTATTATTATAATTTTGATTTCTATTTTTTTAAAGATTTTATTTATTTATTTGACAGAGAGAGAGACAGCCAGTGAGAGAGGGAACACAAGCAGGGGGAGTGGGAGAGGAAGAAGCAGGCTCCCAGCAGAGGAGCCTGCTGTGGGGCTCGATCCCATAACGCCGGGATCATGCCCTGAGCCGAAGGCAGATGCCTAACGACTGAGCCACCCAGGCGCCCCTATAATTTTGGTTTCTAACTTCATATTTGCTTTCTATATAATTGAAGAGACTACTTATTTATTTATTTAAATATTTTATTTATTTGAGAGAGAGCAAGAGAGAGTGAGCACAAGTGGGGTGAGAAGCAGAGGAAGAAGCAGATTCCTTGCTGAGCAGGGAGCCTGACGTGGGGGCTCAATCCCAGGACCCTGGGATCATGACCTGAGCCAAAGGCAGATGCTTAATTAACTGAGCCACCCAGGTGCCCTGAGACTAATGCATTTAAAAGAACTATTAGTTTATGTTTTAGGGCAGACAGCGTATAAAGATGTGATTTTGTGACATCAGTAGCTAAAAGAGTGGGGATAAAGCTGTAAAGGAGCAGAATTTTTTGTATGTTGTTGAAGTTAAGCTAACAGAAATTCAAATTAGAGTGTTCTAACTTTAGGGTGTTATGTAATCCTCATGGTAACCACAAAGAAAACAGCTATAGAATATACATAAAATGAAGAAAGAATTGGAATATTTTACTACAAAAAATAAACTAAGCGCAAAAGAAAAAAGTAATGTAGGAAACGAGGGACAAAGAAAACCAATAAGTTTGAAAACAAAGAGCAAAATGACATCAGTCCCTTATCAGTAATTACTTTACATGTAAATGGATTAAGTTTTCCAATCGAGACAGAGATTGAGAGATTAATGAAACATAATCAGTAAAACCAACTAACCAAACAAACATACACATGATAAACTGTATGTTATCTACAAAAGACTTGCTTTAGGAGAAAATATTTGCAAATCATATATTGAATGAAGAGTTAATATCTAGAATATATAAAGAATTCCTACAACTTAACAAATATAACAAAAAATAAACAATGATTCAAAAATGGCAAAGGACTTGAATAGACGTTTCTTCAAAAAAGATATACAAATGGCCAAAAAGCACATGGAAAGATGTTCAACATCACTAGTCCTTAGGGAAATGCAAAGCAAACTACTATGAGAAACCACCTCACACCTGTTAGTTTGACTATAAAAAAAACAAGGAAATAACAGTGTTTCAAGGATGTGGAGAAATTATAATCCTTGTGCACTAATAGTTGGTGGGAATTTAAAATGGTACAACTGCTATGGAAAACAGTATGGTTGTTCCTCAAAAAATTAGGAATAGAATTGCCGTTTAATCCAGCAATTCCACTTCTGAGTATATACCCAAAAGAACTGAAAGCATGGTTTCAAAGAAATACTTGTATACGCATGTTCATAGCAACATTTTCCACAATAGACAAGGGTGGAAATAACCTAAGTGTCCTTCAACAGATGAATGGATAAGCAAAATGTGGTATGTACGGTCAGTGGAATATTATTCAGCCTTAAAAAGGAAGGAAAGTCTGACATATGTACAACATGGACAAACCTTGAGGACATTATGCTAAGTGAAATAAGCCAGTCACAAAAAGACAAGTACTGTCTATTTCCACTTACATGAAGTATATACAGTAGTCCAAAATCATAGAGACAGAAAGTAGAATGATTCTTGTCTGGGGCTACGAGGCAGGAAGGAATGGGGAGGTACTGTTTCATGGGTATAGAGTTTTAGTTCTACAAGATAAAGGAGTTCAGGAGGTGGATAGTAGTGATGGTAGCACAGCATTATGATGGTGTTTAATACCAGTGAATTGTACACTTAAAAGTGGTTTAGATGATAAATTATATGTTGTGTGTATTTTGCCATAATAGAAACAATTCAGGAAGAAAAAAAGGAATGAATTACTGACATGTGCTACAACATGGATGAACCTGAAAACACTTTGCCAAGTGAAATGATCCAGTCACTAAAGGACAAATATTATATGATTCCACTTACATGAAGTACTTAAGTAGTCAAATTCATAGAGACAGTAGAATAGAGGCTACCTGGGGCTAGGGGGAGAGGTGGGAATGGGGAGGTGTTTAATGGGTACAGAGTTTCAGTTGGGGAAGATGAAAAATTTCTGGAGATGGATGGTGGTGATGGTTGCACAACAGTGTGAATTAATACCATTCAACTGCACACTTAAAAATTTTATGTTACGTATGTTTTGTTCACACCACTCTCTAGGCATGAGTCCAGTAGCAGCTCCAAACTAAGAGACTTAACTTAGGTCATCTTCTGCTCCCAAATTATGGGAGAGAGGGGAGAGTCCCTGCTAGAGAATCTTATTCCTTTGAATGCCTGCCTGCTACCTCTGGTATCCTCGCAGGACAGCCCTTGCCTCGGTTGGGGAGGCAGACCTGAAAACAATTTTAAAATGATGTGAGAAAAGAGTAAAAATGTCTAGAAAAGGCAAAATCCACGTAGCCAGAGAGCAAACTGGTGGTTGCCAGGGACTGGGGGAGGAGGAATGGGCAGTGAGTGTTAATGGGGATGGGATGTCTTTTTGGAGTGAAAGACATGTTCTAAAGTTATATACTGGTGAAGGTTGTACAATCTTTTTTTTTTTTTTTTAAGATTTATTTATTTATTTTAGAGAGCATGCATGCACACGTATGGGGAAGGGGCAAAGGCAGATGGCGGGGTGGGGGAGAGAGAATCCCCAAGCAGACTCCCTGCTGAGTGAGGAGCTCAATGCGGGGCTCAATCCCAGGACCCTGAGATTATGACCTGAGCTGAAATCAAGAGGCAGACACGCCAAACCAACTGAGCCACTCAGGTGCCCCAATTGTACAGTCTTCTGAATGTATTAAAAAGCATTGAAATGTATGCTTTAAATGGGTGAATTTTATGATATCTGAATTATCTCTCAATAAAGCTATTTAAAAAAAAATTAAAACTAAAATAAAAAGTAAAGCTAGAACCAAGCACAGTTCTGGGTTCTTGGAGATTATAATGGGTCTCAAGGCTGCCAGGAGTCACTATTTACCCTTCTCTCCTTTACCCTGTTGGGGGGGAATATGGTTTCTGACAGCTTGAAATTCATACCCTTCCTGCGTGTTCCCCAACAGGCAAGACTGAGCTTCCTCCCCAAAGCTTCGGTAGAAAATTCTGGGTAGAGGCTTGGAATGACTGATTCATGTGTGCATCCTGGCCTATCACTGAAATGGAGTGGGTGATAGGTTGGGGATGATCAACCCAGCATGGGATACAATGATTCCCCTGGGGTCAGGGGGCCTGGGGCTGTTTCCAGAAAGTGTTGAATAGCACAGGACAAAGACAACAGCTGCTAAGCAAAGGCAAAAATTTTCATGTAGATGTTCATTTGACTTTGGCTAGAACTCTGAGGATTTCCTGATGGAAGCTCCAAGAGCTTAAATATATGATTCTGTTCCACTTTAATGCTTATGAATTAACTCTATCCGTACACTACAGTGCACCTTAATTATGTCTTAATTACTTCTGGGTCACTGGCACATAGTCTAAGTCCTTCAACATGTTTAATTTAAAAGGTGTTCCTTTTTATCTCTAATATATTTTTCTTGAAAGATATCTGTTTCATGTCCTTAACTCAGAAATAGAAATTTCAGTATCTAGAGACTAGGCTTATGCTTTAAAAGCACCCACAGTAGATGTGTGTTTGTTCCCTTGGAGACGAGGTAGTGACTTGGTCATGACTCATCAGCTGCTAAAACATAGCGGTCCGATCAGTGTCTGAACTTGGAGTGGGAGCACTGGTGTCACTCCTGCTGTGACAGGGCTGAAGCAGGCGTGGGGGGAGGATTTAATTGTTCTTTTGTAAACATCCAACACTACTTAGAATTGTATCTCCAAAATTCTGATGTTGAAGTCCTTGCCTCCAGTACCTCAGATGTGACCTTATTTGGAGAGAGGGTCTTTACAGATGTAATCAAGTTAATGAGATCATTAGGTCAAATCTGGAGACGAACATTCCCACAGGGAGAGCACCATGTGAAGTCGAAGGCAGAGATCAGGGTGATGGTTCTACATGTGAAGGAACATGAAATGTTCCCAACAAACCACCAGAAACTAGGGGACAGATACAGAACGGGTTCTTCCCCACAGCCCAGAGAGAGAAGAAACTCTGCCAGCGCCTTGGTCTCAGACTTCTAGTCTCCAGGACTGCGAGACAATGAATTTGTTGTTTTAGCCATCTAGGTTGTGGTCCTTTGTTATGGTAGACCTAACGAACTAATACAGATCCTTGTAACAATGGTGTAAATTTACCCATCATCCCCAGGGTTGGAGAACACATCTTTCCCCTTGTCTCCTTGGCCTAGAAGTGTGCCTCTCTCAGCCCAGTTTAGGCTATGCATCTTTACCTCCTCCAGCCTTACCCCCCTCCTATCTCACCTTCCAATCCTAATCCCCTTTTGCTTCGCCTGTGATCCCACTATTCCCAGCCTCTCTGACATCTGTTCTGGATCCTCCCCCATTACCAACCCCCACTGTAACCCCACTGTGTCACATCCTTATAGATCAAAGTCTGATTTGGAAGTCATCCTATTCCTGGTGTGGGCTGAATGAAAGTTTTCTAACACAGTCCCAGAAAGTACTTGAAGTGTTCCTTGAAGGAGCAGTGATAGGGGGACATCCCCAAAGCCACAATGGGCGAGATTTAACCCCAAGTAAGCGAGGACTTCACATCACAGCCACTATCACCGCTTGACAAAAACCACAGTGGGCCCACCAAAGCAATCCCTCTGGGAATTTGGATAATTTACTTCTTCTCCTGGCTTTGATTTTCTTATTATGGGAGTAAACACAATGGTTAAAACATAGGACCTGAGGTCAGAAAGATCCGGGTTCTGGAGGTAGCTCTGACGTGTTCTGGTTGTGTGACCTTGGGGCAGCGCCTTAACTCCTGCACGCTTCATCTGGATAAGAGGAATACTCATTTATATATCCAGGGGTGGCTACGTGGATTAAATAAGATAATAATAATTATTGAAAGTTTTTGAAAGCTAGCACTTATATACGTGATACCATGCTACATGAACCACCTCGTTTAAAAATGCCTTGAAGAATCTAGGTATACAGTAAAAACTTCTAGTATGGCAGAATGGGAGAGGTAGGCAACCTGTGGAAACGTTTTTTTCTCTCTTATTCAGATGTTTCGAGTAAAAGCCTAGTATATCAAATATACTTGACTAAGAAGGACAAATTACAACAAATTCAAGGGTCTATTCAATTTTTTAATAGTCTAATTATGTTGTATTTTATATTTCTTGAAATAAAAATGAGTCTCTGTTGGAAATATTTCAGTTCTAATCATTTTTTTTATCTGTTGTACTTTGTAGTGGATTGTGCCTCCGTATGTACAGTGCATCAAGACCTGAATTCAAACAATCCACCCAACATTGCTCTACCTCAGTGCTTCTCAACCAGGGACAATTTTTCCCACTAGGAAACATTTGGCCATGTCTGGAGACATTTTTGGTTGTCAGATAGGACAGACTCTCACAACAGAGTATTATCAAGCCTGAAATATTGAGGTTGAGAAATCCTTCCTCCTCCCCCCACCCTCTCTCTCTCTATATATAACGTATTTTTATAAAACAAATATATAAAAAGGATTTATATATAACATATATAACAATTATATAGAGATTTTGAAATATATACATGACACGCAAATGTACAGTCATCAAAGGAACAGGGTGAAAGGAGCTGCATAGTAAAAAAGAACTTTTCCAAAGAAAATGCTGATGGGGAGGGGAGGTGGTGGGGTTGAACTGTGTGTCGGAAGAGTCTGTCCGTGGAGGCTGGAGATGCTCAGGACACCAAGCTTCTGAGCAAGTCAGCCAACTTTCCAATCCATCTGCCAAGAGCGTAGCCCAGTTCTGCCTCCGCCGAGTGACCCATCTGTGAGCCTTGGCTCCTGGAGACAAAAGTGTTGCTATCTCTTGGTAGAGCTGGGCACAAGTGCAGAGCAATGCACACTAGCATTTTTGTTAGGAGTTGGCAAGTTCACAATTAGCCCAATTGTTTCAGAAAGTGTGCGAGTGCACTATTGCTTCATGTCATTAATGTCTGCAGTGTGCTAAGAATAAAAGGATGGCTGGGGGAGGGGCACATACGTTTTAATTATTCAAATACATGCAGAATTATACAGCCTTAAAGACTCCATTTCTGAAGCTCCTTCCTGCATCGACACAATGCATTAGATTCTACCAAGTACACAGAACAACTGCCTTGCTTTGAATCAGAAATTGAAAAGAGGTCCATTAATTCTTTTGGGCTACCAGGTGATCATTTGGTCATTTCGGTTGTGGGGGGAAAAAAAGAAGAAAAAAGAAAGAAAGAAAAAGAAAAAATCAGAAACAATAAGATTGGACTGGTAAAATTCTCTTGGTCTACTCCACCATCTCTTTTTTTTTTTTTTTTTTTTTTTTTTTACATTGCATCAGCTCCAAGGCTGTCTCCCATTTTAAGTCCTACAGTTTGAGCAGCCATGTTTATCAACTGCCATTATCATTGCTTTCTCCTCCTCCTCCTTCTCTTCCTCTTTCTTCTTCCTCTTCTTCTTGTTCTTGTTCTTATTTTTCTTCTTCTTTTAGCTAAAATAAATATTTGGGGCCCTGCTGTCCCAATATCAAAAGACTCACTTTGTGACAGGTTAAACTCTTACATCTCAAGGAAGGATAATAATGTCAGGCCACCAAGATGCTATTTTGTGTTGGGTTTCCAGGTCAAACAGTGAATCGAAGTGGAATGCTGCTCAGTCCTATGTGTAGTAACCAGCAAATATTTAACAAATGACTACTGGTACTCAGCATGGTGTTAGGTGCCATGAGACGTAAATATATGTTATAGATCTATAAATATAAAAGTAATTATAAATACATAAATGAGAAATAATAAGATTTTTTTACTTGAGTGGGTCAGAGGTAGTATTTATGGTTAAGGGAGTAGATCAAAAGCCTATTCTCTAGCAGCCAGTTAATAGAGTTTCAAGCTTTCAGGATTATAATCTAGTTAGGGAGATGAATTACATTGATAATAGAGAATTAACGATCGCTAAATAGTTCAGTCTTAATTATCAGTGCAGTGTAAGTTTATAAAAGGAGAAACGATTGGCTTGAGTAAATGGTTTACTCTGTAAAGCAATTAGAAATAAGATGGGATGAATAATTCATATTATAGAAAACTAGTTAAGCTAAGGAGACTGAAGTGATATCACACACTCACACACACACACACACACACTGAAACAACTCCTCTGAACAAGGGATGACAATCAGTCAAGAGCTATAATATGGGCACTGTGTCAGGTACTGGGGGCACCAAGTGCCCAGTGTCTAGTTCTTGCTTTGATGGACTCACAAAAAAGCATTTTAGGGAATTGGTTTAGTTGCAGTCCATAGGACAGGCAGGAATGAGAGTCTAGAGTCGAAGAGACCAGCTGTGGGGTGCCTGGGTGGCACAGTTTGTTGAACATCCCACTCTTCACCTCAGCACAGGTCTTGATCTTGGAGTTGTGTGTTCAGGACCCATGTTGGGCTCCACAAGCGTGCAGCCTCCTTAAAAAGACAGAGCGAGAGAGAGAGAGAGAGAGAGAGAAAGAGAGAGAGACCAAGTATAAGGGTGCGTAGGGAGATGACGGAGGCCTGGGCTGGTGTGGTGGTCTTCAAGAGAGCAGATAAAAATGAGTCTGGAAGGCACTAAAGTACTTGGAACCTGGAAAACAGATTTGAAACAGAGGGAAGCAACAGGGAAGGCAAGGCCATAGGAACAATGGCAGTGCCATCAACTGAAATAGGACATTTGCAAAGGCAGCCAAATTGGAATAGTGGAGATAAGAGTTTTTGAAGATATTGAAAGTGAGGTAGTGTCAGCATGTACATATCGAAATAAATAGTAGGAAGAGGGAACTATGGACTGCTGCAAGATAAGAATGAATGAATTCTACAAGAACTGAAGAGAGAGAGAGACAGAGACAGAGGGGGTGGGGACCAGAGTCTTGGGTGCGTCCTCTTCAGAGTTAGGAGTTGGAAGGGAGGAGAGAAGAACCAAAAGTAGTTGAAAAGGTCAAGAAGAATTAGGGAAATGTAGCGTCACTGACTCTAAGGGAGGAAAGAATTTGAAGGAGTGGGTTGCCAGGGTGGTTAAATGCCACCAAGAGGCCGAAGAGAATGAAAACCAAGATAAAGCCATTCATTGTATAAGACTGCACTCTGTAAAACAGGCTGTGGGTTTTTTGTTCTAAAATTAAATGAAGAGCGCCTGGGTGGCTCAGGCAGTTGAGCATCTGACTTCAGCTCAGGTCATGATCTCACGGTCCTGGGATGGAGTCCTGCATTGGGCTCCACGCTCAGTGGGGAGTTTACTTCTCCCTCTCCCTCTGTCTTTCCCCCTCTTGTGCTCTCTTTCTCTCTCAAACAAACAAAATCTTTTAAAATGTTAAATAAAAATGATCAGATATTTATTAGCTCCGAAACAAAACATACATGCGAATGAACAATTTCTAAGATTCAGTGACCCACAGGGCTGAGGTAACAGCACATTATAATCACGTAGCACTTTTGTTTTCAAAGTACCTTCAAATACATTATTTCAGCTGATCTTTTACAACATTCCTGGGATGATTATAGCTTAAAAGGAGTCAAATTTCTTGTTTTTATCATTTACTTGCTCAATTACAGTATGCATTTGTACAGCTATCAATACTTCTAACAATAAATAACTATCCAGGACTTGGCTGGCAGAAAATGAAAGATGATGAACATAATGATGACACCCAGACTAATGGTACCCGACATTTATGTGCATAAAGAGATTTCACCAATGTGATTTCATTTTGCCTTTAACAGCTCTGTGAAATAAGTCTCGTTATCTCCATTTTATTTGTGCGTGCATCTTTAAAAGACTCACAGCAGAAACAAGTACAGGCGTACTTGTCTCATTGCACTTCACTTTCCTGGGCCTCAAAGACAGTGCAGTTTTTACAAATTGAAGGTCTGCGGCAAGCCTGCATTGCACAAGTCCATTGGCATCATTTTTCTAGCTGTGTTTGCTCACTTTGTGTTTCTATGTCCCATTTGGATAATTCTTGCAATATTTCAAATGTTTTCATCAGTGTTATATTTATCATGGTGGTCGGTGATCAGCGATCTTTGATGTTACTGCTGCAAGTGTTATGAGTGCCACAAACTGCACCATGTACAGTGGTGAACTTAATAAATGTGTGTGTTCTGACTGCTCCACTGACTGGCAGTTCCCCCATCTCTCTTTCTCTCCTCGGGGCTCCCTATTCCCTGATGCAGAACAATATTGAAATTAGGCCAATTAATAATCTTACAATATGGCCTCCAAGTGTTAGGTGAAAAGGAGGAGTTGCATATCTTTCATTTTCAGTCAAAGGCTAGAAATGATTAAGCTTAGTGAGACAGGCACATCAAAAGCCGAGATAGACTGAAACTGAGGCCTCTTGTGCCAACCAGTTAGCCAAGTCATGAGTGCAAAGGAAAAGTTCTTAAAGGATGATGAAAAGTGCTACTCCAGTGAACACACGAACGATAAGAAAGTCAAACAGTTTTATTGCTGATACGGAGAAAGATGGAGTGGTCTGGATAGAAGATCAAACCAGCTACAACATTCCCTTAAGCCAAAGGCTAATCCAGAGCAAGGCCCTCAGTCTCCTCCATACTGTGAGGACTGAGAGGTGTGGAAGCTGCAGAAAAAGATTTGGAAGCTAGCAGAGATCGAGTCATGAGGGTTAAGGGTAGAAGCCATCTCTGTAACGTCAAAGTGCAGGGTGAAGCAGCAAGCGCTGATGGAGAAGCTGCAGCGAGTTCTCCAGAAGATCCAGCTCAGATCATTCATGAAGGCGGCTACACTGAACAACAGATTTTCAACAGAGATGAAACAGACTTCTATTGGAAGAAGATGCCATCTAAGAATTGCATAGTTAGAGAGGAGAAGTCAATGTCTGGCTTCAAAGCTTCAAAGGACAGGCTGACTCCCTTGTTGGGGGCAAATGCAGCTGGTGACTTTAAGTTGAAGCCAAAGTTCATTTACCATTCCCCGGATCCTAGGGCCCTTAAGCATTATGGTAAACCTATTCTGCCTCTGCTTTATAAAAGAAATAACAAAGCCTGGATGACAGCACATCTGTTTACAACATGATTTACTGAATATTTTAAGCCCACTGTTGAGCCCTACTGCTTGGAGAAGAATATTTGTTTCAAAATATTACTGGTCACTGACAAAGCGCCTGCCACCCAAGAGCTCTGATGGACAAGAGTAATGTTGTTGTCATGCCTGCAACACCACATCCATTCTGTGCCCGTGGATCAAGGAGTAATTTTGACTTTCAAGTCTCATTATTTAAGAAATACGTTGCATAAGGCTACAGCAACCATAAGTAGTAATTCCTTTGATGGATCTGAGCAAAGTAAATTGAAAAACTTTTAAAAGGATTCAGCATTCTACATACCATTAAGAACATCTGTAATTCATGGGAAGAGGTCAGAATATCAACATAAAACAGGAGTTTGGAAGAGGTTGATTCTAACCCTCACAGATGACTTTGAGGAGTTCAGGATTTCTGTGGAGGAAGTAATTGCAGATGTGGTGGGAAGAGCAAGAGAAGCAGAATTAGAAGTGGAGCCTGAAGATGGGACGGAATTGCTGTAACTCATGGTAAAACTTGAACAGATGAGTTGATTTTATGGATGAGCAAAGCAAGTGGTTTCTTGAGATGGAATCTATCCCTGGTGAACATGCTGTGAAGATTGAAACAACAAAAGATTTAGAATGTTATATAAACTTCGTTGATAAAGCAGGGGCAGGGTTTGAGAGAATTGACTCCAATTTTGAAAGAAGTCCTACTGTGGGTAAAATACTATCAAATGGCATCACGTGCTACAGACATATCATTCGTGAAAGGAAGAGTCAATCAATGTGACCAACTTCATTGTTGTCTCATTTTAAGAAATTGCCCCAGACACCCTCACCTTCAACCACCATGCTGGTCAGCAGCTATTCACATCAAGGCCGGACCCTCCCCCAGCAGAAAGATTATGACTCAATGAAAGCTCAGATGATGGTTAGCATGTTTTCAGCAGTCAAGTATTTTTAAATTAAAGGATGTACCTCAGCAGCAATGTCCACAATAGCCAAACTGTGGAAGGAGCCGAGTTGCCCTTCAACCGACGAATGGATAAGGATGTGGTTCTTATATACGATGGAATATTACTCAGCCATCAGAAAGGATGAATACCCCCCATTTGCATCGACATGGATGGGACTGGAGGGGATTATGCCAAGTAAATAAGTAGAGAAAGATAATTATCATATGGTTTCACTCATATTGGAACATAAGGAATAGCACGGAGGATCATAGGGGAAGGGAGGGAAAACTGAAGGGGGAGAAATCAGAGATGGAGACAAACTATGAGAGACTATGGGCTCTGGGAAACAATCTGAGGGTTTCAGAGGGGAGGGGGTGGGGGGATGGGGTAGCCAGGTGATGGGTATTAAGGAGGGCACATGTTGCAATGAGCAGTGGGTGTTATATGCAACTAATGAATCACTGAACACTAAAAAAATAAATAAAATATGTACCTCATTTTTTTAGACATTACGCTAGTGTGCACTTAATAGACTATGGTATAGTGTAAACATCACTTTGACATGTGCTGGGAAACCAAAAACTTCATTTGACTCGCTTTATTGTGATACTCACTTGATTGCAGTGGCTTGGAACGAAACACTCAATATCTCCAAAGTATGCCTGTACGTTGAACGTGGCTTACCTAGACAAAATAAGTGGGCTTTTCATATTTAATCAACTTAAGCTCTGCTGAGAACAATGAAGGAAATCTTATCAGAGAACGAGAAAAGAAAACTATATCAGGACACATCAATTGATGTATCCTCTTTCCATAAGTAGACAAAGTATAAAGATGCTTATCTCATTTAAAAGTCTCATAAATTTCTATTAGTTAGAAATGTTTTGATTGCAAATGACAAAACTCACCTCAAAGTCATCTAGGGAAAAAGTTGTGGCAGGGGATTTATTGGCTCAGTAATCGATAAGTCCAAGGGTAGAAGTTCAGTCTTAAGGTTCAGATGTGAATGAGTCCAAATTAAATTTAAGCTGAAAAAGAGCAAATATAGAGCTTGGAGGGGCTGTGTATGCATGTACCACGTGTGTGTGTGTGTGTGTGTGTGTGTGTGTGTGCGTGTTGAGGGTAGGGGTGGGGTGGGGTACTGGATGAAAATCAGTACCTATCTCAACTGCAAGAATTTGGAGTGGGGAAAGGGTGGTTCTCCAGAGGAAAACCAAGTGCTCAGGGTGCCTGGGTGGGTCAGTTGGTTAAGCATCTGCCTCTGCCTGGGGTCCTGATCGTGGAGTCCTGGGATGGAGCCCAGCCTCAGGCTCTCTGCCCAGCTGAAGCCTGCTTCTCCCTCTGCCTCTCCCTCCTACTTGTGCGTGCTCTAACTCTCTCTCTCTCTTTCTCTCTCTCATTCATTCTCGCTCTATCTCAAATAAATAAAATCTTTAAAGCAACAACAACAACAACAACAACAACGACAACGTGCTCCTAGCAGCAGAAGAATGGATATTGGGCAGGCAAAACCAGCAACTCTCTAAAATTACTTCTGTCTTCATATCGTGTTCCATAAACTCACTTGAAATTCTCACCATTATTTCTCATTGTTTAAGACTTTAAGACCTCAGGAGTTTGGTACAGATACTCTGAGGCAAAGTTTCTCAATGCTAGCTACACATGGGGGTGGCCAAAAAATGCTTTTAAAATACACACATCTGAGCCTAACCTTTCCAATGAGGTCCAACATCTCGAACTGTGTCCATGCAGCAAGTGGTTGGAAGGAATAACACACGCCGGACAAAGTTAATAGCAGTAGATATCAGTTCCTCATCCCATATCTCCCCCCCTCTTTTTTCCACCTAAGCTATCAGTGAGGACTCTTGGACAGAGTAGGCACCCCCAATATTAGTAGAATTGAATATGGTAGAACCGAATGGAGAGGATACACTGTACTATCCGCTCTCATCCTGTGAGTGCTCAAACACCTTCTAGGCCAGTAGGGGAGGAATTACTGTGCAGAGCTGGTGGGGGCTCCAGGCACCAACCAACAAGCAGTCCCGTCGTAGGGAATCAAAAGGAATCTACATTTTATGGGGAGATTGAGAAGTCAGGTTGAGAGAGGGGATTTGGGGTTTGCTAGGGATGTGTAAAGCCCAGTAAGCAAAAGGAAGCCTCCCCTATTTGGGGACTTGAGAGTAGTTCATTTCGGCTGGAGGATAATGCCTAAGGGCAGGGTGATCAGGGCTGAAGCTGGAGAAAAAAGAGCAGGGAAGGAAGTGCTAAGTTTATTTTTATTCAGGTGCTCAGGGCTCTAAAGAAGTGTTTATTACAGACCCAAATCCCACGCATTGTATCATTTGAGCTCGGGAATGTTCTAGTTGTGAGTTGAACAAAACAATTGCAGTTTTAAATTGCATTTAAAAAATCAGCTCAGAAATGAATCCAAATGGCCTCCTTAAAACCCCTACGATTTGGCGCTCCCGTGCTGCAGTGCCGCGGCTCCGCCACAGGGGTGCAGTGCAGCTCAGCGGACAGTAGGCACTGGGGGCGGACGGGTGCCTGGCCTGGGGGGCGGGGCTCCAGGGAATCCCTCCCCAAAGCAGCAAACGTGGTTCTCCCTGAACTAGGTGGAGCACACTCCACTTCTACTCCTCCTAGCTTCCTCTACCATCCGTTGCCCTCCTCCTGCCAATAAACAACCCCCCCCCCAAAAAAAGGACCCTTGTCATAAATAATGTGTGTAGAGCAGAAAAATATTTGTAGATTGATGGTCTGTACAGTGCTTGCGTACATGTTCCACATCTCAGTAAACAGTGGGCTTGCCTTGTAAAACGAAACAAAACGAAACAAAACTGGAAATAACCCAATGTCCAATGATCAGGGATTGACTAAATAACTTATGGTATATTCATACAAATAAATACAATGCAGCCGTTAAAAGATAGAAATTATAATGAGAAAATTTTGAGTGAAAAAAAGCAAAATCTAAACAATATATGGTGAGATCCTAGTTTTTATTTTTTAAATATTTATTTATTTATTTGAGAGAGAGAGAGAAACAAGAGAGTGCATGAGAAAGCAAGCA
>NW_024423453.1:40021507-40097311 GCF_017311325.1 Ursus maritimus
GGGGGGGTGTGCACAGAGGGAAAGGAAGAAGCAGGCTCCCTGCTGAGCAGAGAGCCCTTCCTGGGGCTGGATCCCAGGACTCCAGGATCATGACCTGAGCTGAAGGCAGTGAGATCCTAGTTTTACGAAAGTGTTTATATAATATATATTAACATAGAATAAACCCCTGGAAGTTATCTGTGATCATCTCTTTATGGTAGAATTACTGTTGATTTTTATTTCTTCTTTATAGTGTTCTACATTTTACAAAATAATGAATATACTTTTATACTTGGAAGAAAACTAATGAAGGAAATTCCAAAACAAATAAGTAAATATCCATCCCACCATATAGAAAAGAATGAGCAATTTCATAACTTTATTACAATTACATGAGGCTATGGTGGCTTGTGGGACTGATTCCATGACTGCATAGGAACACCATCTTCCACTGATACAGACCAGGGACTAAGAAGCATACTCACAAGTCCTTGGAAGAACAATGAAATACAAGAACATATTAGGAATGATTATAGATAATTGTTATTTTCTTCTGAATACTTTCCTGTGTTTTCAAATTTTCTATAGAAACATGTACCGATTTTATTTAAAAATATAAAACATAAAAGCAGGTACAGACTGACTACAAAACAAAAACCAAACACAATGAAATGAATGGGAAGGGAAAAAACAAAGATTTGAACATCTTAGAGTTCCTCCTTCTTCAGTTTGAAACAGGATTTAACTTGTCAGATGTAATTTGAAGTACACATCACTTTTTCATGCTAAACATGACTATTTTGATAAATATATCTTTCTAAAGAAATTTCAAAAATTTGAAACTATAAAAACCATTTTAAAATCACAAAAGTGTTATGCATTTTTGGTGTGAAAAATAATGGGTATCTGTAAACCGGTAGTTTCTTCACTAAGAACTGTCAATATTTTGTTATATAGTCTTTCAGATGTAGAAACATATTTTTAAATAAAGCAGGAACCTATTGTTTTGTAACATGCTAAATTCAAATAATCATATATACTATACTTTTCTCCATGTCATTAAATACATATACATGATTTTTAATGGCTGGGATACGTACTTATTTTAACATTAAGTATGTGCCATAATTTATTCAGGTGGTCTCTAATCATTAAATATCTGTTAATTTTCTACCTTTTAGCTACTAGGAATAATGATGATTTTACTATCTTTGTTCTTGGGTGCGTTTGATGGTTTTTATTTTTTTTTCGTAGAAATCGCTACAACGGAATTGTTGGGTCAAAGACTTCATGCTAGATGATACACAAAAAGGGTGCTTCAATTTGCACTCCCCTCAGTAGTATCTATTTTGAATATTATAGTGTCATAATGAGTCTTAAAATTAGGTAGGGTTAGTGATTCCAAATTTGCTTCTCTTTTTCAAGACTGTTTTGGCTATTACGGGTCTTTTGCATTTCCATGTGAATTTTAGAATCACTTGTCAGTTTCCACAAAAAAAACCCAAAACCAAAACCAAACAAAAAAGAAAATCAAAACAATGGGTTTTTTTTTTTAAAGATTTTATTTATTTATGTGACAGAGAGACAGCCAGCGAGAGAGGGAACACAGCAGGGGGAGTGGGAGAGGAAGAAGCAGGCTCCTAGCGGAGGATCCCGATGTCGGGCTCGATCCCTTAACGCCGGGATCACGCCCTGAGCCAAAGCAGACGCTTAACGACTGCGCTAACCAGGCGCCCCAAAACAATGGGGTTTTGATTGAGATGGCACTGAATTTAGAAATCAGTTTGGGAGAACTGACAACATGATTTACTTAATTGTAAATTTATTTAAGATAGTTTTTAAAATTAATAGACTTCTTGGTGCAGTGTTAACTATACAGGAAAATTGATGGGAAAGTACAGAGAGTTCCCACATACCCTCTTCATCCCCCCATTTCCCATATTATTTACATCACTTGAGTTATTGTGGTACATTTGTTATAATCGTTGAACCAATATTTATACATTATTATTAACTAAAGTCTATAGTTTGTGGTTCAGAGGAGTCATCCTTTGTGTGGTATATTCCATGGGTTTTAACAATAATGACATTATATCCACCGTTACAGAATCATACAGATTGGTTTCATACTATTGCTTTTGTATATTGATCTTGTATCCTACAACCTTGCTAAGCTCACTTGTTCTAGTGGTTTTCGTATACATTATATTGGATTTTATACATAGACAATAATTTTGTCTGAAAATAAGAACTATTTTTACTTCTTCCTTACCAGAACTTCTAGTACAATGTTGAAAAGAAGTGTTGATCCATGCCTGGCTCCTGATCTTAGGGGGTAATGCGTTCAATCTGTCACAGTTAAGTATGATGTTAGCTGTAGATTTTTCATGGATACCCTTTATAAGGTTGAGGAAATCCCCTGGTTTGCTGAGAAAATGGATGTTAGATTTTGTCAAATGCCTTTCTGTGCCTACTCAGATGATCATGTGATTTGTCTTTTTTAGTTTAAGAGGGGTGAATTACATTGATTCATTTTCTAATGATGCTTTGTCTTCTTACACTATATACAAAATATATGCCTTAACAAACTCAAATGGATATTTTAGTAATAGTAAACAGCTATTGAATGCTTACTATGTGCTTGGCATTATTCTAAATGCTTTAAATCTATTAATTACTCATAACAACCCCAGGAAGTAGGTGCCAGTATTATCTAACTTCACAGCTGAGAATCTAAGTAGTTAAGAAATTTGCTTCAAGGTCACACAACTTAGTGTCTGGCTGAGCCAGGATTTGAACCCAGGCTGTCTGAGACTGGAACATATTTTTTTCTAACATTACACATACTCCCAGAAACAGAGACCATACCATCTTGGCTTAGTTCAGAACCGAGTATAATGGTGGTACATTCAAACATCTAACAAAGTAACAATATGGGAATGAGAGAAAAGGGTGCAGTGAAGGTGGAGTCTAATCTGCATTTGGCTTGCTTCCACCAAGCACGGAAGCCACATTTATCTAAAATACCTCAAAACACCTGTTCCAGCCATGTTCACAGGCATTTATATTTATATCACTAAAAGCATGAGCCTCCATATGAAATTTGGAAGAAGAATATGACTTCTCAACACTTTATTTTAGATTAAAAACAGGATTTGGAATCAGGTCGAGTTCTGTTCTAAGCACATGAAAAATAGATACTAAAACTTTAATGGTAGTTTTTAATCCCTCCTCCCCACTAAAACTCTTTTTTGTTCTCTTTTTATTTTTTATATTTTTTCTTCCAAATTTTAATTTAAATTCTAGTTAGTTAACATATTGGTTTCAGGAGTAGAATTTAGTGATTCATCACTTACATATAACACCCAGTGCTCATCATAACAAGTGCCCTCCTTAATAGCCATCACCCTTTTAGCCCTTCCCCCATTCACCTTCCTCCATCAGCTCTCAGTTTTTTCTCTATCTTTAAGAGTCTCTGATGGTTTGCCTCCCCTTCTCTCCTTCTCTATTTTTCACCTTCCCACATGTTCATCTATTTTGTTTCCTGAATTCCATATATGAGTGAAATCATATGGTATTTGTCTTTCTGTGACTGACTTATTTTTCTTAGTATAATACACTCTAGTTCCATCCATGTTGCTGCAAATGGCAAGATTTCATTCTTTTTGATGGCTGAGTAATATTCCAGTGTGTGTGTGTGTGTGTGTGTGTGTGTGTGTGTGTACATACCACTTCTTCTTTATCCATTCATCAGTTGATGGAAACTTGGGCTCCTTCTATATTTTGGCTATTGTTGATAATGTTGCTATATACATCAGGGTGCATGTACCCCTTCGAATCTGTATTATTATTTCCTTTGGGTAAATACCTGTTAGTGCAATTGCTGGGTGATAGGGTAGTTCTATTTTGAACTTCCATACTGTTTTCCAGAGTGGCTGCACTGGTTTGCATTCCCACCAACAGTGCAAGAGGGTTCCCCTTTCTCTACATACTCACCAACACCTGCTCTTTCTTGTGTTGTTGATTTTAGCCATTCTGACAGTTGTGAGGTGATTATCTCATTGTGTGTGTTTTTTTTTTTTTTTAAGATTTCATTTATTTGACACAGAGAGAGACAGCCAGCGAGAGAGGGAACACAGGCAGGGGGAGTGGGAGAGGAAGAAGCAGGCTCCCAGCAGAGGAGCCTCATGCGGGGCTCGATCCCAGCACTCTGGGATCACGCCCTGAGCTGAAGGCAGATGCTTAATGACTGAGCCACCCAGCCCCCTCATTGTGGTTTTGATTTGTGTTTCCCTGATGATGAGTGATGTTGAGCATCTTTTCATGTGTCTGTTACCCATCTGTATGGCTTCTTTGGAAAAATGTCTCTTCATGCCTTCTGCCCATTTTTTAACTGGATTATTTAGTTTTTGGGTGTTGACTTAATCATTTCTTTATAGATTTTAGAGACTAGCCCTTTATCAGATATGTCATTTGCAAATATCTTCTCCCATTCGGAAGACTGCCTTTTAGTTTTGTTGATTGTTTCCTTTGCTGTGCAGAAGCTTTTTATCTTGAAGTCCCAACAGTTCATTTTTGCTTTTGTTTCCCTTGCTTCTGGCAATGTGTCTAGTAAGAAGTTGCTACAGCCGAGGTCAAAGAGGTTGCTGCCTGCATTCTCCTCCAGGATTTTGATAGTTTTCTCTCTCACATTTATGTCTTTCATCCATTTTGAATTTATTATTGTTTATGGTGCAAGAAAGTGGTCCAGTTCCATTCTTCTGCATGTGGCTGTCCAGTTTTCCCAACACCATTTGTTGAAGAGGCTGTCTATTTTCCATTGGGTATTTTTTCCTGCTTTGTTGAAGATTAGTTGACAATATAGTTGTGGATCCATTTCTGGGTTTTCTATTCTGTTTCATTTTTGTGCCAGTACGATACAGCTTTCTAATATAGCTTGAAATCTGGAATTATAATGCTTCCCACTTGGCCTATCTTTTTTAGGATTGCTTTGGCTATTTGGGGTCTTTTGTGGTCCCATACAAATTTTAGGATTTTTTTGTTCTAACTCTGTGAAAAAATTCTGGTGGTATTTTGATCGGGATTGCGTTAAATGTGTAAATTGCTTTGGGTAGTATAGACATTTTAACAATGTTTGTTCTTCCAATCCATGGGCATGGCATTTCCCCTACCCCCCTTTTCTTTGTGTCCTCTTTAATTTCTTTCGTAAGTGTTCTATAGTTTTCAGAGTATAGATCTTTTACCTCTTTGGTTAGGTTTATTCCTACATAGCTTATTGTTTTTGATGCAACTGCAAATGGGATCGATTCCTTGATTTCTTTTCCTGCTACTTTATTATTGATGTATAGAAACGCAACAGTGGGGCGCCTGGGTGGCTCAGTCGTTGAGCATCTGCCTTTGGCTCAGGGCGTGATCCCGAGGTCCAGGGATCGAGCCCCACATCAGGCTCCTCTGCTATGAGCCTGCTTCTCCCTCTCCCGCTCCCCCTGCTTGTGTTCCCTCTCTTGCTGGCTGTCTCTCTCTCCCTGTCAAATAAATAAATAAAATCTTAAAAAAAAAAAAAAGAATACTCTAAAAAAAAGAGAAAGAAATGCAACAGATTTTCATACATTTATTTTCTATCCTGTGACTTTGCTGAATTAATATATTATTTCTAGCAATTTTTTGGTGGAGTCTTTTGGTTTTTCTACAGAGTATCATATCGTTTCCAAATAGTGAAAATTTGACTTCTTTCTTGCCAATTTAGATGCCTTTTGTTTCTTTTTGTTGTCTGATTACTGAGGCTATGACTTCCAGTGCTATGTGAAATAGTAATGGTGAGAGTGGACATCCCATGTCTTGTTTCTTGTTCCTCTCAGTTTTTCCCCATTGAGGATGATATCAGCTGTGGGTCTTTTGTATATGACTTTAATGCTTTTGAGGTATGTTCCCTCTATACCTACTTTGTTAAGGGTTTTTATCAAGAATGGATGCTGTATTTTGTCAAATGCTTTTTTCTGCATCTATTGAGAGGATCACACAGTCCTTATCCTTTCTTTTGTTAATGTGGTATATCACACTGATTGATTTGTGGATGGATACTGAACCACCCCTGCAGCCCACGAATAAATCCCACTTGATCATGGTGAATAATCCTTTTAATGTACTGCTAGATTCAATTTGCTAGTATCTTGTTGAGAATTTTTGCATACAAGTTCATCAGGGATATCAGCCTATCATTCTTTTTAGTGGCCTTTGTGTGGTTTTGGAATCAAGATAATGCTGGCCTCAAAGGATAAGTTTGGAAGTTTTCCCTCCATTTCTATTTTTAGGAGAAGTTTGAGAAGAATATATATTAACTCTTCTTTAAATGTCTGGTAGAATTCCCCTGAGAAGCCATCTTGCCCTGGACTTTTGTTTGTTGGGACATTTTTTATTACTGATCCGATTTCTTTGCTGGTTATGGGTTTGTCCAAATTTTCTATTTCTTCCTGTTTCAGTTTTGGTAGTTTGTATGTTCCTAGGGATTTGTCCATTTCTTCCAGATTGCCCAGTTTGTTGACATACAATTTTTCATAATATTCTCCTATAATTGTTTGTATTTCTGTGGTGTTGGCTGTGATCTATCTGCTTTCATTCATGGTTTTATTTATTTCAGTCCTTTCTCTTTTCTTTTTGATAAGTCTGGCTAGAGGTTTATCAATTTTGTTAATTCTTTCAAAGAACCAGCTCTTAGTTTCATTGATCTGTTCAACTGCTTTATTTTGTTTGTTTCCGTATTATTTACTTCTGCTCTAATCTTTATTATTTCCTTCTTCTGCTGGCTTTAGGCTTTATTTGCTGTTCCTTTTCTAGCTTTTAAGATGTAAGGTTAGGCTGTGTATTTGTGACTTTTCTTGCTCCTTTAGGTAGGCCTATATTGCAATATACTTCCCTCTTACGGCCTCCTTTGCTGTCTCCCAAAGGTTTTGGACTGTTGTGTTTTCATTTTCATTTGCTTCCATGTATTTTAAAATTTCTTCTTTAATTTCCGGGTTAACCCATTCATTCTTTAGTAGGATGTTCTTTAATCTCCATGTATTTGTGGTCTTCCCCAATTTTTTCTTGTGGTTGACTTCAAGTTTCATAGTGTTATGATCTGAAAATATGCATAGTATGATCTCAATCTTTTTGTACTTGTTGACGGCTGATTTGTGACCCAGTATGTAATCTATTCTGGAGAATGTTCCATGTGCACTCGAAATGAATGTGTATTACGCTGCTTTAGGATGAGATGTTCTGAATGTATCTGTTAAGTCCATCTGGTCCAGTGTGTCATTCAAAGACATTATTTCCTTGTTGATCTGCTGAGATCATCTGTTCATTGCTGTAAGTGGGGTATTAAAATTCCCAACTATTATTGTATGATTATCAATGAGTTTCTTTAATTTTGTTATTAATTGATTTATATATTTGGGTGCTTCCAAGTTGGGGGCATAAGTATTTAAAAATTGTTAGATCTTCTTGATGGATAGACCCCTTACTTATGATATAATGTCCTCTTCATCTCTTGTTAACAGTCTTTGGGTTAAAATCTAGTTTGTCTGATATAAATATGGCTACTCTGGCTTTCTTTTGGCATCCATTAGTATGATAGGAGGTTTTCCATCCCCTCACTCTCAACCTACAGGTGTCTTTAGTTCTAAAATGAATCTCTTGTAGGCAGTATATAGATGGGTCTTATTTCTTTTATTCATTCTGATACCCTATGTCTTGATTGGAGCATTTAGTCCATTTATATTTAGAGTGATTATTGAAAGATATGGATTTAACGCCTATTAATTACCTATGAAGTTGGTGTTTCTGTTGATGTTCTCTGTTCTTTCTAGTCTGTGTTGCTTTTGGTCTTTTTTTCCCCACTCAAAGAGTCCCCTTTAATATTTCTTGCGGGGATGGTTTAGTGGTCACAAACTCCTTTAGTTTTGTTTGTACTGGAAACTCTGATCTTTCCTTCTATTCTGAATGACAGCCTCACTGGATAAAGTAGTCTTGGCTGCATATTTTTCCCATTCAGCACTTTAAATATAGCAAGCCACTGTCTTCTAGGGTGTCAAGTTTCTGTGGACAGATTTGCTGCAAACATGATCTATCTTCTTTTGTAGGTTAATGATTTTTTTCCCTTGCTGCTTTCGGGATTCTTTCCTTGTCGTTGTATATTGTGAATTTGACTATGAAGTCTTGCTGATGGCCAGCTTCTGTTGAATTTAATGGGAGTTCTCTGTGATTCTTGGATTTCGATGTTTGTTTCCTTCCACAGTTTAGGGAAGTTTTCAGCTATAATATGCTCAAATAAACCTCTGTTCCTTTTTCTTTCTTTTCTTCTTCTGGTACATCTAGGATATGAATGTTATTATGCTTTAAGGAGTTGCTGAGTTCCCTATGTCTACATTTGTGATCCAATATCTTTCTTTCCTTTTCTTACAGTTTTGTTATTTTCCACAATTTTATCTTCTATGTCACTGATTTCTTTGTCCATCCTCATTATCATTGCGTCCATTTGGTTTTGCATCTCAGTTACAGCATTTTTTATTTTGGTCTTCATAGTTTTTAGTTCTTTTACCTCTGCAGTAAGGGATTCTCTAGTGTCTTCAATGTTTTTCTCAAGCCCAGCTAGTATCATGATTATTGTTTTAAATTCTGGTTCAACTTTTACTTATATCTGTATTGATTAAATCTCTGGCCATGAATTCTTCCTGTTCTTTCTTTTGGGGTGAATTCTTCCAACTTGTCACTATTTCTGGGTCACTTGTGTATGTGTGTGTGTGTGTGTGTATGTATTAGGAAAGCCAGTTGTATTCTTGCTCCTGACAATGATGGCTATATTAAGAAGGGGTTAAAAAAAAAGAGAGAGAGAGAAGTTAGATCCTATTTCCCCTAGAATTGAAGCTTTGAAGCACTTTATGATCGATAGACTTGGTACATGTGAGCAGGGGGTTGTGCTGGTCTTCTGGGAGAAGGGCCTGTTGCTCTGATTCTCAGGTGGACTTGCCCTAGTGGAGATGTACCTACAAGGTGCAGGGGGGTGGGGCTTTGTGTAAGCAGATCCAGCCTTCACTGGGTGGTGCTATTTTGGTCTCTGAAGTCAGGCTGTGCTGATGGGGTGGGGGAATGGCATCGACTAACTCTCTTATCCCCGGAGTGGGTAGCTTGCACCCAGTGCTCTTCAGGAAGCCCTCACAGAAGAGCAAACAATCACCTCTCTTGTGTCCCCAGCTTCTGCCAGATCTCTGTCTTCACCCTTCCTGCCTCTGAGCCGTCCATCTGGCAGGCAGCACAGCATTCTTGTGTTTTATCTCAGGTGTGTGGCTGGGTCTCAAGACTCCAAATTTTAGAGTTCTTCATAGTGCGGATCTGTGCTGATCCTCTGGGGGAGGGAGTGGTCTTGTGGCACTGTGGCCAGTGCCATCTTGTCCCAGAAATTGGTTGCGCAATGATGCAGCTGGGAGTTTATGGTAAAGTTCAGCTAAAAGCTGGTACCAAAGTTTGCTGCCCTCAGCCAGGGTCTTTGTTCCTGTGCTAAGGAACAGGGCAGTATGCTGGCACTGCCAGAGGAGCCATGCTGGCACTCCCAAATGCACTCCAAGCAGGGGATCTTCTCCCTGTGCAACCCAGGGGATCCTCAGACCACACTGCCCACTCCTGGGTCTCCACCCTCCTTCCCTACCAGAACATTGCCAAGCCCACCAGGTACAAACTGGGGGATGATATGGACCTTTGGACTCTGCCCCACTGTTTATAAAAACTTGCAGTATTCAGGCCCTCTCCTCTTCCCAGTCAATGGTTTTGGGGAAAGAGTTTTTCTTGTGGAATTCCCCGTGTGCGCTTTCACTCCTTCTCTCTCTTTCTTTCTCTACTACCCCCCTCTCTGTGATTAGGGCTCCATCCCCCTTGCAGCACCAGGTTATTAGAAATGCAAAAGTTAAGGCCTACCCCAAACCTAAAGGATCATTTTAACAAAATCCCAGGTGATTTCTAAATACATTAAAGTTTAAAAAGCAGAGTGGGACCACCTGATGAGCATCATTTCCCTAGAAAACTTCCTGTATCAGGAGGTATGTACAAAAATGTTCAGTCTAGAGATGCTAAACATTTTGTAAAGCACTGTACTTCTAATTGAAAATCAGTAACTTAAAACATTTCTGAAAAGCAAAGCTGACATCCAGTGGGATATAGAGTCAAATGGTAAATGAACACAAGTCCAAAAAAATTGTTTGCGCCCCTCAAAACATTCTTGCCTATAGTCAATTACCTAGATCTCTAAGTCAATATCTTGCTTTTTTTGTTTAAACAGGCTTGTGTTGGGTATCAGGTACATGCAATGAAAAAGCTGTAGGAAGAGAGAGTCAGGCCACACTATGAAGTACAGATACTCCCAATGAGGGGTCTATAAATGGGCGACTGAAGTGCCAAGAGGTTGACCCTTTCAGCCCTTGGGGTAAACATGGAGCCTGAGATGACCAGAGACCCCAGGTGATCAACTCTGGCCTCAATCAACTTTGCTCATTCACCCTAGTGTGCTAGTGATCGTCTCTGTGTTTGCCGTGGTGAAAAAATACTGGAAATTATTGTTGGCAATTGGTTGATTGGTTTGTTTTATTTTAGACTGTAGTAAATGTACATAACATTAAATTGCCATCTTAACCCCTTTTAAATGTATAGCTCAGTAGTGTTAAGTACATTCACATTGTCATGAACCTGATGTCCAGAACTCTTTTCATCTTGCAAAATTAAACCGTAGATGAGTTCAATAACATTCTCCCATTCCCCTCCCTCCAGCTCCTGACAACCACCATTCTACTTTCTGTCTCCATGAATTTGATGACTGTAGGTACCTCATATGAGTGGACTCACACAAGAGTTGTCTTTTGTGACTGGCTTATTTCAGTTAGCATAATGTCTTTGAGATTCGTCCATATTGTAGCATGTGTCAGAACTAATACAAATTATTTTTTTAAAGGAAGGATTAAAGCTTCCCGCCTAAAAAATAAGCAGCATCCTTGTGTGAGCAGAACTTATCTGTTTGGAAGACACAGATTAAGATGAACTCTGTGCCTGATACGATGCATTTCCCAAGGGGGAAATTTACCTTGCTTGTTTTCACTGAACCCAGGAGTCTCCAAATTGATACAATAGTAAGTAATCATTTTTTTTATAAGAAACTTCAGTCTTATAGTTCTATTCCACTCAAGTAGAAATTTCCTGATAGTTTCAGTGAAAGAGCCTGCAAAAACAGCTTAACCAGAAGGCTGTCAGGTGTCCAATTTATCCTGCTCACTGGTTTCTGTATTTGATAGGACATGGTAACTGTATGAATCAAAACTGGATGACCCAAAATACAGAAGAGGGTTTGATTCAAAATTCGAGTTCCTTCGTTTGGTGCACTTTGTTTCTGACAACTCGCAACCTTACCCTTTCAAAGTTTGAATTGCATTAATTTTCACCCATTTCCCCTTTCGTCATTAAGAGAATAGACTTTTTCTCAAGTAAGTATTCACAGTTAATTCATATGTCTCTAGAACCTTACAGACAGTTACCTGTGAATATTAATGAGGTGGTCTTGAAGTGTTGGTTTGTTCATTTTTTTTCCTTGGTTGATTGGCTGGTTGGTTGGTACTGTGCTGTACAGTGGCAGGATAAGGGAATGCACTTCTTTGGAAAGGTATATTCTTCCCATTGGCTTAGTCTTTATCTTTAAGATCTTGTATGTTTATTCTTCTTCCCAGTCATATAATACATTAAAAGTATCTACCATGGATGAAAAAAGTTTTAAGAAATAGTTTGCTTAACTATTCACTAAGGTATTACCAGTTATTAGGAAAAAAAAAAAAAAAACCTAAATAGAATTCAATGCTCCAAAAGCACTTACTGTGATTCCTGCCATCAGTTCTGGAAACTTATAATTATTTTATCATTTACAAAATAATTAAACTTGATAGATTTCAGTGTGCATTAGAGCATATTTGATTCAAACCATAATAAGAGATACAGCTTTACATTTGCAGCTCTGAGTGGGTATTTTAACTTTCGTCCCTAATGTTCATTAATTACTGTAATTTTTGGTAACTTTCCTTTCATTTAAACATTTCCTAAAGTTCTGGAACTTGTAAAGGCAAGAGATTAAGAAAAAATCTTTCCCAATATAAATTTTTAAAATAGTCCTACCCAGAATCTTAATATGTAATGACTCATCATTAAGCTAGAAATTTTAACTTATTAAATATAATTGGTAAAGTTACCAAATTAAGCATTTCATGATGCTGTTTTCCCAAGTTTCATTATTCGGCTGCTTCTAAATCTTTTGTGAAAGCAGAAGTACAGTGTAAGCCCAAACTATATTTAAGCTTTTGTACAGCACAGGAAACAAGGCAGCAGAGCTGTACATCGTATAGTGTTTTCACCCAGCAAGCAATGAGGACTTATCAGGAATTCTCAAAATAATTTCCAGACATTTCTCGCTGAGCTCATTGCTGTTCAAAAATATGTAGCATCCCCCAAATGTATAGTAAGAATTTTCGGACCCCCAAGAAAGGGTCCAAAATGCCCTCAAAAATGAAAAACACAAAACTTAACAGTAGTTTTCAAGGCAGAGAAGGAGAAGGATCCCTGGAAAATGGGGAATGAGCAAGGGAAGCCCTGTGATTGCTTCAGCTTCCTGTGATGGGAGACGTTCTAGGCCATAGTGAGGAGGGAACAGAAGGCAAGCTGAGGACAGCAGAAGCTGACACACCCCCCCCCCCCCATGGGACCTGTGTGACATTCCTCCTGCACTCCTGGCTGCCCTAAAACTAAGGAAAGAAAAAACATCCTGCAAGAGGTGAGTTGCCCTCAGTTTACAAATGTCTTAGCAATTTACAAGAACAAAGCACTTCTATCAATAACCTAGCTTCTGGGGATCCCTGAACGGCTCAGTCAGTTAAGTGTCTGCCTTAGGCTCAGGTCATGAGCCCAGGGTCCCGGGATCCTGGGATCCTGGGATTGAGCCCCATGTCAGGCTCCTTGCTCAGTGGGAAGCCTGCTTCTCCCTCTGCCTGCCTCTCCCACCGCTTGTGTGTGTTCTCTCTTTCTCTCCGACGAATAAATATTTAAAATCTTAAAAAATAATAATAACCTAGCTTCCAGAAGGAAATGTAGATACAATTAAATGTCCTTAAAACCTGCAGCCCATTGACAAATACTTGAGGCAGGCCGACTGTAATGTTCTTCCAGGAAGCTCCCAACTATCTCCCTGTTAATGCCCTCCTAGAGGGAAAAACAACCTTAACTTGACAATGGCAAGGCCTCCAGTATCCTGTGAGTCTTCTTTAACGTATGAAAATCCTTTTGAAAACCTCCTTTTTCCTTACCTCCCCCAACCCCATAGAATATAATCAGCCATCCCTCACAACCCAGTGCAGCAGCTCTTTCTGCCCGTGGGTCCTGTCCCTGTGCTTTAATAAACCACCATTTTGCACCAAAGATGTCTCAAGAATTCTTTTTTGGTCATCAGCTCCAGACCTCACTCCACGAACCTCACCTATATTCCAAAACCCCATCAATAGGGCAGGGAGCAAGAATACAGGCAGAATTCAGTGAACTCCCTGAGCTGGGATGGAGCTGAGAGTCCAAAGTAACAAAAATGGTTAGCGTCCATAGGATGGAGTACCAGAGAAGAAAGCTGCACAGAGAGACAACGCTGGAGAGAAGCAGAGTGTTCAGCAGGGTATTGATAATTGCATGTATGTGAGGAAACTTGGACACAATTATTTCAAAGGCACAAATTACCAAAGCTCACTCAAGAAGAATTAGCTCAATACCCCATATATTCATTAACAAAATTGAATATGTAAAGAACCTTCCCCAAAAGAAAACTCCAGGCCCAGATGCTTGACTTGTAAATGCTATGACACAATCAAGGAAGAAATAAACCAATTACAAACTTCCCAGAAATTTTAAGAGGAGGAAATACTTTCTGATTCATTCCATCAGGGTAGCGTTCCCCTGACACCAAAACTAGACAAACACGTTACAAGAAAACTGTAGGTCAGTATCACTCATTAGCGTAGATCCAAAAAATTCTATACAAAAGCCAACAATATATAAAAAGGCTTATACATCATGACTAAGCAGTCTTTACCCTGGGGAATGCAGAGGATACTGTTTTTCATAATAAATGTGAATTTGTCCCAGGATAAATTGTGGTGTTTCCATACAATTATACTATTCAATAGTTTAGATCAGGAGTTCTCACTTCAGTGTGCATCTGAATTACCGGAGGGTTTGTTAAACAGTGGATTGCTGGGCTCCACCCCTCTGAGTTTCTGATTGATTGGGTGAGGTGCAAAGCACTAGAATTTGCATTTCAATAAGTTCCCAAGCTCATGCTGCTGGTCCGGGACCACACTCTCAGAACCACTAGTGTGTGTGTGTGTGGGGGGGGGGGGGGGGTTAAATCTTGGCACTATTGACATTCTAGACCAGAAAATTCTTTCTTTTGGGGAGCTGTCCTGTGCATTGTGGAGTGTTTAGCAACATCTCTGGCCTCTACCCACTTGATGTCAGTACCACTTCTTTCTCATTTCACATTGTGACAACCAAAAATATCTCCAGATATTGCCAAATGTCCCTTAGGGAGGCAAAATTGCCTCCTGCTGAGAACCACTGGTTTAGAAGAATGAACTATATATGAGCCAATCTTAAAAATACAGTTTATCTTTAAAATAGCAGGCTGCAAAAAAGACATACAGACAGTACCCATTAATGTAAAATTTAGAAACATGCAATGTATTTTTATAGATACAAATGTATGTACTAAAATTATAAAAAATATGGAATGGAAGGACAAGCAAAATCGTGAAAATGGTTGATGGGGAGAGAGGAAGGGCCATGAGCCTGGGGTTGGATGTTCTATCCATAATGTTGGAGTGTAGTGTTTTATTATTCAGATATTTTTAAAAATCAGGAACTCATTTGACAACCTAATCATTTTTGTGAATTGTGAGTAATAGGTATATGGAAATTTATTATACTATTCTCTGTATTTTCCCATATTTAGAGCATTTTCCCCCCAAATTAAACAGAACAAATATCTAGTAAGTAAAGGGGCCATTCACATTACCATTTGTATTACTCATGTACTGATTGGAAGTGCTGGTTTTAGGGTCAGAAAAGCTAGAGTTCAAATCTTAATCCTGCCAACGATGAGTTTATGACTTCTCCAAACCTCAGTTTTCCTATTTTTAAAGTAGAGATGATGATGGTACAATTTTTGTTATAAGCATTGGATGAAATAATGCATTTACTGTGGGAAGGCAGGTCCTGCGAAAAGTAGGATTAAAGATGCAAGGAGTACTTTTTAGATTTGCCCCTGTGAGAGATGATAGACAAGGAGCTGGAAAGGGCAGGGGGAGCCATCAGACCACAATGCCGGTCTGACCATCAGTGAGGTAGAGAAAGAAGGCAGGTTGGCTGGAAGTGTCCTAGACTACCATGCAAGCTATGTAAGCTTGGCAAGGCCGCTGGGGAGACCTCAAGCCACTGAGTTGCCTGTCAGAGGAGTGGGGTATCCCCAGGACTGGGCTTGCCTTTATATCTCTATCAATGCTCAGGCACAGGCTGGAAGCAGCCCAGGGGAAGCTTGGCCCGAACAGGATCTAGTTCCCAGGCCAGTAGATTGATGTGGTCGGAGGTCTGAGAGGAGCATCTGAGCTGCCACAAGTGGGTAGCATTGTACTGAGCACATGGTGAGCACTCAGTCAGTGTTGGGTGCTGTTAACAACAGGACTAGTATATGAATAACCATAATACTGTTTTGAGTTTGCCTTGTACTCAGAACATAAATGAGCACCTTTCCCACGGTTGGTTTATCCATTCATCAGGCAATAGACGTTTTGGTTCCTTCCTCTTGACTATTGTGAATAATGCTGCTATGAACATAGGTGTACAAATATCTTTTCTAGGTCCTATTTTCAATTTTGGGGGGTATATACCTGAAAGTAGAATTACTAGATCCTATGGCAATTCTATTTTTAAAATTTTAAGGAAATACCACACTGCTTTCCATAGCAGCTGCACCATTTTACATTCCCACCAACGGGATTCCAGTTATCCCATATGCTCACCAGCATTCTTTTTCTTTTTAAAAAATAATAGCCATCCTAATGAGTGTGAGGTGGTATGTCATTGTGGTTTTGATTTGCAGTTCCCTAATGATGAGTGATGTTGACCATCTTTTCATGTGCTTGCTGGCTGCTTGTGTATCTTGGGAGAAATGTTTAATCGAGACTTCTGCCCATTTCTTTTTTATTTTAAAGATTTAAAAATTTTATTTATTTATTTGAGAGAGAGCGAGTGCACGTGTAGGGGGAGAGGGAGAGGGAGAAGCAGACCGACACTGGGCTTGATCCCAGGACCCCAGGATCATGACCTGAGTCCAAGGCAGACACTTAACTAACTGAGCCACCCACGCACCCAGACCTCTGCCCATTTTTAAATTAGGTTATTTGTTTCTTTGTTGTTGGATTGTAGGAATTCTTTTTTCAATTCTGGATATTAACCCCTTATCAGATACATGATTTGCAAGTATTTCCTCCCACTCCATAGATTGTGTTCTTTGATGCACAAAAGTTTTAATTTGATGTAGTCCAATTTGTTGCCTGTGCTTTTGATGTCATATCCAAGATGTCACTGCCAAATCCACTGTCATGACGCTTTTTCCCTACGCGTTCTTTTTAAGAGTTTTATACTCAGCTCTTATGTTTAGGTCTTTGATCCATTTTGAGTTAGTTTTTGTGTAGCCACTGAGGGTTTTTGAACAAAATGGAGTGATGCAAAATGGTCATGAACTAAGGATTTAGCAACCAATAGTAATCATTGGGTGCCTCACTCACATCCTCAGATTCTATGTCTACTTTAACCACACCGAATGTGATCCTTGATCAACTTAGGGCCTTGATCAAGTTGATCAACTTTGATCAACGATCCTCAAACTTAACTGCCCTGGAATTGCCTGGAGAGACTCTAAATACTGATATCTGGTTTCCAACCTCAGAGATTTTTGTTTAATTGGTCTGAGACACAGTGTGGGCATTCATTGGTATTTAAAACAGCTCCCTGGGTGATTCTAATATGCAACCAAGGATGCAAACCACTGGGCTAGAGAGATTTCCACTGTTACAAAATAAGCACAGTTCACTGCATGATGATCATTGTTTATTTGCTTTACTTACTATAGTAAAAGACAGCTTGTAGGTTTAAGAAAAGGGGAAGAAACAAGCATTCCAATATCTAAAAATGTATTGCTTTCCCCAATATTTAGTGATTATTAGAGAGAATCCAACTTCAAGGACTGATACTTTTTTTAAAAAGGTTTATTTATTTGTGAGAGAGAGAGAGAGTGAGTGTATGCACAAGTCGGGGGGGGGGGTAGATGGAGGGGGAGAAAGACAGAACCCTCAAGCAGACTCTCTGCTGAGCAGGGAGCCTGATGCGGGGCTCAATCCCAGGACCCTGAGATCATGACCTGAGCTGAAGTCAGGAGTCAAACGCTCAAGCCCCCCAGGCATCCCAGGATGGATACATTTTTAAAGAGCTCTTAAATGATCAACTGTCTATGCTTTTATTTTTAAGATAAAATAATGGCAATTTGATAAATAATGGCGATTATTTTATCTTAATGGCATTGTATTCTAACTCCTTGAAACACAGTCAAAAGGAAAAATACTTGCAAATGGAATATGCTGAAGAACTGTAAACAAGCCTAGAATTAAAAAATGTAACTTTATACTGCAGAACTGAATATCCAGGCTACAGACAAGGCCCTTTATTTATTTTTTCTAAAGCTCCTTAGCTTTGTAAAGTTCAGTGTTTATCAATAATATTTTCACAAATATTGTTTCTCAGAAACAATTAGAAATTGAAATTCATTGTCAAAACCTGTGGACCATGGAGAATCCTGAAGGGGATTATGGAGCAGTAGAGGATAAAGAGGAATAAGAGCTGAGTGTTTTATGTCACAGAGCTAGGTGCCGATGACTGAGATAGAGAACAGCAAACATAATATGCGTAGATCAGGAATTATTTTGATAACAGGGTGTCATACATACCCTTTTTAATGCCAGGTCTTATAGCTCTCACTTTGAAAAATCATAGAGAAGCTGCGGATGGCCAAATCCCAAGGCTACTTAAAATTAGAGGAATGTAAATTAGGTATGATGAAGAGTTGCCCTTTAAATATGTTCCCCCTGTGTTTTGTACCAGTTCTCAAACTTTACTATGCATCAGAATCACCTGACAGGACTGGTAAAGCGTACATCCTGGGGCCCTAACCCGGAAGTTCCTGATTGGTAGGTTTAGGATGGGAGGGAAGATAAAGCATTTCCGGTTCTAAGAAGTTCACAGGTGATACTGATGCTGGTGTGGGAGAGGCCAATGCACACTGGTGGAAACATTGCTCTATGCTGGGCAGAGGGATCTCCTATTAGTCCTTATTCTTGAGTTTTCAGCACATTGATCGAACCGATTTTTGTGTTCATGGAAGGACTGCTTAAAGAAATGGTTTTTCTTGAACATGGTTTCAATCTGATACCTGCTTTTATTTTTCAACTGAATAAAAAGTCCTACTGAGAAATTCCTAGGACTCACGTATTTAGAGGTGTGGCTGTGTTCTCATGGGAGGCCCCCTAATCCTTCATATGGATCCATTTGATTTATATACAATAATCCCTTTGCTAACGACAACAGTGAATTTTACAGTCCTGGCACCTCCCCAAATTTTGGATGATTAGAGTTGCAAATTCAGTGGGAATTTAGGCAGAGAGGGTGTGCTATAGTCTGAATGTGTCCCTCCAAAAGTCTTATGTTGAAACCTAACCCTTAAGGTAATGGTGTTGGAAGTGGGGCCTTTGCAAGGTGATTAGGTCATGAGGGTGGGGCCCTCATGAACGGGATCAGTGCTCTTATAAAAGACCCTGAGCAAGCTCCTTGGCCCTTCCAGCACATGAGGATGCAATGAGTGCAACCCAGAAGAAGTCCTTGGCACCTGACCTCAGACTTCTGGCCTTCAGAACCCTGAGAAATAGATTTCTGTTGTTCATAAACCACAAGTCTGTGGTATTTTGTTAAGACAGCCTGAATGGGCAAAGATAGAAGCCAATTTTATTAGGATAACCTATGGATTTCAATTATTCATGCACTTCTGTCTTATGAATAATCATGAGTTCACCGCGGCTATACTTTCCTGTTGAATTTTTCCTTTCTAAAAGTTCCACACAGCCTCTTAATTATAATCTCTCACTGCTTACTCGGAGAAAGCTCTTGAAATTGGCTGTAAGTTTCCTAGGTATCTGAGAGTTTATTGTGTTATTTTGTTAGGCTAGGACCGAAGGTAAAGCATCCAGTGTGAAATGTACATAATGGGGCATGAAGAGAACACGGTTTTTGAGAAATGTAAAACAGAAATGGCAACCATTCTTCAGACTGTAATGATAGACAAAAGAATGTAAGAACAAAAGGAATAGATGTCTTGGAAAATGCCAAGTTTTCATTTCTATTTTTAAGAAAGAGGTTTATCACTGACCAGTTAGAGCGGGTGACTCGTATGAATGAGGAGAAAAAAAATCAGATGTCATGAAAACTTGAAGAATATGTTAAAAAAAATTGGACCAATTCATATCAGGATGGGCTAAAAGCAGGGAACCTTTACAAGATATTCATGGACCTAAGAATCTTCTTCCCTCAATGAGAAAGGGCAGGGCTTTGTGACTGTCAGGTAAGAAGTGTGACAATAAAATGAGATACTCTGCACATCACACATAAAAACCCATCTTACGAGTTTATAGATTTACATAAATTCAGCCCAAGACATAAAGATAATTCCTAATGGGCATTCCTAACCTATATGAGCTCTTGCAAAGCTGTTTATTTTATTTTTACTCTTCTTCTTTTTTTTTTTTTTTTGAAGATTTTACTTATTTATTTGACACAGAGAGAGAGAGACAGTGACAGAGGGAACACAAGTAGGGGGAGCAGCAGAGGAAGAGGGAAAAGAAGGCTTCCCACGGAGCAGGGAGCCTGATGCGGGGCTTGATCATGACCTGATCTGAAGGGAGACACTTAACAACTGAGCCACCCAGGCGCCCCAGTTTTTAATCTTTTTTAAAAAAAGATTTTATTTTTTTATTTTTGCGAGAGAGAGAGAAAGAGAGAGAGAGCAGGAGTTTGGGGGGGGAGGGCAGAGGAAGAAGCGGATTCCCTGCTGAGCAGGGAGCCCAACATACCACTGAATTCCAGAACCCTGGGATCATGAACGGAGCTGAAGGCAGATGCTTAACTGACTGAGCCACCCGGGTGCCCATCTTACTCCTTTTTGATTCAGCTGTTCTAGTTCCCATTCCTGGAATATAACTTTCCAGCTCTATGTCATTGTTTTTTCTTTTGTTTTCTTTTGTTTTTTGTTTTTTAAAGATTTTATTTATTTATTTGACAGAGAGGCAGCGAGAGAGGGAACACAAGCAGGGGGAGTGGGAGAGGAAGAAGCAGGCTCCCAGCAGAGGAGCCCGATGGGGGGCCCGATTCCAAAACCCTGGGATCACGCCCTGAGCTGAAGGCAGACGCTTAACGACTGAGCCACCCAGGCGCCCCACTCTATGTCATTGTTGATACTCTTCTCTTCATAGGAAATATTTTCTTTATCAATCTTGACTTATTGAAAATCTACAAAACTCCATCAAGGTTTTGACGAAATACCATTAAATTTTTTTAATTGAGGTATAATTGAGATACAACATTACATTAGTTTCAGAAGTACAGGGTAATCATTCAATGTTTGTATATATTGTGAAATAATCACTTCAATAAGTCTAGTTAACATCCATCACCATATACAGTTACCAAATTTTTTTTCTTGTCACGAGAACTTTTCAGGTCTATTCTCTTAGCAACTTTCAAAAATGCAATACGGTATTATTAACTATAGTCACCACACCATCCCCATGACTTGTTTTGTAACTGGAAGTTTGTAGCTTTTTCCCCCTTTCTCTGTATAGACGAGCTTTGGTTTGTTTAGATTTCATGTATAAGTGAGATGATAAGGTATTTATCTTTCTCTGTCTGATTTACTTCTCTTAGCATAATGCCCTCAAGGTCCATCCATGTTGTGACAAACGGCAAGAATTCCTTTTTTTTAATGGCTGAATAATAATTTATTGTGGGTATATACTGCATTTTGTCTGTTCATTCACTGACACACACTTTGGTTGCTTCTGTATCTTTGCTATTGTAAATAATGCTGCAATGAACATGGGAGTGCAGATTATTTCTTTGTGATCCTGTTTTCATTTCCTTCAGATATATAACCAGAAGTGGAATTGCTGGATTATATAGTAGTTCAATATGTATATATAGATATATACATATATAGTGTGTGTGTATATATATATATATTATTATTTTTTTAAAGTAGGCTTCATACTGGGTGTGGTACTTGAACTCACAATCCTGAGATCAAGACCAGAGCTGAAATCAAGAGTCGATGCTTCACCAACTGAGCCACCCGGCACCCCTATTTTTAATTTTTGAAGAATCTCCATACTGTTTACTATATTGACGGAACCAATTTACATTCCCACCAATAATGCACAAGGGTTCCCTTTATTCCATTTCCACACCAACACTTGCTATTTCTTGTCTTTTTGATAATAACCATTCTAACACGTGTGAGGTAATATCTTGTGGCTTTGATTTGCATTTCTCTGATGAATGATGTTGAGCACCTTTTCATATACTATTGGCCATCTGGATGTCTTTTCAGAAAAAATGTTTATTCAGATTCTCTGTCCATTTTTTAATCAGATTTATTTATTTTATTTTTTTGCTATTGAGTTGTACGAGTTCTTTATGTATTTTGGATATCAGCCCCTTATCAGATATGATTTGCAAATATTTTCTCCCATTCAATAGGTTGCCTTTTCATTTCGTTGATGGTTTCCTTTGCTGTGGAGAAGCTTTTTAGTTTGATTTGTCCCACTTGTTTATCTTTGCTTTTGTTGCTTTTGCTTTTGGTGTCTTCCAAAAAATCATTACCAGGATGGATGTTGAGGAGCCTACTGCCCATGTTTTCTTCCAGGAGTTTTATGGTTTCAGGTCTTGCAGTCAAGTCTTTAATCCATTTTGAGTTAATTTTTGTGTATGGTGTAAGATAGTGGTCCAATTTCATTCTCTTGCATGTGGCCATCCAGTTTTCCCTGCACCATTTATTGAAGTGACTGTCATCTCCCCATTGTATATGCTTGCCTCCTTTGATGTAAGTTAATTGACCATATATACATGGGTTTATTTCTGGACTCTCCATTCCATTTCACTGACCCATGTGTCTTATTTTTTTTGCCAATATCATTCTGTTTTAATTATTATAGCTTTGTTATTTGGTTTGAAATCAGGGAGCTTGATGCCTCCAGCTTTCTTCTTTGTAAGTTTGTTTTGGTTATTTGGAGTCTTTAGTGGTTCCTTACAAATTTTAGGATTGTTTGTTCTATTTCTGCAAAACATGACATTGGTATTTTGGTAGGAATTGCATTGAATCTGTAGATTTCTTTGGGTAGTATGATCATTTTAACATTAATTCTTCCAATCCATGAGCACAGAGTATCTTTCCTTTTATTTGTGTCTTCTTCAATTTTTAAAATCTTTGTCTTATTCAGTGTATAGTTCTTTCACCTGTTTGGTTAAATTTATTCCTAGTTCTGTTATTCTTTCTAATGCAATTGTAAATGGGATTATTTTATTTATTTTTTTTGATAGTTAATTATTAGTGAGTAGAACTGCAACAAATTTTTTTATATTGAATTTTGTATCGTACAACTTCACTGAATTTGTTTGTTCTATCAGGTTTTTGGTGGAGTCTTTAGAGTTTTCTATGTATATAATACCGTGTCATCTGCAAATAGTGACAGTTTTACTTCTTCCTTTTCATTTGGATGTATTTTATTTCTTTTTGTTGCTTAATTGGTCTAGCTAGGATTCCCAATCCTATGTTTCATAAAAGTAATGGGAGTAGGCATCCTTGTCTTGTTCCTGATCTTAAAGAAAAAGCTTTCAGCTTTTCACCATTGAGTATGATATTAACTGTGGGCTTCATATACGAACTTTATTATGTTGAGATATATTCCCTTTGAACCCACTTTATTGAGAGTTTTTATCATGAGTGGATGTTGAATTTTGTCAAGTGCTTTTTCTGTATTTATTGAGACAATTATATGATTTTTGTCCTTCATTGTGTTAATGTGGTGTATCACATTAATTGATCTGTGGTTTTTGAAACAAACTTGCATCCTTGGGATAAACCCAACTTGATCATGGAGTATGATCCTTTTAATGTATTGTCGAATTTGGTCTGCTAATATTTTGTTGATGATCTTTGTATCTACGTGCATCAGGGATATCGGCTTGTGACTTTTTTGTGGCATCCTTGTTGCTTATGCTAGTCACATAAAATGAGTTTGGAGGTATTCCCTCCTCTTCTAGTTTTTTGGAAGAATTTAAGGAGGATTGGTTTTAATTCTTTAAATGTTTGAAGAAATCACCCACAAAGCTGTCTAGTTCTGGACTTTAGTTTGTTAGGAGATTTTTTTTTTTATTAGTGATTCAATCTCTTTACTAGTAATCAGTCTGTCCAGATTTTCTATTTCTTCCTGATTCATTCTTGGTAGCTTGTATGTTTCTAGAAATTTAGCTGTTTCTTGTAGGTTGTCCAATTTTTGGCACATATTGGTTTATAATCTCTTATAATCCTTTGTATTTCTGTGGTATTAGTTGTAACGTCTCTTCTTTCACTTTTGATTTTGAATCCTTATTTTTTTTTCTTGATGACTCTAGCTAAAGGTTTGTCAATTTTGTTTTTCATTTTAAAGAGCCAGCTCTTAGTTTTGTTGAATTTTTTCTATTGTCTTTTTAGTGTCTATTTCATTTATACCACTCTGATCTTTGTTATTTCCTTCCTTCTACTAACTTTGGGCTTTGTTGTTGTTCTTTTTCTAGTTCCTTGAGGTGTAAAGTTAGGTTTTTTGAATTTTTGTTGTTTCTTGGTATAGACATTTATCGCTATGAATTTTGTTTTAGAACTGCTTTTGCTGCATCCCATAAGTTTTGGTGTGCTGTATTTCTGTTGTCATTGTTTCAAAGTATTTTTTTATTTCTCTTTTGATTTCTTTGACCAATTGGTTGTTCAGTAGCATGTTGCTTGATCTCCATATATATATGCATATTTTCCTCTTTTCTTCTTGTAATTCATTTCTAGTTTCATGCCATTGCAATCAGAGGAGATGCTTGACATTATTTCAATATTCTTAAATTTGAGACTTGTTTTGTGGCCTTGCATATGATCTATCCTGGAGGATGTTCCATGTGTACTTGAGAAGAATGTGTATTCTATCACCTTTAGATGGAATGTTCTGTATCTGTCTATTAAGTCTATGTGGTCTAATGTGTCATTTAAGGTTGATATCTCCTTATTGATTTTCTGTTGGATGATCTAGTCATTGATGAAACTAGGGTGCTAAAGTTCTCTACTAATATTGAATTACTGTCTGTTGTTCCCTTTATGTGTATTTATATTTGCTTTATATATTTAGGTGCTCCTATGTCAGATGCATAAATATTTACAAAATTTATATACTTTTTTTTATTTTTAAAGATTAAAAAAATTTTTTTTTGAGAGAGAGAGAGAGAAAGAACACAAGCAGGGGGAGAGGCAGAGGGAGAGGGAGAAGCAGGCTTACCCCTGAGCTGGGAGCCTGACGAGGGGCTCCATCCCAGGACCCTGAGACCATGACCTGAGCTGAAGGCAGACACTTAACCAACTGAAACAGCCAGGGACCACCAAAATTTATATATGTTGTTTGATTAATCCCTTTATCATAATTTAATGTCCTTCTTTGCTTCTTATTACAGCCTTTGTTTTAAAGTCTGTTTTGTCTGACATTAAGTATAGCTGCCCCAGATATCTTTTGGTTTCCACTTGCATGGAATATCTTTTTCTATCCCTTCACTTTCAGTCGGTGTGTGCCCTTACATCAGAAATGAGCCTCTTAACAGGCTATATATACACGGGTCTTTTTTTTTTTTTTTAAGATTTTATTTATTTATTTGAGAGAGAGAGAGACAGCCAGTGAGAGAGGGAACACAAGCAGGGGGAGTGGGAGAGGAAGAAGCAGGCTCCCAGCGGAGGAGCCTGATGTGGGGCTCGATCCCAGGACTCCAGGATCACGCCCTGAGCTGAAGGCAGACGCTTAACAACTGAGCCACCCAGGTGCCCCACAGGTTTTGTTTTTTTATTCATTCAGCCATTCTATGTCTTTGGATTGGAAAATTTAGTCCGTTTACATTTGAAGTAATTATTAAGAGGTATGTACTTATTGCCATTTTGTTACTTGTTTTTTTGGCTGTTTTGTAGTTCCTTTATTTTCTTCCTTTGTGATTTGATGATTTTCTGCAATGGTATGCTTAGATTCCTTTGTCATTATCTTTTATCTACTATAGTTTTTGCTTTGTGATTACCATGATGCTTACATATAACAACTTGGTTTCATAAATCTCTTTTAAGTTGATAACAATTTAAGTGTAGATGAATCCTAAAGGTTTACACCTACCCTATGTTTTATGTTTTTGAGGTCACATTTTATATCTTTTTATCTTATGTATCCCCTAACTAATTATTATAGATATATTTTTACTACTTTTGCCTTTTATTTTTATTTATTTTTTTAAAGATTTTATTTATTTATTTATTTATTTATTTGATAGAGAAAGAGAGAGAGCATGAGAGTGAGAGCACACAACCAGGGAGAAGAGCAGGCAAAGGGAGAGGGAAAAGCAGACTCCCTGAGGAGGAGGGATCCTGATGCCGGGCTCCACAGCAGGACCCTTGAATCATGACCTGAGCGGAAGCCAGACGCTTAACCGACTGAGCCACCCAGGAGCCCCTACTTTTGCCATTTAACCTTCATACTAGCTTATAAGTGATGATCCATAAACTTAACAGTGTTAGATTATTCTGAATTTTACATATATTTGCCTTTACCTTTACCAGTGAGGGTTATACCTTCATATATTTTCCTTTTACTAATTAGGACCCTTTTGTTTCAGCTTAAAGAAGTCCTTTTAACATTTCTCAGGAGACCTGTCTAGTGGTGATGAATTCCTTTAGTTTTTACTGTCTGGAAAACTGTATACCCTTTAATTCTGAATGAAAACTTTGCTGGGTTGAGTATTCTTGATTGTAAGTTTTTTTTCTTTCAACTCTTTGAATATATTGTGCCACTCCCTTTCCTACAACGTTTCTGCTGAAAAATCTGCTGATAGTCGTAATGAGGTTCCCTTGTAAATAACAAGGTGTTCCTCTCTTGCTGCTTTTAAGATTCTCTCCTTGTTTTTAACATTTGACATTTTTTAAATTAAGTTTTTAATTTTAATTCCAGTATAGTTAACATAGACTGTTATATTAGTTTCAGATGTATGATATAGTGATTCAACAATCCTGTACATGACTCAATGCTCTTCATGATAAGTGTACTCTTTAATCTCCATCCCCTATTTCACTCATCCCTCCTGCCCACCACCCCTCTGGTAACCATCACTTTGTTCTCTATAGTTAAGAGAACTATTTGGTTTCTCTCTCTCTTTTTCTTCCTTTGCTTTTTTGTTTCTTTTTAAAATTCTGCATATGAGTGAAATCATATGACATTTGTCTTTCTCTGACTTATTTTACTTAGCATTGTGCTCTCTAGCTCCATCTGTGTTGTTGCAAATGGCAAGATTTCATTCTCTTTTATGGCTGAATAATATTCCATTGTATATGTGTGTGTGTGTGTGTATACACATCTTCTTTATCCATTCATCAATTGATGGCCACATGGGCTGCTTCCATAATTTGGCTATTGTAAATAATGCTTCAAAATAAACAGAAGGGTACATGTATCCCTTTGAATTAGTGTTTTTTTTTTTGGGGGGGGGTAATTATTCAGTAATGCAATTACTAGATCATAGAGTAGCTCTGTTTTTTAACTTTTTGAGGAACCTCCATACTATCTTCCACAGTGGCTGCATTAGTTTGCATTCCTACCAACAATGCAAGAGGGTTCCTTTTTTTTTCCACATCCTTGCCAACGCCTGTTGTTTCTTGTGTTGCTAATTTTAGCCATTGTAATAGGTGTGAGGTGGTATCTCCTCATGGTTTGGATTTGTATTTCCCTGATGATGAATGATGTTAAGTATCTTTTCATGTGTCTGTTAGCCATCTGGGTGTCTTCTTTGGACAAATGTCTGTTCATGTCTATTTCCCATTTCTTTTTATTTTTTTTTTAAGATTATTTATTTATTTTAGAGAGAGAGAGCGCGCACAAGCAGGGTGAGGGGGCAGAGGGAGAAGCAGACTCCCCGCCAAGCGGGGAGCCTGATGTGGGACTTGATTCCAGGACTCTGAGATCATGACCTGAGCTGAAGGCAGACATCCAACCAACTGAGGCACCCAGGTGCCACTTCTGCCCATTTCTTAACTGGATTATTTGTTTTTTGGGTGTTGAGTTGTCACAGTTCTTTATAGATTTTGGATGCTAACCCGTTATTGGATATGTCATCTGCAAATATTGAAAGTTTTACGTATTCCTTACCAATTTGGATGCTTTTTATTTCTTTTTGTTGTCTAATCACTGTGGTTAGGACTTCTACTTTGAATAAAAGTGATGAGAATGGACATCCTTGTCTTGTTCCTGACCTTAAGGGAAAAGCTCCTAGTTTTTCCCCATTAAGTATGATGTTAGCTGTGGGTTTTTCATATATGGCCTTTATTATTTTGAAGCATGTTCCCTCTAGACCATCATGAATGGATGTTATACTTTGTTGAATGATTTTCTGCATCTGTTGAAATGATCATATGGTTTTTATCCTTTCTCTTATTGGTGTGAGATATCACACTGATTGTTTTACAAATATTGAATGTATTTGTAAAATACAAATAAATCCCAGGAATAAATCCCACTTTATTGTGGTAGATGGTTTTTTAAATGTATTGTTGAACTTAGTTTGCTAGTATTTGTTGAGGATTTGTGCATCTATGTTCATCAGAGATACTGACCTGTAGTTCTCTCTCTTTCTCTCTCTCTCTCTTTTTTTTTTTTTTGTAGTGTTTTATCTGGTTTTGGTATCAGGGTGCTATTGGCCTCATAGAATGAATTTGGAAGTTTTTTCTTTTTTCTCTTCTATTTTTTGGAATAGTTTGAGAAGAATAGTTATTACTAACTTTTCTTTCAATGTTTGGTAAAATTCACCTGTGAAGCCATCTGGTCCTGGAGTTTATTTGTTGAGTTTCAATTTCATTGCTGGTAATCAGTCTGTTCAAATCTTCTATTCCTTCTTCGGTTATTGTAGGTTATATGTTTCTAGGAATTCAGCCATTTCTTCCAGGTTATCTTATTTGTTGGCATGTAATTTTTCATGGTATTCTCTTACAATTGTTTGTATTTCTGTGATAGTGGTTTTTATTTCTTTCATTTGTGATTTTGTTGAATCTTTTTTTTTTTTTTGAGTCTGGCTAGGGTTAATCAATTTTGTTGATCTTTTCAAAGAATCGGCTCCTGGTTTTCATTAATCTGTTTTATTTTTTTAGTTTCTATATCATTTATTTCTGCTCTAGTCTTTATTATTTCCTTCCTTCTGCTGGGTTTGAGTTTTGTTTTTCTTTGTTTAGCTCCATTATGTGAGAGGATAGGTTGTTTATTTGAGATTTTTCTTGCTTCTTGAGGTAGGCCTATGTTGCTATAAACTTCTCTCTTAGAACATCAACAAAGATGCATCTTTGCTGCATCTTAAAGATTTTGGACCATTGTGTTTTCATTTTCATCTGTTTCCATGTAATTTTTTATTTCTTCTTTGATTTTTTTTTTTGGTTGACCCATTCATTGTTTAGTAGCATATTATTTATAACCTTCATGTATTTGTGCTCTTTCCAGAAAAGATGCATGGTATGACTTTAATCTTTTTTAATTTGTTGAGACTTATTTTGTGACCTAATATGTGATCCATGTGTACTTGAAAAGAATGTGTATTCTGCTGTTTTAGGACGGAATGTTCTGAATATATCTGTGAAGTCCATCTGGTCCAGTGTGTCATTCAAAGTCATGGTTTCCTTGTTGATTTTCTGTTTGAATAATCTGTCCGTTGATGTAAGTGGGGTGTTAAAGTCCCTACTATTATTGTATTACTATCAATTATTTTTTTATGTTTGTTATTAACTATTTTTTTTAATTTGGGTGTTCCCATGTTATGTGCATAAATATTTACAATTGTTATATCCTCTTGTTGGATTGTCCCCTTTATTATTATATAGTGTCCTTCTTTGTCTTTTGTTGTAGTCTTTGTTTTAAAGTCTATTTGTCTGATGTAAGTAGTGCAACCCCAGGATTTATTTATTTATTTATTTATTTATTTATTTATTTATTGTGTTTTTGTTTTTGTTTTTTGAGAGAGAGGGCACAAGTGTGTGTGTGTGAGTAGGACAGAGGGGTGAGGGGGAGAAATCTTAAGCAAACTCTGCACTGAGTGCAGAGCCTGATGTGAAGCTCAGTCTCACAATCCTGAGATCATGACCTGAGCCAAAATCAAGAGTTGGATGCTTAACTGACTGAGCCACCCAGGCACCTCTCCACCTTATTTTTTGGACAACCATTTGTATGATAAGTGTTTCTCCATCTCCTCACTATCAATCTGCAGGTGTCTTTAGATTTGAAATGAGTCTCTTGTAGGCAGCATATAGACAAGTCTTGTTTTTTATCTGCTTGTTACCCTATATCTTTTGATTGAAGTGTTTAGTCCATTTGCATTCAAAGTAATTATTGATAGATATGTATTTATTGCCACTGTGTTACTTGTTTTGTAGTTTTTCTCTCATCCTTGCTCTTTTTCATGAGTTGTTGGCCTTCTTTAGTAATATACTTGGATTCCTTTCTCTTTATTCTTTGCATATCTATTTTTGATTTGTTGTTACCATTAGATTTGTGTATATACCATATTGTGGATATAGCAGTGTATCTTAAATTCATGGTTGCTTAAGTTTGAACCCATTCTTTACTTCTCCTGCCCCTTTTAGATATATGGTGTTATATTTTACATGCTTTTATTTTATGAATCCTTTGTTTGCTTTTTTTTTTTTTTTTCTACAGAGGTACTTATTTTTTCTGCTTTTGTGTTCTTTACTTTTATATTCTCACTTAAGGCATTTCCTGTCCCCTCAAAGAGTCCCCCTTAGTATGTCTTGGGCTGGTTTAGTCATCATGAACTCCTTTAGTTTTTTTTGTCTGAGAAACTCTTCATCTCCCCTTCTATTCTGAATGACAGCCTTGCTGGATAGAATTCTTGGCATCAAATTTTTCCATCCTGGATCTGGGTATCCATTTCCTTCCCCAGATTAGGGAAGTTTTCAGCTATTATTTCTTCAAGTAAATTTTCTGCCCACTTTTTTCTTGTTCTGGGTTTCCTATAATACAAATGTTATTGTGCTTGCTGGAGTCACTGAGTCCCTAAGTCTATTCTCAATTTGCATAATTTGTTTTCCTTTCATTTGCTCAGCTTGGTAACTTTCCACTACTCTGTCTTCCAGGTCATTAATTCTTTCCTCTGCTTCATCTAGCCTGGTATTTATTCTATGAAGTGTATTTTTAAATTTTATTTATTATGTTCTTCATCTGTGATTGATTCTTTTTTCCTCTTTGTTAAGTTTCTCACTGTCCTCCACTCTTAAGTCCAGTGAGTATCATAATGATCAGTACTTTAAATTCTCTATCAGGCATATTAATGTCCATTTCGCTTAGGTCTTTTGCTGTGGTTTGATCCTATTCTTTCATTTGGGACATATTTCTCTGTCTCCTCATTTTGTCTAACTCTTTGTGTCTGTTTCTGTGTGTTAGGAAAGTCAGCTATGTCTTTTGCTGCTGACAGTAATGGCCTTATGAAGAAGAGATCCTGTAATACCCTGCAGTGCAGTGTCCCCTATTCCCCAGGGCCTAGTGCTTTAAGGATTGTCTCCTCTGTGTGTTGTGTGTGTTCTGCTATTGAGTCCTGGCTCTTTTTCCTTCAGTCCAGTTGTTTGCAGAGGCTTTCTTTGCCTTTTGTGGGCAGCATTTGGTCCCCAGCAGGGCTGGGGAATGATTTAACAGGATGTGCACTGGTCTGCTTGTGAAATGAAACTTGCCACCACCAATGCTGGAACTGAGGTCCCACAAAGCACACAAATTGGGAGATGAGGTGTTGATGGGGTTTGTGCTGGTCTTCTTGTGGAGCGGACCTGAAGCGCTGGGATGGAGGCAAGTGTAACTGGGAAGGGCAGATCTGCCAAAGTGTATGTGGGGTGGTTTGGTGTAAGCAAGTTAGGTAACAAGTGTCAGCACTGTGCGGGTACCTGTAGGTGGCCCTGTGTTTATGCTGGAGGTTGGGATAGGGAAATGGCATGTGCCAGCTCCTTTGGTCCTGGTGGGGTCTTTGCGTGATACCAGCTTCTCCAGGCCACACTCTGAGATGTGTTAATCACTCTCCCTCCTGTTGGCCCTGGCATTTTTCAAACTGCTGGTTCTATGCTGTATCTGCATGGGCTGTTGGGCTTTGTCTTTAAGAAGGGGGACTCAGCTTCCTAATGACCTCTGTCTCTCCCAGAGTCAAACCCATGGACTTAAAAAATTCCAGGCTTCCAGTCCTGCTGGTTGTAAGAACTCATGACATTTGACCCCTCTCACTTTTAGAGCCAAATACTATGGGGATTCATCTTCTCTGTGCAAGCTCCCCAGTGTGAAAGTCTGTTTTTCTCCCTTTTCCATACCACCAGCTCCCCTCCCACCATGGACAGCCAAGGTCCATTTGGCTCCTAAACTGCATCTTCACCCTTCATCCTCTTCAGTGTGGCCTCTTCTCTATCTTTAGTCTTCAGATCATTGTCTGGATTATTTACACTGATGTGAGTGTTATCTAGTTTTATCTGTGGGATGAGGTGAGCTTCGAGTTCTCCTAGTCTGCCATCCTCCCAGCTTCTCTAACTTTTGACATTTTAGTTACAGTATGTTTTGGTGTGGATTTTTTTTTGGGTTCATCATTTTTGGAACTCTGGGATTCCTGGATCTGAATGTCTGTTTCCCTCCCTAGGTTATGGAATTTTTCATCCATTATTTTTCAGACAGGTTTTCTGCCCTATTTTGTCTTTTCTTCTTTTGAGACTTCTGTAATGCAAATGTTGTCTCATGAGTCCCCAAGCTATCTTCAGTTTTTTTCACTCTTTCTTTTTGTTGCTCTTATGGGGTGTGAGTTCCACTCTTCAAGCTCACTGTTCCTTTCTGCTCCTTCATCTAATTTGCTGTTGAATCCCTCCAGTGCATTTTCCAGTTTGGTTATTGTATTTTTCAGCTCTGTGGCTTCTTTTTGGTAGTTCTGTATTTTCTACCTTTGTTGAAGTTTTTATTATGTTAATTCATTTTTTACGTGTGTTCAGTGAGACTCTTCATGACCATTATTTTGAACTCTTTATCAAGTAAATCACTTATCTCTATTTCCTTAAGGACTGTTTTTGGAGGTTTTATCTTGTTCTTCAATTTGGAACACATTCCTCTGTATCTTCACTTTTTTTTTTTTTTTGACTCTGTGTTGGTTTCTATGGATTAGATAAAACAGCCACCTCTCCCAGCCTTGGAGGAATGACCTTGTGTGGGAGATGAAACTTATTGTTCAACCTTGCCCCAGCTCTAGGTTGTTTCTCAAAGCTTTGTGGTTACATAAGCAGCCAATTTTATTTTTAGTGCCTCCCAGTAGTTGAGGGTATGCCAAGAATTGTCAGTTTCACAAAGGGAGAGGATCTCAATCAGCACCTAGGTTAGACCAATTGGAAGCCAGGCCTTCAGGCAGCAGCTTTTAAAGTATGCAAACATATATAGTCCCATGGGACTGCGAGCATTAAGTCCCAGTGGTTATTAGAACCAGGTGATCTAGAGGGTCCACTGGTGACAGCTACAAAAATTGGGGTACTAGAGGAGGGTACATGCTCCTTTCCAGGAGATACTGGGGAATTGGAGTGAGGCAGAAGAAGAGTGCAGATGATGCATGCCAGCCTCTATCTCCAGAGAGTACTCTAGCAGGTTCCTTGGTGTGTATTAAATTAGATGCCTATATTTCAGACCGGTGTTTAAGAGAAATAAGCATTGTTCACCTAAAGGCTGGGCTCCTCTAAATCAACTGCCTCTGCACTGGTCCCTGTGATGGGTGAGTTTGAGTGTGTGAGCTCTTTGAAAGCTGTTTCTCAGTTCTCTATAATCTTGTTGGTCTTGTGGACATGAACCCTATTGGTTTTCAAAGCTAGACATTTTGGGGGGCTTGTCACTCAGCTGCAGGTGTTGAACACTGGCATGCCCGATGTGGAGGCTACTGGGTAGCCTCAGGGAGAAGCTCCAGGTTTTGATTGCCCTCCTGATTTTGCATCTGTGTGTCAGGAGTAGCATTTGATGAGATTGTCTCAGCCACTCCTACCCACTTTAATGTGTGTTTTGCCCCCTCATTTCTCTGATATGTAGGATTTGCTCAGCTAGTTTGTGTTTTTTTGTTTTTGTTTTTTTCCCCAGAGGAAATTGTTCCATATGTAGCTGTTGATTTGGTGTACTCATGGCAGGAGGTGAGGTCAGGATCTTCCCACATTACCATCTTGAGCTAGAACTTTCAAGTACCATTCTATTAGAAGTTTCTAGGCAGCCCCAGCTAAAGGTAATTCCCTTAAAAAATATATCCTATAATCTAATCATGTTATACCTTGTCTACAGTGATTAGCATAGACGGTTTATTTTCTTTCCTGGATTACTGTGGTGAGATGGTGTTAGGTTCATTTTTATGGCTCTCTCTAGGACTAATAGCAGGTTTGGAGTTTGGTAGGTTCTTAATGTGTGCACGATATTGAAGGGAAGGAAGGAAATAAGTGTATGTGTATACACACACACCTGGAGTATTCCTTATCCTTAAGATATGTATACGTACTTACATAAATATATTTGCAGTAATGTTGCGTGCATTAAACCAAAGACTTCTGGTTCTAGATAAGATAGTGAACTGAGCATGACTGCTGGCTCTTTTCATGCACTACTGTTCTGGAAATGCCAGAAAGGAGATATCTATAACCATCTAGAATCTAAGGAAAAGTTTTCAACCTAACGATGGACACCAACCAAAAATCTATAATAACCATCATACTTAGCAAAATTTTAGGTGCTGTATTACTTAGGATGTGTTCCCTATATGTAAAATAAACCAAAACAAAAGTGCCAGACACACAACGAATTGGCTTTTTCTCATAGCAGGAAGTCCAGAGATGGGCAGTACAGCTCTGGTACATGTCCTCACAAAGCTTCAGTGTTTAGAACCCTTCTAGCTTTCTGATCATCTTTTCACACATCAAGCTTTTCCCCCCTCATCCTCTCAAGGTGACTTTTGCTTCTTAGGTAACCATGATCTAGGCAGGAAGGAGGGAGTGGAGAGAAGGGCAAAGAGATGTGGAACCTAGCCATCTGGGCTTTCTGAAAGCTCACACAGGGACACAGTCTATCATCCTATTGGCTTGACTGTTACACGACCACCTCCAGTTGCAAGGACAGCTGCACTTCTGCCTCTATAAACAAAATTGGGTTCTGGTAGAAAGGAAAAAATAGAGACTTGAAATTGGGTAGGCTGTTAGTATCATCTGCTTCATATTGTGTTTAGGTTTGAGAACAACATCATGATCTCCACTGTAACCACTACCTTTCAAGTTAGTAGGTGATGTCTTGGCCATTGTAAAAAGATAACTATAAATGTGACTGTAACTCTGTCAGTTCTGCTAAAATCTACAAAAACGGTATCTAGTTTATTAAATCACTTGTTAAACAATACTAGGTAGCTTACTGAGCCTATGAAGTTGGCAACAGATACAAATTTGGAACTATGTAACCCAGAACTGTGCCCAGATCACACTGCAGACCTGCCGTTGTGGACGTTGCCACTACTTGGCAGAGACATGGCAGTGCGTACCGTCAACCCTACCAAGCTGAGCACTGGGTACTCGTGCAAGAATCTCTGCCACAACCCAATTTCTGTTTTCTCTCTTTCAGAATGACTCTGCACGGTGCTTTCTTCTTTACCTCATTAATGTCCCTTTCAAAATCTCTGTTTTCTCTGTACAAGAGTCTGACAAAAGCAAGTTTCCATCCTTTATTTTGGGAGTTGGGGACTTAAAAGGAGAGAAACATTTCATAATGCCCAGGGAGGATGATTAGAGATGCTAGATAACTGGAAAGAATGATGAATACATTACAACATATTATAACATATCACTTGCAGATGTTGATAATTTATATAAATCCTCTTCAAATTCAACCAACCTTTAGAACCAAAGAGTCCCGTAAGACAACCAGATGCATGATCAATATATAAAAATAAATTTCAGGGCATCTGGGTGGCTCAGTCAGTCAAGGAACAGCTTTTAGCTCAGGTCATGATCCTGGAGTCCTGGGATCGAGTCCTGCCTCAGGCTCCCTGCTCAGTGGGGAGTCTGCTTCTCCCTCTGACCCTACGCCCTCTTGTGCTTTCTCTCTCTCTCAAATAAATAAATAAAATCTTAAAAAAAATAAATTTCATACCTCCATACCAACAATGACCAATTAGAAATTTTAATAGAAAATATTTTAATTGCAATGAAACCATATGATATACAGAAATTGAGCTATTAAAAAATACAAAGTGATTATGGAAAAAATTATACAACTCCACTAAAGGATATTTTAAAAATACCTGAAAAATGAAGCAAACTATCCTGCTAATAGATGGGATGTATTAACATTTTGCAGATTTAATTCCTCAAAAATTAATTTATATATGCAGTATAATTAAAAAGAATCCCAGAAGGATTTTGGAGGTAAATCAATAAAGTGATTTTAAAATGTATTTGGTGAATATCTAACAGCAGTTTTGAAAAATAAGCCAAAGTAATTGAAACAGTGTCACAGGATCAAATCTTTAAGCCAAGAGGTCAGGGTAAAATGTCAAGAAACAGACCTGTGAATATATAGGAATTTGCTATAAAGAAATAAAATCAATAAAGAAATATTGGATTATTCAGTAAATGGTACTGAGAAAATGAGCTCACTATAAGGAGAAAAATACAATCAGATCCCTATCTTATCTAAAAATAAACTCCAAATGTATTATAAAAGATGAAATATAAAATTGAAGAAGAAAATACAGGAGAATATCAGGAAAGGAAAAGATTTTTTTAGTAAGAGTTCCAGGTTGACTCCTCCAGGAAATAGATCCTAAGACAGAGATTTGCATTTGGGGAGGCTTTTGGGGTGTGGTCTCAGGCTCACCACCTATGGAGGAGCCACGAAAGTAGGCTCCTGCTAAGTGAGAAGTTGAACCGTGGTTGCCTTCGCTTGATCCCATGGGGAACTCCAGAAGTGGGACAGTTCGTCTGATTTGGGCTGAGTGTAACCAACCTCTATTCCTTGCATACCAGTCACTGTCCTCAGGAAGTGGGCATGACCTTGGGTGAGATAGCTAGTCAGGGGCAATGCCAGAGTTTTTCACCTTTTCCTCTTGGCAATTGTGAATAATGCTGCTATGAACGTGGGTGTGTAAATATCTCTTCAAGATCCTGCCTTCAATTCTTTTGGCTCTATATGAGAAGTGGGATTGCTGGATCAGATGGTAATTATATTTTTAACTTTTTGAGGAAGTAGCTGTACCAATTTGCATTCCCACAAACAGTGCACAGGGATTCCCCTTTCTCTCCACGTCCTCACCAACACTTATTTTCTGGTGTGTGTGTGTGTGTCTTTTGTTTCGTTTTTGATAGTGGGTGTCCTAATGTGTGTGTCCTCTTGTAGTTTTGATTTGCATTTTTTAATACAACTAGTTTTTTTAAAAGTAAAATTTATTGTCTTATAATCATAAAAGCAACACATATTTATTGTAGAAAATTGGGAAAACAGAAAATTATAATGAAGAAAATATTTCTTAGAGTCCTGGTACTTCGAGATAATCCGTGTTAATGATTTAGTTTGTGTTTTTCAATCTTTTATCTGTCCGTATTTACACATGGGTTATGCTGGCCCATACTGGCCCCTTGGGTAATTCAGAAAAAGTCATCCTGTTTTCTAGGTGACTGCAGCCCTGTACCAGGGTGGGAGATTGATAAGCATCACACAGCTAGATTTCAGATCTCACTTGCCCCGAGGGCAGGCACCCTGTGCAGTGAACAAATTGTAAAACCAGATGTTGTCGTTCTGAACGTACACATGGGTTTTATTTTATATTTTTTTATGAAGCTGAGATCTTACTATGTGGTAGACTGTTTGGATAGAATGGAATTTATTTTAGTTTATTCCTATTTGATGAATTGTGTCTCAAATTTTGATATTATAAACGCTTGCTGGTATGGTAATGCTTGTACATAAATATTCACTTTTAGAATTATTTCCTTATGATAAATTCCTAAAAATTGCCTTGAAAATTACATCTGAGTGCTTATGAGGTGCACTACATTGTGCTCAGAGAGATACGTAATCCTCATCGCAAACCAGTGACATGAAGGTACTATGATTCTTTTTAGAGGGAAAACTGAGGCACAATAAGCAAGGAAGTGACTTAGTTACTCGATCCAGGTCACACGTCTGGGAAGAGGCAGAGTTGCGATTTCAACACACTTCTATCAGCTGCATCTGCTCCAGAGCCTAAGCCATTAACATGTTACAAGGGATCCACTTTAAAGGAGAAGACAGGTGGATTTGAGAGGAGTTTTTACAATAAATAAGACTCATCAGTGGAATAGACCTTGACCACTTGAAAATTTCCACAGGAGATGAGACCATTCAAAAGCAATGGCTTATTATTATTATTATTATTATTAATGTATTTGTTAGAAGAATTTCTTGACAGAATGATTAATATTTGAACAAGACACATATTGTTCATTTCTAAGCTCTTTTTAAGAGAAGCAACTTCAGACGATAATTTAAATTTAGATTTAATCTGACTAAAAATGATAATGCCTTTGTGCCCTTTTTAGTTTAGATTCCAAAGTATCTGGATCAATGAAGGGATCGTTTTAACATTCTCATCTCAGACTGCTCACTTCCCTATGTTGCACTTGAACTTCTGTTTTTGTTAAACAGAGGTGTTAGCCTTTGTTCATGTCCTCACAGAGATGTTAAGATGTTAAGATATAGTCCCATGAGCTCTGTGAAAGAAGAGTGTTTCCAAGTACTAATGAGATACTGCTCTTCTTTTTTTCATGTAATCACGGATTTTGATATTTTAAATATTTTTGGGGAAATATATAATGCAATTTATAATATGATTACACTTTTAAAAATATTTTATTTATTTATTAATTTGACAGAGAGCACTAGCGGGGGAGCAGCAGGCAGAGGGAGAGGGAGAAGCAGGCCCCCTGTTGAACAGTGAGTCAGATGCGGGACTCCATCTCAGAACCTTGGGATCATGACCCGAGCTGAAGGCAGACTCTTAACCGACTGATCCACCTAGGTGCCCCAAAATACAATTATGTTTTTAAGCAGGAATAAAGGAAGTAAGGAAAGAAGGGAGTCTTGTGCAGCTCTTCTTTGTTAAAGAAATCCAATATGAATGCTTAGACATACCTTATATAATAAGCTAAAGAGGGTCAGAATAAATAAGACAGATAATGAGAAATACAGTCTAGAAAAGGTTGACATTATATTACTAAAAATGCATTCACAACCATTGTACTTTCTTTCTTTCTTTTTTAGTAGGCTCCACACCCAGTGTGGAACCCATCACGGACTTGAACTCGTGACAGTGAGATGGAGACCTGAGCCAAGGTCAAGGGTCGGATCCTGAGCTGACTGAGCCACCCAGGCACCCCCAATGTGCTTATTTCTAACTTCTGCTTAATTAATCATTTTAACTTCTAAAGTAGTAGAGTTCTAGTCGATGGCTGTTTACTGGATCCATCATGTTAAAAATGCATTGCTTCAAACTAGGACTCTTTTATATATTGCCAGTGGGAGTGTAAATTGCTATAACCACCTTGGAAAACTTGGGCAGTATCCACTAGATCTCATTATATACACAGCCTATTATCCCCCAAGAGAACGTGACACTTGCTTATGGCAGAAAATGTGGAAATAGAAAAAAGAACAAAGAGAATAAAAAAGGGTCATCCTAATATAGAGATAACAAGTAACATTTTTAAGGAGAATCCTACTTTAGGGGCGCCTGGGTGGCACAGCGGTTAAGCGTCTGCCTTTGGCTCAGGGCGTGATCCCGGCGTTATGGGATCGAGCCCCACATCAGGCTCCTCCGCTATGAGCCTGCTTCTTCCTCTCCCACTCCCCCTGCTTGTGTTCCCTCTCTCGCTGGCTGTCTCTATCTCTGTCAAATAAATAAATAAAATCTTTAAAAAAAAAAAAGGAGAATCCTACTTTAATAACTGTTCTGTAGTAGGCTTATTTTATATAATAATGCGAACACTTTTTCGATTAATAGATATTCTTCAATATTTAAAAAAAGTCTGTTGTAATATTATAACATGGCTTCACCATAATATCTAGTGCTTATCATAATTCTGTCTTGTTGGACACTTAGGATATTTCTTTTCTTTTTTTTTTTTAAAATTTATTTATTTATTTATTCGACAGAGATAGAGACAGCCAGCGAGAGAGGGAACACAAGCAGGAGGAGTGGGAGAGGAAGAAGCAGGCTCATAGCAGAGGAGCCTGATGTGGGGCTCGATCCCATAACGCCGGGATCACGCCCTGAGCCGAAGGCAGATGCTTAACCACTGTGCCACCCAGGCGCCCCAGGATATTTCTTTTTAGTACATTCTTATACATAAAGTTTTAGCAAATATTTGAATACTAGAATAAATTCCTACAAGTAAAATTTCTGGTTTGAAAAGCATAAACATTTTGAATATTTAGATACACATTTCTAAAAATTACTGTAACTTCCTTCAGCCTGGTGTGATACTGTCCAACATCCAACAATATTATTTTTATAATTTTTCTAATCTTGCCAAATTTATAAATAAAAAATAATTGTTTTTCATTCTAGCTTTAACTGGTATAGTTGGACTTTAAAAATACACTGGCCATTTGTGTTTTCTTAAATTTCATTTTTTAGAATTCTCTGTTCTTTTGACTTTTTGTACTGTTACATCTCATTTAAAGTAATTTTTTTTATAAAGGAGGAACAACAAAAATTCTTTGTTTATTACATATGCTGTATTTTTTTTCTGCTTTATTACAAACTTTTCACATTTTTTAAAAAAGATTTTATTTATTTATTTGACAGAGAGAGAGGCAGCAAGAGAGGGAACACAAGCAGGGGGAGTGGGAGAGGGAGAAGCAGTCTTCCTGCTGAGTAGGGAGCCCGATGAGGGGCTCGATCCCAGGACGCTGGGATCGTGACCTGAGCCCAAGGCAGACACTTAATGACTGAGCCACGCAGGCGCCCCCAAACTTTTCATATTTCAAACTCCTTTCCCAAACTAGTAAACTCTGATACTTTAGTTTGTCTCCTTGAGGAAGTAGAACTCAGGAGAAACTATTATAACATGGATTGTATTAGACATGTTTGTTAGATTTCATTTCTTATGTTTTTTTCCTCCAATGGCCATCATGTTCTAACTTTTTTAATTGAAATAAATTGAAATAGAATATTACATTAGTTTCAGGTGTATAACATAGTGATTTGATGTTTATATATTGTGGAAATAATCACCATAATAAGTCTAGTTATCATCTATCACCATGCAAAGTTAATACAATATTATTGATTGTATTTTTCCTGCTGTACAATATTTTCCTATGTCTTATTTATTTTATAACTGGGTGTTTGTACCTCTTGTTCCCTTTCATCCATTTTGTCCCCCACCTCTATGCCCTGCTCTTCTATCAACCATCAGTCTATTCTCTGTATCCATGAGTTTGACTTTTTTTTTTTTAGATTTTATTTATTTGAGAGAGAGAGAACACAAGTGGGGAGGGACAGAGGGGAGGGAGAAAGAATCTGAAGCAGACTCTGCACTGAGCATGGAGCCCAACACCGAGCTCAGTTCCACCACTGCGAGATCATGACCTGAGCTGAAACCAAGAGCCAGAGGCTTAACCAACTGAGCCACCCAGATGCCCCTGTTTTGTTTTGTTTTGTTTTGTTTTGTAAAATTCCACATGTAAGTGAAATCGTACGGTATTTTCATTTCTCTGACTTATTTCACATAGTATAATACTCTCACACTTCATCTATGTTGTTGCAAATGGCAATATTTCATTCTTCTTTATGGCTCAATAATATTCCATTGTTTTAATATTTTTATTTCATGTTCTTTCTTTCCTGTTTTCTTTTTCCTCTCCTTTACTTTTAGTAAGGACTTATTTCCTCTAAAACAATGACTCTGTTTCATCCCCAGAGGGCACAGTGGATACGTAAGAAATTCATACATGTAGAGAGGGAATTAACATTCTTAACTGCTTGCCACTGATCAGGTGCTGTGCTAGACACCTCACTGCATTAATTCATGTTATCCTTAAAACAACCCTAATGAAGTAGGTATTTTCTTCATTTACAAACTGAGGGAGTTGAGGATTGTTCGAATTATATGTCCTTTCCTGTCTTCCCTTTGGCCTTCTTGATTTTTACCCTCAACCTGCTTTTTTTGAAATCTTCTCCTTTGCTCAGGTAATTCCATCCTTCCAGCTGCTCAGGCCAAAAACCTCAGAGCCTTCCTTGTTTTCTTTCCTTCATACGTCACATTCAGTCTGTGAGGGGTCCCTGTCAGTTTATCTCCTCCACCCCTATCTCCCTGGTGAAAGTCACTATCCTCTTGCTCTTGGATTATTTCAGTACCCTTCTAATTGGTCTCTGTTACCCACTACTGTCTATACTCAGCCTAGCAGTCAAAGTGATCCTATGTGTCAGAAGATATCACTTTTCTACCCTAAAGCCTCCAGTGGCCCCCAGCTCTCTCAGAGTAAAAGCCTCACCCGAACTGTAACATCCTGACCTCTGCCCCGTCTTTACCTTTTCCATTCTGCCACCCTGGTCTCTTAGCTGTTCCTAGCGCACTCAGGCATATTCCTGCCTCAGGGCTTTTGTACTTGCTGTGCATTCTGCCTTGAAAGTTGCCTGTCCGGATATCTTGCTCTTTAACCACCTTCAGGCCTGAGCTCAATGTCACCTCCTCTGGAGGTGTTCCTTGATCACCTTATTTAAAAAAGCACCTGTCACACTCCTTATGCCTCCTCCCTGCCTAATTTTTCTCCCTAATGTTTCTAATCATTTGGCAGTCCACACGTTTATCATCTATCTCTCCCATCTGGAAGGTAAACTCCATGAGGGCTAGAATTTTTATGTGTTCGTTCTCCCCGGTGACCCCAACACCTAGAAGAATGCCTAGCACACCAAAAGCACTACTAACTAGCGGTTGAAGAATTGCAATCATTAGAGCAGGCCAAGGTGACCTGAACTTCTCTTTTCTACTTTTTAGCTCTCTTGTCCTTCCCCAGCTTTTACTTAAGGGACAGTTGTCTGCCCTTGCTACAGGTGAAAGGCTGGCGAATCCTGAGAGGAATCGCAGCAAGCGCAACCCTCGCTCGCTGCCGTCCAGGAACCACAGCAGGGGTGGTAGACTGCCTTAGAAGAAGTGTGAAATCAGTATCATCCCATTACCATGGTCGCAAGAGAGAATGTGAAACCAGATACACCTGATTTTGGTTCTCTCCGGATGCGATTCATTGACAATGACGGGAGGAAGATGCTTCCTCCAAAGGAGAGTTTGGTAAGGTGCCAGCAGGATGGCGCCGAGGTGGAAAATTCTCCACATCCGCCTTTGTAAGCCCTGGTGTGGCCCAACCTGCTCAGGTTTGGGCTTACCTCAAGTTTCAACCACGCCAACCACAGGGCTCTGAAAATGCCAAGAAGGCCTCTACCCAAGAATTTGATTCCTCCTCCTGGATTTAAAGTCCAGAAAGCAAAGCGTTGACTATGCTGCCCAAGCACGCAGGGGGTGTGGGAGATGGAGGAATGGGGAGGGAAGGCGGCCCTTCCCAGTTTGGCAATGGGCACAGACTCAAGCGTCTAATGAAGGGCAGCTGGCAAAGGAGGGGCCAGGCAGTCCGGAGTGGAGGTCCGGGCTCCGGGAAGGCTGTTGAGACCGGGGCAGTGCCAAAGACCAACCCTTCCTCCCACCCCAGCCCTGCCCGGGGGGGGGGGGGGGGGGCGGGGGGGGTGCGAAATAGATTCTGAAACTGCTGTCCCATTTTCAGGGGAGTCCTGAGTTGGAGATGGTTCTTTTTTTGCTGTAGAGCTGTCGAAGTTAAGAAGCCCTCATTTTGGGGGGGGTGGGGTGGTTGACAGTGAACATGTGCCACGCACATATAAACTCACAAACAACTGCAACAACACTGGTTCATCTTAAAAAAAAAAAAAAGCAATAGCTGCTTCCCCCCCTCACCTCTATCGCTCCCCCAAATGCTGACACATTAAATCTGCCCAGGGCAAACCTCCCCCTGCCCACTTCAGTAGAATATGCCAGTAGAGTAACAGGCGAAAGGTTCCATCGCTTGATTCAGCTCTCTTGGGGCCGTATTAGCATTTTAAAATTCAAACCTCAGGGACAAAAATAAAGGCTTCAGTGAATGAAATTGGAGTGGGGAGAGGGCGCCGCTGGCAGCCGTCAAACGCCTGGAAAGCGAGAAATCGAAAACGTCCGTGACGGGCGGAGTTCGGACTTCCTCCGCAGGACCCGAGAAACGAGCCCTCTGGCCGGTTCTTAAGTGCTGATTTATTTTCTCGTTTGGTGGGGGGTATGAGCGCGGCTGTGCGTGATGGGATGCAGTTCCGGCTAAAGACGAGCCCCCAAAGGCGGGGTGTCCTTCACACCGCCCGGGTTAAGTTTCGGTGGAAAGTTTCCCTCCGAGGCTCCTCCCCCTTCACCCTGGAAACCAGTGCCAGGCGGCCTCGAGGCGGAGCCCGAGCCCCCGCGCACCTGGCTGCTGCGCGTCCCGCGGGCCGGGGCGGAGGCGGGGCTGGCGGCGGCCGGGGCGGGCCCGGGTGCGCGCTCCCCTGGGCCGCCCGGCAGGTTGGGCCCCGCCCCGCCCCGGCTCGCCCCGCCCGCGCTCCAGAGCAGAGTTGAGAGGGGGGAGTGGTGGCGAGCCCCGGATCCGCACGGCACAGCTCAGCCACCCGGTGACGCACGGTCGAAAAGTTGCGCTCAAACCTTCTCCCTCCTCCTACTTTCTTCCTAGGGCCTGGCTGTTTGTGGAGTTGGAACCGGGCGGGGAGGAGCCGACTCCCCACACCACCCGGTGCCCGGCGAGGGTGGCGGCTCGGGGGCCCGCGTCCCCAGGACGGCGGCACAAACTTTCCCGGCTGTTCGGGGATACTTGTCCGGAGAGTCCCGCACTTGGAGGGAGGAGGAGCCGGATCCGCGGACAGGTACGTGGCATGCTGCTCTGAGCTTTGCGCTTGAGGGATTCTTTTATTTTAGGGGCTTAAGAGAGGGGGAGAGCAGACGGGTCCTTTTCCTCACATTCCCCGCCGACTGGGCTGGAGGAGCAGGTATTGGCATGGGGGTTGAGCTGGGAATATCCCGAACAAGATCGCTGCGTCCGGCCGCAGCACGGCGGGGAGGAGGTGGCTGCCGGAGCTGCGGGACCGGGCGTTACTCGGTGACTGACCCCGGGGGAGAGAGAGCCAGCTTGTTTTGACGGAGAAAGATGTCATCGGGGCTCTCTACCTCTTTCCTTAGTCCCTGAGGCCAGGGAGCGGGGGTCCTACGGGAGGAACTGGCAGAGGCGGAGAGATCTAGGGGCTCAGTTTTCCTCTCCAAGCCACCTCGCTTGAACAGGAGACGGAGGTGGTGCCACTCTGGGGTTTGCAGTGTAAGGACAGACTTGTTGGGTGGCTGTTGCTCAATTTCATAAGGTCTCTAATGAAACTGCGTTCAAGTCGTGGTGGTTGTTATTGATGGTGTGCCTCCGTGTCTGTCGGTCTCTCCCCCGCCCTGACTTCAACAAAGCTTCCTTGTTAACCCTGTTTTTGCTGGGGAATGGAACTAGCTGCCGTCCTGTTTCAAGCCCGGCCAGAGAGAGGTGTTGGTAGCAGCTGCAGTCTTGTTTGCTTGGAACTTTGGGAATCACGTGAGCTTTGTTTCACCTACCTGAATCCATCGTTCTTAACTGATCCAGCTTCCACCATTCAGTGAGTGCTGCAGCCTCCGCCCTCCAGGGACGGGGAAATATCCCGGTTGGAGGAGGGAGCCCCAAACGGGGGAGAGACAGCCCTGAGGAGTAATAGTAAGCCGCCCGATTGGGCCCACCCGCAGGCTTCTCTGGAAGGGCTCTGCTATCAAATTCATCTTATTAGGAAGTCATCTGCTCTCTGCTAATAGCCACAGCAGCCCTGATGAAATTATGTAGGTCATTGAAAAATAATTCCTGCTTAATCACCTTTATCCTGTTGATTAATGAGAGAAAAGATTTCCTCTCCTTAATGTACCATGCCTCTTGGCAGGGTCACCTGCCTGGTCTCAAGTTCACTTGTACACCTGGCACTAGACAGGCTGTTGTCCCTGCCCAAACCTAGCATACCCCAGCTGAAGTCTACATTTGGACAACATTAGTGGTCACCTCTGGACAGATATTATGCAGGAGATCCAGTCCATAAATTTTAATGCTGCATAGTTGTCGGCTTTAGATAACTTTTTAGGTAATTAAAAGCTGGTTTCCTTTAGCTGCAGTTAATCCCTTTCCACAGAGCTCATAAGAATTGTGCCCCTGCTTGTCTTGAAATGCATTAAGTTTGGGGTCCCATTTTTCGTTTGTCCTGCAGCTTTAGGAACAGGATTAAATTGTGTGGGGTGGGTGAAAAGAGCAAAAGAAACCGAATCTCAGTGAACTAGATTCAGAGAAGTTTACAGTGGTCTCATAATTAAGGCCCAACTGCCCAGCTAGCTTCCTTCTTGCCTCTACACAGAGACACTATAGGTTGTATTACTTGTGATGTAGGCCTTCGAAGACTAGAAATCAAAGGACTGTTCGGAGTAATGCCTCACTGGACAGTTCTGCATGATAATATCCCAAATTTGGCTCTGAACACTCTCTACAAAGTTCACAGGAAGCCAGTAGATAATGTCTGCAAATCAGAAAGCAGACGTGCAAACAAATTATGTAGAAATAGGTACAAATTAGAAGAAACAAGAGTTGCCTGAGGAGTGACTTTTGAAATTTTGTTCTTGTATTACTTAAAATTTTGATAAGGAAGCTGCTTCTCCCTGCAAATATAAAACAGAAGTGCTTTCTCAGATCCATGCTTCGGTGCTTGATCTTTATACCGTGTACACGTTTCCTAGGGCAATACATGGGTCCACTGAAGAACTGGGCGCTCAGACTCTGGCCTTGCAACACGATTTCTGTCTACTTCACTCTCTGTCTCAGCGACTTCCAGCTCTTAGCCTTAGTAGAGGAACGGTGCTCGAGTGACCAGTAATGTCAGGGATTTCATCTAGAGGGATCTGATCTCTCAGCAACCTTCCTGTAGTGCTTCAGGACCAGCAAAGTGCTTTGACATGCACTGTATTCGTGCTTTGTGATTTAACTGTTTTGTAGGGAGTGCTGTTACATTTAGACTACATAGGAGGAAAACGGATAAGATTCAGAGAAAATAAGGAACTTTTAGGTACATACTTCTGTCAACCTTTTAAAAGGAAAAGGCTAACAAAAAGGAAAAGGTAAATAATTCAGCCTGCAAAATTGAGTTGATTCAGGAGTGGCAGAGGAATTGCAATCAGGGACCGGCAAACGATGAAGTACTGTAGGCAATTGGGGAGAACAGAGGAACAGTGCGTCCTTTTATAGAGGAAAGGAGGAAGTTGGGAGGGGTTTGTTTTGACCAAAAGTTCTTTGGAGGACAAAAGAGAGTCCTAAGTGGTGGCGGCTTGTCACTGGCTGCGGGCGAGGACAGCCTGCTGTTGCTGGGCTGAGAGGAAATCTTCCTTCTGGATTGTGCAAGCTGCGACCATGAGTGGTATGGGTGTCAGAGCCCTCCTTTTGTGGCTTCCCAAACTGCAACTTTGAGTTAGGTTTCTTTAACACATTTTCACATTTCCCTCTTTTGGTCAAGATCTTTCTTGAAGAGCATCCCTGATCAAGAATTGGGTCATCTGTTCCTTATTAGAAACACTTCTAGCCCTTGATGTGAGGAAGGACCTTTCCTGGGTGTCATGTCCCATGTCAAGGGAAGTGCCCAGATTAGAAACTGTTGAGGCCACATTTGAGTCGCAAGGGAGGGTAGAAAGGAGAGCTCTCAGGCATTTCCCATCTAAAGTCTCTATCTTGTCAAGGTTGTAAACATTGAAGATAATCTCGATGCATTGAGTCAGCATCACTTTACTGGGCACCGTTGTTTCTACAAAGGTTTGACAGGCATCAGGTATAAAGCTTAAAAATGATGATATACAATAAGATGAGAGGAGCAAAATAATGACCCCGGTTCGTGTGATAGTCCTAAACCAGGAGCCTACAGCTGAAGGTAACTAGCCAGAGAGATCAAAGGCCCATGGATCGTCATGTGGAATTTGTTGTAGCCAGTATGCTTGTTCCTTAATTTTATGTATTTGGGTTTCTACTTCTCCGGAGGAATTTATTCATGTGCGTCAGGTGCTTGCTATCACATTTGTATGTCATTGGTGTGAGTGTGTGCAATAGGGATAAGTGCCCTTCCAAAAGAGGCAAATCCGGAGTCCTATATACTTCGTGGGAGTTCCTGGTGAAGGCAGAGGTGAAGGTTTAATGGGGAAGACCAATGAAAGGCTTCAGATTTATTGTGGATGTGCAGAGGCAGTTAGAAATTCGAGTAAGCATTGGCCTCCAGTCTGCCAGCTATGTAAACATTCATAGGCCCATTGCGAGGCCCCTTCTCCCCAAAGGTACAGTCAGGTGGTGCATATAGGGTTCGTGCTAGGGTTTGATTGTTAATAGTGCTGTTAATTGGGATTATTCAATTGGTCCTTTCAAGCCAAGGTTTCAGTGGTGTTTGAGGAATAATTAGGGAGAAGTCCTCTTTTTCTGTGGACTTTGTTCTCGAAGGCCATATAGAGAGGGGGTGTTCTGCTAGAGCAAGCAGACCTAAGGTAGCAGTGAGAACGGGCAACCATATGGGTGGATTAGGTACAATTAGTTGTATTGAGAGTTAGGCCAGGGGAGAGAGCAAAGCAAGGTACAGGAAACCCTGGTTGTAGAAATTTGACTTAGTGACAGATATCCAGAGAGGTGCAGGTGGAGTTAGGGGTTGCAGTGGAGATGAAGAAGGTTGCTGTGAGGAAGACTGCAGGGTCAGGACTGTATAGGCAGATCCAACGAATCTGAACATCCAGAAAGGTTTCCCTCTTTCGTGAGGAATTGGGAACTGCGAAGGAAGGCATTGTCTCTTCAGGATAGAGAAGGAGAAAATGGAGTAAGAAAAAGAAAGAGTAGGGGAGGAGGGTGAGGGACTGGGATAGGCCGGTGATGGGTATTAAGGAGGGCACATATTGGAGCACTGGGTGTTATATGCAAATAATGAATCATGGAACACTACATCAAAAACTAGGGATATACTGTATGGTGACTAACATAACATAATAAAAAATTATTATAATAAAAAAAAAGAAAGAGAAAGAACATTGGCCTGATCCCATCATCTCGGGGAAAGCTGTCTGCTTCGGCTGTTGGCTCCTTCAGTTCCTGGAAATTTTCCGTTTGAGGTCAGCCACTTGGTGTACAGGTCCAGTCAGGTTTGGGGGCTTTCTTTATATGAGACACCTGGATCCAGGAGTCTACTCCTTGCATTTGGGCTGCACAAGGATTGGACAGTAACACTTGACCAGGGCCTTTCCAGTGTGGTTGAAGAGTCTCTTTGGAGCGTCTTTTCCAATGAAGAAAATTCCCAGGTTGCAGGGTGTGGTGCTGGAGATCTTCATCTCCTGGGAATGCACTGTGAAAAGATTGCTCTACCACAGCGTGATTATTTTCAAGGGATGTAATTAGACATTTGCAATACTGAAGTGTATTTCCTTTTATTAGGTGCAGGTAAAAAGAGGTGGAATCTAGATTTATGGGGCACCCAGTAAATATCTCAAAGGGTGAGAGTTTATGAGTTCCAAAGAGGATGGATCTGAGATTTAGAAGAACCAACCACCAAGGTATTTGGAGAGTTTCCACAAATTTTGCCGGTTGAGTTTTGATGATGTTGTTGGTTCATTTGACTCGTCCTGAGGACTGAGGATGATAAACACAGCGAAAATGCTGTAAAACTGGCCAAGCAGCACTGACTTGCCAGAATATTTGGCCAGTAAAATGGGTTCCCTGGTTGCTATGGAGATCAGGAGGGGTTCCCTATGTATGGGTGATCTTTTCCTGTAGGATTTTAGCTCCTGAAGAGGTAGTAGTTGGTCTACCTGGAAAGGTGTTGACCCAGTGGAAAAGCATGCAAATCATTACCAAAACCTGTTTATATCCATGAGATGGAAGTAGCTGAATAAAGTCCATTTGCCAAACCTTGAATGGTTCATTAGGCAATATAAAGTGCCCAGGAGCTGTGTAGACCGGTTTCCCAGGATTTTATTTTGGGCAGGTGGAACAGGTTAAGTAGGCATTTTCTGAAGCCTTGTTAATATTTCCCTACCACTATTGATTCATAAACATTATCATTTTATCTATAGGTCAATGGTTTAATGCATGTACAACAGTCAAAAGTGGGAATTTTGTTTGGTAGGACCGGCTTCTTATTTGGTCCAAACCAGAGGTTTCTCATCGTATCCTACCAACAACCATCTGACTGCCAATATTGTCTTTTGTTTCTGGTGCTGATTGTTGGGTGTCTCTAGTCAGTTTCTCCACATTATCATCTGGAGGTGAGTTCCTTTGGACCATGACAGAGGTGTGACTTTTGGACCTTTGAAGGGCAGCATATTTTGCAGAAATGTCAGCAAGGTGATTTCCTTTAACTTTCTGAGAGTCAAGCTCAGAATGCTCTGGGATCGTAGTAATAGCCAAAGCAGCAGGTGAGATGGGCATCCAATCTTTTCTGGGGGAAAAAATGGTCTGTTTTTAATTTTGTCTCTGCTGGAATTAAGGAAGCCACATTGTTGCCATGACATTTCAAAGTCGTGGGCCACTCCAAAGGTCTATCTACGGTCGGTATAAATGTTGGCAGTTTTGCCATTGGCTAGGCTACAGGCCCTCGTGTGTATAGTTTGTCCCATTGGGCTGAAGTAGCCAAAGTTAAAAGTCCCACTTTAGTTACTTCAAAAGAAGTTGATAATGCATGTTCAGCGTGATATTTACCATCTTCATTTTTCTCATAAGAACGATCAGTGAACCATGAGGAGTCACGGTTATTCAAAGGAGTTTTCTGTAAGTCATCACAGGGGGTCAGAGGGTGATCTGTTGGTATTGAACAGTCCTGGGGGGGTTTCATCAGTGAAGGAGGGGAAAAGAGTAGCAGGGCTAAGGTTATTACGGTGAATTATGACAGTGATCTAAGGGGCACTCGACAGGAGCATTTCGTAGGAAGTGAGACAACTTACTAAGGGAGGTTACGACGAGAGTTAAGAGTTCAACTGCTTGTGGCACAAAGATGGTTAAAGGGGATCCCATGACAATTTCCTCAGTGGCCTTCACAAGAAGGGCAGTAGCAGGCCTAGCTCTGAGGCATGGGGATTACCCACAGGCCAGGATCTAGTTGTTGGTTGTAATATCCTATGGGCCGGTGGTGATCCCCGTGCCTTTGGGTAAGTGCTCCAAGGGCACTTCCTTCTTCTTCATATACAAAAAGCAAGAAAGGGAGTTGATAATTGGGGTGTCCAAAGGCAGGTTTTTGTTTTTAAACTTTAGGATTTAAAAACTCATCCAGTCTTTCAGATGATAGGGTCAGGTGTAGTAGTTTTTAACAAGGTGTATATGGGTTGGGCCATCAGGGACACATTTGGGATCCGGTTGCTGCAGTAGCTTGCCAGTATAAGCAAGCTTGCAGCTGATGTTTGATTCTGGGCTTTGGGAAGTTCAGGGTGCCACAAAGCCTGTCTGGCTCTAGAGGCAGTCTTTGTTCTGAGACTAGATCTTCTGAATATCATACTTGAGTTTGTATAAATTATAATTTTTTCTTAGAGAATTGATGTCCCTTTTTGGCCAAGAGTTTTAGCAAAGGGATGCTATCTTCTTGTGAGGAGGCTTGGGAAGGGGAGCAGAGAAGTAAGTCATTCACATATTGTATTAAAGTGGAGACTCCAGGGACCTTAATATCATCTAGGTCAGTCCTTAAAGCTTTTAAGAAATACGAGCTCTCAGTGAAACCCTGGGGCATTGCTATCCAGGTGTTTTGCTGTCCTTCCCAAGTAACGGGGGAAGGTATTGACTTGTTTTATCCACTGGGGTATTAGAAAAAGCACTACATATGTTAATCAGTAAAATTTGCTCTCAGTAGGGATGGAGGCTAATAAAGTGTGGGGGTTGGGGACAACAGGTGACAACGTGGCTCAGAGGTCATGGACAAGCTTCCATTGTGGCCATTTTCTTCCTTCCCAGGCAAAATAGGAGTGTTGCGGGGACTGGTGTGAGGGATAATGAGACCCTGGGCCTTACAGTCTCTATTACTGAGTTAATGCCTTGAAGGCTCTCTTTATTTATGTGGTATTGGTTAATTCAGGGGAGAGGTTTTGGGGGATCAATTTGAATCTTAATAGGAGATACACTGTGGATTCTGTCAATATTAGTAGAGGATTTTGACCATAAGGAGGATGGTAGCTGATCAAATAGGGACAGATAATTAATGTCATGGTATTAGCTGCAATGCTGCTAGGGATGGAGCAAATAAAAGATGATAAAGGGTCATTTGATTCACTTAGTTGGCTATTTTGGTTGCTGTTTTACAAATTCTAGAATTGTTTCCCTTTTCAGGAGAAAGAAATTCCTGCACCACCTTTTTCTAAGAAATCTTGGCTCAAAAAATGAGTAGTGGGGGGGGGGGACTAAGGAGAAAAGGGTGGCTCTTAAGGAGAAAAGGGTCTCTTAAAGGGTCTAAGCAAAAGGGTTAGGTGTAGAGATAGGAACCTGTTGAGGTTTATTAGAGACCCCCACTCTCTGAACTGCTTTAGTACTTGGAGGTGGGGGCTGTTTAATGGGATGAGCACTGAGAATGTAGCTCTGGTGTCAGTAAGGACAGAGAAAGATTCATTCCTAATCTGGAGAATGGTTTCTCCAAGTCAATGGAGGGGAAGGATTGGTAAAAGCCCTTAGAGTTCCTTGGAGTCTGTCATTTGGGATTAGGAGGACACTGGTAAGGATGGTTGGAAGGCTGAGGGCACCTGGAACATTTAAGTTTGTAGCAGTCTTTCTTCCAGTGTCCCGGCTTTTTGAAATAATGGTAGAGATCAGGAAGCTTTTGGTTTTGTTTAGAGGCCTCCATTTGTTGGGGTTAAAAATTAAGGATTTCCATGGTCTTTCTTTTTAGTTGAATCATCTTGGGCAGGAGAGCTGGTTTGCTAAATTAACTAAGTCTGGAGTCGACATAGGTTCCCTTTTCATCCTTGTCTTTTTAGCGGAAGAGATATATCGCAATTCAGCCCATTAATGAATGCAGTTAAAGCCTGCCCGAGTGGATTTAACATCCAAAGGAAGATCAGAGTTTTCCTTAAAAAAATTTTTTTGAGCTGGCTATAGTAATCATGTGTGGGCTCATTGGACTTCTGGGTACAAGCCTGAATCTTATTCCAATTGAATGACTTTGGGAAAGTCCTAGAAATTTGCCAAATGAAGTAGTTTGGTTATTCCCTGAGCCTGAGCATGAAATTAGGCAGTGGGGTTTCTCTGTCCCCAGGTTGTAATTCTAAAGACTCTTGGGGATCATTCCACTTGGCGGTTTCATCCAGTGTTGGGCCTGGCCTTCACTGACAAGCATATGGCCTAGCTGATGTAAGTCAGAGAAGCCGGGTTGGTAAGTTTGAATGACCATATGAAATTCCTCAGCAAATCTGTGGGGATCCTTAGTTACTTTGGGAAAATCTTTGACCATGGCTTTTAGTTCCGCTTTAGTCCGGGGAACATAAGAAATTAAGTGCTTCACATTTGGTTCCTCACAGGGTCTGATTTTAAATCAGATTTTAATAGGTTTGTGGGAAGAGGTGGGGAGAGGATTGGAGAAATAGGGAAGTGGTGAGGGGATTGGAATGAGGAAAGTAGAGGATATAGAGGATATTAGGACAGTACAGAGGGAAAGGGGAAGCTGGCATTGGAGACAAAGAGGACAGGGGAGGGGAAAAAGGCCTCAGAAGCTTTCTTGTCTTCTTTTGATTGTTAGTTCACCTCAGTTAATTTAGAAGTGGTATTTTGTAAAAAGGCAATTTTAGAATCTTGAATATGTTTAGAAGCCTCCAGGTACCAACTAAAATAGGAATCCCATTCAGTCTGTTTAATTTTAGACCTGCAGTCTTCTAATTTGGCTGTGAAAAAAGCAGGTAAGGGGAGGTTGAAAGTTCCTCGTAATGGCCACTGGAGATCTAAATTATCTTTGGACAAATTATATTTGGACTTGTCCAAATGCTCATGGGGGGCAGAACCATAGTTTTTGAACATAAAACCAATCAGGGTCACAGAAGGAGGACCTCTTGAGAGATTTAGAGGATTGGGATTCCATACTTCAAAACCAGAGGTTCAGGGACCCCCTGGGTGGTTCAGTCAGTTAAGTGGCCGACTCTTGGTTTTGGCTCAGGTCCTGATCTGATGGGTTGTGGGATGGAGACTGGCATTGGGCTCTGCCCTCAGTGGGGAGTCTGCCTGAAAGATTCTCTCCTCTGCTCCTCCCCCTACTCTCCCTCTCCCTCACTCTTTCTCTCTCTCAAATAAATAAATCTTAAAAACAAAATAAAACCAGAGGTTCAGGAAACAAATGAGTACTCACCAAAAAGATGATGACTTTAAGAAAACAGATCATGAGTAAAGTCAGAGAGATTAACCAAAAGAAGGGAGCTTGAATCCAAGAGGAGACATACTGAATCGAAAGGAAGAAGACAACTCATGGAGGTGGAGAGTACAAGGGGGTTGTGTGGGTTCCACACACGATTCTGGGGGTCATTAGTTTCTCAGGGATTCCTCTCCTTCAATTCCCACTTCTGACACCATGAAATGTCAACCTTTTAAAAGAAAAAAGGTAAACTATTCAGCCAGCAAAATTGAGCTTATTTGGGAATACAGAAAAATTGCAATTTGGGACAAGCAAACTATGGTGAACCACAGGCAGGTCCAGAGAACAAAGGAGGAAAGCATCCTTTTATTTATTTTTTATTTTTTATTTTTTTTAAGGGGGTGGTGGGATAGAAGGGGAGAGAGAGAGAGAGTCTTAAGCAGGTTCCATGCTTAGCGTGGAGCCCTACTCGGGGCTTGATCTCACAACCCTGAGATCATGACCTGAACTGAAATTAAGAGTTGGGTGCTCAACTGACTGAGACATCTAGGTACCCCCAGGGCGTCCTTTTATAGAGGAAAGGAGGAAGTTGGGAGGGGTTTTGTTTTGAGTAAAAGTTCTTTGGAGGAAAATGAGAGTTTAAAGTAGTGGTGACTTTCCATTGGCTACAGGCAAGGGCAGTTTGCCTTTGCTGGGCTGAGAGGAAGCTGTCCTTCTTCTGGACTACCCAAGCTGTGACCACGAACGGTACATGTATCAGAGCTCTCCTTTCATGGCTTCCCAACAACAATTTTGAGTTAGGTTTCCTTAACTCATTTTCATACTTTCTTCCTCAGACCCAAATCCAGGATTTCTAATACAGAGGCCAAGCTTTTAATTTTTTGCCTACTACATTTTGTGAAGTGTTTGGATGTGAAATGAGATCTTATTTATTAACCAAAACATGACCTCATTGGGAACAGGACAGTATGTAAATATGTACACACATATACGTGTATGTAATTTTTATATTGTTTGCATCTCAACAGTGTGGCTGGGCCTGGGGACATGGGGTAGGTGAATAAAAGCCCCAATAGGTTGAGAAAAGAACTTTTGATAATGTCTAAAATTGAAAAAGAAATCAGGAAATACTAATATAAGTGTGTGATTTACAAATGTGGAAGTAATTGCCAGAAGAAACACCTTCAAGGGTTGAAGGAGCTACTTTTGGGGAGTGGAATTCAGGAGTGGAGAGGAGCCACACAGGAGTCTACTGTTTTTGGCTATGTACCTTATGACTTTGAAGTTCCTTATGTTCTATGATGTGTGCCGGTATATAATTAAAAAAAAAAAAAATCCTTTGGCCAGGTTAGTATAAAGGTGTGTTTTCAGAATTTTAGAGCTGAAAGGACTATAGAGATTGTTTATGCCCAGTTTTTTCATTTTGCAGGTGAGGAAATTGAGGTACGGGAGTTCAAATGTTTGTCAAGGTCCCATGACTGTGAGAACAGACCTCTCCTAGTGCAAGTTCATACCCCTCTCCAGGCAGGTGGAAAATTTCCTCATGCTTGTCATTTCTCAGTTACCTTTTTAGGCAATTCTCTTTTCCGTTTTTATCTAGTTTTTACAACGTTTGAATAGGTTATGGAACCGTGGATTCAAGAGTAGTTTTCTCTAACTCCTCATATTTCCATTATGAAGACGCTTCGAATATCTTTAGAGTCTGCAAACTCTGTACCCTTTTTGTTAATTCTGTAATAATTTTTAATTAGGACTAGAGATACTTAATGCAGCTACAGGTCTACAACTGTTTAGGAATCCAGTTGAATTTGATAAATACTGGAATTTGGGCTAAACTTTTATCCTGAGAAGCTGTGATGAACAGGAGATGCTCAGAGGGCTTTTCCAGTATCTATGTGTGTTGCTTAATTTTGAAGTTCTAAGAATAAGGATATAACTTTTCTAAAAGAAAGGGAGAGATGGATGTTACTTTATTTTATTTTTATTTTTAAAGATTTTATTTTATTTATTTGACAGAGAGACTGAGCACACAAGCAGGGGAAGTGGCAGACAGAGGCAGAGGGAGAAACAGACTCCCTGCTGAGCAGGGAGTCTGCTGTGGGGCTCGATCCCAGTACCCTAAGACCATGACCTGAGCCGAAGGCAGATGCTTAAGCAACTGAGCCACCCGGGCCCCCCAGTGGATGTTATTTTAGAGCAATTATAGAAAAGTTTTGGGGCACCTGGGTGGCGCATTTGGTTGAATGTCTGACTCTTGGTTTCAGCTCAGGTCGTGATCTCAGACTCATGAGATCGAACCCCGTGTGGGGCTCCGCACGCTGAGCTTGGAGTCTGCTTCAGATTCTCTCTCCCTCTGCCCCTCCTGCTCATGCGCTCTCTAAAATAAATAAATCTTAAAAAATTTTTTTTAACACCCTACATTTTCTCTTTATCCTAAGTTCTCCTACGTCCCCTCGAAGTATATCAGTATAAAACTTTTTCTGATTATACACATAATACATATTAACATTCAAACATATCAACATTCAAACATTATAGAAATATGTCATGTTGAAATATAAAGTGCACTGTAATCTTATATTCTGGAGAAACTGCCATATGGTTTTTCCTCAAAATTTATCTTCATATTAAAATATTATTGTGATAATCAGTACATGAGTATTACTAAACAACTTTCAGCTTGGTTTTTATTTTTAGCTTAATAGATCTTAAGAGTGTTTCCATGACTGTACATACAGAGCATTCTGACTGTATAATATTACATCACAGGTTATTTAAACAGTTTCCTATTGTTGGAAATTTGGGTTGTTTCCCATTTTTCTATATTAAGAACAGTGCTTTAGAGAACATTCTTAAAGTACGCCTGAGTGTTTTTTGTAGGAAAGTTTTGTGAAAGTCAAAGACAAGAAAATATTAAATTTCTCTAATTTATACTTCCTGTAATAGGTTCCTCTATTTAAAATTATATTAGTACTTTTTTTCTTAATGTGTAAGACTGAAGATGGAAATGATCAATACGTGATCAGACACTGATGAGTCATAGTAGCAAGGGCTCTGAGCTTTTAGGTATATCTTGCCTCATTTCCTCACATTTCAGGTTCTTTTTGGTTTTAATATTTTCCCCAAGAGAAGATAGGAATTGATAACAGCTATAAAAATACCCTGCAGTTGGTGGATGAACTGCTAATTAGTTTTTATGGAGCATAGGTTTTTTTTTTTCTCCAAACATTTTCTTAAGAACATTATTCTAGGACATGCCTTTAAGGAGTTCAGAGGATCCACTAGGTTTTGCAGACTGGAGTGAGTATCTTTTAGCTCTTCTTGTGTTGTTAAAGTTTACCTTTGTCGAAATATTGGTAATGGGTCAATTTTAAGATCTTTAGGTTTATAGAAAGTGCCAGGAATGGATTTTACTTTTCTGTGTGTGATAAATGTGAAATAAAATACTTTGGCTAAATTTCATGACTCAGGGTCATTGAAGCAGGAACATTTCAGGAATTCCTGTGGCAGAGTTTTTATTGACTATCTTAGAGAACAGGTTAATATTTTCATTGAGTCCAAGCTTTGTTCATAACCATTAAGTTAGAGGATTACGTGTCATTCCTCAAAACGAGTGTCTTCTGTTTGTTTTGTGTTCATGGAACTTGTATTTGGAGTTCATCCATTTTAGGATTTTCTTTGTAATATATCAAAATGAGTATAGAAAAAGTATATCTCTGTATATACACACATATATACACATACGTGTATTCACATGTAAGTATATAGTGATATAAGTTGTATTTTAAAAATGCCTTTAGGAGGTCTGTTAGCATGAATATTTTGTGAATCTTCAAAATGAAAATGTCTGTCCATATTTGTTCTATCAGAGGAAATGTTTCTTGATATTTTTTATGAAAAATTTTCTTAATAGAACTATTTCTTAGGACACGGAGTACTTTATAGTTTGTGTTTGCTCTTGTTTGATCTTTTCGTGGGAAGATGCAGCCTGTCTAATGTATTCTTGATTATCGTCTATTCTGTAACATGAAGTCAGTTTTTTAAGTTGAGTGTTTAAAATCTCTCCTATTTGTATATATTACAAAATGTTGACATTATGCTTATTTTAAGCAAGACAGAGTCATTTAAATGCATCTGAAAATATCAGACAACGGGACTTTTGTTGGCCGTGATGTGCTTCAGGAAACACTATTTACCTGAGTTGTATTCAACACTTAATGGTTAATGCAATTTCTTATCAGCTTGATTAAGTTTGACCGTCCCCGAATTTCCTTCTGGTACTTCTCCGCTGTGTGACTGTTTAGGACCTTGCATGTCCCATTGAAAGGCAGACCCTGGAGTTGCTGCGGGTGAATCTGCTCGTGACTTGTGTTTAGGTGTCTGCCGCCTGCTTGTGTTGCTGCCTGCCTTTTTTTCCCCTTACAGTAATCCTACCTCTTGATCATGGTCTAGGGTTAGTTTGTCACTGAGGAGTGGTCATTCCTTCGCAGTGAATCACAAAATGAGTAGGTTTGATGAGGCTTCCTGACTCAAAACTGCTGTCCTCGGAGCTTGTCAGTAGAGGCACGCCTGGGGCAAACTCCCAGCTTGGCTCTCTTCCTTGCATGGATAATTTATAAATCTGCATCCTCCTGGTTGACCTTTGGGACCTTAGGCTTCTCCGGTTCCTGTTGGAGAGGTCTATATTTGGATCCAGACGTCAAATTAAACTATAGGGTGGCTCTTAAGAGTAACTCTGCATCTTCGTCACCTAGCAGAGGCCCTCAGAGCTAATAGAATTCTCTACGTGTTTATTTGTTGATTTACCTCTTAGGCCAGTTATAATACTTTTTGTCTTGTTTTTGTTTCCAGTTTTTCTCTCTCTAATCCATTTTCGTGCCGTAGTCAGTTTGATTTTATAAAGTACAGCTTTGCCCGTGTCGCTGATCGTGGTCCTTGTAGTCTACTTGCAGTGACTCAACTCAAAGTGGGATGATTCATTTTATGTGCCAATTTGACTGGGCCACGGGGTGCCCGGATATTTGGTCAAACAGTATTCTGGGTATATCTGTGAGGGCGTTTCTGGATGAGATTAACATTTGAGGTGGACTGAGTAAAATAGGTTGCCTTTGTCATCGTGGGTGGGTCTCATTCAATCTGTCGAAGACCTGAATTGAACAAAAAGACCGAGTAAGGAAGAATTCACACTCTTTGCCTGACTGTCTTCAAGCTAGGCCATCAATCTTCTCTGCCTTTAGCCTTAAACTGTGATTGTGAGACTTCTCAGCCTTCATAATTGTGTGAACCAATTCCTTGTAATAAGTATCTCTGGTGAGTGTGTGTATAAAATCTTCTATTGGTTCAGTTTCTCCAGAGAATACTGAGTGGTACGCAAGGCATCCATGTGTGATCTGGTGCCCCGTGCAGATCCTGTGCTCTGGTTGCCATGCTGGTCTGTTTTCATTCCTGAGCACGTCCTACCTCTTCTTCTTTGTCCTGCTCTGCTGGGAGTAACCCTTCCTCTTTCTAGTTATTTCAGTGATGTGCGTTCTTCAAAGCCCAGTTCAGAGCCTGTGTCCTCCATTAAGCCTTTCTTGGTTATCTTTTGCTAGCAATTTCCTGGCAGGTGAATCTCTGGACTGAAATTTTACAAACTTAGTCACTTGACACCTTGTAATGTTATCTTTTATACATTTGACCTTCTTCTAGATTATAAATTCCTTTAGGATCCGGACCAAGCTCTGTACTTCCAAATCCTCCACTGTTCTTGATGTTATCTTTCAGTTAGGTGGCTGGTGAATGTTTACTTGTTTTTTTTTAAAACAAGTCTCCAAGATCTACTTAGGGAAGGAAAGGCCACTGTGGGGCGTGCATGCCAACACTCTGTCTTGAGCCCACGGAAGAAATGTGTAATTCATTTTCCCTAGGACCCAGAAGTCTTTATCAGTGCAGTGCTGCAGGGAGACTCTGCCAGGTGTTTGGGGTTGTTACCAGAAATGAAACCTATATACCATCCTTGACCTAGAGCCAACTTTTCCTAAGAACAAAACTGAGTCCTAAAGTCCTGTTGTTAGCCCATTCCTGAGGTGCTGGTTTGCAGCTACTCTCACTGTCCTCTGCTTTGGTCTTTTATAATTCTGTTTGCTATGCTTCCGGCTAAGTCTTTTTATATCTTCCTCCGTAAGTATGCTATGTAGCACATTTTTGTCGATAGTTTTGAACAAGGGGGAAGGAGAAGAAATATGAAAATGAGCTATATGTTCCTTGGCAATTTGGATTTATCAAATTTTATGCAAATTTTATTCATGCAGAGTATGGTTTTTCTCATTTTTTTCCTACAGTTGGGTATAGTTTTTGAGGAACACCATTCGAAATCTGACCTCCTTCTGTTCTTTGGCTCATCTTTAAGCTCAAAATATTGGAAACCCTCCATACTCTCCATCCTCCTTAGCCTGATCTCCCGCATGTCTCTTTTAACATACTAGAATTTACTTATTTATTATGTGTATTGTTTATTGACTTTCTCCCTGAGTAAGAATATAGAGCTCCTTGAAGTACAGGGATCTTTGGCTATGTTAGTATTGTCTTTCTTTGGCCATATATCCCAAGTCATAGACCCATGCCTGACATTGAAGACGTATTTGTTGAAATGAGTGGGAGTTTGCTAATTTGGACCTCTTTGCTGCCCACCATTTATTGCTTTGTTGTTTAGCCTTTCTCTTGTATCCTCTGAAAGGTCTCCCCTCTTTTCTTCCTGTTACTGAAGATCACTTCTGTCCAGACCAGGTTCTTTCAAAGCATACAGCTACCTATTCCTCAGATCTGTGCCTTTGTAATAGTCATGTCATAACAGAAGGAATTTATAGTCCCTTGGCTGTTCATGGTTTACAAAGCACTTTTACATATATGATTTCATTTTCATGTATGATTACATATATGGGATATTCTTGAGTCTGTGACAGTTTTGCGTTCTTGAGGGGCTTTCACCAAGTATACAAGTTAGCAAAATCTTGTCTTACCGGGAGGTGCGTTCTTTGGTGTCTGCCCGGCATACCTTCCCTTAGCTGTGTTGTTGCAAAATTATATGGGAGGAGTGTGCCTCTTTGGTGTCTTCTGGCCTTTTAGTTTGGGACAGTCATTCTATTCCCCAGAAGAGTGCCTATGTGGTGTAAGGTCCTCAAGGCAAGTGATAAAAATGAGAAAGGGTAAAAAGAAACAGACAACCACCAACATACATTTATGGGAATCTTTTCAATGGAAGATGCTTGGCTAGATGTTGAAAGACTGTTGCCTCGAAGGTAATTTGCTAGCAAGAGCTACATGTGCACCTGCCCAGCAGAAATTAGGAGACATAAGCATGGAGCTGAGAACGTTGGCCTGAAGGATGCAGATCACGTAGGGATGAGAAGTGGTGACTTTCAGATTCTCCACCAGTAAGTTGCCTTTACTGTCTTGGCCTCTCTCCATCCGAGCTGTGAAGATGAAAGAAACCATTTTCTTCCCAAAGGCCTTCTGTTCTTGCCTCCAAGCCATGGGAGTGCTCGATAACTATTAGCGTCTAATGATGACACAGGAATATTCCTCTGAGCAATTGGAGAGCTGTAGGCGTGTCACACATTGACAGGTGCTCACAAATCTCTTTTTGCTGTTTTGAAATATCACTGCCAGGGGAGTTGTATACAACTTGTTCTGACAGAGTGGTCTTAAATAGTCATCCCTTTTACCTGTTACTTTCAGAGAAATGCCAGCATTTAGTCTTCAGGCTGCCAGTAGCAATTTTGGCGAAATTGTATTATAACTTTTTCAAGATACTTATTTTCAGGTAGCTCGTTTATTTACACGTTAATATGTTAACGTTATTGTTAATGATGGAGGAAAATGCACTTTGAGGTTAGTGGAAACTCAGGGGTTAAGTGGAGGTCTGTGATCATTTATACTGTTTGGTAAGTTCAGTAGCAAGGACTTATTGTGGGAGGCAGGATGGCAGGTTAAGTCCAAATCTGGTTCGAATCCCTGCTCTGCCGTTTAGTAAATGTGTGACTTTGGAAAGTTATTTTCCTTTGATGAACCTTAGCATCCTCATCATTAACTAGAGATAAGAATGCCAATCCCAGGGGGTTTCTGTGAGGGTTAAATAAAATAACAGCTGTGAAGTGTTCAACATGGAAGTAAAAATCAATGCATGGTAATCGTTATGTACTGAGGCTCTATTAGCACCATTCTAGGGACTGTTGGGGGTGGTCAAGAGGCGTGTAAAATATATGTCTGCAAGGTTACAAAAGATGACAACAGATATGTAATTGACATAAAAAATCGGGACAGTAGGTAATGAAGTGTTATTTGTACAGAAAGTACAATAAGAAACAAGGCAGAGGTCACTGTGGTCAGTCTTTAAGAATCATGGTGGGTGGGGATTGTCTCGGGATTTCTTTGTTCATAAATTATAGAAATTAAACTGTATAGAAGGGGAGTTTATTGGCTCACATGGCCAAAGTATGGGACAAGTGAGGTGAGTCTCAGGGAAGCCAAAACTGGAAACTCCTGTACCACCAAGACTCTCTGTCTCTTATCTCTCCTTCTCTCCAGGTCAGTTCCCTCCACATGGCTGGGGCATGGCTGGGGCATGGCTGGGGCATGGCTGCCAGCAAGCCAAAGATCACCTAGAAAAGGGGCCTGACCTTTTCCCGTAGTCCAAATCTCAGAATCCCAGGAATGGCTCTGGTTGATCTCTCTTGGGTGATGTCTTTGTCCTTATGGCCAGGGGCACAAATTATCTGGTAATTGGCAGCCCCATTTAGAAATCACATAGTTGGGGTGGGGAAGAGGAGCACTTTCCTAAAAAGGACTGTGCTTTTCTCAGAAGAAAGGAGGGGTGCTGGATAGCCAGAGCAGGAGGTGTTTTTACTCCTGGAGGGGAAGAGGACAGCTTTCGTGGGTCGCAGGGAGAGAGACAGGTATGAAGAACACTAAACCAAAGGCATAGACTGTGGAATGAGAAGACAATTTGTATTAGTGAAATAGAATAAAGTAGACTCAGAATGAATGGTTTGAAGTGGTTAGTTAAGGAGTTTGGAATGATCTGATAGGGCATAAATCCTAAGAACTGACATCAAATTGACGTGTTCTATTGGATCCTGGCTTTTATGTAAAAATAGGTTTATATTGTAGGCCAAGTATTTGAATTGGTAACTTGAGAACTAAGTTGAATGCAGTTGGAAAGTTACACTCAATGAGTATAGACAAAGTGGTCTTTGTAGTCAAACACTTTGTTGTGTTTGTCCTGGCACTGCCTTAAAAATGAGATGCTATCAAGCATTTATAGTACCCTTCCTGAAATAAAAGCCAGAAAGCTGTATTTCAGAGTAATCAAATAGTTTGAAAAATATTGTGTTTTTAGAAGAATTCTAGCTAATAAATGCAGAAGGAATGATACAAATAAAATATAACCATTTTGTTACCCCTAATGAAATGATGGATTAGGGAATGGTCACCAGTGACTAGGGGTCAAAGGCTGATGGCAAGCTGTATAATTGATGGATTAGGCTGATAACCCCCGAACCGACGGATCAATCTTAATGTTAACAAAAAGAGAAGTAAGTAGATACTATAGGCCTCTTAATTTGATGTGATAGGAAATATACAGAACCAGTCATGAAGTTTCTTGTTAAAAAAAACAAAAAACTTAATGTAATTCTGGTCAAACCTTTATATCTAACTACTAGTTTATAAGAAGCACAGGAAAAAGAGAGCCATGCAAAACAATACCATGGAGAGATAATCAGCTGAATTCAGAATGTAAAAGTTTCTGTAGGACAAATTACTGCTTGTTTGATTAAATAAATGACAAGAAAAACAAAGAGGGAAGAGAAACTGTCATTAGAGGACTTGAGATACATATCCATTATGTTTGGATTTTGATTTGGATAAATTAACTATGAAGTTAAAATTTATAAATAGAAAATTATGAGACAGTTTGGTCAATTTAAGCTCTGGATATTGGATAAATCAAAGGACTTTTTAAAAAGAAATAATAGCAGCGCCTAGGTGGGTCAGTTGAGTGTCCGACTCTTGATTTCCACCTGGGTCATGATCTCGGTCCCAAGATCGTGCCAAGCCCTGCGTTGGGCTACGGGCTTAGTGTGGAGTCTGCTTGTCCCTCTCCCTCCCTCCTTGTTCTTTCCCTTGTTTGTCCATGAGTGCACACTCTCTCTCAACTAAAAAAAAAAAGAAAAAAGGAATAATAGTGGTATTATTACTTTAAAGAGTCCTCATTTCTTAAAGATGCATACTAAGTTTTTTTCAGTTTATATGGTTTGGTATTCCTATGGCCACCTTAGCAAATCACCACCTACCGGGTGGATTAAACTAGAGAAATTTATCCTCTCTAGTCATGGGGGCCAGAATTCTAAACTGAAGGTGTTGGCTGACCTGGTTCCTCTGCGATTCCGGGGGCGGCTTCCTGTGTCTTCGGGCTTCTGGTAGCTCTCCTTGGCTTGTGGCTGCACCCCTACGCATACTCTCCCATGCCCTTCTCTGTATACATCTGTGTCTGATCTCTCTCTGCCTCTTGTGAGAACACGTGATTGCATTTAGAGCCTCCTTGGGTAAATGAAGATGAATTCCTCCTTAAAGTCCTGGATTACAGTCACACCTTTTACTATGTAAGGTAGTATTCATAGCTTCTGGGGATTAGGAAGCCATCTCTCTTTGGAGGCCATTTATTCTGCTTACCCTAGATATGGTACATGAGATTCACTTTCACTTTCAGACAACCCAGTGGAGGCAAGGAGTGCAAGTGAGAGATGGTGATCAGCTGAATTAGGATTGGCCATACATTGTTAATTTTTAAGCTGAGTGATGGCAGTTCATTATACTGTTCTCTCTACTTTGTATGTGTTTGAAGATTGCCGTAAAAACAAGAAAGGTAAACTCTCAGAGCAGGATTCCTTAGTAATCAGTTACTCTCAGCATCCGGACAGTAGATCACAACCTCAGATGAACACAAACCTCAATTTTTTTCTGTTAATGAAAATTAGGTGTGAGAGTTCTAATGTCCCGGTTACCCCTGCAACTTTTCACTACCTTTTTAGACATTCCTTTGTGCTTCCCAAGAAAAATGAAGGATGAATGAAAATCTGTTTACTTGGAATCAGAAATTGTAAGATGACCCGAGGTTTAGCTAAGTCCTTTTTCTCTTCTGTACTAAAATCCCGGTGATTGTGTGAAGTGGCATGGTTGTCTGTGAAGACTCATGGGCAGAGTAATTTATTGTATTATGACGTCTTTCCCAAGCAGATGAAATTATAAAAGGGGTAGCCTTTTTATGATAGAACCTAACTTTCGCCTCGGTTTTCATGTGATCATAAAATGTCTTAGTGACCCACAGCTTGGCCTATAGAGTACATTCCCTGGCGTTGCTCTGTAGCAATTAATATTTTTCTGTGAATTACTCTTTTAGGTAGTACTACAGTGTTATAAGTCTTGAGAAATCTAGTCTATTTTATTGTTCTCCCCCACCCCATACTGAGATTTTTCATGATTGTTCCTCCTCACCCTTGTGCCAGAAAAATTTCAAATTTTATGTTTAAAAATAACCACATGACAGGCATCTGGGTGGCTCAGTCAGTTAAGTGTGTGCCTTGGGCTTGGGTCAGGATCCCAGGGTCCTGGGATTGAGTCCCTTGGGGCTCCCTGCTCAGTGGGGAGTCTGCTTCTCCCTCTCCCTCTGCCCCTCCCTCCTGCTTGTGCGCTCTCTCTCTCTCTCAAATAAATAAAGTCTTAAAAAAACAAAACCCAACCACACGATGATGTAGAGTGCAGCATTTCTCAGGGAGCTATGGTGGCATATCAAAAATACAATATTTCTCAAAACACCGCTGTCTGCTCAATTCAGCTTTAAGTGTATGTGCTATAAATGATAATGAGTTAGGATGCTGTTGTAGACTATTCAAGTTACTTTACATATACTTGAGTACCTTAATGATTTTTTTTTAGGAAACAAAAACAAATTCACATGCAGAATTTCTGACTTCAGTCGCCAAAAGGAGCATGTTTAGCAGTGCATTTAGCCTGTAGAAGTCAGTTTATTGACATACCGTGGTTTTATATTCTTTCCTCGGTGTTTTTCATATTGAATTTGTTCCTTCCCAAGTTAAAAGCTGCATTTTAAAGGGTTGGTATAAACTCTAGTTGCAAAATCTCAGAATTAGACTGTCTTTTTTTAGCTCATGGAATTAGAACTTAGCTGGTACGTTTGTTGTTGATATACGAGACTACTAAAACCCAGCTCCTTCTTTTACGTTCGTTCTGAGCTGCAGTACAAATTGGTCTGTATAAGTCAGACAAGAAAACATGTGGCCAAAATTAGACTTTTTGTGGTATATGTGTTCAGATAGTCTAGAAGGCTGACTACAGTTCGAACTTATTATATTGCTATGACGTTGTCTCCAGGCTTACAGGAAAGCTGTATTTCTTTGGAGGGTGTGGGCTGGAGGTGGCTTATTGTAGTAACATAGATATAAAAATGACTCTTCCATGTGGGTAAAGTCATTGGTGAAAGAATAGATTTAAATCCCTGCAAGCCTCTTGGGCATTCTAGTTGCTTACTAAATGGTTTATTATAAAACTTGCTGGTGATTATGAAATTTCTCAGCCATTCCGTCCTTTAAGAGTTGTAAAATCACCCAATTTATGTAGCCTGCAATAAAGGAGGAGTGGTGTATGGAAATAATCAAGATAGTGGTTTACATTTCACTTGATATGGTATCATGATAAATGTTCTGCATGTTTTAGTGTGTGCTTGTGTGCAGGGAAGAAATATCTACTCAGTAATATTCTTTGTGAAATAGATTCTCTTATTGACATAATTTTTCAGGAACCCATATTTTTACATCCAATGAGATATTTCTTAAGTTTTGTTTTTTTCTTTGCTACTTTTTCTTCTTCATTTAAAAGAAGACAAACTATGATGTAGAAAGCTGATGGAAACAGAATCCTAGCATTTGTATGATGCTTTTTGGTTTGCAAATATTTGACAAATAAGGAACCCTTAGGCAAAACCAAAGCATTATCTTTGACTAAATCACAGACAGAGAATACGATCCAATCCTTTATCGAGTTGATATCCTTGGTATCTCTCAAGTCTGTTCATTTCTTTCATCTGCGTTAACTCTACCCTCTCTTCTAGGTGATTACAGTAGTTTCTAAACTGGTCTTCCTGCTTCTACCCTGTCTACTCCTCAGTTGCTTCCTCATTCTAGTCTTGGTGATTGTGTGTATGTGTGTGTGTGTATGTATACATATGTGTATATATGTATACATGCGTATACACATATACACACATACATCTATATGTATATATATATATATTTATTTAAAACTTTATTTATTTTGAGAGAGAATGAGGGAGAGCATGTGGGGGGAGGGGTAAAGGGAGAGGGAGAGAGAGTCCTAAGCAGACTCTGTGCTGAGTGTGGAGCCTGACATGGGGCTCGATCTCTTGACCTTGAGATCAAGACTTGAGCTGAAACCAAGAGTCGGATGCTTAACTGTTGGCATCACCCAGGTGCTCCTGGCCTTAGTGATATTTAAACAATGTGGATTTCATGGTGTCATTTTCCTTCCCACATCGTTCCTCCCATTTTAGGAGGCTTAGGGCTTCTCATTAAGGTAAAGATCCTGTGTATGCCAGGCTCTGAAGGGTCCAGCCTGACTACCTTGCCAGCCTATCCCACACCTCTCTCACCTTTCTCTCATTAGCTCCCAATACTTTAGCACCACTGTGTTTCTTTCAGTTCTTAATGTGCTCATACTCTTTTAAAAAGCCACAGAGTCTTTGCACATGCTGTTCACTACTCAGAATGCTGTTCCTCCCCACCCCTACCATCTTCATACGTCTCCCTATCAGTCGCCTTTGCTTAATTAGTTAACTCCTGTTTATTTTCAGCTCCAATCTTCTTTCCTCGGGGAAGCCTCTTTAGATGAGTTGGGTCTCATTGTTATAATGAACCTTTTTTACATCACCATGAATCTTTTTTCCCCCCATTGGACTTACTGGTTATAATTTATATGCTTATGTAAATTGTCTTTGTAAGGGCAGGCAGTGGGCCTGTTTTTGCTCACCATTATATCCCTAGGAGCACAGTACCTAGCACATATTAGGTGTACCATAAATATTTGTTGAATGAATGAAAAACATGAAAAAATGGTATCAGACATAGCTGTTTCCTAATTGATTAAGCACATTCACAGTGTCAGTACCAAAGACATTGTAAGAAGTGAAATGTGCCTCTCAAAGAGGTCATCTGGGGAGGTTGCCTGCTTACTCCGTAGCTGCTGCTGTTGGAAAAGAATTCTAGAACAATTTAAGAATTGTTTTTAGAGGGAGTTTACAAGCCAGTTAAAAACATTTACCCTTTCGATTAAAAATATCCAGCCTGATGGGGCGCCTGGGTAGTTTAGTTGGTTACGTCTGACTCTTGATTTCGGCTCAGGTCGTGATCTCAGGGTCCAGCCCCGTGTCAGGCTCTGTGCTCTGCCCCTCCCACCCACTCTAGAATAAATCAATAAATCTTAAAAAAAAAAAATAGTCAGCTTTATGTTTCTAAATGTACTTAAAACTTACAGATACCAATTCTACTTTCAAAGAACCAAATTTGCCACAGTTAAAAATTTCAAAAGGATGTTGTATACATGGAGGCAGCCTTAAAAGAGCTGTTCCTGAAGTATGTTGAGCATTGGCGGGCGTTTTTGTAATCAGCGTGTAGTCTTTGAAGGGGCTAATATTCCCGTGGATGTGTGGGTTCTGCTCTGTTTCCGTTAAAATCTTTCATGAAGTCACTCTTCATGTTGAAAGGACGTTTCACATTTGCTTCTGGCCACGAGGCAGAGAGGGACGCATTTTACTTAAGTCATTCACTCATCTTTGTGCTTTTCATCCTCCACGGGGCAAAATGAGTCCTGCAAAATTTGTTTTTTACCAGAAAGGAATGTAATAGGGGATTGAGTTAACTCTTCTAAAGTGCTTTAAATGCCTTAGATGTTGAGTTCTGCGTCTTGCGAAAGTCCCTGTTAGTATGAAAGATCACAGAACTGGGACCATATTCTTCCACTGGAAAGTATCTGGGATTCTTGCCAAGTTCTATTCGAGATTATTTATTCAGTACTTCTGTTGATTTAGTCTGCAGCACTTAACCTCTCTTGTGCTAGGGATTGCCCTTTTACCTTCTGATTTTGGACAGAAGTTGTGTGTATTCCCTTTCCCTGATAGCTTAAATCAGCATTGATCTTGAGCAGAAAAAACTGAACTAAAATGAACCCATATCTGTCTATGCCGTTTAGTCTCCGGGAATGCTTGGGGATATACCGAACCGATAACTGCGGCTACAGAGGTGCGTCTTGGAGCAGGACATTTGTCACTGCTCCATTCAGGTCACCATTAGCTCTGGACTTTTCACTTGTTCACCTTTGGGAAAATGCACTCAACTCGGCATGATCTGGAAGGTTGCAGAATGGTAAGCAGCTCTGTAAGCTAACAGTTCGGTGGCAAGTTTTAGTTGCGTGGCCGGTAACAAAAGTTCTGTTGACCTTTGATTCTCAGGTGTTCTTGCTTGCTCCCAGACAACAGAGATTCGGCTTTCTTTAGCTTTTTGTTTGGTTTACTACTTGCCAATAAAGGCTCACATTTTCATACTGGTTCAATGTGGACTGTATTTACTTGTGCAAATGTATTTTTGGTGCCTCCTTATGGAAATACATCTTTTTTTTTTTTTTTTAAAGATTTTATTTATTTATTCGACAGAGATAGAGACAGCCAGCGAGAGAGGGAACACGAGCAGGGGGAGTGGGAGAGGAAGAAGCAGTCTCATAGCAGAGGAGCCCGATGTGGGGCTCGATCCCATAACGCTGGGATCACGCCCTGAGCCGAAGGCAGATGCTTAACCGCTGTGCCACCCAGGTGCCCTGGAAATACATCTTCTGTGCTGAGCAATAATATCAAGATTTGTGGGAGAATTAGCGTTTTGGATTTGGCCTTTTAAAAAGTGGTTCCATGGTAAATATCTTTTCTGGTAGGCCACTGCTGCTTGTTCAACAAAGCTCTTCGAGAAAGACCTTTCGGTGTTAGTGCAGAAGACTCCCCCTGTTTTCTGTCTGTGAATCTCCGTGATATCTGTCTGTGACTGAGTCCTAACCTCGTACCTGAATCGTTGACATTTATCGGTGTGAGCCCTGGCCAACCACTCCCTGCCTCTCAGTGGAATTACTGTCCCTCAGAGGGATCTGAATGCCATTGACTGCATTTTGACTGGGATGTACTTACTTCAGCATTAAGCCCTTTATTATTTTTAGTTTCTGTAAATCATCCAACCTTAAGCTGGGGTCATGTCATTATGTAATGTATTTAATGGGTACAGGTCTTTTTTTAAGATTTTATTTATTTATTTGACATAGAGAGCACAAGCAGGGGGAGCAGCAGAGGGAGAGGGAGAAGCAGACTCCCTGCTGAACAGGGAGCCTGATGTGGGGCTCTATCCCAGCACCCTGGGATCATGACCTGAGCCGAAGGCAGATACTTAACCGACTGAGCCACCCAGGTGCCCCTAAATGGGTACGGTTCTTATGCTCATCACTTACCTGATTGTTTTGCTGTGTTTTATGGGGTAGGGGCATTAAGGGAAAGAGACGTGCTCTTCTGTGCAAGGTAGTGCCGTCCTGGGACATTGTGTCGCCATAGCTCCAGAAAGTCTTAGGAATGATGGCGGTCTTGTGCTCAGGTCACCTGGGCTCACTGGGCGAGCACCGAAGCACCGTGAGGTCATGAAAACTTAATGGAGAATTAATACCTTGTACACGTATTCTCCTGCTATTTTACAGAATGATCTACTCAAGTTCAGACAACGTATATTAAAATATGCTAACATGAGTTAAACAATGTAAAACTGGTAAAGAAGGGGTCATAAAGGACTTAGAACTGATGGTTCATTTAGTTGTGAAGCAAACAGGCTGCCTTTCCTGACAGGTTTCCTGATCTTTCAGAGGGGAAGGCGAAGTGAGGAGAGTGGGAGAAAGTATGGAGGAAGGGTGGAGGAAAGTGAGGCAAGTGTGGAGAAAGGGTAGCTCCAAGCCGCGCAGGGCATCGGCGCCAGAGCTGGGCTGCCAACCCATACCGCTCAGCCAGCTCCGCTGGTGATTTGAACCACCCTCAGAACTTCCTTTCTTCTGGCAGGAAGGCATCCTGTGGCATAAGAAAAAAATACAGACTCCTCTTACTGACAAGACAAGACGAAATCAGATCGAGAAGATAAATTAATAAATTACTTGGGCTTTTATTGAACCAGCAATGCAATTTAATAGAAGTTTATCAAGGGCCTAACTTGTGTAAAGCACTGTGCCAGGAGCTAGAGAGGATATCAAGATCACCGACCGTCAGAGCCTGTAAAATACATACAAAAATAACTTACACAAGACAGAATTAATTCACCCAGCAGACATTACTCTGGCACCTGTGGTACGCCAGGACTGGGCTAGCCACTAAGAATCATGCACTCTTTATCGATCAGGCAAAGCTTTTGGTCCCCTGCTATGTGCCAGGCACTGTTCTAGATGCTGGGAACACAGGTGAGAACAAAGCAGGTGAGGTCTGTCTTCTCCCTGAGTGTACTTTCCAGTGGGAAGGGAGTAGACCATAAATAAGCAAGAAGAGACCTGCAGAGCGTGAAGATAGGGTGGTGTGCAGAGAGTAGCTGGGTGGCTGCATTAGATTGCAAAGATAAGTTTGATCCTTGGCCCGGAGGAGACAGACCTATAAACAGCCAACTACGGGATGATTCAGTGTGTGCCGTGACTGCTGTGTGAGCAAAACGCTGTGGGTGCCACCGGTTGTGAAGGCCTTGCATGTCGTCACCAGAGGGCTGAGGGGTTACTGTGAGCAGTGTGCTGACAGGACCAGCGGTGTGTTGAGGGTGGTGGTGGTGGAGCAGGCTGAAGGATCGGCCAGCCAGGGAAGACGCCGATCATAGGAAGTGACCATTCCTGTGAGGAATGATGGCCCTAGCCAAGTGCCGGGGGAAGGGGAGAGGAGGAAGTGTTCCTTCTCCCTGAGAGAGTGAGGGAAGGCTTCCTGAGTGAGGTGACACGTGAACCTCATCTTTACATATGCAGAGGTGAAGGGAAGGGCACTCATGGTTACATTACCGTGAACAAAAGTGGAAAGATCCAGCTTATTTAGGGAGTGGTTAGACTTAGGGGCTGGCTGGGGCATAGGCTCTGTGGGAGGGAGGGAGCTATTAGGCCTGATATCCCGGGTTGCTCAGGTAAGCAGAGGGACATAATCACAGCTTTAGGAATATTATTCTTGCAAGTAGTGTGTCAGAGCAATTGTAATTATCACTGAGTGATGATTCAGGAGGTTGATGCGATGACCTTGAGCTAACGGTGATGTGACCAGGGATGGTGGTCCCTTGGGGCTGGCTTAGGGATAGTGGGGCCATTGCACAGGTAGGAATAGTAAGGCAGACTACTGGTCAGATGTGGGAGGTTGGGGTAGAGAAGGAAAAACATTGATTTCAAGAATGTAAGGGAGGAAAAAATGAAACAAGACAAAACCAGAGAGGGAGACAAACCGTAAGAGACTCTTAATCATAGGAAACAAACTGAGGGTTGCTGGAGGGGAGGAGGGTGAGGGGATAGGGTGGCTGGGTGGTAGACACTGGGGAGGGTATTTGTTGTGGTGAGCGCTGGGTATTATAAAAGACTGATGAATCACAGACCTGTACCCCTGAAACAAATAATATATTATGTGTTAATAATAATAAAAAAAAGCATGTAAGATGACTAAGGAGATAGGATTTCTATACAAATGAGGGATGGCAGAAGGAAAATGTGTTTGAGAGACAGATTACTTAGATTAGTTTGGGATTTGTGGAGTTAATGTGCCTGTGGGACCTTGAGGGAACAGTGTCAGATAAGGAAGTGAAGATAAGATTTTAGCTCTGGGTTAGGATATGTAGATTGGGGTGATAATTAAGGAGCTCCAGTTGTAAGGATAGATGACATTGGCCTGTGACTGACTTGTTCAAAGAGAGAAAGGAGGTGAGGATGGAAACTTAGAAACACAATAATTCTGGCTGTTGATTTTTATTTTTGTTCTTGTACTTAGTGCTGATAATCTCTTAAACTACATTGTTGAATTTTAGCCCTGCACTCCCAGCTCAGTCCACTGTGTTGCTTGAAAAATTGTGCTCCTGGGCAATTTTATCTGGACTCCTTTGTAGAATTCAGTTTCAATCGGGAACAACATTAAAAAAAAAAAAAAAAAAAAAGAACAACCCAGCTTTGGGACCCCATTTGTTGTTGGGATGATATTGGGGCATTTTTACATCCTATCTATTGGTGTCTCCTAGAGCATTTCTTTCATAGTAAGTAATAGGAAACATCTTTGCTTCCCTGGAGGAGTGCAAATATTTGTTCCTCATGGAAAATCATATAACTGGGCACGTATACCTTTTCATGTTGGCCGTCAGGAAGCACAGAATCAAATTCTCTGCTCAACTGTGGTAACTGTATAGGATCCTATGGTCTTCATTTTTAAGTTCTATTCTAATATCTCTTCTCCCTGCCATAGTCTTCATTTTTTTCTCTAATTTATAGTTTCCATTGTCATAATTTTTAGTTTTCTTAGTATGTGCGTTTTTCGTAAGTCACCTCAAGTTCTTTGCGGGATGAGATGAGGGCTCGATAAATAATGCCCCTATGCTGTTTACTCTTGAATGAGATGTACTGAGAACGTTATAGATCAGTCTATAAATGCAAAGATTCATCCCATTTTAAGTTCGTATGTTCTTTGTTCTCTGTGAACGTTATCTCTCTTGATAATTTTTAGGCAAATGGTACATAACCACAGATTGCAGAATCAAATGAAATATGAAGTAACAGTGAGAGCCAAGTTCATGAGTAAATATTTGCACATTGACCCTACCCTCTCTGCCTCTTCTTCATGAGTTATTCATTCTCAGGTGTATGAATATTTGCAATAAGAATTGGAATTTTTTGTCAGTCACTCATAAATTTTAATATTTGGTCCATGTGGAATCTTGGAGTTGATGTTAATAATGGCCGAGGACTAATCACTGGAATTTGAACTAATGTGGTCTAGTAATGCTTTTATTTCTAATCAGTTTATGTAAACTCTGCTGCAGAAGACTGTGTAATGTTTGTGGGTTGTTCAGTATTGGGCAGTGAATAGATCACTGGTTAGGTTACAGGAATTGACCTCTTATTGACCAATCATTCCTAGATTCTGTTGTCTAAGAAAGATCTTTTCCATTCTATGCAAGGAGACTTTCGCTTTCAGTGGCCACATCAGGAACTACACGTGTTTTTAGCAAAACTCTGTTAAATTAAAATAGCCAAGTATAGGGACATCTATTATTATTGGATTTATTCTTCAGTAGAAATCTTCCCCTAATTTTAAACTTGAGAAAGTATTATCCTCCCCTCAAACTACTTTGTTAGTTCTTATAAAGTGGGAAGACACTGTGCTGATATAAATTTAAGTGGTACAGAAAACTTTGTAGAGTCAAATGAATATCAAATGAGATATTTTTAGGAACTTTCTTTTAAAGATCATAATTCCTGATAAATCTCACTTTTGTTCGTTTCACACTGCTGACCTACTTTCTATATATGTGAAGTATCAATTGTTGATATCAAAATATCTTTGTGATTCAACTTGTATAAGGAAAAATGAATTTAGTTATATAATACAGTGGCACTTACTTACTTAAACCCCATCTCATTCCACAAAAAAGAAATGCAGTTATTCTAAATGCGGCCATAATGCTGCACTATCTTCTCTGAACGCCACGGGTGTGGAGTTGGCAGTCATGGTAGAGCTGAGGCCTGCTCTTCCACCTCCTGTCTGTGTTGAATTTCTTGGTTTTCATTAGAGCGTCTCAGCCCTACTCAAACTTATTATTTATTGTAAAAAAAAATAATATATGTATATATATGTATATCCTTAGCATTTTTATTACATTTAACAGAATCTTCTATCAGGAACTATAGGTTGAATTTCTTTCTGATCTCAGTATCAAAAAATAGTTGTTCTGTCTCTGTGCAGCTGGTTTATTTTTACCCTGTGGACACTGAATATTATAACCGATCATGTTTCCCGCTATGTGTTGGCTGCCGCTAAGCTTGGAGTCCCTGCCTGCCTCCTTTTCTTCTCCCTCCTCCTCAAATGTCTAGAACACCTGTCTTCTGACTCTTGATTCTACCTTATTGCCATAGTCATTGGTACACTTATCTTTTCCTACTAGTTTAAAAATTGTTCGGAGACAAGAATTCTGCTACTTTTCATTATATTCTTTCCATGGCTATACACAGGGCCTTGCACACATTTGGCTCTCAAATAATGGCTGAATTGAGCATTAGTAGGTCATTCAAAAATAGCTCCATGTTGGGCCCTCCGTGGTGATAAGGACAAGGAAAAAGAAATAGGCAGGATGCCAGGGAAGGTTTTGAAATGTGCTGAGGGTCAGAGGGATTGTATGTTTGAAAATATGGCACAATGAAATGTGATGCTCTTGAGGACGAGAGAAGAATGTTGACTACTGGAACCAACATAGGCTACTTTCCTCATTGTGTCATATCTAAATATACTGCTGTATCACAATTGGGAGCCTGGCCTCTCCCAGCTTTGCTCCAGTAAGAGAGATCAATTCTCCCCTCTCACAGAAAAAAGGTAAGGGGAGAGTTAGGAGAGGAGCACTCTAATCAGGGCGGGTTGAGAAGTTGCTTTGAGATCTGTGCGTATAAATACTGTCGTTATTATTC
>NW_024423453.1:40097318-40150928 GCF_017311325.1 Ursus maritimus
CTGTGTAGTGCAGATTGCATCACCTCTAGAATAGTGGTAATAAAGTGGTTGTGAGCTGTAGCCAACGACCCGTGCATTCTACTATTATTCTATATGATTAAATTCCAGTATAACTCAAGAATGTGGAGTGAATGATAATAGTATGGGGCACATGGTCAAAAGTCTTTTATGGGAAAGTCCATTGGAATGAAAATGAACCTAGTTAACTGGAGGCAAAAGATTGTCAACTTTAGACACATAGTTGGTAGCACTTTCTTTTATAGTTAAATATACAAAATCTATATTTGGTGTGTTGAGAAGGGGAACCTTTGTTTTTTTTTTTAACTTAAAAAGATGTTATATTTTATCAGTTATTGGTAAGCGTCATGATTCTAATAGTAAAACTGTAAATATCAGAGTCTTAGAAAAATTCTAACCAGAGAAGGAACTTTTTTCATTGTATTTTTCATTCCCTTGCTCTCCTCTGAAAACTAAACTGTAAGATTTGTTCAATAAAAACGAAAAACAAACACACAAAGAAACCCCTTGCCTTACCAGAATTTCATTTTTATCATTACTTAATTAATTTATTTTTTTCCAGAATTCCATATTTAAAAAACTGCTTACGGTCTAGAATGAGTGTCTTTGAACGAGTATGTGGTTGAAAACAAACCTCAGGGACCCTTTATTGAGTTAATAACTACCAGTTATTTAGCATGATAGTGGTATGTTATTTAGTTTCAAATTTTCTTCTAAAGCATGTTTTCTACAGATGAATCTTACTGGCATTTTTGAACTACAAATATGTTTTAATTCTGCTAGGGCCAAATGAAAACTCGAGACCCTACTTTTTAAAGTAATGATAAAGCTTATGCTCTGTGAGGCTATGCGTAAATAATTAGAAGGGGGTAGCATGGCATTAAGGCACCGAGTCTGCCTGCCTCATTGTGTGGTTCTGTTTATTTTTCACGACAAGGAGTTAGAGGAGCTTCTGGCACGAAGTAAGTGCTATAAAGTGCTTGCTGTTTTCTATTATTGCTGTTATACGGCAAAACCATATACTTATGTAATTAGAAAAATATTTTTCATTGCTTCCGGTAAGGTTTGAAGCTCTTTTGAAGTGACCAGAAGGGCTTCTGTTGTTAAAAGTTACAAAAAAACCTGTAGAGTTCTGGAATCCCTCCTCGGCTCCCAGTCCTCTTTCTCTCCAAGGCGACTTTACCTAAACTCCGTGGGTCTCCATTTCCTCATCTGGAAGATGACAGCTCCATGGTGGTGGGTCTCTGATGTCTCTTCAAGCCCACAGCAGTTCTGTGATTCTTTGATCTTACCTTCTGTTTAAACAAGAAGCTTGAGGTTATTTATGTCCATATCCTTGATCTGGAACTGCAGAATTTTAGGAGTAGAAGGGGCTATAACCAAATAGTCCACTCTTTGGGGAACTCATCCGTTTTCTTAGCTTCAAACGATGGTGGGTTTTTTTTGTTTTTGTTTTTGTTTTTTTTTTTGGTAGATGAGTACCAATCTTTATTTTTCCTTTTATATCTTTCTTCCAAAGCAGTTTTTACATACTGTATAATGTATGTACTATGTTTGTTGTTTGTCTCTACCTTCCTGCTTGAATGTAAGCTTCACAAGGGCAGGGATCTTTGTCTTTTATTGTTCACATGTCTGGCACATCGTTAAGTGCCAGGTAGGGGCTCCGTAAATACTCTTGGGCAAATGAATGAGTCTTCAGTTGCCTAGTGGACATTCCTATTAATGGGTCACTTCTCATTCTCTTCTAAAACAACTCTCTTTCATGATTTTATTTCCACTAGTGACACTAGTTTCATGTTACCAAGAGCAAAATCCTAAAGGAATTGGCCGCCACACCTGAGACAGAGCAAATTAGATGATTTTCAAGGGGATTCAGTCAGTCCCCGGCATCAGGGCTCTTGGTACAGAAATAGTGATAGTTCATTTTCACACAAGGTAGGTGGTCCTGAATCTTCTCAAACAGAACCTTTTGAGCCAGAATTAGAAGTTACTGCCTAACTGTCCAGGAAATTACGTAAGGTTCCCCAAACTTATGACTAAAATCACAGCTTCTGCTGGGTTCATATTCCTGATGTGCTTCCTTTGTCATGCTAGTTCTGTTGGCAATTCCTTGATGCTTCTTAACAAAGTCCCAGCTCTGCAGCCGGCATCCGGTGAAACCCCTCAGAGCTTTCAGTTCCGTCTCACAGTAGTGCCCCGGTCTGTTCTCTGCTCAGCTGAGGCTCTACCTTTCGTGTCTCCTAAAGCATTCCACTCTTTCTTTAAAGCCCTCTGTTCACACCGTGCTCTCATCCATCATGTGGTGGGTTTCCCTCCTCCTTCACCTATCCCAGTTACCTTTCTTAATCCACCAGGGAGACTTTCAGCCCTTACTTACATGAAACCATCTGTATCATGTTTTTGGGCTCCCAAATGCTGCATTATTCTTAAATATTCCATTTGCATATTTGTTGCTTTCCCCTCTTTATAATAACCTTTTTGAGGAAAGGGGCTAACAGAGTAATGAACTTGGGGGTGAGGGAATGAGTCACAAAACATAGCTAAAGCAAAACCTGCTAAGCTGTGGTGCAAAACTGACGTAACGTAAATGTATTTACTAGCTTGTGAAGAAGTTTTCCAGGGCTTTCGAAAGTGCTAAGATCAAGTTCTTTCCTCTTTTTGGGGGGGAGCATTAAATGTCCCTTTTAAAAATCAAATGATGGTGAGGGCACCTGAGTGGCTCAGTCCGTTAAATGTCCGGCTCTTGATCTCAGCTCAGGTCTCGATCTCAGGGTCGTGGGTTCAGGCCCCACGTTGGGCTCCATGCTGGGTGTGGAGCCTACTTAAAAAATCAGATGTTGGTGGTAATATTTAGTCATAGTAATGGCTTCAATGAATTACCCTTATTTTGAAAAGTAGAAAACTAGCAGTTGTATTGATGGAATATGTGGGTCTCTGTGTATGTGTGTGTCTTGTGTCTGTGTCTGTGTGTATATGTGATTTTACTGATTTCTGAGATCAGAAGGTCTGGGAAAGACAAAGTTTGGTAACTGTTCATCATGGGAGCAGACACACTCCATCCTTGCACCTTCACCTGTGGCCATCCTGTCCCTGCTCAGTTGCACAGTATTCATTTTTCAGGGTCTCAGACATTGGCTTCAGATTCTTATGCTGTGGTTTGACTCTGGTTATCCAGGGAATGCATGAAAGTTACCTTCCAAATACACAGAAGGGTTCCATTCCATTTTCGCAACTTCAAGGAATATTTTTTTCTTGTTCAATGCATCTTAATCTAGACAATGGCATTCCTTGCCCTTTCTAAGGAAATCAGCTTTATTCATGTCATCAAAAGAGGAATTTTGCATGGCTTTCTAATTTTTCAGACCAATTGAAAAACTCCGTGAGGATACAAAAGACATTAATTTGTTCATTTTCTTTCCAAATCTTGAGCCATTTGTTCTCTTGTTCCATATTGTAAGACAAGTTAACATTCTCCTCCTTTTCCCAATTGTTCTGCAGTTTCGAGTTTTCATTGAATACACTGTATGTTTACTCTTGGATTTTGACATTTTAATTATTGGGAGTATTTGATCACATATAATCTTAATAATGTTCAACAGTACCACACAGCTCACATTTGTGGAGGATGCTGACAGAATGACAGGCAGTGGGAGCCAATATTGTGTTCTGCACAGATGATTGGTGAACGGAAAGGCAGGGTGTTCCCATGTTAGAGCAGACATAATGTGGTATCTCTTGGTTACTGTGCGGTTCCAGATAATAGATATCTACTGTTTTACTCAGAGTTTTATTGGTTGCAAAGAACAGCAGCCCACTCAGTTAACTTAAATACAATTTTTAAAAACCTCAAAATGTAGGATTTAACAGCCAATCTCAGTGATACCAGTGGACCCATTAGGGACTATGGCATGGGATAAAAAGTCAAGAATCATGGGCATATTGCCTCTTCTGTTGTTCTGTCTTTTTCTGCTTCTCTATTCCCTTCTCTTTTATGTGGGCCAATATATTCATACCGACTTCCGCTGACATGACCTTTGGTTTTAGGCCCATGTTACAGCCTGTGTTTTTCCTAAGTCAGATTCTCAAAAGGGACAATTTGATTGAACCGATGGATCGAACCGATGGATCGATTTCTCCTGGACCAGGTAGCTGTGCTGGGTTCAGTGACGTGTTGGGGTTGGGGTCTGGGAAGACTTAGTTGGATATTGTATCTCCTGCTTTGCTTCTTTGTTTCTAATCGATTATTTTCTCTTTTCTGTTGTCTTTTCGTTACACATGTTGAGAGAATTCCTCATTTTTATCTTACAGTACCTTCGCTGAATTTTTATTTTGGTAATCATATTATCAAAATTATTTAAAAAAGTTCTTTATTAGGGGCACCTTTATTAGGGGGTGGCATCTGACTCTTGATTTCGGCTCAGGTCATGATCTCAGGGTCAGAGATTGAGGCCCGCGTTGGGCTCTGTGCTCAGTAGGGAGTCTCGTTGAGATTCTTTCCCTTGCCCTCTGCCCCCCACCTTATAATAAATAAATCTTAAAAAAAGTTCCTTATTCTCTAATCATTTTATTTTGTGTTTCGTTCTTGTTTAATGGTTACAGTATCTTCTTGGAATCTTTACGTTGAATTAAAGTGTTTCCCTTGGAAGTGCTCTTCGGTTTCCCTGAATTAACTATTTCTTTTCAGTGTCAGGTTTCTTCCCCCTAATGTTACTGATTTTCCTTGTAGGCTTGGTAGCCTTTTCATAATTAAGAATGAAAGACTGGGAGAGTTTGCTTTTATTATTTTGAAAAGATCCGTATGTCGAGTTCCTTCCCCCTACGCTGTACTGCTCCCCTAAGTAGCAATTCTGAATAGAGTTGGGAGGCGGGGGCTAAGCGGTGACCTGGCAGCTTTGCTTCTTCCAAAAATGCCCTGAGGGGGAGGATTTACTCTGAGGGACCAAAATTCACGTCGGAAGCCTTCAGGAAAGCCTCTCTCACTCCCCGCTGTCACAACTGGTTCAGTTCCTTTAAAGATGAGCCCCAGATGTTTGGTCTGCCATTACACTTGGCCATGCTACCTGGAGGCGCAGTGAGAGAGTGAGGGAGGTGTGTGGTCGTGCGAACTGTCATCGCGTCATCCCCGTATTTCCTGCTCTGTGTCATCCTCCTCGCTCTGTGATACGTGTTGTCTCTGAGCCTGGAGTCTCCCCGGGATTCTGTGGAGCAGATTGTCTCCTTGGTGGCCCCTGGGTAGCTGCTTTCCCCTCATGCTCCATCTGTCAGCACATTCCCATTTCCTGTTTTCTAGAGTTTGTTGAAATCTCTTGTACATTTGACGTTCTCTTCCAGCAGACTGTTTTTAATCTGGAATTCTTCGGTTTTGTTTTCTGAAGCTTTTGCTTCATTAGGAATTCAGGAGGGGCAGCCAGGCCGTCAACCATTTTGAAACTGAAGGCTTACCAGGTTGTCTATTCAAAAAAAAAAAAATAGCATTTGGTTTTTGGCTCTTATTTTACTTTTTAAAACGAGAGATATATCATACATATGCACATACATATAAAAGAGTATATATATCCGCGTATGTAAGATTTAAATAAAAATAATAAAATGAATATTGGTGCTTCCCAGAGAGCTTAAGAAATGGAATGTTATACTTTTAGTACTTGGGAAACTCTTATGTGTCCTTCCTTGATTGCGTCTTCTTCATTCCCTCTGCCTTCTGTGGTAACCATTCTTTAATTTTTAGTTATTGTCTTGCTTTTTTTTTTTTTTAAAGGACTTGCCTTATGTGTGTTTATCTCTAAACAATATATTTAATTTTAGCTGCTTTTGTTCTTTGTAAAAATGGAGTCCTATAACATGTATTCTTCTGTACCTTGTCACTTTACCCAAGATTCTGTTTTTGAGACTCATCCATGTTTATTCATGAAGCTAATATTTTATTTACTGCAGTATAGAATTGCATCATAAGCATACACCATATTGGGGTGCCTGGGTGGCTCAGTCAGTTAAGTGTCCGACTCTTGGTTTCAGCTCAGATCATGATCTCAGGGTCGTGGGATCAAGCCCCAGGCTCTGCACTTAGTGGGGAGTCAGCTTGAGATTGTCTCTCTCCCTCTCTGTCTGCCCCCCAATTCCCAACTCACATGCTCTCTCTCTGTCTCTAATAAAAATAAAATCTTAATTAAATATGGTATATTCTTTTTTTAAAATCTTTTCTATTGCTGAGGGACATTTGTGTTGTTTAACTTTTTGCAATCATGAGAAAGATTGGTATGAACATAGTTCCTGTTGTATATATGCCAGAGTTTCTCTAATGTATAAGCCTAGGAATGGAATTGCCGCGTCACAGAGATTACGCATGTTTAGTTTTATTAGGTGATGATGACTGTTTGCCAGTGGTTGTATTGGGATGTGTGACATTGCCTGTGGCTCCATAACACTTGTGTAATCAGATTTAAAAAATTTTTTGCCTGTTTGGTAGGTGTGAAACCTTATTGTGTGTTTTAAAAATTGAGATGTAATTTATGTGTAGTATAATTTACATTATTATGAATTTAATTTTCATTTTCTTATTATTAATGAGGCTAAAGATATTTTTTCACATGGCTCTTACTTTCTCATGCTTTCTCTTCTATGAAAGGTTGCTATGTTTTTCCAGTGAGTCTTCTCTTATTGACTGGTGAGTGTTCCTTCTAGATCCTGGGTATATAAGTGTGTGTGTGTGTGTGTGTATCTGTGTGTCTATATATCTATAATATGTGATGAGATTTATTTTGGTAGGCAGAATCCATTGCCAGGAGGAGGAGGAAGTGCTCATGTCCAGTAGTCAGTTTTTGCCTGTATGATTATGGCATTCTCTCTTTCTCTTTCTCGTTGTGATTACTCTTGGATAAAACTGAAAAGTGAATTTTGGCACTTTAAACATTTTGGAATCCTTTTGCCTTGTCTCCTCCTGATCTGGCTGACATTCAGTGACTCAGAACGTTTTCTTTGGAGTGCACACTGTTGCCGTTGGAGGACGAAGCTGCGGATGCTGCCCGCCGACAGATGTGTTTCAACGGTGTCACACCGCAGGCTGGCCCGCGCGCGGCCGGCAGGGGATTTGGGCCGTGAATGCCCATCCAGATCTTAATGTGAGAGCTCTGGTATCTTTCTGGACTCTGTGGTTAACGCATTTCAGAAATTTTCTGAAATTTAATGGAAAATTAAGTTAGGCTTGATATAAAACGATAGCATTAATTACTACCCAGTCTTTTCTCCATTTAACAGTGTACCCTGAGGTTAGCTTAAGGGACATTTTCTCTTAAGTGGTGATATATCTATAAATAAAAACTTTATGAAATGGTGAACATGGTACGTTTTATGTGTATTTCACCATAATGTTAATTAGAAAAAAACCCCAGGCTGGAAAAAAGAACTTTTGGGAAACTTAGGGCTGTAATAAAAATGCAAGGATGATGCTGGAAAGTAATGTATCTGATATAGTGATAGCAATATATGGTAACTAGCAATACCTCTCTCTCTCTTTTTTTTAAGTTTTTACTTATTTATTTGACAGAGAGAGACAGCCAGCGAGAGAGGGAACACAGGCAGGAGGAGTGGGAGAGGAAGCAGCAGGCTCCCAGCTGAGGAGCCTGATGTGGGGCTCGCGTGGGATCACGCCCTGAGCCGAAGGCAGATGCTTAACGACTGAGCCACCCAGGCGCCCCCAGCAATACCTCTCTTACATAAGGTGCTTATTCTTTGCCATGGCTGTTCTTTTAAGAAGGTTTACTCTTTTTTTTTTTTTTTTGAGTTTTTGTAAATTTTGGAATGAATTTTTAAGGATTGACTTTTATTTGTCTTCGTTGATAATACTAGCTATCCTTTCCCCTCTGCTGCAGGCTCGTGGGCCTTCTTTCATTTCCTATAATCACCGTCCTTTTCCTTCCTCTGGGCCTTCCCACAGGCTGTTCTTTTCTCTAAGCCTGCTCCAGTATATCTTATTAGTATTATTTTTTAAATATGGTAATATATGCATGTTATTGGCTGAATGCCCTCTCCCCAAATTTGTATGTCAAAGTCCTAACCTTCAGTACCTCAGAATGTGACCTTATTTGGAGACAGGGTCTTTCAGAAGTAATTAAGTTAAAATGAGACCATTAGGGTGGGCCCTAATCCACTATGACTGGTGCCCTGGTAAGAAGAGGAAATTTGGACACAGACTGTCATGGAAGGAAAACCACGTGAAGATGCAGGGAGAAGATGGCCACCAACAAGCCAAGGAGAGAGGCCTCAGAAGACCCCAACCCTGCTGACACCTTGATCTTGCACTTGAAGCTTCCAGAATTGTGAGAAAATAAATTTCTGTTGTTTAAGCCACCTAGTCTGGGGAACTTGGTTATGGTAGCCCTAGCAGGCTACTGTGACACATAACATAAATTTTAGCATTTTTACCATTTAAAAATGTACAGTTCAGTGGCATTAATTACATTCATGTTGTTGTGTAACCATCACTACCACCTATTTCAGAACTTCTGTCATCTTGCAAAACTGAAACTCTATACCCCATTCTGTCTTTCCCCCATTTCCCACCATTCTATTTTCTGTCTCGATGAATTTGACCTCATATACATGAAAGCCTACAGTATTTGTTTTCTTTTGTGGCTGATTTATTTTACTTCACATAATATCGTAAGCTTCATCCAAGTTGTGGCATGTGTCAGAATTTCCTTCCTTTTAATGACAGAATATTCCAGTGTGTGTATATATATATATGTTGTATATATATATATAGTGTATATATATATGTAGTGTATATATATATGTAGTGTGTATATATATATATATATATATATATATATATATATATAGTGTGTATACATAACACACACACCCACCACAGTTTACTGATTCATCCATCGATGGACATTTGGGTTGCTTCTACCTTTTGGCTATTGTGAATAATGCTGCTATGAACACTGATGTACAAATACCTCTTTAAGATCCTGCTTTCAGTTCTTTTGGGTATATATCTAGATTGCTGGGATTGCTGGATCGTATAGTAGTTCTATTAATTAATGCTTAATATTTTGAGGAAGCACCATACTGGTTTCCATAGCAGCTGCACCATTTTACATTCCCACCAGCAGTGCACAGGGGTCCACTTTCTCCCCATCCTTGTCAACGCTTGTTATTTTTGTTATTTATTTATTTATTTATTTATTTATTTATTTATTGGATAGTAGAGATGGTATTTCTGGGTATTGAGGCTTTCAGGTATAATGTAGTGCCCTTTTGATTTTGTGGTAGGAAGATAGTGATAAACTATGGCCTTTTAATTATCACTATGTTAAATAAAAAAAACTTGATTCTCCAAGGGCTGTGATGTGGCATTTATATGCCTCTTGATTCAGGCGTATCCTCTTGGAGGCTCCCCAGGAAGCATTGGAGTTATGGGTGTGCAAGACTGACAGCTATTTTTTGCCCTGTTTGGGCCAAGAACTTTGCTGCTGTAGGTAACTTTGGGGCTGCTTGTGTAAATCAGGATCAGCCATGCCAAAACACAGGCATTTCTCACTGCAAAGACTGTGAAATAGCTCTTTTGCAGAACTGAAAAGGCTGGTAAGTCTGTTTTTCTCCCCATACCCAAACCCCAGCAAATTTTCATTTTCCTGAGTGTTTACAGCTGTGTTTGTTTAAAACACTCATCTACCTAACAATCCCAGTCCAGCAAGGAAAGTGGCGTTAGGCAAATTAGACCTCAGAAATCTCCAGCAAGGGTGGTGGTAGAACACAAGAAGGCCGAGCGATGTGCTGATGCTTCCTGAATGGCAGTTTTGAAATCACAGAAGAGTGATGTTTGACCATAAATGTTGCATTACCACTGCCTGAGAGATGAGAGTCAAAGGGGTTGAATTGGAATATTTATAAACACATCCTTTAGCTTTAGTTTGTGTGTAAAAGTGGAAAATTTTATGTGGCTTTTATCGTTAAATTGTGAGGATTTTCCTTCACTCCGACAGCAATTCTTGGTGGCTTACAGTGGCAAAACAAAAACCATTCTTTTCCCGTGGTTTGGGTGGTTTGGGACAGACGAAGCCAGCCAGTCTCCCTGGGAGCTCAAATCCCGGGCCCATCCTGCCCCTTGCTGTCCTGATCTCCAGTCTGTATAGATGATAATTTGACTCAGCTCAGGTTACCAATTCCAAATTCACGGTGTTAAGGTTAATGGGAGCTTCCTGGTACCTAGTAAAATTAATTTTACGTATACAACTCCTATTTTTCTTTGCACATTTGTACACCCACTGGTTTGAGAATTCACAGTAAATATAATTAATGCTATTGAAGCCCAAGAATATAAGGATGTTTCCTCTATGATTAGCCAGGCTTCAGCGTCACTGTGATAATGGCGCTTTGTCTAAGAACCCAGAAAACTCTGCCAGCGCTTCACAGCCGTTGTCAACTGAGATAAGCACCGCTGTCACGGGAGGCGGGCAGGTCATCCCCCAGAAGGGATCGCTCTTGCCTCTTGCTGCTTGCCGATGGAGTTCTCTGTGGAACAGTAAAGCTGGATTAGGAGTCCACAGCTAACAGCACATGACTTTCCTTAGGCACGACACAGGAGCTGGAGTGGATTTCATTGCTCTCTTGAGCCGTGGCACCCCCGGGGCTCTTCTCTTACTTTGGGACTTCAGGGCTGACTCGGGGAAGCCACTTCTTCCTCCTGTGCTGTGCGTGTTTTCTGAAAGCCTTCCCGTCAGTCGTCCTGATCTCAGGCAGCGGGACCACATCTCCATCTTCGTCGTGACCCCTAAGACAGCGCTGCTTCTAAAGGCAAAGAAGCGGAAGGCTGGGTTTCCTTCACTGTTAGATTAATGGATTAATGAGTTATTTCGTGTATGTTTAACAAATAGGTATCAGAAGTCTGCTGTGTTGAGAGAGCCGTGTTCAACTCAGTATACTGAGGTCTAAAGAACAAATGTAAAATGTCGTTCCTATTGAAAGTAGCCTGGAGTATAAGATAGAAGCGCTGAGCGCCTAGAGAACCAGCCAGCTGGCCGCAGGAAGGTACAGGGCATCGTGTGGTACAGAGCGTAAATGCTGTGGAACTGTGGGGAGGAGAGTTGGTCATGAAGCCTCTCGGAAGAGGAAATGAAGGCAAAGCAAATGAGGGCTACTGGGGGGAGAGCTGCTTTTTGCACACTGACTCTTGACTCCTTCAGGAACGTGGCCCTTTAGAAAATACATCCTGATCCTCAGTAGTAGTGAGGTGTGGTATTGTCAACATATATAAACAAACACTTTTCATCTGACAATGAAAGGAGTAATTTTTTTGTAGAGCAGAAGACTTGGAAAACACACACATACATACAAAAACACAACACCCTGTATAGTCCAGTCCTCCAGAAATAATCACTGTTAACATTGTGGAATATGGGGGCACCTGGGTGGCTCAGTCGTTAAGCGTCTGCCTTTGGCTCAGGTTGTGATCCCGGGGTCCTGGGATCAAGCCCCGCATCAGGCTCCTTCCTCTGCTGGGAGCCTACTTCTCCGTCTCTCACTCTCCCTGCTTGTGTTCCCTCTCTCTCTGGCTGTCATTTTCTCTGTCAAATAAATAAATAAAATCTTAAAAAAAAAAACACAGCATTGTGGAATATGCCCTCTCTTTTTTTTTTCCTATGTAAATTACTTTAATTATATTTACTTTGGATTCTCAGACCAGAGGGTGTGCACATTCCATAAAGAATAAATATGAGTTGGATTCATGCAGGATCATTGTGTTTGTTATTGTGATGGTGATTTTGACTTTGTCTACCTTTTATTTTGTCGTTATTTTGAAAATTTCTTGCAAACCTTGAAAGAAGCCCATATGTTTTCATTTTAGAGTTGAGTAGCCTGGGGGTTAGGGAGTACCAACCCGCGGCACAATCAAGAATCTATGTATAACTTGACTCCCCCAGAACTTAGCTAGTAATAGCCTGCTGTTGACCAGAAGCCTTATCAGTAATATAAACATTTGATTAATACATGTTTTGTATGTTATATGCATTATACACTGTAGTCTTACAATACAATAAGCTAGAGATAAGAAAAGGTTATTAAGAAAATCATAAGAGAAAATACATTTACAGTCCTATTAAAAAATCTGTATAAATGGACCTGTGCAATTCAAACCCGTCTTGTTCAAAGGCCAGTTGTATTTTGAAACAAATGATCTTGCTTTAAATAGAATGTTTTCAATGGGTAGCCTCTTGGGAATGATAGGAGATAAGAGATTTTTTTAAATAAAGAGAATTATGGTTATTTAATTTTATATCAATAAATCTCTCATATCTTTACAGTCTTATAGTGTTTAATTTTTTTTGTGCTTTGTACCGTGTATTTTTTTCTAGAAATGATGTATGTTATTAAGAAGGTAGGTGTTACTGATTATATCTTTTCATCATTATTGGAAAATCTTTGTGGGCTAAGTTAGTAAGAAAAGAAAAATATTAAATGTCGGGCAACTTAACTTTTTGATATGTACAAAGCTATGGGTGAATTTAAGCCCTTGACTTCTGACAGGTGCATTTGGAACAAGAAATTGCATGGGTAATAGCCTTCTGCACTTAGGGAAGAGCCTGGCTTTTGATGTGTGTTTTCTGATCTGCTGGTATTATGTTTGCTCTGTCCATTTTGTTCCAGACCAGCAAAGCTAACAGTGGGATCCTGTGTTTTAGAAGAACCTCCATGTTTTGGAAGTTGTTACTGCCCCTAAAACTACAAAACAGAATTTATTCCTCTTTTCCTGCCTGTCACCTGTGTGCCTTTAGACTGATGGAGAGGTCCTCACCTTTTTGGAAATTGGTGGCTGCTTGCTATGATTTTTAAAAAGGCATTGTTTTTAGTAGAATGTCTAGCTACCCTAGGTCTGTAACATTTTTGTTTAAAAAAAATTCCTGTGTACCTCTGAGACCTTTACTTTGGGGAGGGAGGGTTGGGTTATCACAAACTTAGGGGCCAGACAGGTGTTTAATGACAATATAAGATTCTAAGGGGGAGTGATAAGGACTGTGACAGACTGGAGAATGCTTACCTCTCCAAAGGTAATAAATAAACAAAAGCAAAATATATTGTGACATCCAGACAAAGTTCAACTGTGGCCTGAAGCTTACGATTTTATGCTAGTTACCCCTGTAGTAATAACAGTAGTAGCGTACTAATATAATGATAAACATAGCTAGCATATTTTGACAGCTTGCTCTGTGCCAGGCATTATCTCATTCTGTCTTCACAGTAAAGGTCCATGCTGTTATTATCCCCGTCTTAGGGATAAAACTGAAACTAAGAGAGGTTATTTGCCCACGTCACAGAGATGGTAAGTAGCAGAGTCAAAGCCAGGTTTGCGTGGCTCTGGATTGTGGGCCTTGTGATGCTTTGGTTTTAGGCCACACAACTTGGAATTACATTGGGTAGGAAGAAGATTGTCAGTGGTTAAGGCACTCAAAGTTAAGCTGCAGGCTTGCTTTGTGGCCTTGGAGGAAACTGGCAGGCCTGGGATAAAGGGCAGTGTTCTAGGTCCTAGAAGAAGACGAAAAAGCCAGATCCGGTCTGCTGTGGTGTGGACAGGCTCTAGAAAAGGCTTTACTAGGTGCCTGGGGAGTTGATTACCTTCCTAGGGGATAAAGTAATAGTTCTGTGAGGTGGAGAAGATGGGTGTGGGGTTGGAATGCGTGCAGCATAGAGGAGTGGAAAATCAGACGGAATGGAAGTTTGGTAGTAGCTTGTAATGTAGCTTTTGGCGGAGGAGAGTTAGGTCCACTGGGACGTTTTGTACCGTTGGCTTAACTGTGTATGAGGGACTATCTAGAGCTGTAGAATAAAGAACGAAAATGGATGGGGTCTGAGATTTAATGCAGGGTTTCTGGTTACAGTACATTTTAAAAGCAAATGAGGTTGTCGCCCCGGAGGTAGGGGAGTGGGGGTGGGGGGCGGGGACAGACTCCCTGCCAGGTGTCCTGTTCAGTTAGCTCAGCAGGGCCCCACTCACGCTTCCCCAGTGGCTTTTCTGGGGCATAGCGGATCTGTATCGGGATCACTGGCATTTCCCATGATATTTAGTAGAAAGAGAGCAATAAAGAAAGCCTTCTGACAAACCTTTGGTTGCTGAATTAACCAGCACGATCAGAATATTCGGCTGTGTACACAGCACCTTTAAACAAACAAGTCACTGACTTGTTGCCCATTGTAGCTCTCAAAGCCTCTCTGTCTAAGTGACTTTAACTCAAGGAAATGAAAAAGCAAGCCAAACTCTTTCCAACCGGCGGCATGTGAACACGAACCCTAGCAAACACAGCAGCCTCTGTGAGGGGCCTGTCTGCATACACCTCACAGAGCCCTCAAGAGAATTAAAAAGGTATATATATACACACACACAAATGAAAGGACTGTGTCGTGACTTTATTTCCTGAAACGTGTGAACATACCGCAAAAATAAATGAGAAGGTAAGATTGATCAATGGAGATTGCGTCCTGCAAACTCCCCAAGACTTTTAAATAGATACTGAATGAAGCAGGAGGAAGCAAACTTAGTCGCAAGAAACCTAATACTGCTAGGAGAAGGGGGGGGGCAGGGGTGGGGCCAAAAAGAGAGCTTGAGTGGGTCTAGGGAAGCCCTTCTGTTGAATCATGTCCCTGGTTTAAAGTGATCGCTTTCCTAGAAGCAACAAGAAAAACTGGTCCAGTTTGTTTTTAGAGTTGGACGAAAATACTCATGTAAGCAGCCTTTGCAGCCTTTCCATCTGGAATATCATTTCGGAATGTGGCCAGATCTCAAGTGATTTATGTTCAGTAAACAAGATTATCTTCAGCTTCCTATCGTGAAAGAGCAAATGGTTTGGGGTTTAGTTGCTGCTTTTCAGCCTTGTTTAATTGCTTGTTCAAGGTAACACTGCATTAATCTCCGTTATGTATCTCTAGTGTCAGGTTTAAGACAGTACTTCCTGAAGCCAGAAACCAGAACGGTGGTTGAAGCTAGAATGGCTTAAAGTATTAAGACCCTTGTTGTGGAGCTACCAAAACTAGAGCCGTTGCTTTAGGGTGGCGGTGGTGGGGTGAAGGTGAAGAAGGTGCGACATTCAGCTCTTTTCATTTTTTGTATTACAGGACAGATGCTCTTAATTTTATGGACAGGTGAAGTAAAGGGAATCTCAAGTCAACCATTTTGAATGCTTGGGATTTTTCATGTTTTAAGAATTTACTTTTTCCCCTGCTATGGGAACCCATTTTTTATCGAAATTGTGCATGTCTAATGGAAAATAGCATTTCTTTTTGATGTCTGAGGATACATTCTTGTGAAAATATGTTTTTAAAAATGTATATAAAGATTTTAATGCATTTTTCAAATGTGTATAAAGATTTTAATGTATTACATTTAATTAAAATTAAAAAAAAGATAATTTATTTGAGGGGGGAAGGGGCAGAGGGAGAGGGAGAGTCCCAAGCAGACTTCACGCTGAGCACGGAGCCTGGAGCGGGGCTTGATCTCACGACCTCGAGATCTTAACCCGAGCTGAAGCCAAGAGTCAGGCGTTCAACTGACTGTGGCACCCAGGTGCCCCTTAATGTATTACATTTAAATGAAATAGTTTTTATAGGTCCCCTGTTATTCTTCTGATTATTAGGTTTAAATATTTGTGTGAGAGAGGTATAAGCACTTTAGCAAAGAAATGATCATTTTGTTCTGCAAGACAGAAAAATATATTCAGTGCGTAAAGTTGAAGAAAACGGTGTATTATATATTTCATATTTACTGTGGATAAAAATAGTTACATGTAGTTAGTAAGTTTTCTGCTATAGTAATCTCCCCCACACCTCTTCCTAAATCTTGAATTGAAGGTCTCTTCCTAAACTAGTATCTTAATATTTTGAGTTTCATACCTTGCACACAGTGCAAACCAAGCAAAAGATGAAATGTGTAGAGGTCACTCTGCCTTTCAGATTTTATCAGCTATTTTGAATCTAATTCTTAAACTGTTCATGATGCCTTGGCAGCGAGCCATGCGCTTGTCATTTTCTCTCATTAGAGTTAAGTCTAGCCCTGTCAAGAGCAGGTTTACTAGTCTTTTTTAATTGCCTGCTTAAAATTTCTCATTTCCAAAATCAGCAGAAGAATTTAAGATGGTGGTAAGTGTGGGCTGAGGTCAAACATTCTGAGCAGATCACAAGTTCACTGCAGGAGGGACATGCAGAGAGGAATGATTTCAGGCTGTCACTGGGGAGTGACAGGTGGCTGGGGCACATTCGTGTCTAGACGAAGGGAACAGAGCTTAAATTGCGTAGTGGTATGAAAATGTATATGGTGTTTATTTGACCAGTATAAACATTTTTTGGGGGTACATTTTTGGATTGAAATGTGCCACCTATTCTTGCGGGGAGCCAGGGGCTAAGTATCAGAGGATTGGAAGGTTGACAATAAACATGAAGATGAGGTGGAATCTCTAAGGGACGAAGAGACAGGGACGTGCAGTGAGCTAAACATGAGAAGATGAAGGAGGGGAAATGAGTGAGACAGGGAGCCTGCTGAGGGAGGACAGCAGCAGAATCTACAGTATGACAAACAGAGGAAGAAAGGCTACAGGGAAGGTGAGGGGAAGAGGCTGGAGGAGAGTGCTTTGTTTCCCGGAGACAGCATTTGTTATTGCCTGGAATAAGGGAATACCTGGGCCTGTGGGAACTGGAGAGGACCAGCCTTCCCAGCACTTGTCAGCCTTTGTGGAGGCTGCTGGGGAGGCTCTGAGGTGTGGTGGGTGTGGCACCCATTCTTCCCATTGTGGGAGGACAACAGAAATGGAAAAAATGTGGAGGACTGTGTTAGTCTCCAGATCTATGTCTGGAGCCATGAGTTTGTGTGACCTTGAAGGCCGTGGAAGGCTTTAGCAGTTGGGACTACATAATGGATTGGATAGTCTAGTTGGGTCAAATCAGAGTAGCCTGGTAGGCCCATCTCTTTTTCTGGAAGCATTTCTCGTCTGGAGGACTTTGGGAATGGGATTTCTCTGTAAAAATGTATGAGGGTAGGACTGACCGTGAAGAACTTTGGATATATGTCATTAGAATCTTTTCTTGCTTTCTCCAGTCCTCTTCTTGGGATATACCATGGGTTCATAGTGTTCCCTGACAGGCCCAATTTGTTGCACATCTGTTTCATATTCTGGATCTTGCTTGATTTTCTTCTCACCTGCCAGAACTTTGTTCACTCTGGTATCTCTGGTCTCTCACCGGAACTAATTTGGTAAAAACATTCATTCTCTTGGGTAGGGATAATGTTTGCATTCAAAAGGAAGATTCACAGTGTGTTGACTCGAAGAAGCGAAGAAACGGTGGCATTTTGGGTGTGCCTTTGGGTAAATACTAAGATGGTGATATCACAGTGAAGCCATTATATGCATATTTTACTCACGGGAGTTAAACGAATGCACTTGGCTGAAAGAAAAAAAAAGAGGTCAAGAAACGACAATTGAAATACAACGAGTATAAGTTCTAGGGTGAACATGAGATGAGAGACAGGAGCCTGCTGTTTTAGGGGAGATTTCATTTCCTCTCAAAGAGAGAGCAATTGGGTTTACGCACATGGCTTGTAAAATGCCGGCCGAGGACTTCATCTGGTGTTTACCTGAAGAAGTGTAAACCTGAAAGAAGTGTTTACCTGAAGTCTTTCCTAGAGGGCAGGAAAAACTGGTTGTCTTGGACTTAGGATTGTACAGCATAGTATTGGATTTTATGAGGAATTACAGGGAATTTTCAAGGTTAGTTTTGATTGTAATTGCTGGCTTGAGTTTGACTTTGGACTCAAACCGGGTTCTCTGTGCAATTAGGTATGACTTTATTGTATTGGTTGGCTGAGGGTAGGTCTTTCAGGGTCCCTGTGAGCTCCTTTAGATTTGGGACTGTGTAACATTCATCATTGCTAGAGGAGCTCAGAAAACATTTTTTGTTGAATGAAATAATGAATGCGCAGTCCCTTTGCCTGATGCTGTCTCCCCGCCCTCACCCCCACCCTGCCGTGGTCCCTAGAACAGATACGAACGGGGACATTCTGGCTCCTTTGGTTTAGAAGAGATGAGTGTTCCTGAGTGGTTTAGATTTTCTGTTGAAATTAGTTTACAAGTTACTGATCTATTGAGACAATCCTTTCTTCCTATGTCTAGCCGCTGTCTGTCCTAGCCAAAGAAGGTAGCAAAGGGGAATTGGTTGAAAGTAGGTTGATGGTGTGTGTTTGAGATCCTAGTATCTTTGAAGATGCTCTTACTATCTTTCTTTTTAATGGTGAACCCACATCATCTGTTCCATGACAGGGCACCCTAGTCATTATAGAGTACTTTGGCTTCCCAGGAATGGATGGCTCCTCACTTAGGAGGTTCCATTTCCTCATTTGCCCCTAAGAGGTGATTTTGAACACTGGAATTATGGATGACTTACAAGTTGAAGCGTAATCAAAGGTATGTTGTCCACCTCCCCCAAACCACCATCCCCGCATCCACTCGTGTCTTGTTCTGTCTTGTCAGCTGTGGTCCACCTGCGGACTGCAGTGATGACCCTAGTACTTTATGCATAACTTGCCTGGTAGCTTACCGTGTGTGTCATGAAGAAAAGTTTTGCTAGTTTAGTAGGTGGCTTTGTTGGTAATAATCCTGAGTATGTGGCATCTTGCTCTGTGTCTCACCATGGTACTTAACTGGAAAGACCCTGGTTTCTACAAGGTGTCTGCTTGACAGGGCAAGTTTAAGTAGAGATCATTACCACTGGAGTTTGTCTGTTTTTTATATTCCATTTACAGAAGTTCACATGGCTGCCCTCAGTGAGTTTAGAAGCTCCTGTGTATGACTTCCAGACCTTCACACCAGACGCAAATGTGATCTGACTGCAACCACTCATGCCTTTGCTATTTTTAGCATTTTTGTCAGCCTTCTGGGCCAGTTTTATATTTCTATTTTTATAATGTGCCAATTAACCTTTGATTGTTGTATTTAGTAGAATTATAGAAATGGAGGGACTCTTAGAGGTAATCAAATCCAGTGTTCTTTAAACTTTTCTTTACCTCAAAGGGACCATAAAACCACTAATAAATGTAATTTATGGTAATATGTATATCATAGAAAACCTGCACTTCAAGTTCAGAGGGGGACTGAAATGGGAGGCCAGAAGCCTCTTTGATTTCTCTCCTCCCTTCCTTCCCAGCCCTTGCGGCGTATGGATATAACATCTGGGGCTCTGTGGGGCTCAGTTTGAAAACCACAGCTCTGGAGGTAATGGGTGTTTTGCTAAGTCTTCAATATTCCTAGCACCAGTGTGCCATTTATTGCTTCCTGAGGGTACAGTTTTAACACAGAACGGCTCAAAGTTCTTCCTCTGCAGAAAGTAGTGTGAATTACTTACAGACACTCACCAGTCATCGAGAAGCTTATTGTACGTCGCTCGGCCCACTCCATGTGCCCCCTTAGATAGCATGGGAAAGAAGGCGACTTTAGTGATGGAGTGGTCCTGGTTCTTCCATTTGATGACAAGTAGGACATATGCATGAGACTGTGACTGTGCTTAAAAGAGGTTGGGATGTCCTATGTGGGATAGGCTCTCACTGTGTAGATCAGTGATTCTCAAAGTGTGGTCCCCTGGACCAGCAGTGGCAGAGGCAGCCCCTATAACTTGTTAGAATGCAAATTCTTGGCCTCTGGCCCAGGCCTGCCCAATCAGAAACTTTGAAGATGGAGCCCAGAGGTTGGTATTTCACAAGGTTTCTGGGTGATTCTGCTCTAAGGGTGAAGCCTGTGAACCACTGCGGTTGAACTGTGACGGTGCCAGGGATGGCATGGGGATTTTAACACCTAGCACTCTTCTTGCTTTGCTGTGGACATTTGATGTTTTCTCCATCTTACACGAAGTCCTCAGCAACTTTACCTGCAAAACAAATACCCTAGTTCTGGTTTCCAATTAGATTACCACCCCTTGGGGCGCCTGGGTAGCACAGTCGTTGGGCGTCTGCCTTCGGCTCAGGGCGTGATGCCGGCGTTGCGGGATCGAGTCCCACATCGGGCTCCTCGGCTGGGAGCCTGCTTCTTCCTCTCCCACTCCCCCTGCTTGTGTTCCCTCTCTCGCTGTCTGTCTGTCTGTCACATAAATAAATAAAATCTTAAAAAAAAAAAAAGATTACCACCCCTTGGTAACTTTTACGTGGAAACTTACGTGGAAGCAGCCACTAGGTGTGTGTGAACGCTATGTTGTAGGTGCTAGGAAACTTGCTTGTTTATGAAACGAAGTGATCTTCTGCTGGACCAACCAGGGCCTCATTCATTTGGATGCTACTGAGGTCACTCAGGCATCTTAGCCTCAAGTGTCCGGTGAGGGTCTGTGGGAGGATTCCCAATGCAGCACTTCAGCCTTCGCATTGCAAACCTGTTCCTTTTCTCTTGTGTCTTTCTTATGAACTAGGCAGTCATTCGAAAGCCGGCAGCTGGGGATTCCTAATGTAAGACCCAAGAACCACTCCGATAGCAGAAAAGTAAAATTTGCTTTTATGTATGGATGTGATTTTTGGTGACTAGAGGGTCTATAGCTTTCCTCAGATTCTGGAAAGGATCTGTGTACCCCCCTGCTCCCCTCCAAAAAGCTGATTAACTATTGCTTTAGCTGCTTTGGGTTAATAGTTTTAAGAAGTCGTCACAAGATTTGCAGCCATTTGAGGCGGAAGAGCTCTCAGGGGGATTGCTAATCCTAGTGTAGCCTGCCTTGTGGTCTCCTCAAGTGTTACTGTGTCCATTAAGCGGAGTTAAGACTGGTTCTTTACTTGTGCAATCACGGTCTGTCTCTGGGCGTGAGGCAGGTTGCATACTAATTCTGTAGTTTCAGGTATAGTTTCTTTAAAAAGTTTGAGCCTGTGAGGTATATAGAATAGGAAGATATTATCCCCGTTTACAGTTGACCCTGAGGCTTAGAGAAAAGCATGAAGTTATCACGAGGTTTACCCGTCAGCTCCCGGCATTGGACACGCCCACTGGCTCATGCTCCGGTTACTTCTGTTTGCGCTTGGATGATGCCTAGACTAGTCTCAAAAGCTCATTGTGGATAAAAGACTGGTTGTGTCAGTGCACCTAAAATTGTTATTCTTTCTCTAAAATAAACGGATCATGTTAAAATTGTGGATTTCTTTTTTGCTGTTCCTTATTTTTAAAGAAAAATTTTATAGATCTCCTCTCCCCACTTCACAGTCAAATGCAAGCTGTCCCCAGCCCCTCTTCTGTTTGCCTTCATAAAGATCATAGGAAAATCCCACCTGATCCTGTCTTTTTAGCATGTTGGGTCAGGAGAGGGCAAGTCTTAGGCAGCTGGTAGCGTCACCTCCTTTGCATTAGATTATTCTCTGGGTTTCAAAGATTGGTGACCTTGTAACTCACATTACACAGCCTTAAAATTCATAAAAGTTTGCTGTGGAAGAGTAGCAAATGCAAGATAAATTGAGAAGGTTAGGGGAAAACTGTGCTAAGAGCTTCTCATAAATGAATTCTCATCCTAAAAGCACAGCGATTTCTGCAAGTGACAAATTAACTTGAGATTGCGCTTTGCATTTTTAAGTAATGTGTGGTAGGGTCATTCCATTTGTGTTTAAGCTAGAGGTCAGTGCCTCACTTTTTCCACTTGTGCTTTTTGTCTAATAGTGTAGAAAAGAGAGCTGTGTATGTGGATATTTAATTTACTTTTATTTTGTAAGTGCATTGTGTCTGTGGTTCAGTCAGTAATGAGATTCTGTGTGTTGAGGCAGGCTGGCGTGTAAAAGGTGTCTGTACCCAGGGCTTAGGGCCAGCGCATTTTCGAAAAGGAATATTTGTGCTTTGAAAACTTATAAAGATTCTTGTTCTGACTTGAATTACTCTTTCACTCCAGTAGGGTCACTGCAAAGGACATCAAGATGTCAGTAATTTTAGTTTCCTGCCACTGGGTGGGTAGAAAAGGTGTGAGTGAGTGGGGTGGTGGTTCTTTCTGTCAAAGTCAGAGTTTTGAGTATGACCATTAACTTTAAGTAGGTGACTCCCTGTTTCTATCAGGCATGTGCGTATTAATGTCATTTAGACTTTCACTTTGAGCTAGTGACTCCATATTTCTATCACAAATATGCATATTAATGTCATTTAGACCTTTTTGTCATTTAATATCTGTATTGATTTTAGGGTTTATACATGTGCAATTTGTTGAACAGTAGTGTGAACACAGAGAGGAGGGTTCCTGCCTGGCATTCTTACGGTCTGTCTAGTGAGACCTGATTGATCATGGAAAGTTCTTCATTCTTCAAGTCACTGATGTCAGTAGTAGGGGTTTAGACTCGGTAATTAATACTAATATCTTTGCCCTCTGCATCTTTTTATTGAGGTTTTCATTTTCCTTCTTTGGTCTGTGGCCACATTGCATTTTTTGCTCCAGGATCTTATTTTGTTGGGCAGAGACAGTGGGCATGATGTTAGCTGATTGCCTCAGATGCTGGCTGGTGTAGACTTCACTTTTCAAAGTCGGAGTGCCAGTACTCCAAGATCACCTTTTTTACTTGAATGAGATTTGTTGGTGTCTTGACCTCAGGGGACTTTATTGGGCGCAGATGCAGAGAAGAGAGATGAGGGGCGGGTGCGAGGTTCAGGAGCTCCAGGGCCATGTTCCAAATAGGTGAACTTGACATTTCTTGGAAGAAGCAGAGTAGATTGAGATACGTCAGGATAGGAGGGAGCCTGAAGCAAAGCAGGCCTAGATCTAGATTTCCCTGGATTACCTTTTACCACAGATTCTTGTAAGAAAAACAAACCAGCCAACCCAGGCCCCTGAATCTGTGCTTCCTACAGCGGAAACTAGTATCACAGAATCTGTTTGCGTGGACATAAGGAAGGCAAATCCGTTTCAGCAGCATGTCAGTCACCTGACCCAGAAACCATGTATGACTTGATGGGTATTTTGAGGTTGTGTATTCACCTGTCTGGACAGTTAAGGAGTCTGGACATATGGAAGGTTAGGAAATAACTTGTGTGATGTTAAAAGCTTACTGTTCATTGTAAAACATATTACATTTACGTTAGAGTCCAGTGACTTAGGTTTTGACTTCAAAATAGCTTTGCCTTAGTAACAAATACTATACGATTTCACTGCTGTGGAATTTAAGAAACAAATGAGCAAAGGAAAGGAAGAGACAAAGCAAGAAAAAGACCCTTACCTACAGAGAACGCACTGATGGTTCCAGAGGGGAGGTGGGGGGATGGGTTAAGCAGGTGACGGGGATTAAGGAGGGCACTTGTGATGAGCAGCGGTGTTGTATGGAAGTGTGCAATCACTGTATTGTACTCCGGAAACGAATACACTGTATTACAATACTGGAAATAAAATTTAGAAAACTAGCTTTGCCTTAATAATTGAAACAAGGCTTTTCCTTGCCAGTTGGCTTTTAATGTGTGTTTGAGGCCATGATCTTTTTGGTATTGTTTTCATAGAGAGAAAATGTACATAATACAAACGCCGTGAATATTTTTTGTCAAGAGAACTTAAGAAAGGTTAATTGATTCAACACTTTGTTCATTTATTTGAATTCAGTGGCTGATAGGCCAGGAGGATATAAAGCTAGGTCCTTGCCTTCAAGGAGATCACAGCCTCCTAAGGGGATGAAAACATAAACAAATATTAAGAGAGGCACGTACAAGGTGCCCTGGGGCTGTGAAGGATGTTTATTGCACTTTCCTTCCATGTTTTCTGGTAGGGATTTCATATGAAGGTTAGAATTTTGTCAGCTTTTTCATACTTCTGAATATTTCTTGCTTCTAAGACTCCAAGAAAGAAGTGTGAGTGGTGATGCCCCGTGTTGGTCTGTTTCTAAGAATTATAAAGCATGCCCTTGATATAACTTGATATAAAAGTTGATATAGAAAAGATATTGTCGAATGCTGGAGTGTAAACTGAGATTCTGCCAAGCTTATCTTTCCTGTAAGAAAACTCCAGATCTGTTTGCTTATTTAAGCCAGTCCTATATTATATATATTTCTGTCTTTATGGTATGTTTCAGCCACATCTGCTCCCCAAACGCCAAGCCAGAAAGAGTCTATTCCTGTCTTCTTTTCTTTGAAGTTTCCTGAAACTTTATATCTCTTACTCTTTTTTTTTTTTTTTTTTTTTTTGTTTGTTAACTGAAATCTCTTGCATGTTTGCAAATGGTAATAGCAGTGCCTTTTCCTTTTATACCTGTCAATGGGGGATTAAGTGGATAATACTTAACAAAGATCTCTAGAATTCTTAGAGAAAGGACTAAATAAAATGAAATAGTATTATGCAAGGTGAATAAATTATTTTCTCGTATTAAGCTGAGTTTTATTAAGGTGAATTTTTCTCAGTGCTAATCTGTCTCTCTTCTTTAATTTAACACTCTGGCTTCTCTTTTTATAGTTAATGCTTTTAGACTCCCTCACTTCCGTATTCTAAGGCATTTCTGAAGTGGCACAATTGTCATTTTTTTCCTTAATTTTATAAAGTACAGTATCTTTTAAATGTTACTTTAAAAAATTCTTTCATGCCTCTTCCTTGGCCCATGAAATATAAAAATTGACTTCAGTTGACTTCACTTTCATAATTTTATTTCATTAAAATCTTGCAACATGTTGGTCAAGTGCTATCATATAATTTTCATAGCTAACTTTTAAACCTTAACCAGAGTTGTATTTTACTTCTCTCTCTGTGAATTGCTTAAAGGGCAAACTTACCTGGTTACACTTTTCAGTTTTACAGAAAGGTCCTTTTCCTCCTTTCAGTATCTGGACAGCTGAGAAAGGCAAGGGAACACTCAACAGACTGGTTGAAGAGAGGAGAAATTTGTCCAGTGCCCTGGAATTTGCTTCCTCCCTGGTGTGAAAGCTTGTTTTTGTGGCCTACAAAGTGACGTTGTGTAGAAATGTGAAGGACAGGTGTTTACTCTGGCCTTGACCAAGGTGAGAGTTCGAGGTGGGAGATTGGAGCTCCGTGTCGGAGGTGGTTTGGAATTTGACCAGTCTGCCAGTTTTGTTAGCTCTCATTGAAGCCAGGATGGAATGGAGGAGCTGTCATTTCACAACTCATAATATAGCTCTACAATCTTCTTCCTTTTGCTTGATGTATTTTAAGCAGTTGAATACATTTTCCATAAATTTTACTGCCTTCCATTTATCTTTGAATAGAAGCCAATGAGAGAAATATTTAGGAGGTTATGAGCAACAATAGAACGAACTGTTAGAAAAGTTCTTTTGTGGCATTCCCCAAGTGTGTGCTGGTGGAAAAATGATTGTAATTTGATAGGGAAATGTTGGGAGATGATTTTATTTACTATTTAGAAATACCATAAATGAGCCTTGCTTTTTAAATTCACAGGTTCAAAACATTTAGTTAGGCCTCACTAGCTCAATCTTTGCTCATTATGCTTTACATTGATGGAATTAAATGGGACACATCGTGATGTTGGATCAGCTCCACGGTTCTAAAATACAGAGTTTGATTGAATTCTGAAAAAAATTAAAGACACTGTTTAATATCAGAAATGGAGATTGGTGAGATTTTGTTTTTGGCCTGAAGTTGGTTCAAGAAAGTGTCCCAGTGATAGAAGAGGGAACGAACATGAAGAATACCTACCTGTAAATTGCCTTAAAACCAAAAAGGATTCTTAGACTTTGAAAGAGCAAGTCATTTTTCAAAGCCACGTCCTGGGTGCCTGTCCTGGCTGTAAAATGGCTAGTGTGTAGGGTGAGTGCATGTCTAGTTCTTATATCTGTCAGCACCAGTAGTAAACGCGTGTTTCATGGCGTTTACCAGTAGTAAACACGTTTCATGAAGCATCCTCTTTGATCTTCTGGATATCCAAGGACATATGTGGGGGTGGGTCAGCGTTTTGGGATGCTTGCTGCGTGAGGTTCATGGGTATTGAGAGAGGAGAGCTGCCCCAATAAAATGCCCATAATTTTCTTTTCCTCTTTTTTTAAAATTTAAATTCAGTTGATGAACATATTATTAGTTTCAGAAGTAGAGTTCATTGATTCATCAGTTGCATATAACACCCAGTGCTCATTACATCCCGGACCCTTCTTAATGTCCATCACCACCCCTGTCCCCTCCAGCAACCCTCAGTTTGTTTCCTTTGGTTAAGAGTCTCTTATGGTTTGTCTCTGTCTCTGATTTCATCTTGTTTTATTTTTCCCTCCTTCTTCTATGATCCTCTGTTTTGTTTCTTAAATTCCACATATGAGTGAAATCATATAATAATTGTTTCTCTGATCGACTTATTTCACTTAGCATAATACCTTCTAGTTCCATCCACATTGTTGCAAATGGCAAGATTTCATTTTTTTGATGGCTGAGTAATATTCCTTTGTATATTGTATATATATATACACTTCTTTATCCATTCATCTGTTGATGGACTTCTGGGCTTTTTCCATAGTTTGCCTATTGTGGACATTGCTGCTATAAACATTGGGGTGCAGGTGCCCCTTTGGGTCACCATATCTTTGGGGTAAATACCCAGTAGTGCACTTGCTGGGTTGTAGGGGAGCTCTATTTTTAAGTTTTTGAGGAACCTTCATACTGTTTTCCAGAATGGCTGTACCAGCTTTTGTTCCCACAAGCAATAGAAGAGGTTCTCCTTTCTCTGCCCATAATTTTTAAGGAATTCTCTGGAGGCCATCTTCTGATTCTTTTGCTTATCTTATACAAGGACCATCTACAGTTTTCCTCTCACTTTCAGTGGAGTCAGTAACTTGTGATTTAGTGTTCATAAGATTATATGAGCATTTTCTGTGGCCTAAAATCATCTGTCATTTATTTTAGTGGTTAAGGGTAGGGAATTGAAAGTTAGACTTGGGCTTCAGGCGCAGCTTGGCCACGGTATGATTTTAGTTACATGATCTCTCTGAGCTTTAGTTTCCTGTCTATAAAATGGGTATTCATGGGGAGCCTGGTTGGCTCAGTCCGTGGAGCTTACTACTCTTGATCTCTGGGTCATGAGTTTGGGCCCCACGTTGGGTATAGAGATTACTTAAAAAAAAAAAGGTATTCATTCATTCATGTGTTCATTCATTCGTTTGTTCAGTGGTTATTAAGTAATTTCTGTGTGTCAGGCCTGTTCTTGGTGCTGGGAAGTAAGCAGTGATCAAAGCAGATAAAACCCTGCATTTGTGGAGCTTATATTCTACAGGGAGAAATGCAATATAAATAGATAGAAATGAAATGTATTTTAGATAGAAACAATTGCACCAAGGAAAAATGAAAAATTGGGGTTGAATGACACGATTCGAAGGTGGTTTCTTTCTATGTGGGGCAGATAGGGAAGGCCCCTGTACTGAGGTGACGTGGAAGCAGAGACATAAATGGAGAGAGGAATGATACATGAAGGTATCTAGAGAGAGGGGATCTCAGGGAACAGCAAGTCTGGCAGGTGCTGCCCCAGCCCTGAGGTGAGAGCAAGCAGTGCGTGTTTGAGGAGCAGTGGGGAAGACAGCAGGAGTCCAGCGAGTGAGGGCTAGAGCAGCCATGATGGTAATACCCACCTTGTCAGGTTGCCTACAGAACTGAGTGAGAAAACACATTCAGTATGTACTTTGCACATGTTAAAAGAATAATATACCATAGCATGTGAGGATTGTTTTAGGAATGCAAGAAGGATCCAGTAGTATGACGTTCATTATCTTATTAAATGTCAGTAACAAAAATCATATTTTTATGGAAAAGCCATCTGATAAAATTCAGTATAATTTTTGATCTAAAACCCCTCAAAATAGAGTAGGAAGATATCCTTAGCGAAATAAGTTATGTCCGTCTCAAATCAAAAACCATGGGGAGAACATCCCCATGGAAGTCAGGAACACAATAGGAATGCCCACTATTTTCAGTGTTTATTAATGGTGTTTTGGAATCACAAGTCAAGATAGTTGGACAAGAGAAAGAAAATAAAGTTATAAAGGTATAAAACCCAGAAAGGTAATAAATATTATTTATAAATGATAGGAATATATGACTAGAATAAAAACTAATTATATAGATAATATATAAATGTGTCTGGATACCAAGATAATATGTCAATATTTATAGCTTTCATATACACCAGCAATGACTAATTTGAAGATATAGTGGAAGAAAAGACCGTTAGCATTAAAAGGATAAACTACCCAAGAATAAACTTAAGAAATATATACGATGTATATGAAGGCACTTAGTGCTCCTGAGGGAAACAGAAAAGACATGAAGAGGCCTGTCCCGTTCTTGGATATAAAGGTGACAGTTCTCCTTAAATTAATGTGTGTGTTTGATGTAGTTTCAGTGAAAATTATAGCAGGATTTTTTTTTTTTTTGTGGGTGTTACTAAACAAGCTTATTCTATGTTCACATGAAAAAATAAGCACGAATAGCTAGGACAGTTCTGAAAAAGACATTAAAACATATTGTAAGGTGGGGCGCCTAGGTGGCTCAGTTGGTTAAGCGTCCAACTCTTGGTCTTAGCTCAGGTCTTGATCTCAGGGTGGTGAGTTCAAGCCCCGAGAACCTACTTAAAAACAAAACAAAACAAAACACATTGTAAGTCTACAATAATTGAAACACTGGTATTATAAAATACCGTATTTAGCATATGATAAAGATGGCCTTTCAGATTAATTGGGGAAAGATGCTATGTTCAATAAATAGTAGTGGGATAAGCAGGTAGTCATCGGGGGTGAAAAAGCTATTCAGAGCAGTACCACAAATGTTAAGCCAAAAGCTATGTAAAACAAATTAAAAAAAAAAGTTCTGGAAGACAGCATGAGAAATTTTATCATCTTTGAGTACATAGGGCCTTTCTATGTAAGACAGAAAACTGAAAAGCCATAAAGGATTGAAAACTTGATCATATTACCACCCCCCCAAAAAAAACTAACTGAAAAAATCATGCATAAGGAAAGTCAGAGAACAAGAAAATTGGGAAAAATGTTTGCTTTTCATATCACAAAGGGGGACTAATTTTTCTAATAAAGAGCTCCTACAAATCCGTAAGAAAAAGTCCAGCCTTTCAGTAGACAAATGGACAAAGGAATCAAATAGTCTTCTCGAAGGGAAATGACAGTGGCTTCTACACATATGAGAAGATGCTTAATCCACTCATTAAAGGAGATGTGTGTGTGACAACTCTGTGGAAGTATCATTTACCACTATTAGATGGAATTATAACCTACACTGTAGAGAGTGTGAATGCAACACAGTGGCCACTTCAGTGGGCCATTTGGCAAAAGCCTGTATCCTTTGAGTAGGAACTTCGGTTCTAAAAATTTATCCTAGATGTGAATACGTTCTCCGAGATATACTATATATTCGTGTGTACTATGAATGTATCTTACATGTACATACATATTACATGCATGAGAAAACGATTTATGTACAAGATAATTATTGTAGGAGAGTTTATAATGGTTAAAGATCGGAAACAGCCGAAATACTCATCCTTGGCACCTGCATACATTGTTACATCTGTAGGTTAGAAACCATGCAGTCATAAAAAATACCAGTGACTTTCTTTATGTATTGTTTTGCAAAAATTGCCAGTATATGTTTGGTGAAAAATGTAAGGTATAGAACAGTGTATATGTTTATTTGTGTTAAGGTGTTTTGTTTGTTTATGAATAGATGCAGCCTTTGGGGAGTGTAATTTGAATTTGAATATACCCCTACCCCTTCTCCAAAAAAATTGCATTTAGCACAATGTCTTGCGCTTATTAGCACTTAATACACATTGTTGATGGTGGTGATTTTCATTATAGTTACAGGGTTCCTTTATCTCATGAGTTGATTTTTAACAGTTGGGTCTGGAAGAGGAAGCCCATCTTGCTATAAATGTTGCCTACTGAGGGTCATACTCATGTTGTTCATCAAAAATGCTGTATGTGCTTCCTGCAGTATGTTTCTTGGAGGGTGTCAGTACAAGCTCTGCAAACCAAAGATGTCAAATAAAGTTGGGGAGTGTTGCATTACAACTAAGCAGGCTTCTTTCCTGCAGGTTTTCTTAGAGCTTAATACGCATAGCATAATGTGCTTTGTGAATATTCAAGAGGGATATTTAGAATGCCATTTATTTGAATGTGGAACTTGAAACGTCAATGGTTACTACTTTTTTTTTTCTTTAAGAAACGTCTTTTGCGTAGTTGTCACTTTAGGAAACAGCACTTCAATACTTGGATTTTGGTTTTGTTCACCTTCATTATTCATTTTAATAAACTTGTAGTTTTGATTCATTTCCAAGATGCCTGTCATCTCTCCCTGCCTGCTTTTCCTCTTCGGTGATACGCTGCAACTCACTAATTTGTTTCCAGGTTGAGACCTGCCCGAAGTCATCCAACTTACGCTGGGTTTCTGGGGTAAAGAGTCGACTCTATAAAACTAATGCAAAATCTCAGGGATTGATTGAATGGAAATTGAAAATTGAAGCTTGATTTGATTCAGCTTTTCACAAAGCTTTAAAAGTTTTGCTGTTTGGGGAAAGGAATAAAATCAACTTAATGGGTAGAATAGTTGAGGAATTGTGAGCTTAACGTGAAGAAGGTAGCATCACTGTGGGTCAGAAGGTAGGGGATCTCCACTGTCTTCACATTTTCCAGCTGGTCACTCTTCAGTAGGGCCCTTAGCCTCTTGGGTTTCATTTTAATCATTATGAAATTCAGGGATTGCGTTTAAGTGCATCTATTTTAAGGCTGTTATTATATGCTTAATGGAATCAGTGAAGATTGTAGGACCATGTAGAATATTTTCTTCTACATTACAGTTTCCACATGTGAATACAATCTATCTCAGGTCAGCTCTTTTGGAGAATGAAATTACTCAATAATTAGCTCATAGTCAGTTGCATGTGTTTGAATGAACTTGTTGAACTTTTTGAGACTTCTGTTTTGATTGATTGATTTAATTACCCTGCAGGAAAGCACTTGATTGTAACAGAGGTCAATTAATATAGTGCTCTGGATAAATCCACACCTCCTGTGTAAAACCCCACATCTGTTTTACTGATTATAGGGAGAAATTTATGATGTGGATATTAATTATCCTCCCCCCCCGCATGTTCATTTGATGGTTTTGCTGTGCTTTTTGTGTATTCCTGTCTATTAGCAGGTTTCTGAACTCAGCACAGCAGAGGTCTAAATTCATTGAATTTATGCCATCTGAAAGTGAGGTTTAAATTTTGTTCTTTTGTTGAAATTAGGAATGTGACATAGCTGTTACACAGAAGGAGTGTGAGCCTGAATTTGATTTTATTATATGGAGGTAGGACATTTTGTTAGAAGAATCTTGCCCGAGCAGAGATTTGAGTGTGACTGAGTTGTTAACTGCCAACTACCCCCCCCATCCCCCACTTTTAAGCAGGAGAAATATTTTGTTTTTAAATGAGATGACAACCAAGAGAGTTATCAAGACCCAGTGAATTTTAAAAGAGTCCTTTCAATTTACCTGAGTTCTGTTTAACCCTGCTTTCCATGTCATTCTGTGCATTGCTGTCAAAGGACTCCGCTTCCTTTGAAGTCCCAAAGGGTTGCTGTAGGGGAATCATGATGGTAAAATGGAAGTGGTTCTTATTAAAGCCCTTACCGATACACAGTGATGCCTTATTACCTAAGTAAAAGCATATGTGTGAGTGCCTAAAAATGTTGAGTGTAAGAGGAGGATATATGATAATGGACAGTAAGATGGGAGAAGTATTTCTCATGAATTAGAGATGCCCTTTCATAATTCAGCAGTCACAGAATGAAGAAAGGCTCGAAATCACCTGAAAAGCATCTGGAAGCAATGTGTAATTCTTAAGAGGCAGTAGAAGAGCCTGTATCTCTCCAGTACATGATGATAAAACTGTTCACATGGGATTATGGAAAAAGTAGCATTCTGTTCCTTGTAAAACCTCTTGTGATTAAATGCCCGAGATTTGATAATGAATTTAACTGTGATGTCCCAGATGCTTAATAAATGATTAATTGATTAGATTGAAGAAGGCAGATTTGAAGGTACTGAAGGATTTTTTTTTTTTTTTTGAGAAAGAGAGATTGTGCTCCCCAGCCAGGGGTGGGGGGTGCAGGGGGAGGGGCAGAGGGAGAGGGAGTGAGAGAAAATCTTAAACAGGCTTCATGCCCAGTTTGGAGCCTGACGTGGCGCTGATCTCACGACCCTGAAATCATGACCCCAGCCCCAATTAAGAGTTGGATGCTCAAGCACTGAGCCACCCATGCACCCCGAAATTTTGGTATTTTTAAACAACAAAAATTCAACTGAATAAATTTGAAGATCAAATTGGCCTTATTTCAACTGATTTATGAATTGGGCAGGATCCCATCTAGCAACAGAAAGGAGCTTCACAGAGCTATAGAAGAAGAAAGATTTTTAAAGGCAGAAAGGGGGCAGAAAAAGGAAATTATTAGCAAAAAATGCATTGTTTCAAGCAAGGTTGTCTTTCTAAGGGAGATGGAAGGGGTCTATTAGATGGATTATCTCGCTAGTGCTGTTCAGCTAATTCCATGTTGGCTGGTTAAAGATTACATTCCTGGGGGGATGGTGGGTGGTTGAAATCCAGTTAGGTTAGGTATTGAGTCTTGGTTTGCTGACATAGGATTTAGCACAAGTGACTCCATTTTGGACCTGCTGTCTTCTTTTTAGGGATATGAAGAATTTGTTTATTTGCATGTAAAATGTTGCCTTTTATTCTTCATGTCTGTTATTCATTCTTCTTGTGCCTGGTCTCTACCATCACTGTGCCCAGTTTTAAAGGTTTAGGTCACATTGAGGTCACCCTACCTTGACCCCCCCCCCATTTTTTTTCCCTTTCATGAAACATTTGTTACAAGAAAGGGTATTACATTCTAAGCCTTTGAGGCATCTGTAGGTCAAACACACACACACACACACACACACACACACACACACACACACTCCCCCACCCACAATCTCTGACAGTGACTTCTAGGAAGCCATCTTTTAATATATTGGTCTGTTGCAGAAAAATTATTGCATTAATGAGTGGCTCATCCTTGTTACACAGAGATTTTGAAAAGATGTATTTGTTATACTAGACTCTGACTTGAATCACTCACCTTAACCCATCTAAGTTGGGGAAATAGTTTTTCTAATACCTAGAACTATATTGAAACAAATTTCATCTTATTTCTTGCTTTTGCATAAGTAGTTGTGATCATATGTAATTACAGCGTTGTACTCTGCTTTTTTTTATATGATAAATGGCATTTTCCATTTTATTATAAACTCATAAAAGTTTTTGATGGCTGACAAAATCATGTCTAAGTAAATTATGTTATGTCAAATTTACTTAACACTTTCCCAGTTATTGGGCATTTAAATGGTTTCCATGCTTTAAATTTAAGTGTGTATGTATGTGTGTGTGTATATATATATATATATATATTTTCATTTTAATTCCATTATAGCTATCATACAGTGTTATATTAGTTTCAGGTATACAATGTAGTGATTCAACATGTCCATATAACACTGGCTGCTCATCAGGACAAGTGCCCTCCTTAATCCCCATTGGTGTGGTTTGAAGTGGTCGTGGGGGCACCTGGGTGGCTCAGTCGGCTGAGTGTCCGACTCTTGGTTTCCACGCAGGTCGTGATCTTGGGATCTTAGGATCAGGCCCCACGTCGACTCCAAGCTCAGCAGGGGGAATTTGCTTGGGATTCTCCCTCTCCTTGTCCCTTTGCCCCTCCCCTTGCTCTCTCTCTCTAAAATAAATGAATCAATCTTTAAAAAAAATGAAATGGTGGGGTTCATAGCCAACAGCCAAGAAAGAATTCTTTAGACATCTCTGGTGCAAAAGGTAGTTTTATTAAAGCATTGAGAGGACTTTTTGCTTATAATTTCCTTTATGAGAAAGGTAAGTGCAGTCTGAGGAGAACCCACTCGGTACACCACAAATGGTAGTGAAGGAGACGAGAGGCAAACTAGAGACTCTTAGACTGGGTTTTGTAGTTTATTAATGGTTGCAGGACATTTTTTTGTTCCTTTCTATAGATCTTGGAAGTCGTCTTCTGGGAGTTTCCAGCAGTGCCGAGTGTTGGAGAAATCTTTTCTGTCCCTTGGATACAGTGAAGAGAACAAATACAGCTCAGCAGTAGGCTACTGAAGACAGCAATCGTAGGTAATGTCTTATTACTATTGATACGAGTTTAGTAATGGTCAACAACATGCTTTAAAAAAGCCTGTTTGAGCTCACACGTCCACGTCCATATTATGTTGTTCAAAACAGTTTTTTTGAGAGGCTGTCCTCTACCCAAAACATCAGAATTTATTTATTTACTTTTTGCAATGGCGTCTTGATCCTCTGGTGGTATTCTCTGTGGTGGCAAATCTCAACCCTGTCGGGGTGTATTTGGGAAGTTGTCTAAACTCCTTTAGTGCTAGGGTGATGAATCTGGGGGGCTCTCATTTTGATCAACAACCAGAAGGTGCGGTAATATAGTGAAAACCATTTCCTTTCTGTAATTTGTGTGTTTGAAGGCTTACAGACTGTATTGAAAGTTAATTCTAAGAAGAGGTGACTCTAGGTTTCAAACAATGGTAGTGTTGTTAAAATAAGCGATAGGGTTTGTAAGCTTACAGAGAAGCATGTGCTATTTATTTGACTATGTAAATGTTGGTATTCTTTCTTATTAAAATCAATCAATCAATCTGTCAGCATTGTAGAAAGGGCTCCTGTGCTGATGAGGTTAAACAAGATGAGATCTAAACTTCCTTATAAGGTATACCCCTGAGCCAGTGTAATTTGCATCTTACTGGTGGTGTGTTTTGCATTGTTACTCCAAGTGTTATTAGAGTGCTTGTTAAAAATACACATTAAAAATTCAAATTATTAGGTCCCTATCTAGCAAGTCAGAATCAGAATGGGAGTGGGAAGGGTTTGGGAATCTGCATTTTATGAGAGCGTTTGAAACCCCCAGTGCAGTAAGGTCATATTTCTGTCCCATCTTTGTATTTTTGTATGTAAAGGTGTTGCATCGTTATTTCCTTGATTTTTGCATTAAATAAAACAGCACAGGGATATGTTCTCAAGTAGCTTATTATTAGATCAAGTTGAGAATGTAATTGAATTAAAACTGTACTTTAACTTTATGTCTAAATTCAAAATGGATATATTTTTTTCCTTAGATGCAAATGGATAAATCTGTTTTTCACATCTAGATGCCAAACACTAACTTTTATGAAACATCTGCTCTTCAGATTTGCTAGTAAGTTGTACCTCAGGTTTCTTACTCAAACGTGGGTGGTCAAGAGGAGTGGATAAGCATTGGAGGCCCCTGGAGTCTGTGCTACACTCACTCAGCATCCAGCCCAGTGTCCCCCCCCCCCTTTTTAAAGATGTATAGATTTTTTATTTTACAGAGAGAGCGTGTGCACATGTGGAGGGAGCGGGGAGGGGGGCGGGGAGGAGGGGGAGATGGAGAGAGAGAATCTCAAGCACACTCCCCACTGGGCACAGAGCCCGACCCCCCCTGGGGGCTTGTTGTAGGTCTTGATCTCATGACCCCAAGAACGTGACCTGAGCCAAAATCAAGAGTTGGATGCTCAACTGACTGAACCACCCAGGGGCCCCAGCCCAGCATTTTTCAGTAAATACTGTGAGGAAAGTTTTGCTGTGTAATTTATGGTTCAAACAGAAAGAATACTGCGATTTTGTGAAGCTCTTTGAACCCCTCAAATGAAAGGGAGTATTAATGTGAAATGAAATAGTAGCCTTTGATAACAAAGTTATTTTCATTACCATGCACATTCTTTAGTAATGGTTTGTGTAAATTTATTAATTTTTGGGAATACAAGCCTTGCGTATAAAGTGTTATTTTTTAGGTATTTTCAAGTGTGCAGATTATACCTTTGCTTTAATAGATATGTACAACTATAACATTCTGTGCATGTTAATATTGAGAGATAATATACTTTATGTAAACTAAAAATGTGACTATAGATTTTTAAGTAAAGGCTATTAACTTGAGATGCTTCTTAAAATATTTATTAGTATGAAGTATTCTATTAAGTTTATACTTAAAAATGGTGTTAAATTGCACAAGGTAAAATTTACCGTTTTAACCATTTTTAAGTATATAGTTCAGTATTATCAAGTATATTCACAGTGTTGTGCAACCAGTCTCCAGAATGTTTTCATCTTGCAAAACTGAAACTGTACTGAACAACAACTCCCTATTTCCCCCTTCCCTCAGCCCCTGGCAACCATCATTCTACTTTCTGTCTCTGTGGATTTAACTGTTCTAGATCCCTCATGTATGTGGACTCCTGCAGTATCTGTCTTTTTGTTACCGGCTTGTTGCACTTAGAATTACATTTGTCCATGTTGTAGCGTGTGTCAGCATTTTCCTCACTTTTTAAGGCTGAATACTATTCCAACACATTTTCTTTATCTCATTTTGTTGATGGACTTTCGAGTTGCTTCAACTTTTTGGCTGTGGCAAATAATGCTGCCTGTACATCATAATAAATATGGTGTATAAATACGTTTGCGTTCCCGCTTTCCGTTATTTTGGCTGTGTATATCTAGAAGTGGAATTGCTGGGTCAAATGGTACTTCCATGTTTGACTTTTTGAAGCCCTGTCTCTCCTCATCTTCACCAACACTGGGTTTTTGTTGTTGTTGTTTTGTTTTGTTTTGTTTTGTTTTTGATAGCAGCCATCCTGACGGGTATGAATGAGGTGGTATCTTGCGGTTTTGATTTTCATTTCCCTAATTATTAGTGATGTTAAAGATTTTTCATGTGCTTGTTGGCCATATGTGTACCTTTTTAGAAGAAATATTTAGTCAAGTCCTTTGTACATTTTTTCATTGGGTCATATGTCTTTTTGTTGTTAATTTGTAGTTTTTTTTTTAGCATATTCTGATGTTAGCCCTTTATCATATACATGGCTCGCACATATTTTCTCCCTTTTTGTGGGCTGCCCTTTCACTCTGTCCTTTGATGCACCAAAGTTTTAAAATTTGACATAGTTCAATATGTCTATTTTCACTTTTGTTGCCTGTGCTAATCAATGTCATGAATCTTTCCCCCTGTGTTTTCTCCTAAGAGATTTATAGTTTTAGCTGTTATTTTAGGTCTTTGATCCATTTTGAGTTAATTTTTGTAAATGGTGTAAAGTAAGGGTCCAACTTCGTTCCTTTGTGTGTGAGTATCTGGTTTTCCCAACACTCCTTGTTGAAGCCAACTTTATACTTTTTTTATTTTAAAGATTTTATTTATTTTAGAGAGAGAGATAGCAGGTGAGCATGAGTGGGGGGGGGGAGATGCAGAAGCAGACTCCCCACTGAGCAGGGAGCCCAACACGGGGCTTGATCCCAGGACCCTGAGATCATGGCCTGAGCCGAAGGCAGATGCGCCCCAGCGAAGTTTATACTTTTAAAGACAGTTTAGGTAAAGGAAAAGAAAAGCAGAAGATCATAAATGGCTGTGTTGTATCTACATAGGAATTTCCAGAAAGTCCTCTGTTTGTAATTGGGAAGGTATTTCAGAAACAAAAGGGTATTGCATAGATTTGAAGCCCACTTTATCCCAAGACTTAATAAATGTAGGTTGGCATAGAGCCTGTGTTTAAATTTTATGTTTGTTAATTGGTGGGCAGTGACTTCTTATATTTGGGCTTTCATTATGGTAAACTCTGAGTTTTGGTGTTTAGGTATGGGGGTGTGTGGTGTGTCTGTGACCTGTTAGAGTTAACTCTGGCCAATGAAGGGTCCTCTAATGTTTTAGAGAGCTTTAGTTTCAACTAAACACAAACAGAAACAAACTTTTCATGGTAACGACTAACCAGTAATGAATCCTGGGGGAAAACCTTTAGCCAGCTCAAACCATTCACCTGTCTGTGTAGCAGAAGTTATTCGGAACCTATTTTTGCCTCTTGGCTGTAAAAAGCAGTATGTGTGTTGACAGAATGATATTTACACTGGTTTTGAAAAGGTCAAAAACCAGATATTGTACCCTTAGAAGTGAGGTTATTTTTGGGAGGTGAGGAGGGTATTGGGCACCGAGTGGGAAAGATGTAAAATCAAGTATATGTGACTGGGAGGAGAGCCTGGGCAAGGGGAAACAGCTTAGGTGGGTGTAGGCATCACACGGATAACAAAAGGATCAAACCCTGAGGTGTATTACTTTCTTCGGAGGAAACGATTGCAGATACTAAAGGTAGCACAGCAAGTACCACAAATGGAAAATGGGTTTGAAAGGAGTTGGAGACGATGTGATAGAAATTGTGTCTGATGGGCCTGAGGAGATGCTGTCAGTGGAATTCATCTGGTACGGATTTTGGATGTGTTCTCAGAACAGCGAGACAAATAGCAGGCAGATCGAGGCAATTACAGATATCCTGAGCTGTTGAGAGAATTACGTATTTGAATATAGTATTTCAGGGTTAAGGCTTGTCTGCATGAGAAAAGAGTAGCAGTTAGAGCAGCGCTAGAATGCTGTCTTTCTGAGGTAATACCGGATGTCTGAGTCATGCAGGATTGGGGCGGTGAGTGAAGAATGTTTCTCTGTGGCTCCCATGGCTTTGTGTGGGACCAGTGGGAAACCATTTTCAAAAGTGGTTTTGAATAAAAAAAAAATCTTCAGGATTGGTTTGGGGCTAGATTTCCTGAGTAACTAAAACAGAAAGATACCTAAGATGACTTCTGACAGATAATCAGACCAGCTATCTGATGTTATCATTCTGAAATGTCTTCATTCTGCATGTACCTTTTCATAATTTATAGATTTTAAAATCATGATCTATCTTTACTTTCTTTTGTGGATTTGGTCTTTTTATTTATTCAACTATTTTTGTTTCTTCACATGTTCCATGACCCTTGTAATTTCATTCTAGCTTAGTTTGGATCTTCTCTGTATGTGTCTTGCAATTTACCAGAATGGCTTAGAATAAATGTATGTAATTTATGTTTGGTCATGTTTTCTATTTCATTTCAACATCATTCCTGAAACACATTGGTTTTTCTCGGTCTTTAAGGGTTCAGGGCTGCATTGAATTGATGTACACGGAGAAAAGTCTCTAATGACTCTGTTGCAGACCGGAGGTTGTCAAAGCGTGGTCCCCAGGTGAGCAGCAGCTGCCTCACCTGGACACTTGTTAGACATGTAAATTCTTGGGTTGAATCAGAAACTCTGAAGGTAAATATCTGAGAACTCAGATATTTATATTTAACAAAACCTCCTGATGATTCTGATGCATATTAAAGTTTGAGAATTGCTCTAGACGCTCTCATTAGCTATGTGCTGTTGTCCAAGCCATTCACAGTCTTAAGCCCTTGGTCCCCTGATCGGGTAAATCAAGGGTTCTCAAATATTAGTGTGCACATGAATTACCTGGTGAGCTTATTTTAAAAATTTCAGAAAGCAGTAAAATTTTTCTAACCTCATACCCTGAGGTGCTGATTCAGTAGGTCTTGGATGACCCCATGATCTGCTTTTTAGCAAGTTCTCGTATCTGCGATCTGAACCAGTGGATGTCTATGAGTTTCCTTCACTTCCTAAAGTGATATGATTTAAAATGGCTTTTTTGGGGGGGTGTTCAGTAATTGAAAGCTTGGGGGCCAGAACTTTTTTTTTTTAAGATTTTATATATTTATTTGAGAGAGCGAGTGAGCACGGTAGCATGAACGGGGGAAGGGGCAGAGGGAAAGGGAGAAGCAGATTCCTTGCTGATCAGGGAGCCTGATGACATGAGACTCAATCCCAGGACGCTGAGATTATGACCTGAGCCAAAGGCAGATGCTTAACCCACTGAGCCACCCTGGCGCCCTCGCCAGAACTTTACTTGTGAAATGCAGTTTGGATTATTTTTCATTGAAAAATACGTTCTGACTTCTTTCCTTGAAAAATCTTACTCTTTCTTGCCTACTTAGATTACGCTATGAGATTTTTCGAGGCTTATCCTCATTGGTAAGGCAGTTTGCTCACTGAAAGAGCTTTCTCACTCCTGTAAACATGGAGATTTTATTATGTGGTTCTTCTAGGTAATTTATAAAAATAATAAATAAACTTTAAACACTGGCCATCAGGGATTACTGCATTTTATTGAGATCTTTTTGTCCCTACCCCTTATTTCTAATCTCTGAGTTTATTCCCTGTGTGTGATACATTCCCGTCATCTGACTTTTGAAGGAGTTCAGATCAAGCCTCCCTAAAATGTGCCACTTTGGCATGTGGATTACTTTGAGTTGAATTCAGTCAAGGCCCAAAAGACTCCCCCTTGGCTGCCTAAGAGAATTTATACAGAGGGCTTGGTCTAGGAAGAGAACTATCACGGGAGATAACTACAAGAGTATGGTCTAGGTGTGGTAAGCTGGGGGGGAGGCCTGGAGATCAAGTTCCTTTCTGTGTCCTACTGTCTCTGCATGGCATGGAAAACATTTGTTTACCAAACATGAGCTCTTCCCATCTTTCTATAAATTGTCTTTCTCCCCTTCAGAGTCTAAGACTTCCAGCCCCTTCTCCTTAGCTCAGGATGGTATATAAGCCTCAATTGGCCAACTGACTGTAGGTCACATATTTTATGGGGCTTCTGAATGTATGTAATGAAATTTGTTTTTCTCCTGTTAATCGGTCTTGCATCAATTTAATTATTAGACCAGCCAAAAGGACCTAGAAGGGTAGAGGAAAAATTTCTGTTTCCCTCCAGTGCCATTCATATTTTTGTTTCTTCCATTTTTACGGTACAACCTTGTTAGAATTATTTTTTGTGAGTCTTCCTCTTGTCTCAGTGGCTGGTCCTTCTCAGTCTTTTTTCCTTTGTTCTTTGAGTATCGGTGTTCCCTAGGGACTGTGAATTCTTTCCTTTCCTCCACATCTCACTCATATGCTCTCTCCTCAGGGCCCACTTCTGCGTGCCCACCAGGCCTTGCTCAAATGTCCCCTTTATACCACCCTTTCCAGAGTAGAACCTGGCTCTCAGAACTCCCCTCTTGGCTTTAGTCCCGTACAGTCAGCTGCCTGCTCGACATCCCACGGGCAGATCAGGTTAAAATATCCAAAATGGAGCTCCTCTTTCTACGCCCTTGAAATCTGTGCCTCCTCTCATGGTCCCTGTCTTGGTGAATGGCATCACCATCAGCCTTAATGTAGCTAACAGTTATCTAGCATTTCCTACATGCCAGGCATTGTTCTAAGGACTTTCTGTAACTCTCACAAAATCCTTTGAGGTAGATTCTATTGTTATTCCCATTAAGGAATGTGGGAACCCAAGCACGGGGGCTTAAGTAGCTTCCCCAAGGTCACAGAACTGTTAATTGGTGGAGATGGAATCCCAGAGCATGTGGTCTTCATCCTTGTGCTCTGCTGCCTTCCTCTCAGTAGCCCAGCCATCTAGGATGACCCTTTGCTTCCCCCTCTTTCCCCCTGCGTGTCTGCTCAGTCCTCTGGAGCCCGCTTACAAAATCTCTCTCAGAAGCACACATCCACTTCTCTGTTTTCTGTTGTAAGTATTCTGGTCCTGGCCTCCATCATCTCTCACCCCTGCTCTCATATATTATAACCCGTGTCCTCTTTCCATCCTTTTCTTTATATTATTGCCCGAGTATTATTCTTCCTTGTAGTCATCTGGTTATGACACTCTCTGCACTCACCAGCCTAACCCCTCCATGGTCAGTCAGCTAGTGTTGGGTGAATCGTCTTCTACTCCACTTCACTGTTGAGTAAGCCCCACCAGTCCTGAGGAAAGGATGTTCCAGACATTTGATGAATCTCACTGTAGGGCAGAAAGCTGGAAAGGTGCGGGTAGTATCTGGGTGGTATCTGACATATTGAAAGTTAGAGAATAAAAGACAAATGATATCTCTGTTTTTGCCTCTCTCGGTCCTTAATTTCTCTTTATAGCAATACACGAACAATAAAAAACTCAGAGGCTCGTCTGGCACAGAAAGGGTTGGCGTCGGTAATTTGGGCAGTTCCTAGGCAGAGGGCTCTCTCCGTTCCCACTCCAGTTCTGTGCTCTAGCATAGTAGACTGTTTGCACTCCCTACAGTATGTCATGTTCCCTCTTCTTCTTCTGGGCCTTTGCACATGCCCTTCCCTTCACCTGGAATACTCTTCCCTCACTGCCTCATTTGCCTGGTTAACACTACCATTTCCATTTTCAGGTCTCAACTTAAATTTCAGATCACCCGGAAAGCCACCTCTGATGCCATTATCTTTCAATAATTTGGGTTAAATGCTTTTTATTATCTGCTCCCATAGCATACCATTCTTTCCCTACCATGTGCCTCATCAAACTGTGCTTTAATTGTCTGTTCAGTTGCTTCTTTTAGATGGTAAGATATATTATTTATTTCTGTGTTTCCACTGCCCAGTATAGTTCTTCAGTAGATATTGATTATATGAAAGAGTAAACAAGTATTTAAATGAGCTAATTGATTTCTGCCAATTCCATCTGCATCTTACCTTTTAAAAATAACTCTAGAAGTTGATATATCAGTTAGGGTTGGGTTCACCCATAAGTAAGTACCAGAATCAATGCCTCAGACAAATTAGGGAATTATTTTTCTTCCACATAAAATAAGTCTAGCCCTAGGCTATCCAGGCTCAGTAGAGTGGTTTCTTGATTATGAGGGACCCAGGTCTGTCTGTCTTTCTGTTTCACTCTCTTGGGTGTGATCCTTGCCTCTATGTTCCAATCTGGTATCAGAAGTCTAGCCATCTCTAGGTCCTCATTCTAGGAAAGAAGAGAAAGGTCAAAATGCAAGAGGGAGCTTGCAGCAGTCTGCCTTTTGTTCCCACCCCTTGGTGAGGGGCTTTCCTGAAAGGCCTTCCATGGATTTACCCTTATACTCATTGGTCAGATGGTATCACGGTATCACCTCTGGCTGCAAGGGAAGCTAGGAGATGCAGTTTTTGCCTTAGATGTTGGCTGCTTACTATAAAATTGGGATTCTGTTAATAGGAAAGGTGGGAAGGGGTGCCTTGTGGCTCAGTGAGTTAAGCATTGGACTCTTGATTTCAGCTCAGGTCATATCTCAGGGTTGTGAGACTGAGCCCTGCGTGGGGCTCCTCACTCAGTGCAGTGCCTGCTTGTCCCTCTCCCTCCTCCTCTATCCATTCCCCTCTGCCCCTCTCCTGCGTGTGTGCACTCTGTCTCTCTCTCTCAAATAAATAAATAAGATCTTTAAAAAAATAAGGAAGGAGAGAATCAGCAGTCTTTTGGAATATTTTGTGAGGCTTAATTACAGGTATGTAAAACAAATCTAAACTAATATATTTTTTTTCGTGGGTATTTGTACTTATTGATTTGAGAGTATATACCTTCTTAAAGTCTCATTGAGATATGTCCCAATCTTCTGAACATGGGAGAAGAACATTTAAGCAAAAGATTTGGCAAGAGATATTAAGAAGTAAGGAATTTCTATCTTTAATCTCCTTCTCTTTACTTTTCTATAAATCTAAAATCTAAATTATATAAATTGGATAATTTTGATAATTTAATGATGTGAGAAAATTCTTAGGATATAATTTTAAAGGGAAAGAGCAGAAATCAAGATTAGATCCCAAGTCTTTAAATTCTTTTAAAAAATTCCAATTTTAACAGTTGTCATTTATTGCACTATAAGGATGTGCCATATATATTTAATCCTTCTCTATTATTAAACACAACTTGTTCTAATTTTTCACTATTAGAAATATTCTTTGATGAGAGACTTAGGACATTTGTAATAATTCTGTTTAGATTCCTGGTAGATTTATAGAAGAATGAACAGAAGAGATTAAAGATGTGGATCCTTTATTTGTTGATATGTGTTGCCAGTTCTTTTGCCAAATGTGTACATATACACTTACGCTTCTGATTTTGTAGAATTTATGGAATTATTAGAAAGTATAGGATAAAGACTAGGAAGATATTAAAACCTTTTTTTTTTTAAAGATTTTATTTATTTCTTTGAGAGAGAGAGAGAGAGATAGCAAGAGGGAGAGCATGAGTGGCAGGGAGAGGCAGAAGCAGGCTCCCCACTGAGCTGGGAGCCTGACGTGGGGCTCCATCCCAAGACCCTGAGATCCTGACCTGAGTCAAAAGCAGACACTTAACCAACTGAGCTATTCAGGTGTCCAGGTATTAAAGCTTTAAAAGTAGTTTATCTCTTGTGCTTCGAGTGATTTTTATTATCTTCATTTTCTATACTTTCTTTGCAGTGACTATATATTGCTTTTATGACTTAAAAAGGAATTCAGTTGAATATAAAGAACATGCCTTCTATTTTGATGATCAGCTGCTGCTTTACTATTTGGGGTCTCAGCATCAAAGGTGAAGTTATATTTTGATGTTTTAATCAAAGAAGAGTAAACAGTGGCAGAAGTATCTTATAGACTTTGTAATTTTACATGTTAGCCATACTTTCCTAAATTTGTTTAGAGATCCTTTCTCTACTCTTCCTAATAATTTAGACCTCACATAATACAAGTGAGTAAATGGAAATAACAGGAGTTGCTGGGTCTTTTTATTTTCCCCAGTGGCTTTTGTTGTAGCTGTTAGAAACAAAAACACCCCAAAACTTAAATTCTCACATTCAGTAGCAGGATTAGAGTATAACCCGTGTGTAGTCCTAGGGTCCTTTTGAACTTGTCATCATTTCCAGGGCAATTCTATTAATATATGAGTATATATTTGTTTCTAGAGGCAAAAAATGAAGATTATGGAGCATATGGGTTCATGTAAGTGATCCTTAAGTAAGACAAGGTGTCCCAGTGACCTCTGTAGCCAGGAACAGATTAATTTAAAGGTGCCTTCCAGAATGTTAGAGGAGAGGGTGTATGAAAAACATGTTAAATATAAACCAAAGTAGTGTCAGTTAAAAAGCAACAAAAACGAACTTCTAAATCAACACTATATAGTTGGGGATTTGGGGACCTAGGGATGGGAACGTGAAGGTTAGATTATGTTTGGCCAGGAAAGGGCAGACTTGTGGGAATGTTTTTTGGGTAGTTTTCTACAGGCTGTTGAGAATGAGCATACTTTTCTAATATAAAAACATTCTGTGGACTGCTGCAAGATTTTGCCCCAATTCTGTTTTCCATCAATTGAGAATATGATATTGATAGAGTGTTATGAAGACTCTATAAGTATTATACTATCTGTATACTGTCTATATGTTTTTGAAAAGATGGTAGTTTGGCAAGTAGAGTTTGGCAAGCCATGGCCCATGGACCAAATCTGGCCTGCTGCGTGGTTTTTTTATTTTTTGTTTTTGTTTTTAAATAATCTACCTGCTGAGAATAGTTTATGGATTTTTAAATGGTTGGAAAAAAAAAAAAAAGACAGGGGGCTCCTGGGTGGCTCAGTTGGTTAAGCATCTGACTCTTGATTTCAGCTCAGGTCATAATCTCAGGGTTGTGAGATCCAGCCTCACGTGGGTCTCCATGCTGGGCATGGATCCTGCTTAAGATTCTCTCTCTGACTCTCCCTCTGCTCCCCCCAACTCATGCACACTCTTTCTCTCTAAAAAACCGAAACCAAAACCAGGAATAAGTATAGAGAGCATACAGTCGAACCATGAACAACATATGGAGTTAGGGGGACAGACCTCCCTGCTTAGTAGAAAATCTGTGGGTAACTTTTGACTCTCTAAAACCTTTACTACTAATAGTTGACCAGAAGCCTTACTGATCACATAAACAGATGATTAGCACACATTTTGTATGTTCTATATATTATATACTGTGTTCTTAAAGTTAGACAAAAGAGAATGTTATTAAGAAAATCAAGGAAAATACAGTTATAGTGCCATATTTATTGGGGAAAAAAGCACATATAAGTTGACCCATGTAGTTCAAATCTGTGTTGTTCAAGGATCAACTGTGTATGTATCCTGCAAAGCCTAAAGATTTATTTATTTATATTTACTGTAAATTTTCAACCCTTGGTCTAAAGTAGTAGTTTTCAACCAGAGGCAGTTTTGCCACCAGGGAACATTTGGCAATGTCTCAAGACATTTTTGGTGGCCACAACCGTGGGGGGGGGGTGCAGATGCTATTGGCAGTTAGTGGGTAGAGGCCAGAGATATTGCTAAACATCCTACAATGCATGGAATGGCCCCTCAAGACGAAGAATTGACTGATCCAAAATGTGGACAAAGACACTGTCCTTGCCCAAACTTTAGTTAAGCTCCTCTGAGCCTTCTTGTTGACTGGGTCTCACCCTTGGCTCCCATCCTGTTTTTGGCCTGCCTAACTCACTTTTGGCAAGAATTCTGCTGAGCCAGTTTAGTGAAAATTCCCTTGTTCTTCATATCTGATCAGCCTGGCTTGCATTCAGCAAGAATCCTGTTAGATCAGTTTAGTAAGAATCCTCCATCCTTGCTGACTTGTCTTAGTCATTTTCCGTCTGCCGACTCCCTCACTCTGCTTGTTGGTTGACAGAAATTGCCGGTAGTCTTTTCTGTATTTGGAGTTGACCCTGATTTCTCTCCTCTCTTTCTATAGTCTTGACACCTATTGTAATAGTCCTGAGTAAAATCTTCCTTACTGGTTTGACAAGTGTCAGAATATTTTCACTTTAGCAATGTCAGTAGTTTTGAGGTTTAGAAATCCTGGGCTATAGTAATGTTTGGTACATGCATGAATTCAGGGACCACCTCTGTGGAATGAATGCAGCAAGCTCCATTTCCCTTGGGGTTCCCGTTTTCTAGGGAGGAAGGACCAGCCAACACAAACACACACTTAGGGAATAGTCGTTTCAGGACTTGGAGGAGTCCGGGTGTAAAGATATATTACCACAACTACATTTCCAGGGTAGAGGAGGTTCCGTGTGGATAGGCGTGGCCATGATGTTTGGCCTTGGCTCTAGTCCCTGGGTATCCTTAAGAATGAAATAAGGTTGACTCTGTCTAGGGGTATTTCATTATTTACCTCTCTTTGTCTCCAGTATTTTTCTACACATTGGCATCTTCCTTAAAAGAGAGAACCTTGGAATCTTCAACTCAAAGTAAAATGCTAAAAGGCCAATGTAGGAACTTGTTAAAACACGTTTAGATGGTTATTAAGCAATAAATAGAAGTGATTACTGTATCTTTCCTGGCTCTCATTTAGAAGTGTGGATGAAGAGAACAAGTGTGCGCAGAAGGTCTGGAGATGCCTCTCTGTATTTTGGGGTAGAAGTTGAGAAGCTTAGAAATCTTCATTGGTGAGTGAGAGGCAAGAGAAAGTGAAAGACAAAAGCTGTAACTTGACAAGATCTTAACTATGTGTGTCCCAGGCTCCCTTTTCTTTGGCCTGCTTGTTCCCGAAGACTTGTAGCCCTGGGACCTGTTCAATCCATGTGGCGTTGCTGCCTTCTCTGGGCTGAAACCGTGGATCCTGTGGTTTACCTACTGGTCTGAGCTTCTCTCTTTCCCACATGAAGCCAATCCTGCCCAGTACAAGTCCAGCCTGCTCAACTGAACCCTTCTAGCGGATGGTTCAGATTATCTGTATCTCTCATTTTCTTTTCTTCTTCTTTTTTTTTTAAATTTTTTTTATTATATTATGTTAGTCACCATACAGTACATCCCTGGTTTCTGATGCAAAGTTCGATGATTCATTAGTTGCGTATAACACCTAGTGCACCATGCAATACGTGCCCTCCTTACTACCCATCACCAGTCTATCCCATTTCCCCACCCCCCTCCCCTCTGAAGCCCTCAGTTTGTTTCCCAGAGTCCATAGTCTCTCATGCTTCTCATTTTCTTTAACAACCTCATTTTCCTTGACCACGTTATTGCTGACTGGGTTCTGATATATGACTTCATAAAATAAACATAGTTATAAAATGGCCACAAAGCCCTGATGCACGCTGATTAGAACCTCTCTCTGCATTTCCCCCCATTCTCCACCCGGATTCTCATCCCCCCTCCCATTTTCTTCTGGAAACCTTTCATTCTGATGATTGGAAGTCACAGAGCAGACCCTGCTCCTGTTTATAGGTCTTCTGCGGTTGTCTGGGAGAATCTTCCCTTAGAGACGTTGCGGATACTATTAGGACATTATTAGAGACTGTTTTAATGACTTGGGATTGCCCACACAGAAGATGTCCAGAAGGACATGGGGAAACTGTAACGTTTGTGCAGAGAGAGGAGGGGAGCACGTAGAGATCGCTCATTTGCAGCCTAGCGGACTTTGCGGCCCCTTTTTGTTTTCTGGGCCCCAAGAGGACCATTTTAATGTACTAGCAACTCAGTAAAAGAAGGCAACGATCAGGGAAGTAATGAGGCGGAACCTCCTAATTTACTATTTGTTATTCAAAAAATCCTTTTTTCCCCCCCGGACTAGATCAAGATCAGCTATTCTCTTCAAATAAAATCCGTCCATTAAAAAAATTTAATCTGCTAATCTCTCCTGAGAAATACTGTGTAATCTAAACCGAAGCATACGGATTTTGGAGCCTGCCTGCCTGGGTTCGAATCCTGCCTCTGGTCCTTGTCACCTGGGGCAAGCTACTTCACCTCTCTCTGCCTCAGTTTCCTCAGCTGTAAGACAGGGAAAATAATAGTATGCCTACCCCTCAGCTTGTTGTAAGGACCATTCAGACATATCTTGTTTAACTGTGCTTCGTTTTATTGCTCTTCACAGATAACTGTGTTATTTACAAATTGAAGGTTTGCGGCAACCCTGCCATCAAGCTAGTCTGTCCGCACCAACTTTTCCAGTGGCATCTGCTTACTTCACGTCTCTGTGCCCCATTTTGGTAATTCTCATGTCAAGCTTCTTCATTATTATATTTGTTATGATGATCTGGGATCAGCAATTATGACTCACTGGAAGCTCAGATGATGGTTAGCATTTTTTATCAAGGAAGTATTTTTAAATTAAGATGGGTACATTGATTCTTTTGGACGTAATGCTGTTGCACACTTAACAGACTACAGTATAGCGTAAACATAACTTTTATATGCACCGGGAAACCAAAAAGTTCATTTGACTCGCTTTATTGTGACATTAACTTTAATGCAGTGGTTTGGAACCGGACCCACGATATTTCGGAGGAATGCCTTTATTAGTTTATGTGTAAGGCACTTAAAACAGTGCAGACCACATTGGAAGTGCTATTGAAACCTTCGCTATTATTAGTAGTGTTTATTGTAGTCTTGGAGTTATGACCTAATCTAGTCAGATATATTTTTAGGGAATTCAGAGGCATGTGTTCAGACATTTCCAGAAAGAAAAGTCTAAGCGTTCTTCTTTGAAATACCTTAAATCAGAGAAACTTAAACAGTTGGCAGTGTTAAAGTGTATATTTTTCAAGTAAGGAACTCCCCATAGACATAGTAGTATATAGCTTTTATGTTTGAGGTATCTTTAGCTGGCCAAAGTTGCCGAGGTACTGAAAAGTCCTCCTGCTGCCCCCTGGGTATCTGGGACGGATGTTGGTTAAAATGGCACTTGGCTAAGTAAGTATCACTGTGCAAATATTGATTTTCTGAAGAGCATAGGAATGAAGATGCATAGGGAGTTTAGTTTCGGAGGGGATAGCAGAATATGTGGAATTTAAATTTGGGTTATAGTAGCAATAATATAGGCAGTAGAAACATCCAGATTTAGGGCATTGACAGAATATATTGGCCATTTATGGAAGGGGCAATTTTTCCTTCATTTTGTTCAGGAGATGTGAGTTCAGAAGATTATAGACATTTTTTATAAGTATAGTTATTTTGTTTAGATGCACAGAAACATTCACACATGAGATTTGCTTTCCTAAAACACCAAAGGAAATTCCTGAGCTTTATCTTTGCATTTTTTGGCACTAGCTTCAATTTTTTAAATATATGTTTACAACCAAGTACACACTGTGTTAATATGTGTTGTACACATATATAAAAGGATGTAATTATGGTAGAAAACAAATTTAGGGAAGAGTTATAGATTTTTTTTCCCAAAGGAAAACATATCTCCTTCTCTGAAAATGGTTTTCTTTAGGCATCCCAGGAAATCTGAGCAGCATTCTGCCAGTTGTTTTTTTTTTTTTTTTTTGGAGGATGAAACAGATGCTCCATTGATCCCCGATATGGTTATTTATGTGGCTGGTTTTCTACACGAAGGGAAAAAAGTTTGATTAATTACCATTAACTGTGACATATCCCATGGGTAATGAATTTCTTTTGTGTGTGTCTGTTTTCTCCCTGTTTCGAATACGTTGGTGGCTATGTAATAGGTTCCGGTAAAGCAGGCTGCCAGCACACTTAGTGGAAAATAAATGCAGCTCTTCAGAGGCGTAGGATGGCAGTGTTGTCAAGTACTTAGCTGGTGCTGGGACATGTGGTGCCTGCCACTGTCTGTAGGACCCAAATCCTTAAGTCATTTTCCTGGGCGTTTGTTGAGGGTGTGCAGGGGCCTGTGCATGCTTGAGGTGCCTCCGGAGGCTTGGAGCTGCAGTCTGTTGCCCTGAACACCAGCGTGAATTTGAAGCCGGGCCAAGATCGGACCTATGGCTCTGATCCTGGGAACTCCTCTTGTTGACTCTTGGCGCTCGGGTTGTCGTTTTGGCCGTTCTTTAAATGAGTGCTTTCTGGTTTGAAGTAACAGTATCATTTGACGTGGTTTTGCACATTTTTTTCGCCATTCGATTTAATACCATACCGGCGATAGGCAGGTGTCAATGATGATAAAGTAAGATTCAGTGATCTCCCAGTGACATTAAATGGCATGTGACAGACTGAATCTCAGACCCAGGCCTTTTGAGCCCGGGCCTGTTGCTCATCCTTCTGTCCCACATGCTATTTTATAGATTGTTGAATTGGACTTGCTAATATTTTCTTGAACATTTTTGTATCTATGTCGGTTAGAGATGTTGGTCTGCAGTTTTCCTTTCTTGTGTTGTCTTTGTCTGGTTTTTACTACTACGGTAATGCTGGCTTCATAGAATGGGTTAAGGAAGAATTCTCTACTTTTATCTTCTCTATAAGAGATTATAGAGAATTGATATACCTTCTCCCTTAAATGTTTGGTGAACCTGGTGAACCCGTCTGGGCCTGGTGTATCTGTTTTGGAAGATTATTGATTCAATTTCTTTAATGGATAGAGACCTATTCAGACGATCTATTTCTCTTTGTATGAGTTTGGTTAGATTGTGTCTTTCAAGATCTTGGTCCATTTCATCTAGGTTATCAAATCTGTGGGCCTAGTTCACAGTATTCCTTTATTATTATTAATGTTCATGGGATCAGCAGTGATGGTCCCTCTTTCATTTCTAATATTAATAATCTGTGTCCTCTTTCTTTTTTTCTTAATCTGGCTAAGAGTTCCACTGTTTTTGAGATGTTAGTAAGGAACCAGCTTTTGATTTCATTAATTTTCTCTGTTGATTTTCTGTTTTCAATTTCATAGATTTGTGCTCTAATTTTTATTATTTTTTCCTTCTGCCTACTTGGATGTAATTTGCTTTTCTTGGGGTATCTGGGTGATAATAATTTACTTTTCTTGGGGTACCTGGGAAGCTCGGTCAATTAAGGATCTGACTTCTGCTTGGGTCATGACCTCAGGATCCTGGGATGGAGCCCAACATGGCATCCTGCTCAGCGGGGAGCCTGCTTCTCCCTCTCCCTCTGCTCCTCCCCTTTGCTCATGCTGTCTCTCGCTCCCTCAAATAAATAACAAATCTTTAAAAAAATTTAATTTGCTTTTCTTTTTCTGTTTTTTTTTTAAGGTAGAGGTGTATATTACTGGTTTTAGATCTTTCTTTTTTTCCCTAATATACGCATTTGATGCTATAAATTTTTCTCGAAGTACTGCTTTTGTTGCATCTCACAGATTTTGATAAGTTGGATTTTATTTTTATTTACTTTAAAGTATTTTAAAAATTTCTCTTGATATTTCTTCTTTGACTCATGTGTTATTTATTTATTTATTTATTTATTTATTTATTTTATTAATAATGATTTTTTATTATATTATGTTAGTCACCATACAGTACATCCCCGGTTTTCGATGTAAGGCTCGATGATTCATTAGTTGTGTATAACACCCAGTGCACCATGCAATACGTGCCCTCCTTACTACCCATCACCGGTCTATCCCATTCCCCCACCCCCCTCCCCTCTGTAGCCCTCAGTTTGTTTCTCATAGTCCATAGTCTCTCATGTTTCATTCCCCCTTCTGATTACCCCTTTCTTTATCCCTTTCACTTCCCTACTGATCATTCTAGTTCTTATGTTCCATAGATGAGAGGAAATCATATGATAGTTGTCTTTCTCTGCTTGACTTATTTCACTAAGCATTATCTCCTCAATTCTTGCCGTCCATGTTGTAGCAAATGTATGAGAACTCATTCTTTCTGATTGCTGAGTAATATTCCATTTGTATATATGGACCACAGCTTCAATCCAGTCATCTGTTGCAGGGCATCTCGAGCCTTCCACGATTTAGCTATTGTGGACATTGCTGCTATGAACATTGGGGTGCATATGGCCCTTCTCTTCACTAACGTCTGTCATCTTTGGGGTAAACACCCAGTAGTGCAATGGCTGGATCATAGAGGTAGCTCAATTTTTAACTTTTAAGGGACCTCCACACGTTTCAGAGTGGCTGTACCAACTTGCATTCCCACCAACAATGTAGGAGAGGATCCCTTTATCCACATCCTCTCAACAATTGTTGTTTCTTGCCTTGTCTATTTTTGCCATTCTACTGGCGTAGGTGGTATCTCAGTGTGGTTTTGATTTGAATTTCCTTGATGGCTAATGATTTTGAACATTTTTTCATGTGTCTGTTAGCCATTTGTATTCTTCATTGGAAAGAGTGTCTGTTCATATCTTCTACCCATTTTTTGATTTGTTTATTTGTTTCTCGTGTATTGAGTTTGAGAAGTTCTTTGTAGATCTTGGATACGAGTCCTTTATCTGTAGTGTCATTTGCAAATATATTCTCCCATTCCGTGGAGCTGCCTCTTAGTTTTTCTGACTGTTTCCTTGGATGTGCAGAAACTTTTAATCTTGATGAAGTCCCATAAATTCATTTTATCTTTTGTTTTCTCTTTGCCTTTTGGGGATGTGTCATGAAAAGGTTGCTTTGGCTGATGTGCGTAGGGTTGCTGCCTATGTTCTCCTCTACGAATTTATGTTAGTTCCATTCTCACATGAAGTCTTTCCATCCATTTGGAGTTTATTTTTGTGTATGGTGTGAGATAGTGGTCAATTTCATTCTTTTGCATGTAGCTGTCGAATTTTCCCAGCACCATTTATGAAGGGACATCGTCCTTTTTCCACGGATGTTTTTCCTGCTTTATCAAGTGGTTGCCCAAAGAGCTGAGGGTCCATTTCTGGGCTCTCCTATTCTGGCCTCCATTATTGGTCTATGTGTCTGTTTTTGTGCCAGTACCATGCTGTCTTTGCGATCTAGCTTTGTAGTACAGCTCGAAATCCGGCATTGTGATGCCCCACAGCTTTGTTTTTCCTTTTCAACAGTTCCTTGGAGATTCAGAGTCTTTCTGGTTCCATACAAATTTAAGGACTATTTCGTTCAGTTCTTTGAAGAAAAAATTCTCGGTATTTTGATGTTCGGGATAGCATTGAAAGTGTAGATTGCTCTGGGTAGCATGGACATTTTAACTATGTTAATTCTTCCGATCCATGACATCAGAATATCTTTCATCTTT
>NW_024423453.1:40155137-40160782 GCF_017311325.1 Ursus maritimus
CCGCCAGCCGCCCGGCGCGCGCTCCGGGAGCTCCGGGTCTCAGTCTGGATCCCATGAGCACACCGGGGTATTCCGGGAGATGCCTGGTGGCGCGAGCTCTCGGCTCACCGGTCTCAGTCCGCTCTCTTGGGGGTGCCGTCTGTGAGTCCGCCCGCTCCCCCGTGCAGGTGGCCCGCCAGCCGCCAGCCGCCCCGCGCGCGCTCCGGGAGCTCCCGGTTTCAGTCTGGATCCCCTGAGCACACCGGGATTCCGGTGTTCCGGGAGATGCCTGGTGGCGCGCGTTCACGGCTCACCGGTCTCAGTCCGCTCTCTTGCGGGTGCCCTCTGTGTGTCCGCCCGCTCCCCCGTGCAGGTGGCTGCCGCTTCCCGGCACCCAAACGCGGCGGCTCCCTCCCCCTTCCGTTTATCTTCCGATATCTGTGCGCGTTTACAGCTCCCCTCTTCGTACCTCAATACTCAGCGCTGGAGGTGTTCATTTGTAGAGATCCAGATGCGTCATCCTGCGTCTCAGGCTGGTTCCGTGGTTATTTAGGCTGGTCTGGTACCTATCCAGCTCGACTCAGGGGACCGGCTGAAAAAGGGGTCCCCTACTCCTCCGCCATCTTAACTCTGACTGACTCATGTGTTATTTAGAAGTGTTGGTTAATCTCATCACGTTCATGTTGTTCTTCAGCACTGTTGTGTATCTCCTAAGATACAGCTAGAGAAGATTGTGCCTGTTAAGTAAAAACTTGTACACACTGAGCTCCTAATGGTGAAGGAGGAGGTGGAAAGGGAGAAAGGAAGGAAGTAATGACCATTGAGTTACTCTTTCATTGTCTGGTTTACTTTGCTTATTTTCAAAATGGATTTGAAACTGACAATGAAACACAATACATACAATTGATCCATTAAAGGATAAAAGTATATGATAAAATGGAGAAATCAGTTAGTTATACCAGAGACTAGTCTTTTCAAGTATTAGTAATTTCCCCTAGTCTAAAGAAGGAACTGGACAGTAGGTAACTTTAGATTAAGGTTTCTGATAAGTGCTGTAATTTCAAATCATTGACTGAAAAATGAGATGATATCTTGTAAGAAAAGTTAAAGAATTTATCTTAAATAGTATTACCCAAATGGTGGGTCTACACAGAAGGGGAATGCAGTTTTATCTATAGATATGCTTCTTCCCTCCCTCTCCTCCCTTCCTTCCTCCCCTCCCTTCCTCCCTCCCTTCCTTCCTTCCTTCCTTCCTTCCTTCCTTCCTTCCTTCCTTCCTTCCTTCCGTGCCCTCCTTACTACCCATCCCCAGCTTATCCCATTCCCCCACCCTCCTCCCCTCTGAAGTCCTCAGTTTGTTTCTCATAGTCCATAGTCTCTCATGTTTCATTCCCCCTTCTGATTACCCCCCCTTTCTTTATCCCTTTCTTCCCCTACTGATCATCCTAGTTCTTATGTTCCATAGATGAGAGAAATCATATGATAGTTGTCTTTCTCTGCTTGACTTATTTCACTTAGCATTATCTCCTCCAGTGCTGTCCATGTTGTAGCAAATGTTGAGAACTCGTTCTTTCTGATAGCTGAGTAATATTCCATTGTATATATGGACCACAACTTCTTAATCCAGTCATCTGTTGAAGGGCATCTCGGCTCCTTCCACGATTTAGCTATTGTGGACATTGCTGCTATGAACATTGGGGTGCATATGGCCCTTCTCTTCACTACGTCTGTATCTTTGGGGTAAACACCCAGTAGTGCAATGGCTGGATCATAGGGTAGCTCAATTTTTAACTTTTTAAGGGACCTCCACACTGTTTTCCAGAGTGGCTGTACCAACTTGCATTCCCACCAACAATGTAGGAGGGATCCCCTTTATCCACATCCTCTCCAACAATTGTTGTCTCTTGCCTTGTCTATTTTTGCCATTCTAACTGGCGTAAGGTGGTATCTCAGTGTGGTTTTGATTTGAATTTCCTTGATGGCTAATGATTTTGAACATTTTTTCATGTGTCTGTTAGCCATTTGTATGTCTTCATTGGAAAAGTGTCTGTTCATATCTTCTGCCCATTTTTTGATTTGTTTATTTGTTTCTCGTGTATTGAGTTTGAGAAGTTCTTTGTAGATCTTGGATACCAGTCCTTTATCTGTAGTGTCATTTGCAAATATATTCTCCCATTCCGTGGGCTACCTCTTAGTTTTTCTGACTGTTTCCTTGGCTGTGCAGAAACTTTTAATCTTGATGAAGTCCCATAAATTCATTTTATCTTTTGTTTGAGAGAGAGAATCTTAAGCAGGCTTCATGCGCAGTGTGGAGCCTGATGTGGGACTTGATCTCATGACTCTGAAATCATGACCTGAGCTGAAATCAAGAGTCAGATACTCAACTGACTAAGCCACCCAGGTGCCTCGGTTGCTTACTTTCCATACAGACTGGTGACATGACACTCATTTTCCTATTATTTATATTCCATTATGTCCTAACAAAAAAAGATCGAGTGTTTAATATAAACATAGGCTAAAAAGAAAGATAAAATTATGAAGGTGAAATAAGGGACCATGGTAACTTGAAGCCCACAGAGGTGTGCTTCTGTTACTGAATATGGACCACGAAGTTGCATCCGAGCGTCCTAGGCCCAGCTGGCTCAACTTAAGGGGAGCCACAGGTTAAAACATGACCTTGATTTAAGAGCAAGTGTCCCGAAGGGGCTGAGCCTCTCTGAGGTTGAAGTTGGGTCTGGGTTCGTGGGGTTTGCTGACCCGAGCTACGGGGGTTTTAGGACCTTTACCGCAGTCTTCTGCCATCAGTGTGACTTAGTGTCGTTTACTTTTTCTCATTTCTCGTTTTTTCTCCTGGTTCAAATACTTGAGAAGATCTAAGGACTCCCTGCCTACTTTGGAGATTGGTGAGAAGGTTCTATGCATGGAGCACAGTTTCCTCTAAATACCTCTAGTGCAATCATTTCGAGTCACAGTGTTTATAAAGTTTAAAAACAGACTGTTTATCCAGGAACCTTTTGGGGAGTGGAGGCCCGAGAGAAATTACTCCTGTGGACTCTTGGGAAGAGGGCACTGGGTGACAGGAAAGACAGCATTCTATGAACAACATTTTTACCACGGCTACACGCATGGTTTTCATACAGCTGATACTTGTGATGTTACTCAGTTCAAGGCAAAGACATCATGCCAGAGTACGATTCACTAGAAGTGATTCTTTCAGGAGATGAAAGCGGTGAAGTGGAAGTACGAAGTTCTGATGCTTAGGGTTGATTTAGAGACATAATTTAAGGCACAGTTAGAAGACTTTTTTCTTCTTTTTTAACTTGAGGTGAAATTCACATAACCTACAGTTTACCACTTCAAAACATATAATTCAGTGGCCTTTAGAATATTCACAGTGTTGTGTGACCACCACCTTTCTAGAATTTATAAGTTTCTGTCACTCCAGAAGACACATCGTAGCCATGATGTAATCAGTCCCCATTCCCTCTTCTCTCCATCCACTGGCTGCCACAAGTCTGCTCTCTGTGTTTGTGGATCTGCCTGTCCTGGATGTTTTGCATAAAACAAAACATATAATAAATGACCTTTTGTGCCTTGCTTCTTTCACTTGGCACAGTATTTTTGAACTGCATTCAAGTTGTAGCATGCATCAGTACTCCATTCCTTTTTATGGCTGAATAATATTCCATTGCATATACATATCCTAGTTTGTTGATCTGTTCGTATGTTCCTAGATATTTGGGGTGTTTTTCCCTTTTAGATATTCTGAATCATGCTGCTGTAAGCATTTGTGAACAAGTATTTGAGTACCTGTTTTTTAAATTCTTTTGGATTTGTACCTAAGAGTGCAATTGTTGGGTTATACGGTAATTCTGTTGAACTTTTTGAGGAACTACAAATCTTTTTTCGTATTTCCCAGTGGAATATATGAGGGTTTCTATTTTTCCACATCCTCAACAGCACTGGTTATTTTGTTATTTTTGTTTTTGTTTTTTTAAAGTTTAAATCCTTTTATTATAACCATCCTGGTAAGAGTGCAGTGGCTTCTCAGTATGGTTCCCATATGTATTTTCTTGATAACCAGTGATGTTGGACATCTTTTTCATATGCGTGTTGGCCAGGTGTATATCTACTTTGAAGAAATGTCTATTCAGGGTCCTTTACCCATTTTTGAATTGGGCTGTTTGTTTTTTTTGTTTTCAAGTTGTAAGAGTTCTTTATATTTTTTTGAATATGAAACCTTTATTCACTTCTCAACTGGATGTCCAGTTCTCGACAAAAAAAATTACAAAACATACAAAGAAACAGAAAAGTATGATCTGTTCACAGGAAGAAAAAAATTGACAGAAACCACCCATAAGGAAGCCCAGACATTAGACTTATTAGGCAAAGACTTTACATTAACTGTGTTAAACATGCTGGAAGAGCAGAAAGAACCATAGACAAATATAACTAAAAGAAATCAGGAGAGTGATGTATGATCAAGTAGGGGATATCAGTACAGAGATAGGAATTATGAAAAGGAATGAAACAGATATTCTGGAGCTGAAAGTTACAATAGCTGAAATGAAAAAATCACTACAAGGATTTAGCAGGAGATTTGAACAGAAGAAAGAATCAGCAAATATGAAGATAAGGCTCTAGTCGGAGGAGCAGAAAGCAAAAAGAATGAAGAAGAATGAGCAGTGCCTAAGGGACCTATAGAACACCGTCAAGCTTAGCAACGTATGTTATTGGGAGTCGTAGAAGAAGAGAGAAAGAAAGGAGCAGAAAGATTACTTGAAGAAATCATGTCTGAAAACTTTTCAAATTTTATGAAAGATATGATTGTTTACATCCAAGAAGCTCAAAAAACTCTAAGTAGGATAGATTCAAAGAGATCCACATCTAGACACGTGATAAACTGTTGGAAGCCGAAGACAGAGAGAGAACTTGGAGAGAACTTGGTATGTGGCAAGAGAAAATTGACTTGTCACATACAAGGGATCCTCAGTAAGATGAACAGCGAGTTTCTCATCAAGACCATGGAGGCCAGAAGGCTGTGGGAGGGTATATTTTAAGTGCTAAAAGAAAAACAAAAGTGTTATCCAATAGTTCTATATTTGGCGAAACTATCCTTCAAACATGAGGGTGAAATGAAGGGATTCTCAGATAAGCAAAAGCTAAGGGAGTTTTGTTGGTAGTAGACCTACCCTGCAAAGAATGCTAAAGGGAGTCCTTGAGGCTGAAACAAAAGGCCACTAGATAGAACATGAAGTCATATGTGGAAATAAAGATCATTGGTAAAGGTAGCTATAGGTAGATATAAAACTAGTATTATTGTAATTTTCATTTTCAATCTCTTTGTCGTTCTTGTAAGATTTAATAGACAAACGTCTTAAGCAATAATTATAAACCTGTTTTAACTGGTGCACAAAGTATAAAGACGTAATTTGTGACAATCACAACATAAAGCGGGAGTACAAAGCTGGATAGGAAGGGATACAATGCATGTTATTGAAGCTAAGTTGGTATCAGTTCAAACAGGTTTGTTATAAACTTAGGATATTAACTATAATCCTAAGGTAACCACTAAGCAATCAATATAATATACCACATTAATAGAACAAAGTGAAAAAAACCCCCACATCTCAATGGATGCAGAAAGAACATTTGACAATATTCAA
>NW_024423453.1:40160788-40577836 GCF_017311325.1 Ursus maritimus
CTTTCATAACAAAAAGACACAGAAGACTAGGAGAAGGGAACTTCCTTATCATGGCAAAGGGCATTTATGAAAAATCCCCAACTAATACCATACTCAGTGGTGAAAGACTGAAGGCTTTCTCCCTGAGATCAGGAACAGGACAAGGATGACTGCTTTCATCATTATTATTCAACATTTTACTGGAAGTCCTAATCAGAGCATTCAGGCTGGGAAGAAAAATAAAAGGCATCTAAATTGGAAAGGAAGAAGTAAACTGCTTCTATTTGCAGATGATGTAATTCTATACATAGAAAATCCCAAAGAATGCATACACACGCACGCACACAAACTACTTGAACTAACAAAGAAATTCAGCAAAATTGCAGGGTACAAGATCAATACACAAAAAATCAGTTGTGTTTCTACACCAGCAATGAACAATTCTAAAAGGAAGTTAAGAAACCAAAAAAATAAAATATCTTGGACTAAATTTAAGGAGGTGAAAGACTGGTACACTGGAAACTATAAAATATTGCTGAAGTACATTAAGACCTAAATAAATGGAAAGACCTCCATGTTGATTGACTGGAAGACTTAATATTGTTAAAATGACAGTAGTCCCCAAAGTCATCTACAGATTCAAAGCAATATCTATCAAAGTAGAAATGGCTTTTTCCCGCTAGAAATAGAAGAGCCAATCCTCAGATTCATATGAAATTTCAAAAGGCCTTGATTAATTAAACAGTCTTGAAAACGAACAAAGTTTGAGGACTTATACTTCCTGATTTAAAGTTACTACAAAACCGTAGTAGTCAAAACTGTGGTACTGGCATCAGGATAGACATTTAGACCAATGGAGTAGAGTTGAAGATCCAGGAATAAATCCAAGCCTCTATGGCCAGTTAATTTTCAGTGAGGTTCAAAAGACCATTTATTTAATGGGGATGAGGAAAGCGAGTTGCAGAGCTTTTCCCAGTCTCTTCAAATGGCACTGAGTCAGCTGGCTAACCACACGCAAAAGCAGGGATATTAAGCTCACTCAATCTACAAAAATTAACTCAAAAGGAATAGGACTTAAACAGAAGAGTCACAACTATAAATCTACTAGAAGAAGCTGTAGGGGTAAATCTTCATGATCTTGAGTTTTGCAGTGGATTCTTAGATTTGACACCAAAAGCATGAGCAACAAAAGAAAAAATAAATTGGACTTCATAAAAATGAAAAATGTTTGTTAATCAAAGGACATTGTTGAGCAAGTGAAAGGACAACCCACAGAATGGGAGAAAATACTTGTAAGTCATGTACTTGGGAAGACACAAGTTCACAAGTTTTCTTAATTGATCTTTGCTTCACCAGATTTCATGATTTGTTCAGCTTCTCTTTTCTCTGCAAAGCCTCGTGACTGCCGCCCACAGCCTGCCGCGTTACCGTAGCAGCCAATGGCTACTAAGATAGACCTGTGCCCTTGTGCTTCCCCTAGCTGCATTTTGTGTTCACCACCAGCCAGCTGTCTGTATGTTTGTGCACGTGTGACTTAATATTGTAGCATATAAAACAAATGTGAGAGCAAAAAGATATCTCTAAGAAAACAAATATTAATGCTTTGGAAAGACTTGATGAGAATAAGTAAAAAAAAATTGCTTTTAAATTTTGAATAAGTCCAATGACTGTAAACTGTTGTGAAAAAATTGTAACAACTCCATAAGGCTTCTGCATGCAGATTACTTAGCAAGTACCTTTATTAATTTACATGAAAGAAACCCAACTGAAAAGGTGTAAATATGCATTATGGAGGTGGTTTTTATGTAAGAAACGAGGTACGTAATACCAATTGGCAGAGTCCAAAGAGACCACCTTGGTGGTCCTGGTGTAGAGATTGGTGAATGAATGTATATTCATATGTTTAAATGAAAAGAAAATAATATTTATGTAATTTTTGTGATTTTTATCAGTTAACCGACTGACAGTGAGAATTAACTGTCCAATTTGATCATTCTGGGTAAAGAGAAGTTTTTGCTCTGTTACTCCAAATATAGAGTACTGCATCTCTAAATCCATTTAACTGCAAGGAATTTTGTTATCCCTCCTAACGGATACCTCCGTGATAGATCTCAGGGCTGGTGGACTTGGCAGCTCTACAGGGTTACCAGTGAGCTGTCTATCTTTTCCACCATCTTCAATGTGTTTGCCTTTGGGTTGCCCCTTTCTAGAGTGCAAGGTGGTTGCAATATTGTCCAAAAGTAGAAAGAGTTCCAGGCATTCTTCTCTTTTCCTTAGAGGATCAGGGAAGCCTACCCCAGAAACTTCCATAGGAGACCCCCCCCCCATGTTTCATTGGCCAGAAGTGGGTCACCTGCCTACCCCTAAAACAGCCCTAGCAAGGGGCGTGAGAGACCATTTTGACTGGCTTAGAATTGAACTCATCACACTTTAACCCTGAGTGAGTAGTTAACTCTGAATCAGGTGGAATCAGGGTAGATATCCAGACAAAGTTAAATTCTGCCAACAACTACAACAACAACAACAACAACAACAACAACAACAACAACAAAAGGCCAACGTGGTAGTTGCCGAGGTAATAAGCAGTAGTTACATAGGGACAGCAAATCCTTCACGTTGTGTTTCCTGAGTGTTACTTCCTACAACTAAGCTTTTGCTAAGAGCTGAGCAGCAGAGAATTCAAGGTTATTCTCTTTTTGATGAGCCCCCAGAGTTGAGCTATTCAACATTATTGGTCAAGAATATATCAGTATGCTTCTCAGTGGTCATCTGAGTGGGTGGCAGGTTGCTGTCTCTTTCAAAATGCGTAAGAAGTCTGGGAATCAGACTTGAGTAGATGACCACCTCATCTTTGCATGGAAGAGGTTAGTGGTAGACTCTACCAGCTAATGATTGTGGCTGCCCTGAATGCTTTTCTCTCATTGCCCTTTGTTCCTAACAGCCCTTTCCATTTGGAGATTTCTTTCCCACTTTATGTCATTTTGCTAAGGATAACAATCATGTTGATCCTTGTCTCCATTCCCTGCCTCCCGTTCCTCACCACAAAAGTACGCATGAACTGAGGCCTGGCCAATTAGAGATCCCCATCTCCTAGGCTGCCCCGTCTTCCAGCCTACAATGATGTGTTCAGGAAAAGGCATCTGATCTAATTGGGCAAATGGGAATTTTCCCCAGGACTTCTGGAGTTTATTTCCTGGGTCACATGGAAGGCACACTTAGAGTCAAGAGAAAGAAGCCATTAGGCAAGGAGACACAGACATAAGCAGAGACTTGATAAGGTGTGTGGTAGGTGAGTTTCTTGACAGTTCTGAGCCCTGAGTCCTGTTTTCCTCTGTTCTCAGTGCTATCCAAAATTTCTTCCTGGCTAGATAAGCTAATATGTCTTCTCTTTTGCTTAAGCAGACTTGAGATGGGTTTCTGTCACCTGTAATTTCAAACATCCTGATTAACACACTGTTTGAGGAAGAATCTGAGGACAGACTCATGCTTTTCCTTAGAATGGTCACTCTGATACCTGGCTTAATGAACCACTGAGACCCGAGTGTTGCATAGTAAAGGGCACACTGATGTGAAATCTTCCAAAGCTATATTACTGTCAGTCATGACCAGAGAGAAAAACAGTCTCAACTTGGAAATAGTTACTGGCCAATTTTAAGTACTGTAGCTTGTTCCCAATAAATGTTTTAGAATAAGTGAGTTGCAGAGCTTTTCCCTAAGAGAGATTATTCCAGTTAAATGTGGGAAGATAGAGACTTAAAACATATTTGGAGAGAAGCACTGGATTAATTTGAGAATAGTTGACCTTGAGTTACTTTTGGTGAGGCTAATTTGATATCAGATGTTGTCTGTCTTGGCTGTTCATAGTTTATAGAAACATAACCATATAAGCAGTGTAGAGAACACTCATCTTTAGTTTCTCTCTAGCTGGGATCCATGCGCCCAGGGACATTCCTGTTGTGCTGAGTTCAAAACAAATGTGAGTGGAATTCTGATGAGAGAGGATGGGAACTGAACCGATTGGAAATCTGAGGACAAAGGGTGTGAAGTTAAGATCTGCCCAAAGGCTGTCCATATTGTGGAGAAATTCTCGTGCTGTCACAGTAAAACAGGCCTCTGGAACTTAGTGTGTCCTGATACCCTTGGAAGGAAGCACTGAACTAAACGGAACCCGGAAAGAATAAGAACGCCAGAAGGATCTAGCATTTTTCTGTCTGTTGGATCGCAACAGAGGTAGACCTTGTGCTTGTTTCCTCAAAGACAAGTAAGGGACATGTACAGAGAAACAAAATGGGCACACCGTCCAATTCCAGGACAAGAATACGAAGTTAATGTAGTAAAACAAATGTTTCAGTGTGGCAGTGGCTTAAACTCTTGAACTCTATTGAAGACGTGGGCTGGCATCACTCCTGTAATTCGGCAGGAGACCGGGAAGTGACCCAATTCCAGCACTGGCTGGTGTGCACCCGGCGGAGTGTTTTTAGTCGTCCTGGCATGCTGTGGATTGACAACAAGATTATATGTTGTTCAAGGCCACTAATAATAAACAGAGTGGCCACAAACAAAAATCTTCTGAATAATTTCGGGTTTCTAAAAATGCAAAACAGTTCAGTAATCTCCTGAGCTCTGGACCATCTGCAGACCAGCATCATTTATGTAGAGCTGGATATTGGAAGAATTAGTAGTCAGACTTGAAAAAGCTTTCTTAATAAATTAGGACAGATTATGCTATACCCAAGAGACTGATGGTCTGCCAAGATTTGGTCAGTAACTTTTATTTAAAGGTGTTTTACCATATGGTTTTCTCAGAAAGCTAAAGATCAGATTCTAGCACATTTGCAGCTAATAAATCGTGTTCTTAAATGAGGCTAGGCATGGCCTGTATTTTGGGGATAGAATTCAAATGGAGTTATGGAAAATGGGGGAAAGGAATTGACCTGGGTGGTGAGTATGTGGAGAGGGTGATTTTTTGGACAGGATAATTAATAAAATATTTACTATGACTGCAAGTCTCCACTGAAGTCTTCTATGACCTTTACCAGGGAAGTATTTCCATTAAAAATAAAAAAGACCTATCTTAAAAGAGTGCTGAATTTCAAAACATAAAAAATATGAAACCAGTTTATGGGAAGAGATTCAGAACTATGGCAATAATTTCTCAAATTTATTTACACACCAACTTTGTTACCTGGGACGGAGGACAATCTTCTACAAAAGAGAAATCCAGCATGACATTCCCTTAGCATTTAAGGCAAGGATGAGACTTATGTAATCTTCAACAATAAGTACATGTTTTCAGCTGAGATTTGCTACCCAAAGTAGCACTGCTTAATTCAATGACTTGTACCACTGTCTCTATTCATATGTTGTGATAGCTATATCTAATTTTTAAAAAGAAGTCTATTAATAAGGAGTGAGATAGAAACTGGAAAATAAAAAGCAAGTTTTTAAAAAAGTTAAAACACATTATGTATTATTTTTTAGCTCAAATCTCCATTTATTAATTTATTCCAGTCAGTATTTCCATTTATTGGTATTTGATATACTATTTGATAATTATAGAGTTACCTAATGTATTTTTATTTTCATATCATTATACATTGTTCAGTGGTATGGCAGGTGATCTGAGATTCATGTCCTATTTTGTGGGAAATGCTTTCTTGGACTATTAAATCAACAAGGGGCATCTGTGATCTTTTTTTCTTTTTTCTTTATTGAATCATAATTGAGATATAATATATTAGTTTCAAGTGTACATCATGGTGATTTAGTGTTTTTATACATTACAAAATGACCACCTCCATAGGTCTTGTTACCCTTGTCATTATATAAAGTTATTACAGTGTTACTGACTATATTCCCTATGTATGTGTATATGTGTATATACACACACACCCTACACACACACTTATGTCAGAATGGCTAGTATCAAAAAGACAAGAAATAAGTGTTGGTGAGGATGTGGAGAAGAGGGAACACTGGTCCACTGTTGGTGGGAGTGTAAATTGGTGCAACCACTATGGAAAACAGAGTAGAAGATCTATACATTGTCGAAAGTGGAGTATTAACGTTCCCTACTATTACTGTGTTGCTGTCTACTTCTTTTATTTCTGATATTTGCTTTATATATTTTGGTGCTCTATGTTGGGTGTATAAATAGTTATAAGGTGCGGCGTTTACAAATGAAGAACAGTCTCTTAGGAACTTAAGATCTAGGAAAGACCAAGGCAGGCATGGTGAATTAGGGAAGAAAGACCCTGGGGATCTGCCTTCGTGTGCAGTCTGGAAATGATAAGTGTGCCAAGGTCTGACTGCTGGCCAGCATTCTCTCCTTAGGTTGCTGGCTCCGCAGTTGTTAGCCTTTTGCCGTGGGGTAGATCTGGCTTATCCAGAGGTTCCTCATCAGAGCACAGGAGCTAAGACTAAGTACATGGCTGTGTGTGGCCCCAGGCTGGAGCTATAGGTCGAAGCATGGGAAGTGAGAAACAACAAGCTGCTTTCAACTTGCCCTCTCAGTGAGCAACAATGCACCATTGGTTCACTGTCATTGGTCGAACCAAAAATTCAGTGGTGTGCTTGCATAGAAAGGCTCTCAGGATCATAGTTTGACTTATTACACAAGGCTTAGAATTAGGGACTAAACAAAATTGGTTAATTTGGAATTGGAACCCACTGCACCTGGAGCCCTATAAGGCCAGTCTCTCAGGGTTGTCTGGATCCTGGCAGAGACAGAGCGGAGCCAACAGGCGGCTGAAAGGTTAGAAAAGCCCCTTNNNCTACCAGGCAGGTCATATACTCTTCTCCTCCCCAGCCAATCTTCCCTAAAAACGTCCTATAACTTTGAAGGAGCATTCCTTTTGAAACTTCTGCCCCAGGATAAATCCAGGAAACCCTTAAAGCAATGATTTTTCCTCCAGTTGGATTTGGATGAAAATCCTCCCTGTGGTAGTATCAGACATTATTTGGGAGGGATACAAATAGCCCCGAGCGTGGAGCAACCCTTGTACAAGTAAATACTTAATAAATCCTACTTGAGGAGAGTAAATGAGATGGCAAGCAAACTCTTTCAGCCATTGGCACCACTGGAAGCATTCATTAAGCTCTTTACCTTCATGGGGCACTGAGCCAGGGATGGTACAAAATACATTGGCAGATGTGACTTCTGCCCTTGGAGACTGAGAGCACCATTTGTGGGCTTATTCTTGTGTGAAATTTACCTCGGTTGTCATTCTCAACTGACAAACAAGTAAATAGTGGTTGGGGCAGGGAGTAATGGTGGCCAACAGCATGCTAGCATCGAGGTAGACTGCATCCCAGGGCTCCTTTTTTGTTGACTCCGCTTTTCTTTCCCATTGAGCTGCTGAAAATACTTTCAAAATACTGTAATTGACACAGTTACGTTTTGTGTAGGTAGAAATACATTTAAAGAGATCCCCACCCCCCTCCCCGCCCGCCAGCCGGCTCTGGATTTACATCTCTCTCTTGACAAGCTGTGATTTGGATTGGAAATGTCAGTTTGGTCAAGCACTGATTTCTCTCTCTTTCTTTTTTTTTTATTGTCGGGGAGGGAAAACCTTTTGGGAGGCCCAGATATTTTTCTTACAACTGAGAGTATTGAAACATGGCTGGACTTGGACAAGGTTGGGAGCTCGGAGAGGTTTGTTTTCCTCTTCTGGCCTTTTCCATTTCTGTGCTCTTGCATACCTCCTGCTTCTTTAGCTGCTTCCTTCCACAAGTTGCATGGGACCCTGCTTGTCAGCCTTTAAAAAAAATATTTATTTATGGGGCGCCTGGTCAGTCAGTTAAAGGTCTGACTCTTGGTTTCTGCTCAGGCCATGATCTTGTGGTCTTGGAATTGAGCCCCGCATTGGGCTCTGCTCTCATGGCGCAGTCTCCTTCAGATTCTCTCTCCCTCTCCCTCCCACTCACTCTCTCTCTCTCAAATAAATAAGTAAAATCTTTTTAAAAAAAATGAAAAAAATACTTATTCAAAAATAATTTTAGATTTATAGAAAAGTTGCAAAAATAATATGGAGAGTTCCCCAGTCTCTTTGAGGATATGTGTGTGTGTGTGTGTGTGTGTGTATACATTCATATGTGTGTATGTATTCATACACACATTCATATATGTGTGTATATATATTCATATGTGTGTATATATATATACATTCATATGTGTGTATATGTGTGTATTCATATACACATTCATATGTGTGTATATATATATATATATTTTTTTTTTTTCTCCTTTTTTGGGAGATAAATGCTTAGGAGTAGAATGGCTTGATTTTAGTGGAGATGTATGTTTACCTTTATAAGAAACCGACAAACCTATTTCCAAAGTGGTTGTACTATTTTATAGTTCCACCAGTAATATATATGAGTTCCTGTTGTTCCCCATCTTTATGTTTGTCCGTCTGTTTTAATTTTAGTCATTTTGGTTGGTATATAGCGGCATAATGATGTTGAGCAGTTTTTCACGTGCTTATTGGCCAATTGCGTATCTTCCTTTGTGAAGTCTTTTTACATATTTTGTCCATTTAAAAAATTGGGTTGTCTTTTTATTATTTATTTGGAGTTCTTTATATATTTGGGTACCCGTCCTTTGTCAGATGTTTTGCAGATCTTTTTCTTTTTTTTTCTTTAAAGATTTTATTTATTTATTGGACAGAGAGAGACACAGCGAGAGAGGGAACACTAGCAGGGGGAGTGGGAGAGGGAGAAGCAGGCTTCCTGCTGAGCAGGGAGCCCCGTGCAGGGCTCCATCCCAGGAACCTGGGATCATGACCTGAGCCGAAGGCAGACGCTAACAACTGAGCCACCCAGGTGCCCCTGTTTTGTAGATCTTTACTCCCAGTCTGTGACTTACCTATTCATTTTCTTAACTGTGTCTTTGATGAGAATTTCTAAATTTGGACAAAGTCATATTTATTATTTGCCCTGTATTATTGCATTCTGTGACCTGAGAAACCTTTGGCCACCCTGAAGTCATGGTGATAGTCTATATTTTTCTCTAAAAGCCTTATGGTTTTAGCTTTTACACTTATATATGTATTACATTGCAAATCAGTTTATGTGAGTGATGTGAGATGTAGGGATCTAGTTGATATTTTTCCATATAGATATTCATTTATTTCAGCATCATTTGTGGAAAAGGTTTTTTGTTACCTATTGGATTGCTTTGGTACATTTGTTGAAAATCATGGCTGTATCTGTGGGACTTTCCTATTCTGTTCTCTCTCTATGCTGTTCCATTGATCTACTTTGGCTACTCTTGTCTTGTGCCATTATTAATAGTTGTATATTTCATAGGTGTCCATAATCCTATGGAATCATTTTGCTATTGTTGGACCTTTAAAAGTTTATAATTTTTGCTGTTAAAAACAATCCTGTGATACATATTATTTGTGTTGTTTAATCTTTGATTATTTAAGTTGTAAGTGGTAGAAAGAATTTATAAACAAAAATTCAGGCCAAATATGTACAAGTATAATGTTATTGTTTAGCTTTACATAGTATGTTCTAATTTTTAGTTCTGTGACAAATGAGAGTGCCTGCTATTGGTAAAAAAGGTAGAGTGAATACTGTGACTGGCAACCATGAAGTGCCTATCAACTGGGGGAAGATTCTCCGTGCTTCTAAATGTCATCGATGGATTGCTTCTATTATATTGTCAACCAAAGGTATTAGAGTAGAGAGGTATAAAGTCTAAAATTTTCAAAAGGTCTTTCTGAGAACTTACTGTTCTCCGTGGGTCCCATAATATATTGTAAACATGTATTTGCATGCATGTCAAGTGATTGAGGATGAGAGGCAGACTTTTGACCAATTGTCTAAAGGCATTCACTCAATTACGAAAATAGGACAGCAGTCATAACTCATGTCTTATATGCTGTCAGATGTGAGAGGTTATCTGTCGTAAGCTTTTTTATATGGTAATCGGCAAGACATTTAGTTGTGTAAATGATCCCCGAGGTGAATGTTTTTATTTTATGTGGGTATATAAATTAAATTATACCACTGTGTGAAGTGTTTGTAAATGCTTAGCTTCTTTACTTGGTAATTTATCCAGGAGCAATTTGTGGTGGATAGGCCACCCCAGACATCATTTTAAGTATTTGTGATGCTTTTCTTGGGGATGATAGATTTTAAGGGAAAAGCAGTTATTTTGGGTGACTAATATATTTTTCATGTTCTCAAAACTTTACTTTTCCCCCCTGTCTGGACAGTGAATTAATTGCACATCATGATCTTTTAAGAGGTTTTGATGTGTTTACAATAACAAAAATTAATATCTGTGATGGAAAGACTACTGGAAGACTGCAGTTCTCATAAATTATTAAGTTATCTCTGCAGTCTAATCAAAGTTTGATAGCTGCAGCTTGTGGCAGGCTAGGTTGTGGCAAAGCACAACGACAGGGGACAATATGTACAACAGTATCATGGGAACTCTGTGTAAGAATGGGTTCTTTGCACTTTTGTATGTGTCTTTTAATTTGTCAGTAGATTGGAGATGTCGGCTATTTTTAATGAAATAGAAATTCTTGTCTGTATGAAGCTTTCACTATCAAACTATGGTTGATTATAAAAAATTAGAATCTTTCAGAGCTACCCCCTTTTTCTCTTTTTCTAAGGGACGACAGAAAAGAACATAGCAAAGTGAGTCAAAAAGCCATTTACCCAGGCACCTGGGTGGCTCAGTTAAGCGTCTGCCTTCAGCTCAGGTCATGATCCCAGTGTTCTGGGATCGAGTCCCGCATCGCATCGGGCTCCTTGCTCAGCAGGGTGTCTGCTTCTCCCTCTCCCTCTGCAGCTCCCCCTGCTTGTGCTCTCTTGCTCTCTCTGTCAAATAAATAAATAAATAAATAAATAAATAAATAATAAAAAAAATAAAAAAATAAAAAATAAATCTTTAAAAAAACCAAAAAAGCCATTTACCCTCCATTCTTGCCCCGATGTTGATTACAGCCATCAGTGCTGATCCGGTTACCAGGTCACTGTGGACACAAGGCACGGGAGCCACTCTAACCCAGCCACCATCTGAATTCTGCTCACAGAATGGTTTGAGATAGAATTGGTGGTTTCAGTTGTATTGGTTTCGAGGTTTTGAGGTATGTCCCAGAGTGAATTGCAGGAGTCCTGTACTGAACTCAATCTCTGGTTATTCTTAATGAAAGAATCTCTCTCCTTTCTCACAGAACTAGATGGATGTTCTCAGTGGTTCTCTGCTCAGGAATCTGCCCTGGGAAGTCAGTGGAGATTGAACCAGGTTGAGTGAGAGGGCGGTCACAGCTGGCTGCTGGCAGCTGCCCATTTCCTTCAGCATCCAATTTTCCAGTCCCCTGCCTATTCTCCTAATGAGAAATAAGCCAGAAAATGGGACAGAACAAAAACCAAAACCAAAACCATAGAACAAGTTTAAGATGAATTTCATCCTGTGGCACTCTAATCTTCTCATCGAATCAGCCTGCATTCAGTAACTTTTAATAACGTGTGTTTTATGCTTAAAATCGGTTTATGTGTTTTCCTTTTTTTGTCTTTATTAAGAGCTGGGAGGTTTATTTGCTTGTGTAATTCTAAAGTGGGAGCTTAAAACTAAGACCGTTGTGTTCTCCTTCCTTCCCTCTGTGCTGTGATCTCTAACATCACCACCAAGGTGTGCGTGTTTGGTTTGTGGTTTAGCTGCTGGGTGTTCGTGGTTTTCTCAAGCTGACTCTTGCTGCTAATGAACGTGATCATTTATACAGTGTCACTGTAGTATAGGCATGTTAAATAATTGATTGGGCCGTGTCAGGTAGAGAGCGGCGAATGTAGTCCCTTTGTTGCTATGGAAATACATTTGGTTAAGGAGACTGTCATTTGGACCACATGGATCTGGTGCGTGTGACATAATTGCCTGCGGTTGAGGCAGTTGGAGGGGAAAATCAACTTAAGAGGAGATGGCATTTTGAAGCAAATTAATATATATTTCAGAGAGTTCTTGGACTTACCATTGTGGAGTGACTTATTCTTTCTTATTAAAAGGCTCATTCTTAGCTAATGCATCAGCACAGAGAATGAGTCAAGTGACAGATTTGTTTACTTGCTAACATGGTGAGATCTGATCATTTATTGTGTAAAATGGTTATTGTGTGAGGTTTACATTCTTCCCTCTATTATCCCTAGGAGGGCTCCCTGTAAGTAAAATTGATGCCATATTTATTAACGATCCTGAAGGGAAAGGACAGCATATTTTTTCCTCTTTTGTTCTCCATTAAAAAAAAAACCCTTAAGTCCTTAAAGGTAGGGCCTATATTTATATATTCTCTCAACATATATTTCTTGTGCATTCAGCTCGGTGCTCTACGGGTTTGGAAGTATAGTATGAGCAGAGCAGATGTGCTCCCTGCCCTCAGTGCTTAGATACTAGTGGACCGTGTCCACTTATCTTTGGGTCCCCCTTTAGCACTATCCTTTGCCTTGTAGAAACCATTCTCAATAGGTATTTGGTCAACTTTTGGAATACTTCCTTCCTTCTTCCTTCTCAGTTTAGTCTGTCAGTATGTATTAGTACAATTTGTCGATAAGCAGCACAAAAGTAAATGAAGGCTTAAGTGACATAAGCACATAACTTTCTATTGATCCGCGCCCTTCCTGTCTTTCATGGCTTAACTCAAGTTCTGCCTCTGCCATGATGCCAGCTAAGCTAGTAGCAATCGCTTTCTGGATATTGTACTCAGTCCATGTGACATATTTTGTCTTGTCTTCTTCTGTTATTACTTCATTTTTCTCGCGTTCTTGCCATGCCTTTTCGATGTATCGGCAGGAAAAAAGCTAACAGCCAGTGATCAAGTCCCGGCATATTTATTTTGTAGAGAAGGAACCAGGCCTATAGAAATTAGAAGATAACTAGTTAATAGAGGAATCACAACTGGTGTCCCAGTGTCCAGACTCCAGTATCTTTGGTGTTCTCTTTGCTCTTCTCTTTGCTCCTGTCTGAGTAGAAGCATCAACAGGTGCTATGCTCTCAACAAGGAGAGTCTTGCCATGGGTGATGAACAAGATTGCTGACTCTTGAGCTGACTGTGAACTTAGGTACAATGGGTTAGGGCAGTGGCTGGATAATGCAGAGCTAACGGATACACCACTGGGTGTTTTAATTGGACCTGGTGAGCAGTTGGAAGCCACTAGCGGTGGCTGAGAAGAAGCTTAATGTGAGCAAATTAACATTCAAGGGAAGGTGCAAGAGATACTTGCTGCTGTGTGTCAGTATGGTTGGGGTCAGGGAATGATGCAAGAAATGACCTTGGAAGGAAAGGGCTACCCATCTGACACATAGAAAACTGAGGCTCTTTGATTTTGAACTCAGATGCTATAATAAATATATGGTAAAAAAAAAAAAAAGAATCAAATTCTCAAATGGCATGTCAGCGCCATCTCTTTTGATCAAAGATTTTCTGATGATTTTTGATGATTATTTTATTTTTACCTCCTGAGGAATCCTTCTAATATTACTTAACCCCCATCCCATGCTCTAGCCCTAGCCCTGATTGAAATTGGGTTAAAATTAAGCGAAACCTCTGCTTGATTAAATAAAAAGGGAAATTTATCGAAAGGGTTCTGCTACCTCAAGGAACTCCGGCTCAGCCTGTGCTCAGACCAGGAACTGAGATCCTGGCTCAGCATTCCGTCCTGTTTTCTTTCTTCCTCTTACCAAACTGGCTTTCATTCCACCTAGCTCAACTGGACTGCTTTATGCCTCCTGAGTTTACGTTCCAGTTATTGAAGCAACTAGAGAAACTCATTTAGCATTTTCCAATTCTGATTTAAATTCCTGGGGGTGAGGGTATTTGATTGGCTCAGCCGGCTTTGGCAGTCTGTTCGGCAAGGGTGGGAGGCAGAGCAGCCAGGCTCCCTTGCTGCAAAATAGCCGCCAGGTCCCCACCCTTGAATTTCGCTCTTCATTACACCAGTAGTGGGGGGAGAGAGAAGAGAACCTGCTCAGATATTACCCACAAATTAAAATCCCCACTTCAAGTCACCTAGATTCCTGAAAAGTTATTCGCCATTTGCTGCACAAACGTGTTGAATTTTTTTTGCGGCATAATGAAGAGTTAAATTTGGTCCATTTTTATCAATTTCATTATCTAAAAATAATTGCAGAACCCTCTCTTTTCCTTGAAGCGGGTTGTTTTGCGCTCACCTGTCTGTACTTTTTAAACCCTATCGGGAAATGAGGTGTTTGTTTTTTGGGGTGGAACATGGCGTGAAAGTTAAAGGTCTGCAGTGCTTTCGCATAATGTCTAGACAATTAAAATGTGAATTTTTGTGCATTAAGAAATTTTGTGCACGACAGACCACATTGTTTGGATTGTTGTTTATATCCTTCCTGGAGAGGTTTAGAAAGGAATAACCTTGAGATGCTCAGACCTCAGAAGGTTTCCTGGCTTCAGAGATTCTGATTTTATTTATAGGCTGCGAGAAAACACTCAGTGAAGTTTGTTGTGATTCACTGCTTATCACCGTGAGCTATAGCCACTCAGTGCCGGGAAGGCATTGAATCTTGTACAGTAAGAGAACAGAATAAAACCGTGTAGCTCGAAACAGAAGCCTAAGTGTTGTTATCTCAGGCATTTCTCATAACATATTGAATGGACCCAGACCAGTGGCTTTAGATCTGAATTTTTTTCTGCTTACTCCCACCCCTGTGAGAAGCGAATTCTTTGTCAAAACAGCAGCTGCTTTGGGCCCGGTACTTCTGCTGGCCGAAGGAAAAGCTTACAGGAGTGACAATTTTCAGGCTCAGCCGAGTAGTTGTCGGACGAGAAGTAAATCTAGATAAATTATGCTTTGGCTTGTTAGAGTACCCCTGACTCCCTCCCCAGGTTTGATTTATGCAGAAGTGCTCGTCTGCTGCCTCTTTTAAATATACAGCAAACACATTTTCTGTGTTCTATGCAGATTTGCGAGACGCGCGGAAGCAGGTAGCTGTGAAATGGACATCGGGGTGTGTGCCGAAACCCATTGTCCGTGCTGTTGAAATATAGAACTCACATATTTACACCAGAAACATGAAGTGGAACAAATTGGGTTGCAAGCCGGATAATAAAATAAATGATAAATGGAAAGGGACCCCAAAGGTGCTCCCGAAAAGCTGGCGTGGGATTGGAGGCCCGGCTAGGAGGAGGCGGGTGGAGGGAAAGGCTTCGCACAGTGGCTCCTGCGTGATTGATGCAGCTGGTGATTTTGACTGTCATCTTCCAAATTACGTATTTGGGAGGGGGGACCCGGGAGGCTTTGCTCTGAGGCTCTTTTTGTTGTTGTTTTTTTTGCGAGGGCTTGGATGGTCTGTTTTGTGTTTTCATTCCTTAATGAAAACTTACGGAGAAAACCAGTAGCATTATCTTTGTTTCAGTCTCAAGAAGCTTTAGAGTATAATTGTTTCTTTCCCTCAAAAGAGGCTGTACGTGGGGGCCAAGGTTTGAGGGCTTTTGTCCTTTACTTGGTTCTTCCCTTCATGGAACTTCTTAAAGATATCATATACTTATTCTCATAACAGGGGTGTCCCCTCCCCTGAGTTGTTTTCCCTGGCAGCTCGGGTCTGTAAAGGGCATCTTGAGCCTTTCTTTGCTGGATGGGTCATGGGTGCTCCTTCCTCGTCTTGTCAGTGAGGGCCTACAAGGCAGCCTGGTGAATGATTCTCTGCTCCTCGTGTGCCTGTTTCACAGGTGGGTGTAGGCTGCTGACCGGCCATATCTCTGGTTGCAAAGACCAGACAGACACACGCTCCCGTGGCTTTGGGGTCCTCGGAAAAGGAAGCAGCCAGGCTCTGGGGAGGGAAGGGCGGGGGCTGAGGAGAACTGGAGGCTGGCATCAGAAAGCTGCTTGGGTCCCCGTGAGTTCTGGGGCATCTGCTGAGGGGTTGTGGGGTGTCATTCTGGGAGCCCGCCTTCCCTGCTAACCCCGCTACTCTCCGGGTTCCTGGTCTGTCTTGGGGCCTCTCTGCTTCACTGCATGCTACCAGCTGACTTTACTTCCTAATTCAAATTTTTTTTTTTTTTGATGTAGTGTTCCATGATTCATTATTTGCATATAACACCCAGTGCACCATGCAATACATGCCCTCCTTAATACTCATCACCGGCCTATCCCAGTCCGCCACTCCCCTCCCCTCCGAAGCCCTCAGTTTGTTTCCCAGAGTCCATAGTCTCTCATGGTTCATTCCCCCTTCTGTTTACCCACCCTTCATTCTTCCCTTTCTTCTACTGATCTCCCTGCTATTTCTTATGTTCCATAAATGAGTGAAACCCTATGATAATTGTCTTTCTCTGCTTGACTTATTTCACTTAGCATAATCTCCTCCAGTCCTGTCCATGTTGCTGCAAATGCTGGGTAATCGTTCTTTCTGATAGCTGAGTAATATTCCATTGTATATATGGACCACAGCTTCTTAATCCAGTCATCTGTTGAAGGGCATCTCGGCTCCTTCCACGATTTAGCTTTTGTGGACAATGCTGCTATGAACATTGAGGTGCATATGGCCCTTCTCTTCACTACGTCTGTCTCTTTGGGGTAAATACCCAGCAGTGCAATTGCTGGGTCATAGGGTAGCTCTATTTCTGAGAGAATTGGAACAGTTGAGCTAACTAACCATCGTCTCTGGGATTCAGCCACATCCCAGGTTGATGGCCTGCCTAGGGATTAGTTGCTTTTAGATCAGGTTCCCAATCTTGGTCATGTCAGGATCTGTTCATTATGACTGGGAGGTTGATGGTGTGGGGATGTTGGGAGGGGGGTGTGTTTTAGTAAGAAAATCATTGCCCAAGGCTGCCCTCAGGTATTGATTGGGAATATTACCAATTTCCTTTAGAAGGGATTATGGGTGGGGTATATACCTGAACGGGTTTAGAGCACACACACTTTTGCCTAATGCCCACAAGATACCAGTACGGTGGACGTTTTTATCTCGTTTTGACACTGAGGAAGCTGGGGCCAAAAGAGGTTAAGTACTTTGCTTAAAGTTATAGACGTGGTAGGTGGCAGAGCTGGGGTTTGAAAAATGCCCGATTTCTTTAACCCTACCAGGCCATGATATGTGTTTTACTTTCGAGTTCTCCAAAGGCGAGGCAAGGCCATGCCGGAACTTGACATAGTGCTGGCTCGCTCTTGTTCTGGGAAGGGCTGCGGCTGTGAGCCCTTTCCTAGTGCTTGATAGCCAGGGTAGCTTCTCTCTCTCTCTTTTTTTTTTTTCCATCTCAGAAAACCCAGCTTCTAAAAAAGATTGGGAGTTTTCAGTAATTGAGAAGAAATGGTTAAAACTCAGTGCTTTGAAATCAGTACCGTTATCCCTCAATTACAGCTGAGTTAGGGCTGGGGTTAGGGAGGTTCTCAAATCGAGAAGTCTTGGTCTGAGTTGAGGAATAGCAGAGGCGAATGTTAGTGGAGTAGATCCTATGGGGCCTTCTCAGTCCCCCTTCACAGGTTCTCTTTGCGATTCCTCTCCAGCACACAGATGCCAGAGACCATCCCAGCCCAGGAGCTTGGCAGCTGGCATACAGTAGGCATACAGTAGGGTTTGCTGGGTAGCTTGTGGCTCCACTACCTGGCCTCAGCTATCAGGTAGGCTCCTTCTTGATGAATCACTTTTCCCTCCTGCTACAGCCTTACCATTTCGCTTGGTCCAGATTTTACCAGCTGTGGAAGATGAAGGCAGGTTTTCTGATACCTGTTCGGGGAACTCTGGACTTCTCTTTGGCTTCTATAGTTGTTCAGCTTTAACTTCTGTGTTTCTAATGGTTTTTTTGTCTTAGAAACTGTACTTTGGGAAAATACAGATGTTTGCAGTTGCCAGCTCCTTCTCTTTCCTGCTCCCGTCCCCTCCTTTGATATTACCTCTTTGGTGGCTGTGTAGCGATTAAGAGCGTGGATATTGGAGCCAGGCAGATGGGGATTCAGTTCCCTGCCCTGACATTCCCCGGTTGGGTGACCTTTTGCAAGTTATTCAGTCTCTCTGAGCTTGTGGCATGTAAAAAAAAAAAAGCCTAACAAAAACCACTTAGTGCAGTGCATGACACATGGTGATGACTCAAGAAAAGGTAGCTGCTGCTAATATTGCAATGATAATCATGATAATTGTTGCATTTTCTTCTCCGGACTGTGAGTGCTCGTTCTTCCCAAAGGGGGAGCTCTTAACTTTGAGCTGCAGCGGCATAGTAATGGACAGGAGCCTTAATGCATGGCCTTTTTGTTTATCATCTGTTGTCATACTAGGGTTTGAAGCATTTCAAGTGTTATAAAGCAAATTTTGTATGAAGATAATTACCATGTTTCTAATGTGGTTGGGAGCTGAGGTGTTTTAATTAATGATGTGCCAGCAACCCTTTCAATAAGGTGAAGTGTGATTTTTTTTTTCCTTTTTTTTTTTTTTTAAGGCCTTCATCTACTTGGTCATAATTAGGGACATTTGGAACGCTCAGGCATAATATCTGCTGATTTGTACACTTTCATTAAGCAATTAGGACTGAATGACCCAGGGACCAGACTTTCAGGGGATCAGGTTCCAATTTTTGAGGAGGAGGAAATGGTTATGCTCTCTCTCCTTCTCCCCTGCCCATTTCCCCCTGTAACCTGAACTCACATTCAGTGTTCATCTAAAACAGTGCTGCTGTATGTTTTTTTGAGGCCTTGATTTTTTATAGATCCTCTCTCCTGTATTTTCCCCTTCCTTTTGCCTTGTGAGCCAATCTGGCCAAATCCTTATGCTAGAAAATAAAATTTTCATATGGCACTGACTGTTTTTGGGGTGCCAGAGGTGATTAATAATTAATGCATGTGAAAGAGGTGAAGTTAGAGCCACGAGAATCAGGAGAAAGAGGGAAAAAACTAAAAAAACTTGAAAACTGAAGGTTTGTTGATTTCATATCTAACCATCATTTTTATAGATTGAGCTCCTTAAGAAACAAGTACCATGCTCGACTTGTTCTGTCTTGTATTCCTGTACTTGGCACTGAACCTGGTGCGGAGTAGAATTTATTAAATGATTTATTGAGAAAATGGAGGCTCACTGATATGTACGTAAACTACATTGATATCTATAGGGACAGAGCCTGGGTCAGAATGTGAATCTCCAGGACCCAGCGAGAGAGAAGTGTAAAGAACGGCATGAGGTAAAGAAGGCAAGAATGAGAAAAAAGGTCAACATAGGAACATATTAGGAATGTCTAAGAAAGTTATAAAATAGAAAATGTAAATTTCACTTGCTAGTAATTCATGTGGAGGGAACATAGAGTATGTGGCTGTGTGGCGTTGCATAATTCAATGCTGCTGTTTGATTGTTTTTCAAAAAGCAGAGGGTGAGCAGCTGCATAACAATTTTGCTGTTGTTTGGTTTATATCTTTTCTTGATTTTTGTCCGGTTATTGCTTAAACGAGGGTGACTTTTCAAGCTCCGAGACTCATCATTTTTTTTCCATTTTCCACCTTAGGTTTATAGTTGCTATGTTGAATTACTGTTAATTTCGAAACTCTTTTCCTTGCTATTAATGCAGATTATGCAATTTTGAATCCATTTTCATTTGTCAGATCCTTTATACAGCAAGGGAATCAAAGGCTGGTACGAGTATGACAGATCTCCTCATGCAACAGGATTTTGAGTTTTCAGCCAGGACTCCAAGCATACCCCTTGCTGTGCAGGCTCCGCAAACCGGATTCTGTTCCTCTCCCCACTCCCCCGGCTGCTCCCACTGCAGACACACACAGGTGCCCCAGGCGCCTCCCGGAGTGGCAGTGCGGGGTGGCGATGAGGGTAAATGCTCCCTCAGCCCTGGGGCACTCTCAGCCCGCAGGATGGGTGTGGAGTCTCGCCTTTCACGTCCTGAAGCGAGGGCAGGATTCTAACTCTAGGATCAGGTCCAAGGGGATGTGTGTGGTGGTGACTCTCTGGGAGAGGGGTGAAGTGGGGGGATAGATATTTCAGAGCACAGATTGACCTACTTCATTCTTCCTTTCTCAGCTCAGGGGCATGTGGTGTGTGGTGGGTAGAGGTTTCCCTTAGAGGACAAGGTGAGGACCATCTCTCTCTCTCCTTGTTAGAAAGCATCTGTCAGTGTTTTCCCAGGTGATTGTCGCTGTGCTGACTGCCAGATAATAATTGTAGCCCCAATGAGAGTGGGGAGAGATCAGTACAAAGGAGTCACTGTGGGGCTGGAGTACATGTATGAGGGACCCAGTTTAAGAGCTGTTTGGGGTGGCATGTAGGATGTATTTCCTTTATTTTATTTTATTTTATTTTATTTTATTTATTTGACAGAGCACAAGCAGGGGGAGCAGCAGGCAGAGGGAGAGGGAGAAGGAGGCTCCCCGCTGAGCAAGGAGCCCGATGCGGGTCTTGATTCCAGGACCCAGGGATCATGACCTGAGCCAAAGGCAGATGCTTAACCGACTGAGCCACCCAGGCGCCCCGGGTTGTATTTCCTTTAGCTCACTGGAACACACATTGTGGTTTCCACTTATGGAGGCACCTAGAAAAATTAGTTTTGGAAATCTTTAAAGTACGCCCATAGACCTATTTACCAATTCATCTGTAATTACTTATTGATCGCATACCATGTGACTGGGCCTGGCCAGCCCCTGCTCAACTAGAACAGTAAAATTTGATCCAGGGTTTTTGAACTGTCATTCTGTTTGTGATTTAGGTTATCAGGGAAAGCCCATTTACCCTGAAATCGAGACAGATAGCCTCTGGGAGTTCTGAGTGGAAATTCATCTGTTTCCGCTGTCATTCGGTGAAGGTAGTGCACTCGTACCTTCGGGAGTGGATTATGCACAATCAGCGGTGATGAATGTATGAGCATTTTTAATTAGTCTTCATGCCCTCTGTCTAATGCAATCAGAAACCCTCTATCAGAGGGGAGATTTATAATCAATCATTTCATCATCTTCTGAGGTGGATATAAACCCATTTGCTTTTAGCCTGCAACTTAAAATATCTGCTTTAGAGAATTATTATTTAACCAGGCAGATATCTATAAACCAAGTATATTTTGAGCATGTACACTTAAATCTCAAATTGCAGATTGCTCTGATTAAGCGTAATTGTGTGAATTAAGGTGTCTCTAAGCCTTTGCTCTGTGCAGAGGAAGCCTAGTGTTGGAGCAGAAGTATGAGCCTGGCATCAAGGAGATGTGCGTTCCAGGCCTAGCTTTGTGAACCCCAGTTTCCTCGTCTGTAAAAGTAACAAAGGGTTGAGATAGCTGGTATTTCAGTCCTCCTTATGTCAGTTAAGGTTACGTTACTTACGATAGAACCCTAAAGTAGGGGCGCCTGGGTGGCTCAGTTGGTTAAGCATCTGCCTTCAGCTCAGGTCATGATCCCGGGGTCCTGGGATGGAGCCCCTCGTCGGGCCCTGTGCTCATCAGGGAGTCTGCTTCTCCCTCTCGCTCTGTCTCTGTGTATACACGCGCTCTCTCTCTCTCTCTCAAATAAATAAAATCTTAAAAAAAACAGAACCATACAGTAAATAACATTTTTGGACTTTTTACTGTGTGTTGAGCGCTGGGCTATTGTCCTGCATGTGACAGCAGGTATATGGAGCGTGCATCATCTCAGTTATTCCCACACCCCTAGGAGGCAGTTGCTGTGAGAAGGCCACCTCTGTCTTAGCCTGGGAGTTCTTGGTGGAAAGACCGACCTCTCTACCTAAAGATTTGGAGATGTCAGCTATGAATCCACCATAATTTTCTAAATAAAAATTGTTGATTGAATAAAGAGTCCTACCTAGATGATCTTTTGTTTGCCTTAGAGGGTCTGACCAATTTCTGCAATTAAAGTGAAATTGACAAATTAAAAAATTTCTAATTTAACTGACAGCCACATAATTCCTCCATTTTGATTTGCTGTGAAAATGATTTTTTTTTCCCCGAAAGTGAAACTCTGGAGAATCTAAGAACAAGTTAATCTTTATTGTTGGTCAGCAGCATCAGTGAGCATGTAGAAACTGGATCACTTTCATTCCCATACTAGACCAGTACGGTTCTCTGGGAGCCCACTTATATCAAAAGCCTTCAGGGGTATGTACCCTTGGAGTTGACATTTCTACTCTTGGGCTTTTCTCGGAAGGACAAAACTAACGATATGCTCAAATGTTGAGGAAAAAGAATGTCCACTGTTTATAACGCCAGCTGTCCAACCATTAGTAGATTGGTTAAATATACATATTTAATGTTAAAATACGTCATTAGGATAGCATGTATTGTTAACCAAGAAATTTACAGTTTTATTTTTATTTTTTTTAAGATTTTATTTATTTATTTGACAGAGATAGAGACAGCCAGCAAGAGAGGGAACACAAGCAGGGGGAGTGGGAGAGGAAGAAGCAGGCTCACAGTGGAGGAGCCTGATGTGGGGCTCGATCCCATAACGCTGAGATCACGCCCTGAGCCGAAGGCAGATGCTTAACCGCTGTGCCACCCAGGCGCCCCTACACTGTTTTAAAAACAGTATGTGCTGTGTGAGCCCATCTTAGGGTAACCACATGAACTAGTGAATATGTACACATAGGTGTGAGTTTAAAGTAGTGTATGGAGCTTAAACTAGTTCTTTTTGTCTGGTTGAATGATGTTAGTTGTGGTGGTTTTTCATATCTGCATTAAAATTTTTTTCTGTAATCTGCATTGGTTTTCTGATAAAAAGGAATTAGCGAAAGCAAATAATACAAACGTCCTGAAATAGAAACCCCGGCTCAATCCAAGGGCTGGGAATTGCTTACAAACCTGAATTTGTGAGGAAATGTAATCGTTTTGGATGTGTCTAATTCTTGTCCTGAGGTAATCCAGTTGGGTTAGCTTGCCTTTATTCACATTGACAATTGAGGAGGTCTTTGAGTTCTTTGAAACAAGATTTAGAAAAATTTCACTCTGCTTGCATCCCGATAGAAATCAAAAGAAACTAAAAAAGCAAAAACAAAGACAGAAACACTCTGGGGACCAGCCTTTTCTCCTTCAATAGTTAAAATTAATACCAGTGAAACTTGTTAATTGTAGAAGTTTAGAATATACAGACAGATAAACAAAACAAATAAAATTAAACATACACACAACCCCACTTTCCAGAAATAACCACTATTTACATTTTGGGTTGTGTCCTTCCTGAATTTATATTGTACATGTGTGTGTGTGTGTGTGTGTGTGTGTGTGTGGTCACACAAAGAGATGTATGTGCAGTGTTTTCTTACCAGGAGAGGACAGTCCACCAGTCCACCAGCCAGTGTAGTTTAATGAGCATGGGGACTCTGCTTTGTTGGGCATGTCAGAGGTCTGAGTGCAACAACAGTGCCTGGCCCGTAGCAGGAATTGAATAAATATTCGTGGAACAATGGCCTAGGTCTCCACTATCTTTCTGGGTCACCTGTTTTACTCCTGAAGATTATTTTGATGACTAGCTAGAATCTCATTGTTTGGACGTATCCCATTTAGTTGTTTCTAGTCTTTAAGAAAGCACTGCTGAAATAAATGCTCTTGTAACTCAGTGTTTGATATGTCATAAGTTATTCATTAAGATTAACAACCTAACGATTGAATTGTTGGATCAAAGGGTATGTGTGTGTTTCTCACTTTTGATAGCATTGACACATGTCCTCCAGAAAGGCTGTGCCATTTTACATTCCCAGTGAAAGGAACGCAGTGCTTGATTTCACCTACACACTGGGGATCATGGACCTTTTATTTAATGGACCTTTTTTTTTTCTTTTTTTGAGATAATTGTAAATTCACATGCTGTTGTAAGAGATAATGCAGGGAAACTCCTTGTACCCTTTGCCCAGTTTCCCCCAATGGAAACGGTTTGCACATCTAGAGTATAATATTAAAACCAGGATATTGACATTGCTACAATCCACAGAACTTCCCCAGTTTTATTTGTACTCATTTGTGTGTGCTTGTATTACCTTAAGTACTGTGCAAGTTCACCGTCTATGTAGGTTTGTGTGTCCGCCACCACAGGCAAGATACTGAGGGGTTCTAACACTGCAGTTGCACTTTTGCAGTCATGCCACTTCTGCCCTGCCCGCCCAGCCCCTCTCTTCCCATCCCTAACCCCTGGCAACCACTACTCTGTCCTCCATTTATAAAATGTTTTCATTTCAAAAATGTTATATAAAAGGAGTTGTACAGTATGCATCCTTTTTCATCCAGCATAATTCCCTGGAATTTACCCAAGCTGTTGCTGTTAGCAATAGTTTGCTACTTTTTACTCAGCTGAGTAATATTTCATGGTGTGGATATAGTACAGTTTGTCTAACCATGCACCTGTTGGACAGCTGGGCTGGTTCTAGTTTTTGACTATTACATATATAGCTGCTGTGAGCCTTTGTGTGTAGGGTTTTATGCAAAGGTAAGTTTCATTGCTTTGTGATAAATACCCAGTAGGTCCCTTGCTGGGTTGTATGGCAGTTACATGTTACCAAAACTGCGGCTGTACCATTTACATTCCCACTAGCAGTGTATGAGTGATGCAGTTTCTCTGCATCTTCGCCAACATTTAGTGTTTGTCATTTTTTGAAATTTTAGCTTATTTTGATAGGTGTATAGTGATACGTCATTGTGGTTTTAATTTGTATTTCCCTGACAGCTAATAATGTAGAACATCTCTTCATGTGCTTGTTTGCCTCTGTATATCCTCTTTGGAGAAATGCCTGCACACAGCTTCTGCCCACTTTCTAGTTGGATTAGGTATGTTTACTGTTGAGTGTTGAGAGTTCTTGAGTATTCTAGACGCTCTGTTGGATGTGTCATTTGCAGATACATTTTTTTTTTTGCCCGTCTTTATTTTGTCTTTTCATCTTCTTCACGTAGGCTTTTAGAGCAGAAGTTTTTAAAATTTTGATGAGGTTCAATTTATCAATTTTTCCTTTTATGGATCGTGTTCTTGGTGTCAAGTCTCAGAACTCTCTGTCTAGCCGGCATGGCCTTTTGATTTGCTCCTCAGAGACCCTCTAAGATTGATCATACTTTTTCAGCTTGGGGTAACGGTGCAGGAATTGGGTTGGAATATTTTTAGCTTTATTAATAACTGGGGCTATTGTCTTTCTCTTTCTCATCTCTTTAGTTGGGAGAATATAAGGACTCCCTTTTATTTCATGCTGTCAAGAGCTTTCACAAGATGTTACAATCCTGCTTCAGAATGGGGGCACCTGAGTCTGCTCGTTCATCCTATTCTCAGTCTCTTTTGCCAGCTCTACAGTTTCTTGAATTGTAGCAAGCAGAAGAAACTCTTTATTTTTACCGTGAAGGATGGCGATGAATGTGGACATGGACATCCTTGGGGCTAGTATGGCCCCCTCCTGCCCCCCCCCCGCATGGCGCTTTTGCTGAGTCAGAAGCTGCAAACCTTTAGGGGTCTGTATTTTATGTATTAAGCCTCGCCTTAGGCCAAGGTGGTAGTGTGTAGTATAGGTGGGTGGTTGACAGTGAGCTCTTTAGCAAAATGGCCCAGTTTTTCATCCCCACTCTTCCCCTCACTAGCTGAGTCAGCAGAGGCATGCCGCTTAATCTCTCTTCTCCAGTTTCCTCATTCGTAAAATGGGGATAATAAGAGTATTTACCTCGTGGGGTGTTCCAGGGATGATGTCATTACATGTAAAGTGCTCGGAGCATGGCCTGGGGAGCACTTACGGTGGCTGTTCATACTTTTATTATTATACCTCTTGCATCAGTGTCTTAAAAGTCAGTACCTTGGGTGCTTATTAAAATGCAGATTCCTGGATCTCCTCCCCTAGACCTACTGCATCAGAATCTGAAGGATTAGGGCTCCAAGGAATCTGCATTTTTGCAAGGTTCCCCCATGGTTCTTAGGAAGACTCAAGTGTTTGAACAGTTCCTCAGTCATTTCTGTTTGTCCGTGGTACGTGAATGCTCTGGTGTTTCTTGAGTAGTGTGGTTGGGTGCTGTTGCCAAGGCAATGCCTTCTCTCTGAGAGCACTCCTCGTGTTACCAAGAGACAAACCAGAGTGTCTATACGGAATCAAGTTACGCTGGAGCTGTATGATATCCAGCTGATTCGGTGGCCTGCCCACTGGGGTGAGGCAGGTGTGAGACTATAGGGAATGATGGAGTCTGTGGCAGAGGGACCGTGAGTACCATGCCTGCAAATCTCCAAATGAAAATAATAGTAATAAAAAAATAAGTCAGTGGGCTGGATTCAGTATTCTGACTGCCAGTTGTAATAGTCTTGTGTAGGTATGGGGCAGCGTCTTTTGTGTGTGTGTGTTGGGGGAAGACGTGTGGTGTGGGAGATTCTGTTTGCAATCTCTGTGTCAGGTTTTTTTCTACCAGCCTGCAGTTTTTCCACCAACTTGTCTATTAAGGATTATTGTCCAGAGTAACTACTAGAAACTACACTCTGGGATAACCTTAGGCTATACTGATAGCAGTACATGCTTCCTTTCTCAAAAAGAACCACTCTCTAGCACTTCTCCCACAAGGGATGCTGAAAAAGACACAGAAGTTCCCTCCCCAAGAGACGTAACTGACATTTTCTCTAAACTAGACATAACTTTGGCTGGAGATACCCTTTTAAGCTAGAGGCTAGCTCTTGAAAACACAACTGGCTTCTTTCTTGTCCTGTAACGGGATTTTTCTTAACCTATCTCAGTGGTTCCCTGGACCTTCAGTTCTCTCTGTTCTCTCTGGAGACCACGCTGCCCACTCCCTGCTGAGTGTTCTGTCTGGCTGATGACTTGCTGGGTGTTCTTGAGGTCCAGACTTCTCCTCCCACGGCTGAGTCCTATGTGTTGTTACAGTAATTAGGTAACTTCATCAAACAACATACAAACTGATAAAATACGTGTGTGAAAATAAAGTTGTTTCTACGAAACTGAATTCTTCGTAAAGACTAAATATGGGCAAGTTGCTATAAGACATTGCTGTCAGATTGGATGGGGAAACGATTGGGACGATTGGGAAGATGTTTAAAAAATGAAAAGATTCTACACTTAAATTCACACTGAGATGTTTCTCAACTTCGAGTAGCCACACTGGAAATTATATATTATACATTATGGGCACGGTTCGTGCAAGAAAGACAACTTTGAACCTCAATCAGTACGCCTGTACTTGAAGAAAATAGCTTGCAATGTGAAAATATTGGCAAACAAATTTATTTTTTTATGGTTCTTGATAAAAGAAGGTATTTAAAATGTGTATATATGTCATTTTTAATGATTCTCTGCCTTAAATACATTTTCTCTCAATCTACCAACTATCACCTTCATTGCAGTAGAATATCTGAGTCGTTCCATCCCGTAGGGCTATATGCTAACAACACTGAGTAGCTGACTAAGTGGGGGGCAGGTTTCTTTTCAGAGAAAACAGTGCTCTAAAAGCTAAGGTCTCTATAAAAATACCTTCCAAAACAATTCTTACTGAAAACTGAAGTTTGATGCATTAATTTTTTTGCATCATAGCTCTATTTAGTTTTAGTTTTTCAGATACTTAAATATCAGTAATTATACATTTGGTAAAATCAACATTTTGTTTTCTGTTCCTGTGAAAAATTTCTCATATAAATGATGGCCGTTATTCAATACAAGATGATATAAAGTGGTTCATTTTTCAAGTCCAAGGGTATTAAAAATAGACTCTAAGCAGTAAAATTGGGTATAATAAATTATCCTTACTTCAGAAATGAACTGATAAATTATTTTTATAGAAGGTCTTAGTAGTAAAAATAAGTTTAGAAAATAAAAAATAGTAATAGTCTGCTGTACGGCTGAGTCTGTTCTGCTCCCACTGTATTCTCTGAGCGTGTCCCGTGTTCCGAAGTCAGACAGGCCGCCCAGCTCCTCAGGTCACACCCAGCCGACCCAGGGCTCCAAGAGTGAGCTGCTTACAGCTTCCTGGACCAAGGGGCCTTCTAAGCAGTGATGTTGAAGGTGGAACAGGCAAGAAGACTTGGATAAACAACTACATAAATTTTTCCTCATACTGACTTGGGCCAGAGTCCAAGAGAGAGACACAGTTGAATAATACCTTTCCTGAAGAAGAAAATTTGCTTTTTGGAAATATGTCTACCCCTCATTATAGCCGGAGAGTCCGCCTCCCCTTTTGTTCTGCACACTATTTAGGTGAAGCTAGTGTCACTTTTCTTTTCTCTGGGTTGTTCATCACTGTTCATGAGGGGTTTTTAGCACACCGAACTGGTTTTAGACCCTCTCTGGCTTTAGCAACAAGACTAGATAGAGATGATCATTTATTACCTACACATGGTAAGTGCCCAAGAAGATTTGTTGAATGAATGAATGACTTTGCCAGACTCAACAGACAGCGCTTATATTTGCTAATAACCTCCAGTGAAGACAGACATTATCATTAGGTTAATAACCCATTAAAGTCGAGAGTGGGAATGTTAATGCAGGTGGAATGTAGTAAAATTGCCTGGCCTGGCCTGGGAGTTGCACTTTGGCCCCAGCACATACATTTTTGCAGTCCTTGATGTTTCTTCCACTTTTCCACCATGCGAGCTCATTCTTTCAAGACTCCTGTCTGTGTCATCACTCTCCAGTAATATTCATTAAGCTCCTGCATGCTGAGTACTGCCGGGTTTCGTCCCTTTTAATGAGTGTGAACATTGAAGTTGAAGGATAGGCTTTTATGTGACACTGCTTTGTCCTGAAAGGGCTAGTGTGTGAGTACACATGATTTTTGGCACGCTGTTTTGCTCAGTTCAGTAAGCTAATTAGATCAATCACATATTTTTGTTGGCAAGCTCTGGCTGCCTCTTTCAAACAAGGGGTAAATCAGCTTGTCTTTGTCCTGGGAGATGTTATCAGACCTGGGCCCTTTGTCAGCATTAGCCATTAGGGTGTGCTTTATCTTGATTCTGTAAATTGCCACTTCCTTTACAGGATAGGCTAATCACTTTTGTACTTGCTGCAGTACGCCTTTCCGCCCGCCCCGCCTTGCTGGTGCAGGCGACAGTGTTGCGTGGTGCTTTGTTTTGTGCTACTGTTGGATTTCTAAAAAGATGTTTTACACATAAGTAATGGCACTTAATGTTTCACCAAATTTACAGAAATTGAAAGGAAATGTTTCCAGTCTGGCCCTCTTTGAGTTGTGGGACGTGGCTTGTTTATCCCGTTGTTGTTTTTTTTCCCCCCTCCCAGCACATAATGTTTCTAAGTTCTCTTAATTTTTTCCTTCAAAGCAGTTTTTTTGATTTTCCCAGCTCTGTTTTCTGCTTGTGCTCTCACCTGGCCCAGTCCCTCATCACCACACCAGCTGTTTTGTCTATAATCTCTCTCTCTGTCAAAAGCCCCATTCCAACATACGCCATGTTTATCTACCACACTAATTTCCTTACATTACTCTTTTATCCTGTAACTAAGTGCTTTGCTCAGAAATCTTTCTCAGCTCCTAATTGCCTAATGACCCAGAGCTTTAACTCACTTGTCTGGGCTTCATTCTCCAGTTCTATGCACTCTGTCAGTGGTAGTTCCTGGACTCTTCAAAAGTCCGCCATCTGCTCAGGGTAAGCTTGTTTACTGCTCAGTGGGGGATGGTGTCATGGTTAAGAGCACGGGTTCTGGGGTCACATTAGCGTGGGATCAGATGCTGGTTCAGCCACTTACCTTGGGCACTTAATCTTGTAGGTTTCTCATCTATAAATTGGGCGTAATGATAGTCCTTCCTTCACAGAAGTGTGAGGTGTGAGTTGTGTATGTGTCTGACACGAAGTAAGAATTCAGCAAAAGGGTGAACTATTAATGCATTATGCGTATGTAGTTTAAAATGCTCTTCTAATAATTATCTCAGTACTTACATAATGCTTATTATGTGTCAGACACTGCCCTAAAACTAACTGAGTTTGTTTCGTTTTCACAAGAACTCTGTGAGGAAAGAGTGGATAGCAGTCCCATTTTATAGAGGAGAAGACTGAGTCAAAGAGTTTGAGTGACTTGGCTAAACTCTCATGGTTGGTAATGGCAGGGCTGGGATTTGAATCTTGGCAATCCAGCTCTAGGGTCAGTGCTCTTAAGCACTATTCTGTAAACCTAAATTCTACTTGTGAATTTCCTCCCTCCCCACCAGCCTCTAGCGATGTCTCTCTGAACTCCTAATGCGTGTAATGGGGTAATAGGGAGAATGAGTTAGTAATTGCTTGAGTCCTCATTGTTTTGTATTCTGTAGTGCTGTACATAGACTAAAAATTCCTTTGATTATAAAGTTATTACATGTGAAAATAGAGATTTTGGAATATGGAAACATCAAAGAAGAAAATAAAATACATCCTGCTATTCACATGTTATCTGTCCTCTTATTCTTATTTATAAATAGTATACATATATACCTGACAATATAGAGCATATTTATACATTATATACAATTATGGTCATGCCATGTATATAATTTTGTGTCTTGCTTTCCTTGGTTAACATTATATGTGTTTGCCTATGTCACTAAATATTCTAAATCATCATTATCATGAGTGCAATTTAATTGTGTATGTGTTTGTGTGCAGTTGGACCTACTGTTTACATCCAGTTTTTAAATGACTAATAAACATTTCTATAATTAAGTGGGTCGTAGGTTCTGGCTTTAAAAAGGACTTCTGGTATAGAAGCAAAATTGCGTTTCAGAGATTGTACTAATTTATTACTTCACTGTCATGGGAAATGCCAGGTGTTTCGATGGCCTTGTTGACTACTTGTTCACTGTTCTTGTTGACCAATAACATTTTGATTAGTCATTGCTAATGTGATAAGTGATCGAGGGCAAAGGGTCAGGGTTCAGATTGTACCCAGCCCGAAGCACATGATGTTTCATGAGTACTTACTTGGTTGATTTTTCAGTAGAGATGTGAGAGGTTCTGTAGAATTCTAGGATTTAGGAACTGGAGGCGGGTGCACAAACCATTTAACCCATGTTCTGAAGATAAAGAAAGTGAGACGCAGGGAGGTTAAGCAACTTGTCCAAGTTCGTAGAACTGGTTAGGAGCAGAATGAGTCTTGTTTGATCTGGTTTTCAAACACATGGATTTTTCATTATGTCACACCGTTTCTCATTTACATCAATTATTCATCTCCATCTGTCCATCTGGCTTCCCAGACATAGCTGACCAAATTTGGAGGTACCGCTTAGAACAAAATAATCAGTGTTTGCAACTCTTGGGGGCTAAGGTGAGAGGACTTTGGTTAGCCTAATCAGACAGTCCAGCGTGCGCGCCATGCAATTCCTCCTTTCCCCACGCAGACCCTCCCAGGAGCCAGTGTTCAACACTGGTAAGATGGAAGAAATGCAAGGCGATGGGGACTTGAATAATGACCTGTCCCTGACAGGCAGAGAGAAGCCTCGGACTCTGTGAGGTTGTTTAGTGCTTTGTGCTTGGAAGCAGATTTCCTTAGGACTGTGGGCTTTGGTGGTTCTCGCCATGTCAGAGTGGGTGGCTTTCTCTTGTGTCATGGTGTTGAGGAAGGCTATGGCGTGGAGCTAATCCATGGATGCTGACTCCATCTCACTAAACCTTGCCCTGGAACCTGGTCCTCAGAAGCATCATTGTGTTTTTGGGGCGCCTGGGTGGCACAGCGGTTAAGTGTCTGCCTTCGGCTCAGGGCGTGATCCCGGCGTTATGGGATCAAGCCCCACATCAGGCTCCTCTGCTATGAGCCTGCTTCTTCCTCTCCCACTCCCCCTGCTTGTGTTCCCTCTCTCGCTGGCTGTCTCTATTTCTGTCGAATAAATAAATAAAATCTTAAAAAAAAAAAAAAAAGAAGCATCATTGTGTTTAACGCAGCCTCGCTCTCCAGGTTCCGAAGTGTCTAAGACCTCCCTGCTCTCACTCTCTTTGCATTTCTCTTAAGGGCACTTGGTTTCCCAGGAAGGTCTGGGTAACATGGATGAATACTTCTGTATATTGGTATTGGGAGATGAGAAGGAAATGCAGTAATTTTTGTAGTTCAGATCTTTTTTTGATGTTGTCATGATTAAGCCATAAAAAGGTTAGCAGCTTCAAGGCTGGAAATGCATGGTAAATTCATATCTCTCCTTTACTGCCAATAAGATTGACTAAAATGTCCAAGCAAGATATTTCCTCACTTTTCTTATTCTCAAAATAACCTGCCTTTATCACCCTGTCCTTAAACAAAGAGCATAGGGCATTATTAATTGGTGACAAGAACTATCTTGATGGATTAAACATTTCCTGTAAAAGTAATAAAAAAAGAAACCTGCTTTGAAAAGCTTCTGGCCTTTGGGGAAAGGTGAATGCCTAAATCCTATTTAATATGCTTTTGGATGAGAAGTTTAGAAAAGGAACTTTTAAAAGATAATTATGTCCATTTATCTCTCAGGAACATATTATGGTTTTGTTTAATCGGCATGGAAATGATAGGTAAAACTGGGCTTCAGTTTTTGGCATGACAGCCCTCTTTCCCTTTCTTTTATTTATTCGTTCATTAATTCACTCAGCAGATATTTATTAAGACCTCTTATGTGACATGCATTGGGTAAGGTGTAAAAGGAGATTTTAACAGGGAGCAAGCAAGCCTGGCGAAGAAAGTCTCTTCTAAAATAGGGTTGGGAGGCCATAGGGAGGAGGAGCTTACACGAGTACTCTTTGGAGGAACGATGAACTTTTTGGACTTGTAAGCCAGCCTACAGGCCCTCAGCCTGGATTTAACTTCCTTCTCGCCATGGCAACTGGATCATCCGCCCCTTCACTTTGAAACGAGAGGGTTCAGTTTAAGAAGCTTCAGTCCCTCATTTGCATGTCTACCCAACCAACCCCCATTAACCTAATTTCAATCCCTGTTTTGCAGAGAGGACCTAAATGAAAACTACACTCCTAACTTTTTGCTTTTATAACTCTGCCCTGATTTTGTCTTCCTTGGAACACGATTCGGGTAGAGACCTGAGTGTGTCCCCTGAGTTGCCGTTCTAATCACCCAAATAAATGCTTGTTTTTAAACAATTTTTAGTGAGTTCTTTCCTGGTCAACAAAGGCATTGGGGTTATAGCAGTAAACAAAATAACAGACCTTGACTTCCTGGAGTTTTATAGGCTGGTGGGGCAAAAAGTCAAGTCCTTCTGGGAAGTCTTTCTAGTGGTGGAGACATGCGCGGCGAGACCTGAAGAGTGAGAAGACCTCTTAGTCACCCAGGACTGAAGAACATACCTACTATGAATAGTTCTGGAAATGCGGGGATATGCATAGGACATGTGAAAGAAGGAGGGCCATGAACATAGGCTTCATTGCAGTCTTCATCTCAATAACAGAAACTGTTTGCTGTTATTTTAGAGCCTAAACTTCGTTTCTCTAGGTGGCCAGGTTCATGGCCAGAGGGAAATGCAAAGTCTTCAGTTACAACCGCAAAGACATTCTTCACGATCCCCACCTGATCTGATTCTGCAGCTCCAGTGACTCCTGCCTTGCCACGTGTTCCCTTGGTTGGAAAACTACGGAGTCATTCTTTCTCTGGATTGGCAGTTTTGATTGGCATGGATTATTTCTACCCAGAAACCAGGAGAAAAGAATTGTGACATGCTTTTGTGCCACGGTGCCATTGGTTGGCCTTGTCTTGTCCCCTGAAGTGTTGTCGTGAAGGAATACGGGCCACCAGTGGCCTCCTAGCTTGTGGAAGCCGTGGCACATGCACCTGCAGCCGTAGTGCTGGAGATGCAGTACAGAGAAGGGCTCTCGGAACCAGGACGCACTTCTCTATCTCATGTGTAAATGGTAGCTCGAAGAGAAAAGCCGCCCTTTGGAACAGGCCACAGACTCACAGAAAGGCTAAGGCGAAAGCTCCAAGATCAGCTAATCAATGTTCTTTGAACTTTCTTAGACATTTTTTTCCCCCTAACAAAATCTTCTTTGGAAATCTCGGATATAAATCTGATAAAAGCAATGAATTGACACCTTAGAGAGTTTTAAAATTCATTATTTTTTAAATGCCTGCACACTGATTCTTCCCAAAGCTTTTGGGTTCTGGCAGGCACTTGCTGAAAAAGAGCTAATCATAATAGCTCATTTATATTAGTGCTTGCAACGAAAGAGACACTGCCGAGCACTTCCTTTCAGTGTTGCATTTTCTCTCCCTAGCAGCCCTGTGACATAGATGTCGTTATGGTCATCTCTATTTTACATGCGAGGCGTTAGGTCCAGTGAGCTTCAATGCCCTGCCTAAGGTCACGTGGCTAGAAAGTGATGGGAGTTGGACTTGAACCTGGGTCTCCCTGACTAACCAGTCAATGTCCTTAATTGCTGATCTGGTGGGACCGCAGCACTAGATGTCACAGGATGTTGTCTTGATGTCCTGAGGTTACATTTGTGGTCAGTGTCAGTACCAGGATCAGGACCCAGAAATTCTCACCCCTGGTCCAGTGTTCTTCGTGCTGGACCTTTACGACAGCCGCTTTGGAGCTATCAGAGGGATATTTCCTCGATCAGGTAGTGTCCCCAGGAGAAGAGTTCCCTTAAACAAAATGTGTAGGACACCATCCTTCTTTGTACATAGCATGGGAATAGGTTTTTTTTTTTTGAAAAGGAGATGAGCGTGTGTTGGACGGGAGAATCCCCTTCCTCCTCCTGCCTTTCTTACTGTCCCTTCTGTAACCAGACAAGTCAAAAAAATCTTTGAAAAGGATTTATTTTTGAAAGAAAAAGTTCTTAGCTGGGTTAATTTATTTGTCTGGTTCTCCAGGTTGTTGGTATTTATTTTAAATGAACTCAATCACCTACTAGTCTAACCTAAAGGATACATATTTCTTAAATGGTAATGTAAGCACATAGAGTAAAAGCCACTTTTTGTGTTAATTCTTAAGATTGTTTGGGAGTCATTTAGAACTATAAAAGACTGAATATTGGAAAATATTGACTGAACTTATTGAAGGACCCTGGTACCGGTTTTATTAGTTTGCCGAGCAAAGGTTATATTCTTTCTCTGTTTGAAGGCTTGAACATTTTAAAGAATTTTTGTTGGTTAAAGAAATAGGATTTTCTTTCTTCCTAAGTGTCTCTAATAGCCATGGATATGTCCTTAGTTTCTCGTGGCTGACCGATAGCAGTGTTACATGTTGCAGGGGGTCCTGGGGTGCAGAGTCTGAGATGGGGATGTTACATGCAGGAGTTGGTTAGGGGTTGCTCTTTGAGTTGACGCCTGTGGGGAGAGGAGGAAGCAGGAACGGGCCGAGAGAACGATGATAGCCATCAAGTCTCAACAAAGGCTCGGGCGGACCCTATGGAGGGCTCCGGAGCTGTCGTGAATTGGGGCGAGGGGGTTGCACCCTCCTAGTCCAGGCACGGATGCAGCTGCCTTCAAGGAGAAGGAGTCATCTTGGGCAAAGTGGCTGTCTTCAGCAGAGGGCAATTTCTAGAGAAGGCTGACAGCCCGAAACACTCCTAGCAGCTGGGAAAATAAATCTCTCCGTCCTGGAGGGCCCGGGTGGATGTCACAGCACCCAGAACAGTGCTGTTAACTCTTGAAATGCAGTAGAAGGGGAGCAGAAGGTGGAGACAAGGTTATCAGATAATCTCTGCTCGATGATTATGGTTTTAAGGTAAATGGATAGTTGTATAAGATGCAATCTGTCAACAAATCCAGCCTTCCCCTGTGTGTGTGTGTCTGTGTGCGTGTATTAAGAAAGTTTGATGTATAACTCCATAAAAAGACTATTTTTGATATAGAAAATCTTTGGTATAGCATTTACCTAATTCATTGTGTGATTTATTCTAGTATTAAATTCCAAATCTGGCGAAGTCACAGATTTTTAAATTGCTCACACAGGCATGTGCTGTGTATTGTAATTATCTAAAGAAAAGTCTGGAACCATGCTGCATGGAAATGAGCACGGTCTATCGAAATTTTATGTAACCAGGAGCCAGATTGCAGAAGCTGATCCACAGGGGGGATTTAATGTAAGGATTAATGACCTGAATTTTTATTTAAAATATTGTATGGTTTTATAATTCATAAACAATTATACAAAACACACGTAGTTACATCGTAATTTGCTAATTTAAATTGTATACAAAAAATTTGCAGTAGATATACAACTAAATTTATGAGCCGTTCCTCGCATTGATCAGTATATGCCATATGAAAAAGCAAACACAAAAATGTTTTGAATCAGCATTTTGGGTAATGCATCTTTCGATATATCCCCTCTTTTAGAACTGAAGTGATGAGTTGGGATATGTTACATGGCTAATGTTTCCTGTTTTTTTCTTTTTAATTGGTAGAATAATCTGTATTTTTCATCTTTCTAACATACATTGGAATTACAGACCGGTTGGATCTCATTTGCATAGCTAGACCTTGTGTAACCAGGCAAATGCAACAGCATCTCTGTGGCTGACATCCCAGGTTTTCTAGGCTGTTTGAGTGATATGTTGTGATGGTAGCAATGACTGGTTGACTAGTGGTTATAGCTTCTTCAAGCCATTATTTTACTTACCAAACTTTTAATCTCTCTAAGAGCTGGATTTGTGGTGGGTACAAATTCCATGACACTGTTCTCTCTTTTTTTTTTTTAAGATTTTATTTATTTATTTGACGGAGAGAGACAGCCAGCCAGCGAGAGAGGGAACACAAGCAGGGGGAGTGGGAGAAGAAGCAGGCTCCTAGCGGAGGAGCCTGATGTGGGGTTCGATCCCATAACGCCGGGATCACGCCCTGAGCTGAAGGCAGACGCTTAACGACTGCGCCACGCAGGCGCCCCGACACTGTTCTCTTGACATTACGGTCAAATAAATAACGGGAGCTGTTTCATGAGGAGCCAGAGTGCCGGGAATCACGTCCTGTTTTCATCAACACGCTTCGCATTTGCTGAGGTGAATTGCTGCCCGGTGTCACTCTCAGATACATTCCTGTACAAACGTGGTGTCAGTGAAAGAGCCCTCTTGGGCGAAGCCACTCTTACTTCCTTTCCTGACTATGGCGCAGATGGACTCCCCTGCTCTGTCATCTAGTCCTCGTGCTTGTCCCGGTCCTTCTGCCTCTGCTTCCGGGGCCATTCAGTTTTCTGTAAGCTTCAGTTCCTTCAACTGCAAAATGGGTCTGACAGTCCCTACTTCACTGAGTGGTCGTGAGAATGACAGAGACAGTTTAACGTGGTGCGTGGCACAGAGTAAGTGCCCTGTAAATGGCAGCCCTTCCCACGGGCTCTGACTATTCCTTGCCCAGGCCAACCTTTCCCTGCTGTGAGTTGCTTATTCCCCAGGGCCTCAGACGGGATCTCTCTCACATGCTGTATGCTGCACATCTTGGGCAGTTGGGTAAGTGCTTCTTGAATCACCCATGAATATAAGAAGATGGGCTCCCTACCCTCAAGGAGACCAGAGTCTGGTTCTGCAACAGCTGTAACACAAAGTAGAAACGACGTTGCCGTGGGGAGATGGAATGAGAGCGTTAAGAAGAAAGAAATTAATAGGACAGGTTGAAGGCAGGCACTTAGTAGGTGTTCAGCATAATGTTTTTGATCCTGGCAAGCAGGGGTTTTGGGATGCTAGAATTTTTTAAAAGAAGATTTTATTTATTCATTTGAGAGAGAGAGAGAGTAAGAGAGAGAAAGAAAGGACAAGCAGGGGGAGGGGAGAGGGAAAAGGAGAGGGGAAGCAGACTCCCTGCTGAGTCTTGATTCCCAGGACCCCAAGATCATGACCTGAGCCGAAGGCAAACACTTAACCAACTGAGTCACCCAGGTGCCCCGGGATGCTGGAAATTTTTGCTAAATTTTACTGGACATGTTATATTTTTGCTTTGAATTCTACCCCCCTCAACTTTTAATGACAGCTTGTTCTTTGAACTTTACATGTGACAGGGGTGGACAGAGTGCTTTTTTTTTTTTTAGCTCAAGCAGGTGGAATTAGATCTGAGAGCATCTGTTAAATGCATCTAGGTCCTTTTGACACTTTTGCAACCATTTACCCAATATATCTGCCATTATTTATACTGGTTGTGCTGTTATGCTGAGCATATGCTCATTTCATACGCTTGCTGGTAGTCAGTGTGTAGATAATTTAAACATTTTTGATTTTTAAAAATTTTCCTTGTATCGTTATTCTATTTAATGACTTTGAAAAGATTCTTTCTCTGGAGAGAGAACAGAATTAATGATTTTTTAATCACATTTTTTTGGCTAGCGTGTTCTGCTCTGTGGTTCCCCCCCCAATCCCATAAGCTAGATTTGGAAAGAAATCACAGGGGAATCTGTTCAGACAGTTACTTGTTTGATTCCCCCCAGAGGCACTGGCTCTTAGATCTACTAGTGTAGTTCCTCTGATCTTTTATTCTGTAAGGTGTTTGTGTCTCTGTATGATGGATGTTTCACTGACCCAAGTAAATGGAAGAAAATTTTCTCCAGCCTTTAAATGTATTGCTTTCCTTGTTCTTTCAAAAACACACTTTTCTTGGGTAAGAACATTTTAGAGGCATTTGGCATCAAATCAACAGAATTGTGGCCTTTAATGGAATTTGAAGCACTGAGAGGTGGTTTGATTGCTACGAATCCATTTTTGTTTTCTTTCTCCTTGGCTCTACCCCCCTATACACAGTAAAGAAACAACTCTCCTCATCCTCCCCTTGTTTTTTGAAACAAGAGCATCTGATTTTATTGAATTTTGTACTTTGGCTTTAATTGTCACTTCCCTTTTTCCCTTGAAGGGAGGAAAAAACTCTCAACGTGTGTTCAGAGTAAATTAAATTATGAGGAAAATAGTCCACGGAGTTTAACAAGATGAACTGCGGTTTTGGAACTGAATCTGAGCATTGCCATGATGTTGCAGATAGTCTAATCTATGATTCAGAAACATATTAGTCATTTTGATATACTGTTGATTTGACTAATTACCCTGAAGGCTGGCTGGCAGACTGAATTGCCCAAGTCACCTAGTAATTTCGATCAAATCAACGAGTAATTATAGTTTTGTGCAGGCAACAAACATAGAATACTGATTATGGTAGACTAAAGAAGATGTTATTGTGATATAATCATACAGAATACCTAATTCTAGCATTATAGCAGTCCTTACCTTTTTCATACTTCAGTGCTTAAATTCTCAGCACACGATGGAGAAAGGTTGTGGCAACTGTTTGGAGAGAATCATTTTATTCCCTCAGTAGAAACATGTGAAAGATTTTCTGGTGATAAGGTAAATAGTTATATTTTAGATGTACTTTAATTATAATAAGCATGTTTTTGGAAGCCCTCAGAACTAAATATGGTCAGATTTGAAGCTCAGAATTCTCTTAGATTTCCCACAGAAAGAACTTCGAAATGAGCAATTTGTATGGCAGAGCCTGAAGTTATTGTGACTAATTTCACTATCAGTTCATTAGATAAATACTAATATTAGCATGATCGGCCCTACCTGAAATCCAAATACTGACATTTGTGTAGTTCCCATTCTGTCATCATCCTTTTCCTCACTTTGGGGAGATCCTTCTCCAGAGTATGGTGTTTATTCCTGAATTTGTAACTGGCAATGTTTGTATGCTATTTTTGTGGGCATAAATGGAAAATATTTTAGAAACAGAGCCCCGTTTACCGAATGGAAAAAAATCTGTCTTTAATTTTGCTCGAGTTGTCTCCTGGATGGTTTACCTATGTTCCTTTTCCGTGAAAGCAGGAAATACAGTTTACTTGGAATTAGTGCAGATTTGCTGTATAATTAATGTTTGTGAAGCTCCCCCAGGGGACTTATTCTGAAGAAAGCCCCTGTGTTGTGTACTAACTTCATCCACTGTATATGTACTTGGCCCCCCCCCCAAAAAAAAATCAGAAAGAGAAAGAAAAGAATAATTTAAAAGTTTCAGATATTTTGAGTTTATTCTTGGGGGGGTATTGTAGATGTGTTCCTGCGATTTTCTTGCTTGGTCTTAATTTCTACCTCCCTGTCATAGTGCGAAGGTCTCAGTGTGCTGAGAATCCTTCTTGAATTTGAAGATACATGTTATTTGTGGTACAACCTGACCCCAAATGCCTGCTGCTTCGTTGGGATGCTCAGCTATTTCTCCAGCTTAATGAGAAAAAGTTTGTTGATTTCGAGCAAGTGCTTTGCTAAGGGGTGGGGTAGTCATTTTGAGTATTTGCATGTCTTGCCTTATGCGTTGACATTAGAACCTCATGTACTGCAGGTTAGTTGCAATTCCATTCCAATAGTATTGAGTCAGATCATCAATTTTTGGTAATCCTGCAGGGTTTAGAATGGAAGTGAATTATTATGCATATATATGTTAATATTATATAAAATTATTCCTCCAAGAAGAGGAACTCCTTTGCTTCCCTATCCTCTTCACCACCCCTTTGATTTTAGAACTTAATTAGCTCTAAAGTGCAGGATGCTTGGAGGGGAAAGTAGGGACTCTTGTCTACTCTTTTTGCTCATCATTTTCTACCTGAAGCCCTAACCCCAGGGAGAAATAGTGCCCATCGCAAAATTTGTCTCAGGCAAAACTGATTTCAAACACTGTCTTTGATTTTTCTTCTCTTGCTTTTGCTTTTTCTTTCTTTCCCTTCTGTACCAAAAGACATCGATACCCACATGTTAATTTAGTGGAGGAGAGTTTTAATTCAAGACGTACGGATAGCCTGAAACCATTCCAGTCTTTGCCAGTCACTCTAGAGGCACATGTAGATGAACTGAAGCAGAATGTGGGAGAGTTGCGATCTTCCCAGTTGCTTCTGGAGGCTTATAGATAAATTAATGCCTTCCTCCCCGTGAGGACAGCCTCTCTGCAGGTCTGCTCAGGGGGCTGGCAGCCGTCCAGTCAATAAGCCATCCTTGCTGCCGCGGAGGAACTGTTTCGTGTGAGTCGCTTCAGCCTTGACTTTTATTTCTTGCAAAGGCATCACAGCAAGCCTAAATTCTGGACCCCCTGAGCAGAAATTAGAGCCTCCATTACCCTTTGTTAATTGCAAATTACATATGGCTTTTCTACTGGAGTGTCTCTGAAGAGGCGCAGCTAATGATTAGTATTTACATCTGTGTGCGGAGCTAGACTTGAGTGCGTGCGCGCGCACGTGTGCGCCTCTCTGTGCTCGGGGAGAGACAGACGCAGAACGCACCTCGCGCTGAGGTCAAGCGTGGCTCTGTTCAGCGGTGAGTTCTGTCTCAGACTTCCACAGGACGGTGCGTGTAGCAAAACAGAGGCTTGGGAGTAGTGAGATCTGCGGCTCATGAGTGCAATATGTTTCAAAGAGAAAGTTTAAGAAATTTCTTTGTAGGTGCATCATGGTCTTTGGTTTTCATGGCACATATTAGTTTGAAAGATTGGGGTTTGTACATGTAGAAAAAAATCCTGTAAAAAAAAAAAAGGCAGATGATTTAAAATGTTTTAGTGCACAGTGGTGAAATCGTTCAAGCACAACTTCTGTAAGCTGCGGTGCTGGAAGCTTCTCCAAATAGGAGAGATCGCCCTGGTGAGCTATATTGACTTGGACTGCTTTTGTTTTTTCTTAAAAAGAGGTCCTTAAAAAATTACTGAGAACCGTGGAGAGCCCAGGATTCCTCCAACCACATTTGGAGAAGCAGTGATCTAGACTGACAGAAATTGTGGCAGAGCGTTACCTTTCATATTTCCTGTGCTCTGAGCCCCATAAGGAAAGGTGAACTACAGAAATTTAACCCAAGAAGTATTATTGCACAATAATATTAAAGTAAACATTAGAAAAGTGGTCCTCAAGAATGTCACTCTTCTGAATTCTTTATGCTTTCTTAACGTGTCATTTTCATCCATATTTATTCCGTTGGAAGTTAACACCTCATAACTATAGAGGTAGTTGTTTTCCCCTTGTGTGTTTTCTTTTGAATGTTTTTGAACATTTTGTGGTCCTTATAACTGATCCAAATAGCATATTATGTTCGGATACTCTTTAATCCCTACTCATACCCATCAGGCTATGACTCCTGCAGGGTACCTTTCCTTTCCTGCTGAGACGAAGAAGAGACTTCTAGAGCACTGTAATTGCTATACTAAGCCAGACTTGGGTACTGTTCTTTGGTTTGGGATGCTCATTGGCTTGTATTTTAAATTAAAAAAATGTTTTTGCTAAGTAGTACACGAACATGGTACCAAATTCAAAAAGCAAAGAAAGGTACACAGTGAAAAGAAGTCTTCCTGCCTCCCCTGTCCCCTGCCACCCCATGCCCCTTCCCTGAGGCAGCCACCTTACATACCTTCTTGGGACCTTCACAGACGGTCTGTGCATTCATAAGCATATAGAGTAACACGTTCCTTTTTTTTCTTATACAAATAGTGGCATACTGTACTTGATGTTCTGGCCATATCCCAATAGCCTTTTGATATGAGTACATTCAGAGCTGCCTTCTTTTTTTAAAAAACATTGTGACCCAGGATTCCATTATATAGAAGTGCCTGCCTTACATAACCAGGAAATTGCTGGTGGGTATTGAGGCTCTTTCCACCTGTTTACTGTCTAAACAGTGCTCCAGAGGACATCCCTGTAGAGAGGTGTTAGTGGTTAAAAGGATGTGTCTGGGTCAGATCCCAGGATATCTGTATGACCTTGATTAGACCTTGATTACCTTTCTGTGATTCAGTTTCCTTATCTGTGAAAGAAGGGAGTAGAATTCACAGGATCGTTGAGAAGGTTTATTAGTATAGTGTATTTCAAATACTCCTGGCACAGAGAAATGCTCAATGCGTGTCAACTCTTACTGTTCGTCGGTCTGCCATTTTGCAAGGCGAGCGTGTCTTCCTAGGATAAATGCATAGAAGTGGTTTTCCTGACCCAATTTAATTTTGAAGACTGTTGCCGAATAGTTCTCCGTAGGTAGAAGCCCAGTTTATGCTCTTGCCTGAGGGGTAGGAGGTACGCCCATTTTTACTTCTCATAAGTCACCTCTTGCTGTGTGTAAATCTGGACCGTGATTGTATATTCCTGAGGCCCGAGTAGCAGTTGCTGAAGGGGGAGAGATTTCAAGTTAAAAAGTTCTTCTCCCTGAAGTTTTTCAGGGCTTCTAGAAGATCTTGCTTTTCGTTTTTATCGGTACGACATCTTATCTTGATGATAAACTGATTGTGGCAATAATAAATGTGTGAGCATGAACTACTTTAAGCCAATAGGTTTTTATTATGTACTTCCAGAATCCTTTACCTACTCATGGATGAGATGATGCAGTCTTTTAAATCTTCATACAACAGTGGTACCATTTGTTAGAGGGATTATTATATTTACGTGTAAGGAAGTCTTACATTATTTTTCTGCTCATAAAAACAAAGTGAAATTAGAACTTTATAGTCTTAGGTTATCAATCACGTAAGTGCTACAATTATTCCACTGACTTGAAGTCAAGATCCCAGTCTCGATTAGCTCAAGCACCCGTGCTTTACTCCATTTCTGTCATATGTATGGGACACAGAAGGCACCCACCTCTGTGACCCAGTGCATAGACTGGCGAAGAACAGTGCTTTGCCCTCATCAGCATAGGATCATGTTCTAGGAGCCGAGCAGGTTGTTGGTTCTGAGCCTTTGCTAACATAATCAACGTTAATCAGTTCGTACCTCTGACGCCTCACCTTGCAGTGGCTCGGGTAGGAGTGGAAGTGCCTAGCCAGCCATGAAGTTGGTGGGGCACCAAGGCCTAGCTGATTATTATTCAAGAGCCTGGTTACTCATGGGCTGGAACAACACCCACGGTGCTGAGACAGAACTTTTCATTACAATTCAAGTCACAAAAGTCCCACAACTCTCGAGTCATACCTTCAGTATTGGAACTGGCTGTTCGCCTCTGTTTTGGGACTCTGCATGGTTTTACCATGAATGCATCCTCCCAGTGGAGGAGCCCAATGAGGGGCTCGATCCCAGGATGCCAGGATCATGCCCTGAGCCTAAGGCAGACGCTTAATGACTGAGCCACCCAGGCGCCCCTACCATGAATGCATCTTTAAAGTGTCTTTTAAACTTCTTTGAAGGGGGGCAATTCATTGACTCTTTTTAGAATTGGCTGAAGACTATAGCCACCTCTCTCCAGAGAAAGGATGTATAGGGAATTTATGAGATTCATGGGTATATAGGGGATGTTATTGGTACTTCACTCATTGCATTTAGCGTGTCTTATGCCATGCACGGATGGTTGCAGGACGTTTTGCAAAGGAGGCTTTTCATCTTGTTATTTCAAAAGGCAATCATCACCTCACCTTGGTTATACTACAGGTTGCATATCTGAACATTTTCACCGAAAGCATTTGAAAACCTACTGGGAGGGAACTGATTTTGATTGCTACAGCTCTAAAGACAAGTACAGACTAAACAGCACAACTTTCCAAAGTACCTACTTTTCCATAGGAAATGACCAAGACATGTTGGTCAAGAACTTACACCCCTCCCCCCCGGAACATTTCTTGAGAAGAAGTTCATTAGTATGAGAAGGTTCTTAGATTTGGAGCCCTTATCCCAAATCTCTACTTTAGAATATTACCCCGTGGAAGTTGTCGGATCATCTTGTGACTGCATTTTCCTTAGTTAAATTTTAGGGCTTCGTGGCAGACATCTTGACTGAGTTGTCCCTTGATAGCTTTCAATAAAATAGTGGTATGAAAGGGGGTGCATACTACCAAGATTGTAGTGATTAATGGTCCAGTTTTCATGTTTCAACAAACCACTCCATTTGTACGAGAAACTTCTCTGTTCAGTCACCAGTGAGCTGATGTCTAAACATTTGCTATAATTTTTAAGAGCTGTAATTTTTGCATCCCAAATCCTTGCCGGTAGTCGTTTAGTTTCCCAAATAGCCTTAAAAAATTAAGTCCCCAAACAAATTTCAGGTATGAATATGAATATTATCTTTAATTTTTCTTCTCCATTTTTTCTGCTTAGCAGTCCGTTGCATGGCACTTGGGTATGACCTAGTTGGCAGCCCGTTCTTGTGAAATTAAAATGTAAAACATGGTGGAATTATTTCAAGAAATTATTGACAGTCTTCTGCAGTCTCATTACTGTTTTGAAGTATGCATTGATCAGAGCCTGAGACTATTTGGAATGTATGTATGGAGAGAATTTTCTTTGTGCACCCTCTGTGTGTTAACTGATGTCCCTACAACCTGCCGGAACAAAAGAAGATTCTGCTTTGCTGGATGATAGACAGTCATCGAGGAATGAGCCAGAGTCCAAAACTATGGCAAGTTGAGGGAGCCTCAGGACAAGGTCCGGGAGAGCCAGGGGCTATTGGATGCTTGCTTTATTTTTCACAGTCCAGCATTGCTATGTGATATGATAGCGAGAGAGAAAAGGAAACTGGGCCAGAGGATTACAGCACAGGGAGGATTTAGGTTTAATAGGATTTTATTAGGCTCTAAGTAGAGGTTGTCTGAGGTAGTTTGACCCACACTGAACCCCTCTCTCCCCACTGCTATTACTTATAATTGAGGGCACAAGTTTTCTCTCTCTTCAGGTGTTCCCAATATGTGAAGAGTCTTCACCCCTAGATGGAATTTTACATGATAAGCACATTTACAGTAATAGACATTTTATGCATTTAGTAGCGGCCAATTCAGGGCATTCCAAAGTGCGTTCTAAAACAATGAGTTCTTCGACTGGCAAGTGCTCAGGAAACAAACAAACAAACAAATTATATTCGAGTTGGTTGATTCCTGTGCTTTGGGCTCTTTATTTTTATTTTTATTTTTTTTATTTTAATGTTTTTTTTTATTATGTTAGTCACCATACAGTACATCCCTGGTTTCTGATGTAAGGCTCGATGATTCATTAGTTGCGTATAACACCCAGTGCACCATGCAATACTTGCCCTCCTTACTACCCATCACCAGTCTATCCCATTCCCCCACCCCCCTCCCCTCTGAAGCCCTCAGTTTGTTTCTCAGAGTCCATAGTCTCTCATGCTTCATTCCCCCTTCTGATTACCCCCCCTTTCGTTATCCCTTTCTTCCCCTATCTTCCTAGTTTTTATGTTCCATAGATAAGAGAAATCATATGATAATTGTCTTTCTCTGCTTGACTTATTTCACTTAGCATTATCTCCTCCACTGCCGTCCATGTTGCTGCAAATGTTGAGAACTTGTTCTTTCTGATAGCTGAGTAATATTCCATTGTATATATGGACCACAACTTCTTAATCCAGTCATCTGTTGAAGGGCATCTCGGCTCCTTCCACGATTTAGCTGGACATTGCTGCTATGAACATTGGGGTGCATATGGCCCTTCTCTTCACTACGTCTGTCTCTTTGGGGTAAACACCCAGTAGTGCAATGGCTGGGTCATAGGGTAGCTCAATTTTTAACTTTTTAAGGGACCTCCACACTGTTTTCCAGAGTGGCTGTACCAACTTGCATTCCCACCAACAATGTAGGAGGGATCCCCTTTCTCCACATCCTCTCCAACAATTGTTGTTTCTTGCCTTGTCTATTTTTGCCATTCTAACTGGCGTAAGGTGGTATCTCAGTGTGGTTTTGATTTGAATTTCCCTGATGGCTAATGATTTTGAACATTTTTTCATGTGTCTGTTAGCCATTTGTATGTCTTCATTGGAAAAGTGTCTGTTCATATCTTCTGCCCATTTTTTGATTTGTTTATTTGTTTCTCGTGTATTGAGTTTGAGAAGTTCTTTGTAGATCTTGGATACCAGTCCTTTATCTGTAGTGTCATTTGCAAATATATTCTCCCATTCCGTGGGCTGCCTCTTAGTTTTTCTGACTGTTTCCTTGGCTGTGCAGAAACTTTTAATCTTGATGAAGTCCCATAAATTCATTTTATCTTTTGTTTCTCTTGCCTTTGGGGATGTGTCATGAAAAAGGTTGCTTTGGCCGATGTCGTAGAGGTTGCTGCCTATGTTCTCCTCTAGAATTTTGATGGATTCCTGTCTCACATCGAGGTCTTTCATCCATTTGGAGTTTATTTTATCTGTAGTGTCATTTGTAAATATCTTCTCCCATTCCGTGGGCTGCCTCTTAGTTTTTTTGACTGTTTCCTTGGCTGTGCAGAAGCTTTTTATCTTGATGAAGTCCCATAAGTTCATTTTATCTTTTGTTTCTCTTGCCTTTGGGGATGTGTCATGAAAAAGGTTGCTTTGGCCGATGTCATAGAGGTTACTGCCTATGTTCTCCTCTAGGATTTTGATGGATTCCTGTCTCACATCAAGGTCTTTTGTCCATTTGGAGTTTATCTTTATGTATGGTGTGAGAGAGTGGTCAAGTTTCATTCTGTTGCATGTAGCTGTCTAATTTTTCCAGCACCGTTTATTAAAGAGGCCATCTTTTTTCCACAGGAAGTTTTTTCCTGCTTTATCAAAGATTAGTTGCCCAAAGAGCCAAGGGTCCATTTCTGGGTTCTCTATTCTGTTCCATTGGTGCATGTGTCTGTTTTTGTGCCAGTACCATGCTGTCTTTGTGATCACAGCTTTGTAGTACAGCTCGAAATCCGGCATTGTGATGCCCCCAGCTTTGTTTTTCCTTTTCAACAGTTCCTTGGAGATTCGGGGCCTTTTCTGTTTCCATACAAATTTAAGGACTATTTGTTCCAGTTCTTTGAAAAACGTTCTCGGTATTTTGATCGGGATAGCATTGAAAGTGTAGATTGCTCTGGGTAGCATGGACATTTTAACTATGTTAATTCTTCTGATCCATGAGCATGGAATATTTTTCCATCTTTTTGTGTCTTCCTCAATGTCTTTCAAGAGTGATTTATAGTTTCTAGAATATAGGTCCTTTACGTCTCTGGTTAAGTTAATTCCAAGGTAACGTATGGTTTTTGGTGCTATTGTAAATGGGATGGATTCCCTAATTTCTCTTTCTTCGGTCTCGTTATTCGTGTATAGAAATGCAACTGATTTCTGAGCATTGATTTTGTATCCCGCCACGTTACTGAATTGCTCTATAACTTCTAATAGTTTGGGAGTGGCTTCTTTTGGGTTTTCCATATAGAGTATCATGTCATCTGCGAAGAGAGACATTTTGACTTCTTCTTTGCCGATTTGAATACCTTTGATCCCTTTTTGTCGTCTGATTGCTGTTGCAGCTTTTCCCCATTGAGAATGATATTTGCTGTAGGCTTTTCATAGATGGTTTTTATGAGATTGAGGAATGTACCCTCTATCCCTACACTCTGAAGGGTTTTAATCAGGAAAGGATGCTGTATTTTGTCAAATGCTTTTTCTGCATCAATTGAGAGGATCATATGGTTCCTGAGTCTTTTATTGTTGATATGACGTATCATGCTGATCGATTTGCGAATGTTGCATCCCAGGGATGAATCCCACTTGGGCATGATGGATAATCCTTTTAATGTACTGTTGGATTCTATTAGCCAGGATCTTGTTGAGGATTTTGGCGTCCATATTCATTAGAGATATCAGTCTGTAATTCTCCTTTTTGATGGGTTCTTTGCCTGGTTTGGGGATCAAGGTAATATTGGCCTCATAGAATGAGTTTGGTGGCTTTCCTTCTGTTTCTATTTTTTGAAATAGCTTTAGGAGAATAGGTATTATTTCTTCTTTGAATGTTTGGTAGAATTCCCCAGGAAAACCGTCCGGGCCTGGAGTTTTGTTTTTTGAAAGGTTTTTTATCACTGTTTCAATCTCTTCATAATTAATTGGCCTGTTTAAAAAATCAATTTCTTCCTGTTTCAGTCTTGGTAGTTTATAGGTTTCCAGGAAGCCCTCCATCTCTTCCAGATTGCTTAATTTATTGGCATATAGCTGTTGATAAAAGTTTCTAATAATCCTTCCAATTTCATTGGTGTTGGTTGTGACCTCTCCTTTTTCATTCATAATTTTATTAATTTGGGTCCTTTCTCTTTTCTTTTGGATAAGTCTTGGCAGTGGTCTGTCAATTTTATTGATTCTCTCAAAGAACCAGCTTCTAGTTCTGTCGATCTGCTCTACTGTACTCCTGGTTTCTAATTCATTGATTTCTGCTCTAATCTTGGTCAGCTGCTTCCTTGTGCGTGGATTAGGCCTGTCCCTCTGTTGCTGTCATTCCAGGTCTGTGTAGACCGGTCTGACGTAATTCTGATACCTTTGCCTTGGTACGTGAGAATTTCTTTGCCCTGGCCGCTTTCAATACTGTATCCTTGGATCTAATATTTGCGAATTGCATTATGATGTGACGTGGCGTAGGTTTGTCATGGTTGAGCTTGGGAGGGGTCCTCTCTGCCTCTTGCACACGTATGTTTGTTTCCCTTGCTAGATTAGGGAAATTTTCAGCTACAATTTGTTCAAATATCTCTTCTAGACCTCTGTTTTTCTCCACCGCCTCGGGGATGCCGATGATTGTGACATTGGAACGTTTCATTGAGTCAGTAATCTCCCGTAACCTACATTCCTGAGCGTGGATTTTTTTGAGTCCAGATTCTATTTTAGCTTTTTCTTCTACTAACCCATCCTCCAATTTGCTGATACGTTCTTCTCTCTCATTCACCCTGGCCGTCAGAGCCTCTAGTTTTGACTGCATTTGGCTCATAGCATTTTTAATTTCTGCCAGATTCGCTCTCATTTCCGCCCTTGGAGATTCTATATTCTCATTAACATTTTCATTAATTCTTTTTTCAAGTCTACACATCATCTTGACCATTGTTACTCTGAATTCCATTTCTGATAATTTGGTTATATCCATATCTATTAGTTCTGTGGCAGAGGCCACAGACTCAATGTCTTTTATTTGCTGGGGGTGATTTCTACTTCTCGTCATTCTGATGAGGAGAGGTTGCGGGGTTGTCCAGAGCCCAAATTATTGACTGGGTCCTCGGCCGTGCCCCTTGTTTTATAGGGATCTTAGGGATGTGGGCTTCTTGATTTTTCAGCTTGCCTTCTGTGTTCTGGGGAAGGGGCCAGCCGCGCCGATATTCAGGCAACCCTGTTTGGGTAGAGTCTCCATGTCCCCTGCGAGGGGGTTGGGGATGGGCACTCTCTGAGCCGGTATTTCCAGGCTTTTGTTCTCTGGCGGCTTTCCCTGGCGGTTTGCTGTGCCTCGTCTGAGAGTCAGAGCAGCAGTGTCTGAATCTCAGCCTCTGTCTCAGAACAGAGGGATTGCGGCCCGTTCTCCACTGATGTTCTGGCCACTTTAACTCTGTGTCTGTTGGTGCTGCTCAACCCTGCAGCGTCCCGGGATGTGCGCCCCACACCAGGAGTCCCAGCCCTCACTTCCAGGGCCGGCACGTCTCTGTCCTTTGTGTTTCTAACACCGCCAGCCGCCAGCCACCCCCGTGCTCCCCGAGCTCCCGGTCTCAGTCTGGTCCAGTGAACACACCGGAGCTCCAGTTTTCAGTCTGGTTGTGTGCGTTCCCCGGCTCATAGTCTCAGTCTGCTCTCTCGAGGGTGCTGGTCCGCAAGTCCGCCCGCTCCCCTGTGCAGGTGGCTACCGCTTCCCGGCGCCCGAATGCAGCGGCTCCCTCCCCCTTCCATTTATCTTCTGATATCTGTGCGCGGTTACACGGCTCCCCGCTTCGTGCCTCAATACTCAACGCTGGAGATGTTCATTTGTAGAGATCCAGATGTATCTTCCTGTGTCTCACGCTGGTTCCGTGGATGTTCAGGCTGGTCTGGTACCTATCCAGCTCGACTCAGGGGACCGGCTGAAAAAGGGGTCCCCTACTCTTCCGCCATCTTAACTCCTTCCCGCCTGGCTTGCCTGTTCCGGTTGTTCCAAGAAGATGATGCTGGAGTAAGGACTGCGAACAGCCAAACCTCACATAGGCGTGTCGGTGACGGAAAGCTGCAGCTGAAAACTCCTGCTTTGGGGTCTTTAAGTGAAATAAGCTTTAATTGTTAAAAAAGAATACAGATTGAATCCATTTATAACTAGAATTCTTACAAAGATTTTTGTATAATGGCCATTCTTCTTCTTCAAAGCTTATCTTCTTACCCCTCCCCAATTAGTGTAACAGTTGGAATAAAGTACAGAAAATAATGACTTTTGAGCTGGGGGAGACCTGGGAAATAATCATGTATCCTAACTCCCCTAAGTGAGGTTCCAAACCAAGATCGCTGTTTTCCACTCAAGGTCTCACAGCTGGGTAGAGTCCTGGGGTCGTGTCCCCGTTCACAGCCCAGGTCCCCCAAGAGGCGACTTGACGTTTTCTGACTTTCACACTTGGACAACTGAACTAAAAACTCTCAGCCCTTACCCTTGGTTCTCCACTTTAAATCCACCTAATCTCTCCAACCATTTTGACAAACCAACCAGAGAAATACGAGGAGGGAAGGAAGCCTGCCATGTCTGTTCATCAAGTTTAAGAGATTGCTTCTGATTTGGCATCTGTCTGTGGAAAGACTCCACATGGCTTCTCTTTTCATCTCTAGACCTCTCCTTGCTGTGTTGTTGACCTTGCCTTTCCTCTGCTCCTGTTGCTCTACAAAATCCTTAAAAAAAAAAAAGATATATATATCTTTTTTTTTTCCCTCAAATTCTCTATGTTCATCGGTTCCTTTCCATTGGGCCTGCAAATATGATCACTTTTTCCTTAATAAAAATGTTCTCTTGGCTCTGTTTCCCCTTAAGGTGACCATCATTTCTTTTCCTTAAAGAATTTTTATAATCCATTATTAGAGGATATTATATTTAAATAGATAAAAGAAGGATAGTATGAGATCATATATCGTTAAATGCCAAAATGTTTACGCTGTAATTTCAGTACGATAGTGAAAGAGGGGTATATTATAATATAGTCATTTGTAGTTTAGGGGAAAAATGTGATTTTTACACATTTATAGCTTTCCTAAGTATTATAGTTTTCAAAGGCGGATGAAATTAGATAAAGATGTCTATTTGGAAATGAGGTTGAAGGAATTTTTATGGTAGAAAGAGGTATAATCTAGATGACTAGAATCTAAGCTTTTATGATTATATAGTATATTTTATAACTGTGATATGGAAGCATATGCATGTGCTTTTTTTCATAGTTAAAAGATATGTGCTTTCTAAAAAAAGGCAAATAAGAATACATATAATTCTTATGTCAGTTATCTCCATCTCCAACAATGATTTAATAACATTTTTCTTTCCTTACTGATGAAAAATATTTTTGTATATATTATTAATGAAATACATAAATTTGACTACTCAATAGTCAGTTCTGTCTTTGCAGTATAGAATGTGTGCTGGTCTATACGTGTGTTTTGATAGCTTCTCCCAGCCCATGTCCAAAAAACTCAACCACCACATCACAAAACCACATGCAACCACTGTTGGACAGAGTCCTTTGGGTATTGTTCGGGGTTAGTAGTTCATTTGAAGAAAGAACAAAATCACTCTGAATGGTTTGCAGAGCTTTTTCTCAGGCATGAAATCTGAGTGGGTGTGCATGTGGGTATTTTCTGGAAGAACAGGCTGAATATGTTGCGAGAGTGTTCTTCGGAGCAGTCCCAGCGCCCGGGATGATAGGCTAAAGAGAGCAGAGGGCAAGAATGGGGGAAACGTCTAGCAATGCCATATGCACGACACAAGCACACATTCTAGTAACTGCAGCCTCTTTTACCTGCTTCTGGCTTTTTGCTAAATTTTGTCCTGCTCTGCTCTTCACTTGGGACTTTAGCTGTGCTCTGAGAGTTAAATAAAAAGATTGGAACGGAAAAATGCAAAAAGGAAGAAAGTAAAGCCTGACAACAGGCAAATGCAGAAACCTCAGAGCTCAAGGAAAGGCGCCCTTCTCTGTCTCTCATAAATATGGAGCCATCTCTTTCTTATAGTTTTGTATTGCCCTGGGGACATGCTAGTGCTTTAATACTCTAACATGGGAATAAGAGAGAAAGAGAGTGGAAATATCCAGCTCTTTTGTCTCTGGGTGTATTCGGAAGTATTTTCATTTATAGAATCTTCTGGCATAGTGTTTCCTTCTTAAATGTGGCTCGCTTGACTTGCCTGTGTTTAGATTCTTCAGGCATCTGCTTCAAAAGTATGATTGGATAAGCATCATCCGAGTGAGATGCACTTTTCTCAGAGAAGATACAGCTTCCTTAAGGGAATAGGGCCAGGGATTATAGCCAGGAGAAAGGAGAATAAAAATTTCTAGAAAGAACCCTGGACTGGGAATCAAGAGACGTCCATTTCCACCCAAACTAACATGTAGTTTATGATTTTAGCTAAGATATTTATCTTGTCTGTAATACAGTCTCGCTATCTGCAAAGATGGCATGCGAAGTTCCTTTGAGAACGAACTTAACAGACCTTAGAGAGCATGTTTCTAATTTTGATTTAGAAGCAATTGGCATGTTGAATGTTCCCCTCATACGTTTGAGGACGAATCTGAGAATCCTGGAGCTGGAAGGAGTCTCAAGGAGTCTTGGACTTTTTGAACCTCTGGGATAAACCAAAACAGTCTGATTTTCCTCATTATTATCGTTACATCATCTGAATAAAAGACGTTTTCACAGAAATACTATGTTTAAGACAATGAGGGAGTTGAATTAGAACTTGTTTTATTTCTTATCACTTAAAACAGGGCTGCATGCTGAAATGTTACCTCTGAGGACCAGCCTGGTAACCAAAAGTGAGGCGAAGGGGCTGGCTGTAGGATCTACTGGCTGGGGCCTCAGAGATGGGGAACACATACCCTGTGTGTGTGGGGAGGCCAGTCCTGGATTCTAAAATACCAGATGGGCCGAGTAAAACATGCCTCTCAGTGGCAAAGAGCCATTGTTGGCAGTGGACAATGTCTTACTGAAAACAATAAATTTGGATTATTAGGAATTACATGTCGGGAAATTCACCAATTTGAATTATAAAATATAGTCAGAAGATATACACAAGCTCTTTCCCTCAGGTATGTAATTTGTGTGAGCCTTCTTCAAACAGGCCTTCCTCTTCCTACATACTTTAGTCCTCTTCCATTCTCCTAAAAAATGTTTCCTTTCCTCAGAATGATCAGTTCTAGCCAGTTTTCTGTTCTTATGTCCTCCCATTTTTTTTTCAAGATATGAATGTTGAATGGTTAGCCTCCCACCTCCAACAGAATGTTCCTTCACGATTTTCTAGTGTTTAATTTCACTCCACGCAAAGAACTTGACCTGTAAGTCTAACCTGAATGCTCACCTTAAGCCCCCTTTCTCACATTTTATTGTTTGTAGGTAGGAGGAACAGTTGACCAGTGTCTCCTCCTAATACCCTTCATATTACTCTGTTGAAAAATTGCCGTTTTTTGGGGACACTACAAGTCTGGAAATTTTATCATGGATTTTGTTTTCCAGTGCACTAATAATTGTCGTGTAATCCCTCTACCCCGAACTCTCTCCAGTCTGTATGCTGAAAAAATAGTGTTTTGAACTGGACCCAGTCCTTCTTGTGGGTCGATCAAACTGCGGAGATATTGGCCCTATTTTTCTGCTTCTCTCGCAAGTTAGCCCCACGCAGCTGGATCAGAGTCACTGTACACTCTATGACCTCAATATATTTTTTCTCCCTCCTGGCTCTGCGGTAGTGGGACTTCCTTCATATTTTATCCGCATAATTCAGTTTTCATTTGTAAGTGTGCTACCTTGTACTCACACCGAGTAAGTACTATCTTGTGTTTGCTGGGTCATTTCTATCTCTGATTTGTCAAGGTTACTTGGAATTCTATTATTTTTCAGAAAAGCCAGAAACCTTAACTTGGTTTGTAGCTATGAAATGACTGAGAATGCTCTCAATTCCATTATGACAGCCATTGATTAAAAAAAATTCAATCGCATTGGACCCAGGAGTCTGGGTGCTGTTTTATAAGTACCCCAAGTTACATCAGGGCATTTATTTCTGTCCCTGTTAAATAATGGCTTTCCTGTTTCTGGGTGTTTTTAAATTCCACGGACATTGGTATCATAGTTTCTTGCTCAGTTATAGAAACTAGATATGAATGATGAGACTTAGTATCTAGGGGGTTGTGGTTGATGGTAGTGAAGAAAGGAAACCTAATAATTGTTTAATTTATGTGTGTAGCTTTGGTGGCATCATTAGTTTATATTTTTAGTAGCAAGGTAAGAGTAAATAGGGGGACCTGTAGATTGGCTAGAAATGTCTGTTTTGTAGATATTTTTATTCTGTGTTGGACTTTGAGGATGTCTATGCTTTGATTTAAATTTAATGGCCAGTGTCCTATTTAATATATGAATGTAATGAGATGCATTTTTGTTATTGTCATTACAGGTTTCAGAAGATGACAGTGAAATGTGAAGAAGTTACGTTTCTTACGTGATACTTGAAAGTTAGTGATTGCTTGCCAAATTTTCCCGATAATGAAATATGACTTAGAAGCACTGATTTACGAAGGTTTATGATGTCATCGGTTACGACGGAAAACAAACTCCAGCAGGCTGTGAGCCTGCAGGGAGTTGACCCAGAAACATGCATGATTGTGTTTAAAAACCACTGGGCGCAGGTAATGTATGAGTTGCACTTTCTCTGCTGGTCTAGGTAGCTCTGGAGTTCTCTATGCCATTGAACCAAGGGTTTCCTACCTCTGTGACGGGTGACTAGGCTTCTACAAACATGGGGAGCGAGATCCTTGCAGGTAGGAAGAAAAGCAACTTTCTTTCTTTTCTTTCTTTTTTTTGCTTTCCTAGAATATGTATCTGGTTGAAAGCCATGGTGTCCGTAAAAGCAATTAGGGAACATGTATGTTCCTCAGATATTTTTGGAAGAACAGCTGTTGGCTTGAAAGGGACTTTGACATCACATTGCAATAGACTTGACCAGGATTAGACTCTCTCTTTCCCTCCCCCCTGCTGATTTCCATGTAGTCCTTATACTCTAACAGCACTAAAATACACATTTATTAAATATTTATGAAGTGCTGTGCTGAGTACTTCAAAAGCCTTATGTCATTTACTCTTCTCCACAAGCCGGTAAGGCCATTAGGGTAAGCTTCCTCATTTTACAGATGAGGGAATGGAGGATTAGAGATGTGGAGTAACTCTCTTGAGGTTATATAGATAGTGAGTTTCTTTCTTTTTTCTTTCTTTTTTTTTTTTTAAAGATGTTATTTATTTATTTGACAGAGAGACAGCCAGCGAGAGAGGGAACACAAGCAGGGGGAGTGGGAGAGGAAGAAGCAGGCTCCCAGCAGAGGAGCCTGATGTGGGGCTCGATCCCAGAACGCCGGGATCACGCCCTAAGCCGAAGGCAGACGCTTAACCGCTGTACCACCCAGGCGCCCCAGATAGTTTTTAAGCAAGTACACAGTAGACGTTGGTCCCTCGACTTGTGTATTTGACCTCTGTGCTCCACCATTTTTCGGGCTGGTGGTCCCTGTGTAATTTAAGGAAAGAAGATGCCTGGCAGTATCTGAATTCATTACAAAGCTGATTATAAAAGTTTTTTTTGATTGTTCAGTTTGACTTCTCTGTAACTCTGATCTGCTTGTATAGATAATTACGGGTTGAATGTTCAGAAAATTTATCAGCTCACCACTTTCCTCAGGGAGTTTACAAGTAGTAAAATAAATAAAATTGGCCTTCTTTACTACTTGTCCAACATTACACTCCCTAGGTGAGCTGGTAAGTGGCTATTTATGTGACAGTTTTTTAATGACTACCCAGTTCCTTCCTGTGGCCGGAAACAGCAGAGGGGTTAAAGCACTGAGCCTGCAAATCACAGCAATTATGGGGGACACAGTTTAGATCAAAACCAAAATCAATTCTGCTTCTGGGTCATTTACACTTTGTAGCTTCTTGTCACTAGTATAGAGCTTCCAAGACTTTGTATGCATTTCCCATTCTCTGACTTTTGGCTATTAGAATCTTAATGGGTTTGCTCGGATTTTAAGGGCACATCTGCTTTAGCAAAGGGAGGAAGGTAATTCAGGAGTTTTCCAGATAATTAGAGTAATTATCTTTGACTTTGCACTTTTATAAGTATTTTAACGTGCTGGCTCCAAAGTGGGGTTGTGAACCTTAAGGGATGTGCCCATTAGTCCATTGGGTGTGGGAAGAATATTTTAGAAGGCCTATTTTTATCTTTATCTTTTGAAAATTTCTATCTTGTGTTTATAAAGTACATAATACAGTCACATATTAGTATGTGCACATTTGTTAATGTATCTAATAATTATTTGTGCTCATGTTTTTTTAACTGGTAGGAGTGTGCAGTCAGACGTTTTAGACTGAGAATACTTTCAGCCTCAGTCATTCAATTTGGCTAAAAAGTCCATCATTCTAATATGTATTCTTGGCTCTGGGACCATTTTGTTTATTTGTGTAGAAATACTTTTCGTTGTAAGCGTTCCTGGTGGAGAATCTGTGATGTGATCCATTCAGTATTCTGCACCACTCTTCAAAGACAGGGTGTATCGTCAGCCTCTTGATTTTGTGCGGATGGGTCATTTGCCCTGTCAGATTCCATCCCGGGCAAGCTTACTCCAAAACAGTTGGTAGAGAGTCGTACTTCAGGAGTGTGTAAATACTCTTTCCCACTGGGGAAGGAGTAAGCATTGGTCCCAGAATCCTATTACCCATTTCCATATCCGATATGAATGACTTCAGCCTTATCAAACATTTTGGGTGATCTGGAGCATGGCACCCTTTGTTGAGTACAGAAAAATACTGAGTTGACGGTAAGGATAACTTTGTCAGAGGGAATGGTGTTTAGTTATCAGACACTTCCTTTTGTAAAGTGGGGACACTCTTGGTCTTATTCCTGTTTCAACCATTTCTTTAACTTGCTTATCTCTTTAGACTTGACTTTTCCTTTTAGGTAAGTCTGCAAAGTGCGAGCAGTCTCTGTCTACTTCCAGGAAAGGCTCTTGAGGGCCTTTCGGTTACCTTTGTGAATAAAAATACTGGTTGAAGAAATGCATGTGGATGTCAATACAGTTAGAGTTAAATGGAGGTTTACCAGCCCTAATTATGGATTCGTCACTGTAGGCTGCATGGGTGGGACATAGGGATGTGTCAGCCTTGGTCTGGGCTTTTAAGGAATGTATGCGTTAATTTGGATGACAAGGCAAGATACATTATTAGAAAATGAACAATAATGATTACAGGAATTAAGTCAAAGGAAGGGACTATTATGCATGAAAATGGCTTGGGAAATGGAGGAAGTGAGATTTGGCTTGCTTGACTATAGGAAAGGAAGGTTTGATGATAAAGGAAAAGAACATTTTAGAGAAGGGGTATTGGGAAGGAATGCTCGGTGCTGGCTTTTTTGGTGGTATAAAAAGAAAGGTGAGGAAGTCAGGGCAAAGCGGAGATGCAGGGCTACATGTGAGGTAAGGCCTGGGACCTTCAGTTGATAGGAATAAATGATACTCACTGTTTTGGAGGTTCATACATTAGCACTTAGCCATGGGTTGTGCAGACTTGGGGGGCACATGCTGAACAGTTGAGAAGATTGGGAAACAAACTGAAGTCTGACATTAACTCCTGTGACTCATGGGACGACAGCCCCTGGGTTCCCCTGAGGCAACCCAAGGAAACCTGTAAGGCTGGCAAGAAATGTGGCCGACTCAAAACTGAGTGACAGCATTGTATTTACTCACGTGTCCCATTAGCTGGCAAGCACAATGCTTTTTTTCTATGTTAAATTAGGGAAAATTAAGTCAACAGAAGTCTGTGGTATCCGGAGTTCTTCTGTTTGTTAGGATACTTCAGTACAAATTCAGCATAATTACCATATATTTGACAGGTTCTGTTCCGCTGTTTACTAGTAGCTTCTGTTCCAGACCTTGACTTAAAAAAGCAAACTTTGATGGAGGAGGATATCCGCTTGCCCACCTACACCTTGCAGTCTGCCAGGCACAGCTTGTTAGACAACCAGCCATCATCCAAGGCAGTCTGATTCAGGAGGCTGGCCAGCAGAGAGATCTCCAACGGCCTAGGCGTGCACTTGAGTTTCCAGATTGTTCCCTGTGTCCAGTGATCTCATGACATCCCCAGAAGGGTTCTCTAGTGGACATTCAGGAACAGTTATGTTCCTAACAGCAACCCTGCAGAATCCTATAGCCTGGACTCTGGCCTGTACTTCCCCTTACTTTCTGAGGTGCTGTCTCGCACTGTGAAGTTGCCAGAGCAGTGAATCTAAACCCCAGGCCTGCCTGTGTCATTTTTTTAGTTGGACATTTCAGTGGCATCGGGGTACCTACAGGCCACGATGGCACATAGGGCCTTTATTTCACTCCTCGTCTGATTTAGTCTCCAGAAATGCAACATTGCTTGGAGTTCCTAGCCACCCCCACTCCTAGGCAGTGCCTGGCCGGCTATTTCTGGCTTCTCTGCCTTAGGCATTTCCTCCTCTTCCTGCCTGGAATATCCCTCGCCCTGGTTAAATGCCTCTCCTTCTTAAGGACTCATTTGGGACATCATTTCTTCTAGGAAACCTTCTGTGCTCTCTTTTATGTTCCCACTCTGTGCTCCGACAGCATCCTGAGTGTCCTTTCACTATTAGAACAACTGCGTCTTATTAAAATTACATGTACAGTAGCTTCTTCCCAACTTCGTTTCAAACTCCTCATGGTCAGAGACCATTTGTAGTTTACCTACATCTCTCCAGTGCCAAGAATATCGTAAGCCTATTCTAGATGTTCAATAAATTGTTGAACCGAGAGACGGGAAATATACAATTTTAGAAGAGCTAGGTGACTTAGAAAACAGCTTTGAACATACACTAATATTAAAGCATTCTATAGTTTTCTAGTAAGATCTTTGGACTTGCATTTAATGATGAGCGACTTGGTGGAGTGAGTGGTTGTTTAATTTTTCTCGTAGTCTCTAAGAACAGTTTATAGTCTAGTAGACTGCCGTTTTTATCTCTTGCCTTTGTTTCTTTGCTGCTTCTGAATGGAAGAGAGAGCAAGAAGTAAGAAGCATTGGTCCACTGGATAATAAACTGTTCAACTATATTGCCATGTGAATTAACCTGCCCACACACCAGTTTTTTGCAGTGGCAGAGCTTTACTTTGTGAAGCTTCACGCATCTTGCTCTATTCCTTCTGTCCTCTTCTTTTAAGAACTGAAGCAGTATTGGTTACATACTCAATGGTGTCTGTTCTTAGAGGTGATGGGTTAAAAATAAAATAAATTGGGGGGCACCTGGCTGGCTCAATCAGTTAAGCATCCGACTCTTGATTGATTTTGGCTCAGGTCATGATCTCCAGGTCCTGGGATCAAGCCCCACGTTGAGCTCCGCGGCTCAGCGGGGAGTCTGCTTGTCATTCTCTCCCTTTCCCTCTGCCCTTCCCTACCCTTCAAATAAAAATAAATAAATCTTAAAAAATAAAATCTAGTGGAAATGCACATTTCTGTGTACTTCTGGTTGGTCAGTAGCCCAAAGCTTCTCCTCAGCCTCCAAAAATAAGTAGTTACATAATTTTTAAGCCAAGAAAATGTCAGAGCTCAAATAGAGTAACGGTGACAGCGAATGAAGTAAAGCTAGTGGGTCTAGTACCCTTTTTCTTCTTGGTGGGGCTGGGGGTAGGAAAAACAATTAGATTAATTAAGTCAAATGTCTTCCCATAATAATGAAAAATAGATAATATGTTTTAAGTCCAGTATCTTGTGTAGAGCTCCAAGTAGCCTGATTCTATTAAAGAAATATAGAGCCCTGATACATGGAGCTGAGATGTGCATTTCAATCTGCTCCCTGTGAAACCGATTCTCTCGTTCTGTTCATCTTCATTCTTTTGGTCTGTGCCTTGTCATACATTAACTGACAGCTTTAATATAATACTTTTAATATATTTAATAGTAACTTTTAAATAAAGTCTTTGAGAGATGAAAAGTGGGGAAGTATTGGAGAATCTGATCTTCTTAATATCTTAGTCAAGCGATGTTTGTTAATATTTAAAAAATTTATAGCTCAGCTTTTCAAGGAGCTCTGAACGTTACAGTAGAAAGTAAAGCAGAACAAAAGCTGTGTTTCTTTAGAGGGGCGAGGCATTGACTTGTGCTTCTGTTGGACTTTAAAGTGTTGAACCTGTGGAAATGTCAGCAACTCACCCTCTGTATGCTAAGTGGTAAGTCTGTTTTTGCCATGGAATGGAGTATGATTACATAGATCATTACTCTTAAATCCTTTCCCTAATATGTAAATTTAAAAAAACATACCTAAGTGAAGAATTAGTTTATTATGTTATTTCATTGATTGATGCCCCTACCATGTTTCTTCGTTGCAGTGCTAGACCATCTTTGGTCCCAAGGAGGTATGGTGTTACGTATAGCTCCTGCTTTACCCCGTTTTATCCCAGACTTAGACACACCTCAGGACTTCGGGACTGGAGCTGACATGAACCAAATTGTACAAGCACATGTATATTATTAGGCTGTTACCTTAACAGAAAAAGAAATGACTTAGTAGATGTCTCTCGTGGCAGTAGGTATACAAGCAATGTGCCAGATTGAAAGACACGGCTGTTAAGTAATGATTAAGGACTGGATGGAAACTTACTTTTGTTGTAGTTATTTGGTACATTGAGTGGAATTTGGCTTAAAATCGCAGAAGCCTGCCCATCTTCCCTGTGATGGAAAATGTTGCTTAGTAACTTGGTTTTTTCCACGTTGCCACTTTAAATTAACATTCCAAAGGATTTCGAAGGATGGGTTGTGCTCTTGTGACTTTCTTGAAATAACTAGGCTCTAACCAAAGTAGCATAAGTAATCACCTCTTAATACATGCATGTATGTAAGACATAAAACAATATTAAGATGGGTCCACGCTAAGCCGACAGATAAACACTTGTGTTTACTGTGAAGAATAGTCATTTGTTAGCTGAAGGAGTGATTATGTGGCTCTTTCATTCTGAAAGCATTTGAGCTTCCTCTTTAGAAATTTGTGAATATTTGGAATTCAGGCCTATTATTACTGACTGATGGGGACCATCGTTAGAGGTAAGGATAGGAGTGGCTGATATCCTTAATGAAAGAAATATGCTATTTGTTCATCTCACTTCCCCGTAATACCCTTCCTATTTACGGTCAAATGACTTTGAAGTTAGGTTAAAACTTAGCTCTGTTGGTCAGATGATAATTTGTGTACCATCATTCACCCTATTGATTTTTTGTGTATTTGTTTCTTTTTAGAATTGTGATAATTTATGGGAGGATCTATATGTGATCCGGGCTCACGATTCACACGTATATCTACCAGCTTGTATTCGTTAAAGTTTGTGGGCCAACAGATGCCGAGCTATGATCTGTGAAACATTGACAATGCTGTGTCCCATCTTCGCTGGCTTACTTCATGAGCTTGGGCTTTATCAGGGGCTGATTGCTTTAGTAAATGGCATTGTCAGCCTAAAGAAGTGAGCTTGTAAAGGAAATATTCACACAGTATGTTTTGCTTGCTTTCCCTCTCTTCTGTCCTTGGGCCCCTCCCGCTCCCTTCGTGGGGCTTTTTCCCCTGAACTGAGCCTCCGAGACAGAGTATATAGCCCAGAAGCCAGGGCTGGGAGACCTGGGGCAAGGTTGAGAGCCGAAGATAAGGATACTCAGGGGAGTGTGCTTGGCCTGGGGATGCCACTGGGAGCAGCACAGGACCATGGATCAGGACTTGAAGGTCAGAGTAGATCAACACGTGACCGTAGGCGGCAGGCAGAGGTCAGCACACAGGAATCTTGGCGCTTGGTGGAAGTGATGTGAGAAGACAGCAGTAAAGGACAGAATAAGGAAAAGTCCAGTCATATCAGGAATCTGTCTACAGAAATGGAGAGAACTGTGACACCATCTGGGCAGCAAACTTGGGACATCAGACGTTCTTTGGTGTTTCAGTGCAGTTGTGTTCTAGCCAAGAAGCTTCTTAGACGTTCCCCGTCAGGTTAGGACCCAGGCCCTGGCTATGGGCCCCAAGAGCCCACTCGTAAAAGCAGGTCGTGGGTGTGTGTGCCGGGAAGGGAAAAGGAGGTGGCCCTGGGTGGGTCCTGACACCTGAGGAGAGAGGTAAAGGACATGTGTCCGCACAGGCATAATTAGCGCTTTGCTGAGCATTGTGGATTCCGTGACTCACAAGCCTTGGTGCAACACACCCTCTTCCAGGCAGTGAAACCACCCAGCCAGGGCGGGAAACGAGTGAGGGCTCCTAATAAGTCTGCTCCATTCCAGATGACCAACAAACCTTACATCTGTATGGGTTATTATAGGTCTGCTCTCCCGTTTCTCTGCCCAGTAACCCAGAAGGCAGTGTAGAGGCGCTTATGCTGTAAAGATGCTTCAATTCTGAAGTGGCTCCATTGTTTGCATTCTGTATAGAAACCTCAGTTCTCGCGCACCTGGGTGGCTCAGTCAGTTAAGCATCTGCCTTCGGTTCAGGTCATGATCCCGGAGTCCTGGGATTGAGCCCTGCATTGGGCTTCTTGCTCAGTGGGGAGCCTGCTTCTCCCTCCCTCTGCTCCTCCCCCTGCTTGTGCTTTCTCTCTTTGTCAAATAAGTAAATAAAATAAAAAAACAAAAAACCAAAAAAACCTCAGTTCTCTTTTTTTAAGGTTTTTCATAAAAAAAAAGTAGATCTCTTTGCAAAGGAATACAGTGGAATAAATAATATAAATGATGATTAATCTATGAGATGCATGTACTTTGTGCCCATGTAAACAGTTCTGCCGTATATTATTTACACACATTTAGATATGTAAGAAATACTTAACATGCATGCATGTAGTCTAAGTACATATACACATGTATAAATTTATATTGCTTAGGAATTTCTGAGAATTAGGAGATTTCAATTATGAATTGTTTTTAACTCAGTGTTTTGGGCCCTTTTAAAAGATATTAGTACAAGCTTACTTTGTCTATTTTTATTTTTATTTATATTATGAAATTAGATCAATCTACAGGGGAGAAAAACTCATTAACTTTAAAAACACATTTAATGTCTTTTCAGACTCACTTCTGATCATGTGTCTAATTGTCAGTATATTTAGTTTTTAACTTAAATTATTTCATATATATATTTGCATGTAGTGATTTGATTCACTTAGTGTTTATTTTTAATAGCTTTATTGTATGGTGATGTAACATTTTAACTATGATTCTTTTATTGTTGACTGGGTCAATGATATTTTAATTTTTCATTACTGAAAATATCATCGGCATGAAACTTTCTTAACAAGTTATTTTTGGATTGTTTCCTTGGGGCATTTTCCCCAAAGTGATATTACCAAGTCAAAGGGCAGGAACAATTTTATAGCTTCGGTTACATATTGCCAAATTGTTTTCCAGAAAGATTGAGCTAATTTGCCCCACCACTAACAGTGTATAAAGCACAGTTTCAATTTTAGACAGTCTGGACAGTCTGAGCACACATGAGAAGTATCGTTACATTTCTACCCCGAGGCCTACCTGTATAGATGGCTCTCATAAGTAAACTCAATATGTGGACTTGGAAATTATGGAACTGATAAAGTGTGTGGCTAATTTATTCTTCAGAATGTGGAGCCTTGAAGTTAGAGCTTTTGGGGATGGAGAACATGCGTGTTGTGGTGGAGGCCCCTTCTGGACAAGTGCAGTACTGTGGTCCCATGCCCTGAGAAGTGTCAAGGCCAGAGCAGAGGAAAAGGACAGCCAGGCCCCTGCGTTTCTGCCAGTGAGGTCATCAGGCCTCCGAGGAGTTCTGGAGGACTTCTGGCAGGTTGGGGGGGGGAGCTGCGGAGGGGTGAATTCTGGAGTCTGGCATGCAGCAAAGGAGAGGGCATGTCCAGTGGATACACTGGGGCCACCAGTCACTGAGCCATGTCCCACCCGGGTAGCTGCTAACTGAAGGCCTTTCTCATTGGAAATGTCAACTCGGGTGTTGGAGTGATTTTTTCCTTTGTGACAGCATTATTAATTTTATAATGGAAGTTGATAGAGATGACAGATTCTGTGGAAATCTATTCCTTCTGTAAGGATACACTTGCCTGGTCTGTAAAGGCTCCTTTGCCTTGTTTCTGCCAGGGGAAAATCGTAGACCTTTTGCAGAGAGAGAAATTTTTCTCATTGCTCATGCATGCTGACACAGCACTGTACCTTTGCCGCCTTCCCCAGTGACTTGCAAAAATTCTATAACCTAAATATAGGACATGTAACAGCGTGTTACAGAACTGGGCCGGGAGGGTACTGCGAAAGACAAACGTAATCCCTGTAGCATGCAGGTCAGGAAGGAAGAAAGGAACAAACATCGAGTCATTGGTAAGGTTTTGGGTCATCTAAAAATTATGTGTATACATTTTAAAGGAAGTAAATTGAATGGATATTATCCTAGAAATTCCAGGTCATACGGTGATGTGGGAGTCGAGATAAAAAAATTCTTTTAATTTTTAGGTCGGAGGTAGAAGTAAGTCTTGATGGACAGAGAGAGGTAGGAAGCATTCAGTAGCCAGCAGTGGTAAGGGGGAGGAACACCAGGGCTGTCACATGACCTAATTGGGGCTTTATTTATATTTTACCCTCAATTGATTTTTTTTCTTTTGGTGGTAAAACCCATCTAACAAAGATTGCCGTCTTATCCGTTCTTAACTATACAGTTCAATGGCATTAACTACATTCACAGTGTTGTGCAGCCATCACCACTGTTTCCAAAACTTTTTTATCACCTCCAACAGAAACTTGCTATGTTAGGGATTTACTTTGTAATTGGTCATCTCAGAACTTTTTCTGGTTTAAAAAAATGCAGAGTTCACAACCTTCATTTTTTTTTTCTTCCAGTTTCAGCATATGCCATAGGCTAGGGTTGATTCTGCTAGGTGTGTATCCCTCGTTCGTCGGTTTCCTTTCCTCCATCCTAACCTTGCATGCGTGGTGCAAGAGGGTGGCCATCCTCTTGGGAGGAGCGGGGGATGTTGTTCTGTCAAAGGCATGCGAAGAGCTGTGTCCCCCTGTTGGAACCTCCGAATCAACTCTGTTTATAGAAGAACACAGGCAGTCTTACTTATTTAATGTATTTAAAAATTAAAAAGCAAATGTATATTCTTGACAGTTTAGAAAAAAAATTGAGAGCTTGTCATCCCTTTGAACACAAAAATGATTATTTTTCCATATTTCTTTTTGATCTTCCTTCATGTACATGTTTTTGACATAGTTGATAATGATGGATCTAACTATATATAAATAACTTACTTTTCATCTATTATATCACCCACAGGTTTTCAGTTTGCTCAGTGGTTTTCATAATAACAGGCTTATGAACGGATGTAGCTTAATTTTTTTAACCGTACGATCTTCTTTGACATTTAGGTTGCCCATATTTGTAACTATTATAAATGAACATCTTCAAACACATGCTTTCTGTAGTTTCACTGCTTCATTTTATTCTCGTGAGAGAGAGAGACAGTGTTCATATTTATCTTTTTTAAAAAGATTTTACTTATTTATTTGAAAGAGAGAGAGCATGAGCAGGGGGAGTGGCAGAAGAGGCAGAGGGAGAAGCAGACTCCCTGCCGAGCAGGGGGCCCAGCATGGAACTCGATCCCAGGACCCTGAGATCATGACCTGAGCCAAAGTCAGATGCTTAACTGACTGAGCCACCCAGGCACCCTTCATATTTATCTTATTGTGGGCCATGGCTCCTACCTCTTCCATGAAGATACGGCACAATCAGTGGTGGTGTGTTTTTGTAAATATGGCAAACATGAGATGGATGATATGTTTGAATTGGTTACAGGTTGTGAAGATCTTAGAGAAGCACGACCCCTTGAAGAACACCCAGGCGAAATACGGATCCATCCCTCCAGATGAGGCCAGTGCTGTACAGAATTATGTAGAACACATGCTCTTCTTGCTGATCGAAGAGCAAGCCAAGGATGCTGCGATGGGGCCAATTCTGGAATTTGTGGTCTCTGAGAACATCATGGAGAAGCTCTTCCTTTGGAGCTTGCGGAGGGAGTTTACTGACGAGACTAAACTCGAGCAGCTCAGGATGTATGAGATGTTGGTGACTCAGTCACACCAGCCTCTGCTGCACCACAAGCCCATCCTGAAGCCCCTGATGATGTTGCTGAGCTCTTGTTCAGGAACCACCACCCCCGCTGTGGAGGGGAAGCTGGTTGTCCTGCTCAATCAGCTTTGTTCCATCCTTGCCAAAGATCCATCTATTCTGGAACTCTTCTTCCACACTAGTGAGGACCAAGGGGCCGCCAATTTCCTCATCTTCTCCCTTCTGATTCCCTTCATTCACCGAGAGGGGACAGTAGGTCAGCAGGCCCGGGATGCTTTGCTCTTCATCATGTCTCTCTCTGCCGAGAACAGCATGGTGGCCCATCATATCGTGGAGAACACCTACTTTTGTCCAGTAAGTCCCTCTTATTGGTGTGCTTTCCACCCACTCCTCTTTTCCTCTCGTGCGCTACTGGTAAATACTTTTTCTATTCCTTTCTTTTCAACAAGTTGTCCTTGGCACCTTCTAAGGAAAGAGGTTGGGAGGAAATCTTGTGAAGGGAGCAGAGGAATCTTACGTTGAGATGCTGTTTGGCTGAGCATTGTCAGCTCAAAATAAGCCAGCAGAGGAAACTAAATGTGTTACCATTTCTCGTGTCATTTCTGTTGGGTTAGGAACGATTTTAGCTTTTTTCTGCGAGCGTATCCTGAGTGATCGGTGAAACCTGCACTTTCTCTTTTCTTGCTTTTTAAGTCAATTTCCCGCCCTAGAATCATGGCGTGTGGCGAGCCTGCTCAGCTGCCTTCACAAATTAATTTGTTTCTCAGCAAGATAATGACCATAATTGTAGATACAAAGCACCGGTTTAATTTTAAAAAATAAATACGTATTTACAGTTCGAGGGAGCAGGAAATGTGCTGCTCTGCACAGTTCCCTGATCACCGGCGCGGCGAGAAGGAAGTGGGAGGTCCTTGGCAGGTGTTGCTGTGCCACTGGCCCAACCACAGTCCCGGGTCCGGGAAGGAGCGGGAGTGCTCTGGGGCTCTGAAGACACTTTAGGGCTCTGATTGTTTTTTTGTGTCGGTGTTGTCTTTGGAAGGGGGTTTGAATGCCAGATTTATATCTTCTGGTTTGTCAGAGATGTCGGGCAACAGCTCTTTTTATGCACCCTGCTCACTGAACACGTCTCGTCTATTTCCATTGTTCTTTTTCCCATCACCTCGTTACACTTCTTGATGAATTCTGTTGTCTTGAGCATGCCTGATTCTGCTGGCATAGTAAGACCATTAATGAGTGTATTGGAACAGGCCCGGCAAACTGCCGTATCTAAGTAGATAAGATTCATTATTAACGAACGCTGTATGGGTAGTTCTTGACCAGGGGAGAGGCCAGTTAGGAACATCTGTGGGGCGTGCTTTGTCATCCCAGGGGCATGAGGTGGCCGGGGGCGGTGGGGGGCAGGTCAGCTGGCGTTTAGTATGCAGGGGCCAGGGATGCTTCCTGTCAGGTAGTTTGTGGAACAGGCTTGCACAGTGAAGAACGGACTTGCCCAAGATGCTCGTAGCAACCCTAGTGAATGATGCACTGTGTTTTGCTTTGAGGTTCCAAAGCGGTCATCTTCTTTATGCTACTAAATTCTTATTTTTACTGGTGAATATTTATTTTGGGACAAACAAATGGGTAAAAATTTTGAAAACTAGAACTTCAGTTAAGAAATTCCAGGGTCCGTGTGTCTCTTCTGGGTTCTGACGAGTAGAATTAGAAATTGTACAAAGATTGATAGTCAGATGGGAGGTAAAGAGCCGATTCCCTTCGTGTGTGCCAACGTAGTAAATCTCCCTTCCCTATTGCCTTCAATAGTGTGGTTTCTTACGGATTCTTTGTAAAGAATATGTCATGGGTAAAAATGGGAATTCTCACCTGAATCTGAGCATCTTTGGAGGTCATTGCTGTATTACTCTTCTATTTCTGCCATAACAAATTACCGAGAACTGCTGGCTTTAAACAAGACAGATTCCTTATCTTACAGTAGTATCATCTTACTGCAGCTTAGAAGTCCAGCAGGTCTCACTGGGCTAAAATCGAGATGTCGGCAGGGCCGTGCTCCTTTTTGGAGGCTCTCCTTGCCTACTCCGGCTTCTAGAGGCTTCCCGCATTCCTAGGCTCATGGCCTCTTCCTCCCCTTCCACTGTCAGCAGTATGACATCTCTCTGACTATCCCCCCGACTCTGCTCTTCTACCCCCCTCTTCCACTTTTAAGGACCCTTGTGATTACATTGGGTTTAGCTGGATCATCTGGGATAATCTCCTTATGTAACGATCAGCTGACAGGCAGCTTTAATTCCCCTTCGCCGTGTAACCTAATATATTCACAGGTTCAGGGATTAGGAGCAGGAGCAGACAGCGTGGGTGCGTGGGGAGGTGGGGGGGCATTAGTCTGCCTACCACATCTGCTAGATCCACTTCAGAGAGCTCTTGAAGAAACGGAGCCATAACACAGTAGAATCAGAATTCTTTTAGGAGTTTAATCTCACATGTACGATGGGTGAGTTTGCTCAGGGCTGCCTTGGAGGTGCTTAGGACATCAGGGTTATATTAGGGTCTAGAAACAAGAGTGATAGGGATGAGAATGGAAGCAGGGTCTGGATAGGAACAATGCTATGGAGGCAGAAGCTTACTGAAAATAGTTCTGTGAGGGAGCAGCTATACAGAGGGCTTGTTCGAATTGTTTTGGGTAGTTTTGTTAAAGGAGCACAGGTATCAAAACAAATCACCAAAATATTTAGGTGGTTCTCCTGATCAGTGTGCAAAAGGCAATTAAAAAAAAGATACCATTTATAAAAGCAACACAATTCTTGAATAAATCTAACAAATATATGAAAGGCCTTTATAGAGAAAATTAGAAAACTTTATTGAAGGGCAAAAAAGCAACCTAAATGAATGGAAAGCTATTTAGTTTGTAAGTATCGTGTAGGTGACACTTTCCTGCAAATCACTCCATAAAGTTAATGCCATTTATGTTTTACAACTTTTTATTATGAAAAAAAGTAAAATACAGAAAACTTGGAAGACTGAAATGAGCACCACATACACACCACTTACATTCAAAATTGTTACTATTTTGTTCATTATCTATGCTTTTTGGTTGTGCTGTACTATTTGAAATGACGATCTAGGCATTTGGAATTAAGTTATAGACATCAAGTACTTTAGTATGTCTCTCCTGCAAATAAGAGCACTCTCCTGCATAACCACAGTACCATTATTACACCTAAGAAAATTATACAGTAATTCCATAATATGACCTAATATCTAGTTTCTCAATTATGCCCCAAATGATTTTCATAGTTTTTTTTTTTTTCAAACTCGAGTCCAATACAAGGTACATTTCTGACCGTTTTATCTCTAAGTCACTATTGATCTATAACAGCCTGCCACTTTTTTCCTCCCTGACACTGACTTTTTAACAGAACAGCCATTGTTTTGTCAAATGGCCCACATACTCTGGGTTTGCTTCTAAAGCAGTTTTACTTGTCCCTATCCCCTGTATGTCCTGCAAGTTGGAAGTTAGGTCTCAGTGCTTGATTAAATTCAGGTTAAGTTTGTAAGAACACTTCACAGGCGATGTGGTACACTTCTTACTGCATTATATCAAGAAGCATGTGCTAGGCTGTCTCACTTTTGTGATGCTGCATTTGATCACTTGATTGGTTAAGGTGACGATCACTGTCTCTCTCCATGTGAAAGTAACACTTCCCCTTTGCAATTGTAAGCTGTAATTTGTGAGGTGTTACTGTGACTTAAATCAAAATCCCAATAGGGTTCTTCATGAAACATGACAAATCAATGCTAAAAATCATATAAATATGTGTAAAAGACCAGGAATAACAGATAATTATGAATAATGGTAACAGTAATGTATTTGTTGAGAACTTACTGTATGCCAGGTACTCTTCTTAGTGCTTTACATGTATTAAATCATCTCATCCTCACAACTGTGATATAGATAAAGAAGTTGAGGCACAGTGACATTAAGTAAATCTATAGAAGGCCACGTGGCTAGTAAGAGACAAAGTCAGAATCTGAACGTGGGCAGCCTGGCTCAAGGACCCATGTGCGTAACCACCACTTTGTACATGGGTAATAAAATATCAAGACATCCTATAATGCATGAACCGTAAAGAAAAGACTGGAATTAAACAGATTGGGAGAAGATATTTGCAACACATATAGCTACAAATGGTTGGTACCCAAAGTACACAAAAATATTTGTAATGCTACCAATTAATAAGAAAATGATGAAGCAACCTATTAGAAAACTGGGCAAAGGATATGAATGGGCAGTTCCTAGAAGACGCCCAAAGCCAATAAACACACAAAAATAGGCTCATCTTCGCTAGCGTCAGGCAAAGTGCAGATTGAACCCGCAATGAGACGCCAGGTAATGCTCATCGGGGTGGCTCACTGTTGGGTATCCGATAACACCAAATGTTGTTAAGGGGGAGGAAAAACAGGAACTCTTGAGAATATAAAGTGTTAGGATAACTCAGAAAAGCTATGGCAATATTTAATAAGATGGGATACTTGCATACCACGTGACCCTGCATTTTCACTTCTAGATACCCGCTCTAGGGAAATCTGGCACGTGGATATAGGCAAAAGATATTCAATAGAATAGCGATTTGAGGAAGGCCAAAATAGAAATATATTAAGGGAAAAATAAATGAACTGGATTATTCTATATCAATGGAATATGACTCAGGATTCAAGATGAATAAGTTACATGGGTTAGCATGTCTCCATGTGTGAACACCAATAATCTAAAAACATGTTGAACAGAAAAAGTAGCAAAAGGTTTCATACAGTATGTTAGTATTATATAAATTTACACATAGTTTTAACTCACAGAATCTTAGTGTGTACTGGTTTTTTAGATACGTATGTATACAGCTAAAGTACAAAACCAAGCACAGGAAAGGCCAAAATTGTGGTTACTTTTGGGGATGAAGGAAGGAGAAGAGGTGGTAATGGGGTTGGAGTAGGGTTCAGTTCTATTTGTAATGTGCTTTTTTTGGGGAAAAATAGAGTGCTCCAAAGAAATTGTGGCAAACTACTAAAATTTGTTAAATCTCGGGGAAGGTTTTCTGTTTTGTTTTATATGTTTGTAGTATTTCATACTTCAAAATGTAAATATAGTAGGAGCAGAATGGAGCATGTTTTCAATGTTAGGATATGCACTTATTATGTGTTATAAGCAGATGTCACTGAGTAATTGTTGCTTTTATAAAAACGTGTTTTAGGGGCATCTGGGAGGCCCAGTCAGTTAAGCACGCGACTCTTGATCTCAGCTCAGGTCTTAATCTCAGAGTCGTGAGTTCAGGCCTGTTCGTTGGGTTCCATGCTGGGTGTGGAACCTACTTGAAAACAAACAAAAACAAACAAATAAACAAAAACACATGTGTTTTTTTTTTTTTTAAAGATTTTATTTATTTATTCGACAGAGATAGAGACAGCCAGCGAGAGAGGGAACATAAGCAGGGGGAGTGGGAGAGGAAGAAGCAGGCTCATAGTGGAGGAGCCTGATGTGGGGCTCGATCCCATAACGCCGGGATCACGCCCTGAGCTGAAGGCAGACGCTTAACCGCTGTACCACCCAGGCGCCCCCAAAAACACATGTTTTAAAACACCATACAGTTCATTAAAATTGGAGGGAAGACAACATCTCCAGCTGACCTTATTTGCTAGAATGGAACACAGAGCTTCGTTGTGGTAAGATGCCCCTCAGGATAGATCCCATAATCTCATTTGTACCGTTTTCTATAATTACATCTGACAACATAATTAAAAAAAAAGAACTCTTTATGTTGAAGATAAAAGCATACTCTGTTAGTTATCCGGCTAAGGACCGCAATTGACAAAAAGCTTTCTCTAATTAGTGTGGTTGTCAAAGTGTGTTAGCATCAGGCTTTGGGAAGAGTAATGACTCTTTCAGGAAACTGGACCACTTTTGGAAACAACTTCTGTTGTTGTAGTTGATAGGAAGGGCTTGTTCAGCTGCCTCTACGGTCAAGACGTGCTCTCCCAAGAAAAGGAGGAGATTGAGAATACTCTGGGGAACAATTTAGTGCCCACAAATGATTGGCAACTATATGTGACCCTATCACTTTGGATTTTTCTGGCCAAATATTGATGATTATGCCCTCGTCACTTGTTACATATTGGCAAAAGTAGAAAGCAGCCTATATGTAAACCAAGAAATGCGAATTGAAGTAAACACCCTGTAGGTGCACAGCCGCTGATGGAGAGTTATTTATCCCACACCCCAAGTTTATGAGGTTTTTTCCTTTTGGCAAGTGCATCAAATGATCCCCACCAGCTGTTTTGCCGCTAGCTTCAGACTAAAGCCATCTGCTGAAAATCTTTTCCTTTTGCTAAAATTAACCGGGTACCATTGATGTTTCAGGTTAAAGATGGACCTCCCCTGAATTGTTCAGCCCTCCGTGCATGTCCTCTTTCCTCCCTCCCCTGGAAACACTGATGGGCGTAAGCCGTGATGCCCGGCTCAGCACATGCGTTATTTTCTTTAGTTCTTGCATCAGCTCACAGGAGAAACTGAGCCCCAGAAACCTCTGTGAATGGCAGAGTCGGGTTCAAAACCCCGTAAGTCTGATGCTAAAATCCACGGTCTCAACAAGTACCGTACTCATCTGCTGTCAGAGAAGTGGTTTTAAACTGTTGTTACCCTTATGCTGTTAGATAGTGATTAGTTTTCTTTTGAGGAGACCCTTGAGAGAAGAGAAGTTGGAAATCTTGAGTTAATACTTAATGGGCTGGGACTAAATATAACGTTTAACAATTACTTCTTTTTATGGTCAGGATCAATAAAAGGGTAAAATAGTGGATAGAAATTTTATTTTATTATTTATTTATTTATTTTTAAAAATTTATTTGAGACAGAGCCCACACAAGCGGGGGGAGCGGCAGAGAGAGAGGGAGAACCAGGCTTCCCACTGAGCAAGGAGCCCAGTGCGGGACTCGATCCCAGGACCCTGATCCTGACCTAAGCTGAAGGCAGATGCTTCACTGACTGAGCCACCCAGGCGCCCCATAGACATTTTATTTTTAACTAGCTGTTGAGTGTCCTTCTATTTTGAAAATATTCAGTTAAAAATGAAATTTAAAAGTAAATAGTTTGTGCCGTCAAACTGCTGGGAAAATGATCCACAAACCTGGTATTGCCTGTCCCTTTCCCTGGTCCCTTGCCCACAGCACCCTCTGTGTCCCTCTGTGCGGCAGTGGTCTTTGCGGTTGTCGCTGTTCCTGTAGCAGCTGCTTCCTCCAGCTCACCTGCTCTGGCTTGTTCTCTGCTCTGTCCCCAGCACCAGCCGTACAGAGTGCCTGGACTACGGGTGGTGTTCTAGAAATATTTGTGGGTTGGGTGAATGAATCTGAACTCTGAGCAAAGTCTTGGAAAGGAAGATAATAAATATTTAGCAGTGAAGATTTGGAATCTTGTTCTTGAAACTACGTAACAGTCTTCTTTCTGCAGACTCTTTTCTGCCCTGTTTCTCTGCCGTTCTGACAAAGACAGCACAGGCCTCCACGAGCTCCACTTTCTGGAGGCAAGAGCTGGCGGGACTCCGTGGCCGGCTGTCCCATGGCACTGTCCCTCTGCACAGGCCGGCTTCCCCTTGCATCTCAGCCCCTTCCTTTTTTTTCCCCGAATAAATGCTCTTTTAAAAAAGTGAATATAGGTATGTGTTATTTTTAATTACTGTCAGTGATGTATGTAATTTGAAAATTAATGTTGCTGTAATTATATTGATATACCAAATAGTGATTCCCAGCTTTTTAGTCAGACAAATTAAGCCTGTCTTTCTGAATTCATCTTCAAAGCCTCAGAGTGGTTAAGGAATCAGGAGTATGCAGAATTAAAGCCTTTGTACTGCGGTTAATTTAGCATGAGTTAGCAAATGTAATTGATTTTTAAAATGTGACATCAAGATTAGATTTCCCTGCCAGGAGAACTCTCGGTCTGTGTTCTCTCTTGCCAGAGGCTCCAAATTTATAACCGGCAAGTCACTGGGGTCACATTCAAAACTAGAATTAAAATGATTTGTTTGGGTATGTTGACAAGGAGTTAAATACTTTAAACAGAGGATATTCTTCTTTGGGACCACAGATGCCTCGATTGAAAAGGAGATCAGTGCACCATCTTGTTTACTGTTCATTTCCTGTTCTTTAACATAGTATCTGGTCTGAAGGTGTTCGGTTTGTTTTGAGCAAGTGAATGAATGCATGAATAAGGGTCAGTAGCAAACACAGAAATGCATGCAATCTTTGGCTTTCTCCCGTATTGAAAAGGTTCGTCTGTTTTTCTCATGGCCCCTCCTACTCCTCTGGGGGTTTCTATTCCATACCCCCCCCCCCCATGGCATCAGCCAGTTTCTCTGCACGAAGAGCTCCAGATTCTCTGTCTCCAGGCCTGTCCTCTGCTGTGGAGCTGCATGTGTTACCCATGGCAAGGGCTGCTCGTATCGGGTGCTCAGCATACCCGGCTGGACAGACCGTCCATACCCCCAGTGTGGACTAGATGAGCAAGTCAGACCAGGTGAGCCGGAGAAGACGGCCTACAAACTAATAAATGCAAGAAAGAGCCCTGCTGCACAGAGGGGCACAGAGGGTGTTGCGGGCACAGGACCAGGGAATAGGAGAGGCAACAGTGAGTTTGCAGAGAATTTGTCCAAGTTCAACTGCCTGTTGCCACACTTCTGACTTTCTGTTTCTGATGCCAAACACCGGATTATTTTGTTTCATCTCATCTGTCCGAGTCTCTCTTCCCTCCTCCGTCTGGTCTCTATGGCTTGAGGTACCACCTACATAAGGATGGCCCCAGATCTCCACCCCTGGTCCAGATCCCTCTCCTAAGCGTCAGGCACACGTCTGTCTAGGGGGCTCCCCACTGCTGTGTACCTCAAGCTCTTTTCCCTGGCCTACAAAACCCTGCGGGGTCGGACACCTGCTTACCCTGGCTGGCACTTTCTCCCTCTGCTCCTGTATTCCACTAATCCCACACTTCCCTTAGCTCCTGGAAGAGGCCATCTTTTCTTCCTCCTTGGAGCTTTTGTACATCCTCCGCGTGGAACAGTCCTCCTTCTAGACTCTTTTTGGGCTCACTCCTATGTATTCTTCAGCAGCGTGGACATCACTTCGGAGAACATTTCCTGCTCCCAACGCCCCAGGTCTGGGGTAAGGGCCTTTTGTATATCCACAGCACCGTTATTTTTTCTGTTATGTGTTCTGAGTATTTATTGCACTATTGTGATTGGTCTGTTCATCTCTTACTAGACTGTGAGATCAATGACTATTTCACCCTTTCTTTTCTGGGCCTGACTCAGGATTGCATGTTTCCTTGAGTGTTTCAGTCTGATTTGAGTTCCCCATAACCTTAGGGTTTACCCTGCAGCAATGCCTTTTATAGATGACTGACTCGCCTCCATTCTGTGCATCTCCTGCCCGTTCTTGGCGTGGCTTCCAGTCGGGGTCTCGCAGGTGCTGTTTGGCCGATGCCACTTCCCAGTTGGGAGGCCTCTGGTACCGTGAGATTCATTGTTTTCCTTGGTCTTACACTCTGCAAGGTAAAAATCAACAGGTACCCAGTGAAAAGTGTGTTTCTTTCCTACATTTCTATCTCTGTTAAAGGCTTCACCATTTTCTTAAGGACCAAGCTGGACAACCTGACAGATTTGAGGTCTCATTCACCCTCTCTTACTCAGCCCCAATGCTGGAAGTTTCGTGTTAGCACTGAGGGAGGAAGTAAACCCCACGGGCTTCGGCTTCAGACTGGATCGACAGAGGCCTCGCTAGGGCACCCTTACGGACACCTCACCCGTGATGCTCGACTTCATGTCCTTCTCTCTGGTTTTATCACCGATGCTTCAGCTTAGACCCACCTTAGCTCTGTTTGCACAGTCGTCATCACATCTGACCCACAACCCCCACTTCTTGCGGCTATAATTTGTCCAGATCAGATGAAGGTGCTAGATTTCTAGACTGTAAACATGCGTAGATTGGTCATGACTTTTAACAAGTCTGCAGGCATCTTTACCATAAAGTGGCCGGTGCTTCTTACCTGTGAGCTCCTCCGGCTCGGGCTGCCTCCGTCGGGGGCTCCCTCCCAGGCCTTCCCTGGATTTGCACACAGCGTGTTGTACCGTCATGCGTGGTTTATGGGTCTGCCTCTCTCCCGAACGCCTTGGGGGCAGAATCCTGTTGTCTTCCTCTCTGCCTGTGTCTCCCTCACTCCCCGCACCCCCACCCAGCATATGCGTGCAGGGCACAGAAGAGATACAAGAGTATCAGCTGTGCGCCTAGGAGCCGGATCCCTCTGGTGCTGCTGTGTCCTCGGCTGGAGCTGTCCTGCCCAGTCCCGCCTGCTGAGTCCTTCCTAGCTAGCTGGTGTTTGCCATATTTGAATACCTCGCTGCTTAGAGCGCAGTCTTTGGACCAGTGGCATGGGCATATCCCCTGGCAGCTGTTGGTTGCAGGCTAATGAGAACTTTGGCAAAGGGCTTATTTGTATTTCTGAACACAGGTCCTTGCAACCGGGCTCAGTGGTCTCTACTCTTCCCTGCCTACAAAGCTTGAAGAGAAGGGCGAGGAATGGCACTGCCTTCTGAAGGACGACTGGCTCCTGCTCCCTGCTCTCGTCCAGTTCATGAACTCCCTGGAGTTTTGCAACGCCGTAATCCAGGTACTGGAGTGCCACGAAGGGGCCCTTTGTCCCGGTCCATTCAGAATCCAAGCATTGTAAAAGATTAGTTTATTAGCATTCCTTTTAAAAATGTCAATGTCTGTGGAATTATTGGTGCTTTCTTTTAAGCATCCTGAATGTCCTTGGATGAACAAAAATGTTAAGTTTACAGGTTTCGGGGAAGTTTTAATTGAGAAGAAAATGAGTGGATTTTCTTTCTCCTCCTTATAAAAAGTGTTAATTCTGTTTTGATTATCCACTTAACCATCAAAAGTAAGTTCAATGCTTGACTCATTAAATAGATATTTTTAGGCTTCTAAGTACACCAAATTATACCACTCTTACTTCAAGGTCTTCTTGGGAGTATACAAAGGAAAACACTTTATTTTGCTTAATGGTGCATACTACATAAAGAATATTGTTATCCCAATTGAATTTAGACGAAGTTTAAGCATCTTCTTAGCAGCACAAATTAAATCTGTGCTTTGAAATTGGTCTGCTTCGGGGAAAAAAAAACAACCACTGAACTCTGGTATATTGGGCTTCTTTATTAGATTTTTACCTTCAGATTTCTTGTTACTGTTTTCAATAAAAATCAGATTTTATATATATTTAAGGATGTAGGGGTTTTTCATAAAAAATGTTTTATTTCTATTCAACATACATATTACCTTCATATTGGATTTATTAAGAAATCAAATTTTCTTTATGTTGATTGTAAGGTGAAAAATGTTAGTTATAATCTGTTTATCTACCAAATAAAGAAATAGCTTCTGGAAGAAAATGCAAGTAAATTACTTTGGTTCCTATCTCGTTTTTATTGCTAAGTCAAAGGAAGTTTTATTTATATATAAGATAAATGGATTATGTCTTAAGGTTTTTTTTTTCCCTTTAATATTACAGTCTATCAACATTTCTTGCAGAAGTATGTGGAAATAAAAAAGATGAACCTATTAGTTCCTTCCCTAATGTACACACAGAGAGAGATTATCAGTAATTTAAAGATCTAGCTTTACTTCCCTAGAAATTGCTTTTCACTTTATTGTTTGATTTTATTATTTTTTTTTTAAGAAAGAGAAGTAAAGCTAACAGGCATGGTTAAAGGCAGAGAAATGATATGTTTTGTGCTATATTTTGAAATCGAGACCATATACTTTTAAGATTTTTTTGTTTGGGGTACTACTGAAATGATTACTCACAAAAGATATTAGTAAAGGCTTATTCATGCTAAATATATTTTAAAAGTCAAATATAGGAAGTGGTGTGCTTTTGGTAATGTTTTCTCCTTTTGAACAGAATCTTATTTTTTATGAAAGGATTTTTGAAGTGCCTTCCTCCTCAATATAAATGATTGGTAAAAACTGTATCTTCAACACAAATTCATTTTGCTAGCAAAATAAATGTATTGAATTGTCCACTTTGACAGTTATACCTTTGTTTTTAATTAGGCACAAGTTAATTGGGACATAGATGAAGTTATGGGGCAAAATTATACTTTATAGTTTGTTAATTTTAATTTATGAGTCCCTATACATATTCAGTCTATTTATTATCTGCTTTTTTTTTTAAGTTGAAACTTAGAATTACCAATTTTAAAATCTGAAAGTCCAAGCTGTTTATACTGGAATAAACTATCTGAAAAAATTACATGGTGGCTTGAAGTCTGGATTATTCTTTGACCATGGAATAAATGGCCAGAATTTGAATTTCCTTTTTGAATTTAGGATGTTCACAGAAATGTGTGATTTTAAGAAGTCCTAAAGATGAAACTCTTTGCCTTTTTCATGACTGCCTGTTTCTCTCTTAGGTGGCTCATCCTTTGATTCGCAGTCAGCTTGTCAATTATATTTACAATGGATTCTTGGTACCAGTCTTGGCTCCTGCTCTCCACAAGGTCAGTGATTGGCTAATGTGATCTTCTTTGTTGATGGTGCAACTGATGGAAACCGAGGAAGGTGACCAGTGTAATTGACTTGATGGTGACTTCAGCCTGATTCTTCTTGTTCCATTCATATTCCACAATTTGAAAGCAGGTCTTTATGATGGTGACAGCTGAAGTCTGTTGGGATCTAGTTGGTGTCGTAGCACACGGCATTGTGAATGTCGAGTAAGATAGTCTACATGAAGATTGTCAAATGACTGTGACTCTAGTGTTTACGTCAGTTCATGGGGAATAGCTCCTTGGAACTCTCCCTTAAGCTGTCCTTGGAGGCCAGGTCTGTCCTAGAGAGTGCAGGGCTTACCGTGGTGGGAAAGGGGCCGGGGTACCACAGGTCCCGTGGATTTGCCGTCTCCTTAATAGAACGTAATTTTTTAAAACAATTTTGTGACAGCAAAAATTGAAGTGAAGCAAGTTAAGGTCCCAGCAAAGGTTGGCTGTCTCATTAGCACCACTCTGGATTCCTTATGATGCTCTCATTTTATAAAATAAATCAACTGATAGCTTTTCCATTGTGAGCTGTCAAGAGACACCCGTGGACATAGAATTCTTTTTTTTTTAAAATATTTTTTTATTATATTATGTTAGTCACCATACAGTACATCCCTGGTTTTTGATGTAAAGCTTGATGATTCATTAGTTGCATATAACACCCAGTGCACCATGCAATACGTGCCCTCCTTACTACCGCCTATCCCATTCCCCCACCCCCCTCCCCTCTGAAGCCCTCAGTTTGTTTCTCAGAGTCCATAGTCTCTCATGCTTCATTCCCCCTTCTGATTACCCCTCTTTCTTTATCCCTTTCTTCTCCTACCGATCTTCCTAGTTCTTACGTTCCATAGATGAGAGAAACCATATGATAATTGTCTTTCTGTGCTTGACTTATTTCACTTAGCATTATCTCCTCCAGTGCCGTCCATGTTGTAGCAAATGTTGAGAAATCGTTCTTTTTGATAGCTGAGTAATATTCCATTGTATATATGGACCACATCTTAATCTAGTCATCTGTTGAAGGGCATCTTGGCTCCTTCCATGATTTAGCTATTGTGGACAATGCTGCTATGAACATTGGGGTGCATATGGCCCTTCTCTTCACTACATCTGTCTCTTTGGGGTAAATACCCAGTAGTGCAATGGCTGGATCATAGGGTAGCTCAATTTTTAACTTTTTAAGGGACCTCCACACTGTTTTCCAGAGTGGCTGTACCAACTTGCATTCCCACCAACAATGTAGGAGGGATCCCCTTTCTCCACATCCTCTCCAACAATTGTTGCTTCTTGTTTTGTCAGTTTTTGCCATTCTAACTGGTGTAAGGTGGTATCTCAGTCTCACCTGAACTTCTAACTGGCTCCCTGCTTTCACCTTTCTTCCCCTCATATCTTATCAGCACAGCAGCCAGAATGAGCCTTTAAACTTGGAGCAGACTATGCCATTCCTCTGCTCGGAACACCCAGGGAATCCCCATTTTTCTCAGTGAAGAAGCCAAAGTCTTCCTACTGGTCTGTAAGGACACTCGTCTGTTACCTGTCTGACCTCATGTTCTCCTGCTCTCTCCCTTGCTCACACAGCTCCAGCCTTGATGCTATTTCTTGAACACGCCAGGCACACACTCATCTGGGGGTCTTTGCACTGACAAGCTCCTCTGCCCAGAGTGTACTTGCCTAGAAGTATTTTTTGGCTCTCTCACTCCTTTCAAGTCTTGTTCAAATGTTGCCTCTTGAATAAGGCAAACCCAACCACCACATTTAAACTACCCCCCCTTCTCCACCTCCATCCCAAGTCCCCTCATTCTGTTCATCCTCCACCCCCTGCCCCCAAAGTGATCACATTCTAACATGCTGTATCGTTGGTGTATTTATGGTTTACTGTCTGTCTCCCTCACTGGGAACGCGAGTTCCATTAGGGCAGGGAGTTAAAAATTTTGTTTTATCCACTGATGTCCTCCCAGGTCCTATGATATTGGCTGACACAGAATAAGTGCTTGATAGCGTACATGGAACGAATGAATGAAAGAACACTGAATATATGTGGCAAAAGCTACCGTGAGTAGTGTAAATGTGACAGAGGAACTAACGGTTCCTTGAGAGCATGCTTCTGAAGAGGTTAAGTAAGGTATAACTACCTCCTGCCCTGGGACTGCTGTGAGGAGTTTAATGTTGACTTTGCTACAAAACACACAGGCATAAAAGAACCTTCTGATGAGAGGGAATCTGGGATCCACAGTCCATCCATCGTCCTTGGCCACAGACTAGTTCTTCCAATAACTTGGGCTATCACTAATAGTAGTTACCATGGAAGAGTCATTGAAGAATACAGGTTTGCAATTGCCTTGTGTCTGCATCCAGCAGAGAGGATCCTGGCTCTAATCCAGCAATGATCATACGTTCACAGAGCACCTGTTCTGTGCAAGGTCGGTGCTGGCGGCTGTGGAGGATGGATCTCCCCACTTTCTGATTGCTGTTGCAAGGACTTCTAGTACTATGTTGAATAATAATGGCGAGAGTGGGCATCCTTGTCGTGTTCCTGATCTTAAGGGAAAGGCTTCCAGCTTTTCCCCATTGAGAATGATATTTGCTGTAGGCTTTTCATAGATGGCTTTTATGAGATTGAGGAATGTACCCTCTATCCCTACACTCTGAAGGGTTTTAATCAGGAAAGGATGCTGTATTTTGTCAAATGCTTTTTCTGCATCTATTGAGAAAATCATATGATTTTTGGCTTTTTTCTTGCTGATAAAATTTATGACACTGATAGATTTGCGAATGTTGAACCACCCTTGCATCCCGGGGATGAATTCCACTTGGTCATGATGGATAATCCTTTTAATGTACTGTTGGATTCTATTAGCCAGGATCTTGTTGAGAATTTTGGCGTCCATATTCATTAGAGAAATTGGTTTGTAATTCTCCTTTTTGATGGGTTCTTTGCCTGGTTTGGGGATCAAGGTAATATTGGCCTCATAGAATGAGTTTGGTAGCTTTCCTTCTGTTTCTATTTTTTGAAATAGCTTAGGAGAATAGGTATTATTTCTTCTTTGAATGTTTGGTGGAATTCCCCAGGAAAACTGTCCTGGCCTGGAGTTTTGTTTTTTGGAAGGTTGTTTATCACTGTTTCAATCTCTTCATAATTAATTGGCCTGTTTAAAAATCAATTTCTTCCTGTTTCGGTCTTGATAGTTTATAGGTTTCCAGGAAGTCCTCCATCTCTTCTAGGTTGCTTAATTTATTGGCATAAAGCTGTTGATAAAAGTTTCTAATAATTGTAAGGAGTTTTTTCTCACTGAATAAAGGGACACATAGAGTATTTAGTTCAGAGAATCTTTGTCAAGTTATTAGAGTTGCCAGCCCTCACAGGGAGATAAGAAATAATTCATCACATGTTGTTTTGATGGGATGCCCACATTTCTCCATCTGGAAGTACCATTTCCGTGGGCTCTCATTTTACAGAATCAAAGATTCCCTTATTATGGCAACTTGAAGCTGTGGTAATGGGGCTTCAAGTTTAGAACAACAGGTCTTCAAAGAAGGTGTTCATCTTGTACCATTTACTGCCTTTTGCGTGTAGTGGCAGTATTTTCCAAAACAGCGTTCTTGATCTGACAGTGTGCTTTGTGTTCCTTCTAGGTTTTAGAGGTAATCTCAGATGTGGTTTGAACATCAAAATATGCATGTTTCTAGATGATTTTAGTGGTTTACGGGCACAGAGGAACCAAGTGTTGGGAATTAAATCTGTTTTGGAAAATATAGGACATATCTTGGGAAAATGCAGACCTCGTGTTTGCTCCAGGTTGTCCTTCTGTTAGTATCTTGCTGTCCTGGAGGTGAGGTGGATGTCTTGTCTGGAAGGTCTCTAAGCTCTGCATGGAGGAATTTTCTGTGATGGGATACAGCATTGCTGCTGAAATTCTTTGGTAGCCATTATCCATATACTCCCTCACACATTTAGACTTTCTTCCTCATTTAGTTCCATGCTTTTCCTCATTGACCAGTTGATATAAAATAATTTCCCAAGTCATTATTGTAATAGTGGTAATTATAATTATTATTTGTTCAGGATATTTTACATTATTATAATTACCATACCTTAATGTTACAAATATTAATGATAACTCTTTATCCGTAATTGAAGATGAGATCCATGTCAGAGACTGTTACGAGGATCCGATGGCCACTCTGTACTACTCCTTCACAGCACTAACCACAAGTGGAATCAAATCATTAGATGGGCAATAACTTGTTTAATGGCTGTCTCCACAGTGCTTTGCCTGTTTCTTGTGGGTAAGGTTCACACCCGCTTTGTTCACTGGGGTATCTCCAGTGCCAAGGACAGAGCCTTGGACTTGGGACGCCGAATAAACAGCACACAGGTGGAATGAGGTTTGCTCAAGGGCCGTGCAGCGTGCTGGCATGTGGTGCATTCCCGGGCAGTGGTTCACAGAGATTTTTAACAGCGCTTTACATATATTAACTAATATTGCTCTTTATTATGCCTGTAATTAAAATACGAGGTGTTTTAAATCATGAAGTTAAGAATATATCTTATTGTGAAAAAAAAATGCAGTCAGTGCTGAGTATGTAAAATGCAAAGGGAACATCACCATATTAGATTTGAATTTCCAGCCCCTAATTAAAATTCCCTAACTTTTATCCATTGCAGGCAATTTCTCCCGGGGCTATTTAGAGTCTAGGGAGAATATTTCCTCCCTAATTAATTTTTCTCCTTGCTCCCCAGTCTTTGTGTGTGTGTGTTTTAATCATTTAGAATGACAATTTTTAGGAAGGAGGCAGGGCAAGGGGGAGGGTGAACAGTCTCTCCTCTGACTCTTGGCTGTCTCAGTGGTTGATGAAGCAGGGAGCCTCCTATGAGTGGTAGGACAGGGGCCCCGAGACAGATGAGGAAAGAAGTCCAGAACTGGGTGTTTCTGGAGGAGTTCCTAGTGAGAGCATCGCCTCCTATAGCCTGTGTCCTCTCCTTTGCCATGGGAAGGGATACCTGGCAGTCTCAGGTCTACTACTGTAGGGGCTCCTGTCTAGATTTTTCATATTTTGTGTCCCTTGCCCTGGTAGAGGAGCCTCATTTCGTATCTTAAATAAATTTCCATTGTGTACTCTCTCAGCTCCCAGTTTATGCATGGCATTTTAGTTACTGGCCATCCCATCACTGTAGGCAGTCTGCAGAGGTGAACTCATTCTCTCCGTCTCATAAATAATAGAAATAAATTTGTACTCAAACATATTCCTACATCACAATCAATTTTCATAAACTATTTCCATAGCATTTCCTAACCAGAGATGAAGTCATTACGAAGGGTTGTGGGTAATGAGAGGTAGGGTGTGGGTGCTTGACAAGTGAAAGTTGTCTCTGCCATCCCTCTCCCCAGTCTGTGTGCATGGTGTAGTGTTCCCTCTGTGAGTCGTTCTGCTGCGCGCCTTCTCCATCCGACGTGGTGTGACCAGTCATTCTTCTGGGTTAGCACAAAGGCGTATTTGATTTTTTGCAAAGGGCTGCACAGTTTTCTGTAGTGTGGATATACTGGTCCATAGTCCCTTATCTACAACTCAAATTCAAAAAGCTTAGAAACCACCCCCCTTTTTTTTAATAATTCATATGGCAGCACAACCTAACCTTTGCTGAACTCATTTGGTGGCAAACCCTTACCTGAGCTGTCTTGAGGCTGTTTGGTTTTGTTCCGCTTGTGTTCATATTTGTATGTTTTGTGGAAGAAATAGTAATGTGTTTGATCGTATGAGCGCTGCCTTGGACCCGCTGGGTTAGTCAAACATGGCGGATGCACACATTACTTTTCTAAACTGTGAAAAGTTTGAATTCCAAGGTATGCATGGTCTCCAGGATTTAGAATAAGAAATTAGAGGCCTGCTTTGGACATTTAGGAAAGGATCAATTTTTGGAAATACGTTTAAAATCATGCTTTGTAAAAGTCACACTAGAAAAAATGATACCATGTTAATATGGATCATTTAGGAATGAGAACTAGACATAGATGTGGGCATCACGTTGTACAAAACGGGTTATTTATGACTTTCGACAGCTCTTAAACCAGCAAGAGCTAGTTCTGTTGTCTCTGTATGTTTAATTTATTAAAGCTAAATTTTCAAGGCTGAATATTCATCGGTATGGTTGTATTAGTCTGGGTTCTCAGAGAAGCAGATGCCAACATAGGGTTAAACGTGCAAGGATTTTATTGGGGAAATGCTTGTGAGAGAGAAAATAGGGAGCAAGGTGCGGAAGGCTGGGAGTTGACAGACTGCAATGCAAATGTGACCCCAAGTGAAGAAGAGGGAGAGGTTGGTTGGGAGTGTCCTAGAGTGCTGTGCAGTCTGAGAAAATCCTCCTCTGATCTCAGGGTTCTGGGACCGGCCGAGTCGGGCTCTGTGCTCAGTGGGGAGCCTGCTTGTTCCTCTGCCCCTCCTCCTGCTTGTGCTCTCTCTCTCTCTCAAAGAAGTAAAATCTTTAAAAAAAAAAAAAAAAGTGTGGTGTTTCAGTGATTTACTGCTCTGTGATAAACTACTCCCTAACTTAGTGACCTGAAACCACCATTTTTTAAAAAAGATTTTATTTATTTATTTTACAGAGAGAGAGAGAGAGAGCACAAGAAAGGGGAGCAGCAGGCAGAGGGAGAGAGAGAAGCAGGCTCCCCACTGAGCAGGGAGCCCAATGTAGGGCTCGATCCCAGCACCCTGGGATCATGACCTGAGCCGAAGGCAGACGCTTAACCGACTGAGCCACCCAGGCGCCCCTGAAATAACCATCTATTAGTATAAAGCACAACTCTCTGGTTCAGGAATTCAGGCTGGGCACAGAGAGGTTGGCTCATCTCCGTTCTGTGATACCTGGGACCTCAGCTGGGATGAGTATAGTGGATGGGGCCTGAATCTCTTGGGGCTGACAGCATGGATGGGTCTCTCTCTCCCTCCATCGCTCCCACCTTCTCTCCCTCAGTCCATAGTCTCTTCACAGGGTTGGCTTGGGCTTTCTCTAAACGTGGCAGCCTCAGGTACTTGGGCTCTTTTTTTATTTGTTGGGGGCTCAAGAGACAGGAACTAGAAGCTGTCAGTCTGGAATCTGCAACAGTGTCACTCCTGCCATATTTTATTATTCACGGTAGCAAAGGGTCCACCCTCTTTCAAGGGGGAGGACATAGACCCCACCTCTTGACAGTTGGAGTGTCAGAGAATTTGTGGGCAGGATTTCCATGGTTACCATCCCTAGGACTGAATGTGTTTGCAAAGGGTCAGAGAGCACTCTATGGAGAGGGCCACCTGACTAGAACCAGGGTTCAGGTGTGGGTCACAACCAACCTGAGACAGTGCCTGAGAGGAGGAGGCAAGGGAAGAAATAACCGACTTCATTCTCCTCCCTTCCTCGGGTCTCCTGCTGGACTCCCTTCGGGTGAACCCAAAGGGAAACCATATGGCAAGGGAACCATGGAAGAAGGTGGCCCACATAGGTCATTTGGGGCTCAGAGCAGGGTGGAAGGGGTGGAGAGTAGACACAGAGAGGCAGATAGAGGTGATCCAGCACGCTTATTTCCTAGCGTCGGCATTTCAGTGTTAATGAGTAGGTACAGTTGGCACCTGTGGTGTGTATTCAGATGTAGTGCTTACGATGCGGTTTAAAATTTTCTAGAAACACATAAGAAAGTCCACTTTTTATAGTTGCTAGTTACCGATTCTGTGTATTGATCCTTGTTCTCTGGAACCTGAGATCGTAATTAGACTTTAATGTGACAGGCAGATATGCTAACAACATACCAGATATAAATAAACAGTGAGGAACTCTCCAAAGCGCAGGTAACAGTCACCAGGTCCGCCTTGTTATTACCCGGTTCACGCAGAAGCAGGGGGTGCGGTGGAAGGGGACGAGACCATGGATCAGAAGATCTGAGCTCTTGTCCTGGCTCCTGGATCTACTGCTCTGTGGCCCCGTGCGAAGCTCTTAGCTTCTCCGAGGCTGTTTCCTGAGCTGCGCGGTGGGGATGGTAAGGTCTTCTTCCCCCCTTACAGGGGCTGGAGATCAAACAGGAGAGCATTCTGAAGATCGTGTGCTGTTATACGCAGAAGTGCTGTCGTCGCTACTCCAGGACAGATTCTGCCTCCTCACGTGCAGTAGAAGGATAACATCATTTGTCCAGAGACCATGTAGTGAGTGTGCGCCCGATGAAAAGCTCTCCGCCAGACCCTGTGGGGAAACGAAGTTGCCTGAAAACCCTCTTATCTCCAAGGGGTTTATAATCTGGGACCCAGGACACTGACAGAGTAACCACAAGAGGGACTAAAATCAGTGCTGTACCAGAGAAGGGAGCCAGGGAGGGTGGGAGCGGGGTGTGGGGCGGACACGGAGCGTCCGACAGAGAGAGTGACCTGAGTGACCTGGGCCGAGCCTTGAAGGTGAGCAGGCGGGGAAGGACGTTCAGGGAGCGAGCGCCCGCAGCAGTCCAGGCTTGGAGGAGTGCATTTTGGTAAAAGTACATCAAGAGGGCCGTGGTGTGCACGGGGGGCGGGGAGAGTGAGGCCTGGGAGAACACCCCTAACCTGACTCCCAGGGCTCGTGAGCATTTGCACCCGTGGCGAGTAGTTTCCGTGCAGAGGAGCGTCGGGGATGAGAGGCTCAGGACCAGTGTGGGGGTGACAAAATACAGCAGCGGGTTTGGGTGGCATTATGGGAAGTGTGGAGGGGAACTATAAAGAAAACAGAAAGGAAGGGGGTTTGGGAGAAGGGAGGGGGCTGAAGAAAATAAGGATACAAGGAACAAGGATCCTAAAGAGAAGGTATTATCCCACTCACTGGCCATAAAACCCTTCCAGACTACCTGAAAGGGATGACCAGCTCTTCCCTGGCTGAACCATTAAATGCATTTAAACGCTGTTGAAAAATATTGGGATTTTAAAGAATTGCTTTATTCTATTCGAGACTTCTGACTCCCTGGTGACCTCCTTTCCCCTTTGACGGCTACTCTGCAGACCCTTCCGGTTCTCCGGTAGAGTCTGTGGGCAACATGGACTTCACTTTCCCCCTTCCTGCCCCGAATACGGGCCTCCGCGGGTCTTGGTCTTCTGCTGGTCAACCCCGCGAGCAGCTGTCAGCTCTACACAGATGGCCAGCAAATCCTCCGCCCCTGGTGGCATCTCTGGCCTGAGTGACCTGCTGAGCTCCTCAAATTTAGAATATCAAAAGCCAGACTCTTAGCTTTCACCCCAGGCTAGCTTAGCATGTCCTCTGCACTTCATGATTTCCTAGTTGCCAGGCCTACATGCCCCATTGTTCTGGAGCCTTTTCTCTTACTCTCCCCTTCTATATACTCACCTTTTTCCATCGGGTTCTTTGGTCTGATCCTTCTGTTTCTTCTCCCAACCTGGTCACTGTCTCACCCACCTTGACCAGGGTTAGGTTTTGCTTGCCTGTCTTGTTGCTACCACTTCTGTCCTCAGATTGTCTTACATGTACGGCTGGGTTAAACTTCCCAAACAGATCTTTAAAGACATCACCCTCCCTCTGAAACCTCAAATGGCTCCCTTTCCTGCTATCTCCTCCGTCTGCACCCTGGGCCATGCCCCTTGCTCCAGGCCTTCCCCCTCCTTGCTTCAGGGCCTCTCCTATACTTAGTCTCTTTCCTTTGCTGGGAATTTTCTCTCCTACTTCTTCTCTTGTCGGGTCTTACTCTCTCTTCGAGGACCAGCTGAATTCCCGTCTCCCCCCTGACCCCCCGCCCCACTCCCGTGGCTGTCCCTGACATGGTGGGTTCCAGGCATCTCTCTTTTCTAGAATTTGCAGCTTAGCGTCTCTGTCAGTCCTTCAGCTCCGAGCATATGCTCCTTTCTATTGTTTGATGTGTTCTTGGTTTTTGATTCTGTTTCCCCACCTCCATCCTGAAACCCCTAGAAGAGTCTATACCTGCAGTTCCCAAGCCGTGTGCCAGGGCTCGGCGAGATACTCTCAGTCTATGAGGGAAGGACAGTGACGTCTGTCAGATACCACGGGAATTACTGGCTTGAAATTGCTGAGTTTCAGCATCGTCTGTACATTCCTTTCAATATGATGGTGGTTTTGCAAAGCTGAGTGTTTGTTGGGTGCCTTGCGTAAAATCGAGTATCACATGACAGCGCGGAACAAGGAAGGAGGTTGGCATTGTCCAGTCTGATTCCGAGGTCGAATGTCGACCAGGAGTTAAGTCGTGAGGACTTCAGTACGTGTTACGTTGTTTGGACTCAAATACTTAATAAATGGATGGTTGTGTGTTTCGTCTGGCTTAGAGGTGCAGTGAAGAAGTTACTGATACGCTGAAAGTGCCATGGACTGAGAAAGTTCTATAGCCTCTGTGTTGTATGCTTTTCTATGCCCTTGGAGCAGGGTTTGGCAAACTGATCTGTGGGCCAGATCTGGCCTGTGGCCCGTTTTTGTATCTGAGAGTTAAGAACGGTTTTACATTTATCTGCAAATGAATGGATAAACAAAATATGGTGTAAACATACCATGGAATGCTATTGAGCCTTAGAAAGGAAGGACGTTTGATACATGCCAGCACGTACATGGGCCTTGAGGACAGTATGCTAAGTGACATAAATGAGTCACAAAAAGACAAAGGCTGTGTGAGTCTACGTATATGGAGTCCAGATGGTAGTCAGACCCATAGAGATGGAAGGTGGAACCGTGGTTGCTGGGCGAGGGGAGCAGGAGAGTTTATTGGGCATCGACTTTCAGTTTTGCAAGGTCAAAAGAGCTCCAGAGAGAGACTGCACCACACTGGGAATGTACTTAACTCTATCGAACTGCACACTTAAACAGTCAGGATGGCAAAGTTTATATTTTATGTATTTTACCGCAATTTTTTAAAAGACTTTTTTTTTTTAACCTTTTTCATAGATTGTTTTTTTTAAAAAAGGAGTATATGACAGAGACTGGATACAACTCACAAAGCCTAAAATATTTACTGTCTGTCCCTTGACAGAAGTAGTTTGCTAACCCCTGCTCTAGGGCCAGCATGGTGTCCCATGTATTTTTGAACTTGGTGATAATACTGGGCTGAGAGAGATGGCCCGGAGAGAGGGTCCTCAAGTCCCTTTCTTTGGTGCTGGCGGCGGTGGTGTTTTGAATGTGGTGATTGGACTGTGTTGTGGCAGATAGAAACGGAAGTGAGGCGGGCTGGTCGGCCTTCTCACTAGCTTGGAAGAATCTTGGTGCAGGTGTGTTGTTTAGGGCTCCTGGGCGGGCAGGAGACCGGTAGACCGTTGGCAGTAGCAGCCAAAGATGGCCTCAGTGCCTGCCCTGACCCCAGCAGGGTTAGAAAGGGGACTAGCAAGGCGTTTGGAGGGGAAAGGGTACATGAATAGCATCCTGGGCTCAGTCATATTATTTTGGTTAAAAATCTTGTGACCTAGTATGTTCTTCTGTTTTGTGGGTTCCTTGGCTCCTTTATTTGGAGACTGTTAGGAAATTGGGGCAGAAGTTTGGGGCTGTTTGTAGTCATTGGAGGCGGAGACATTGAGGGGGGAGTGTGCTGAAGGGAGAGAGGGAGGGCAGGGAAAAGTCATTAATGACACACCATCCTTTCTTGCAGGCAGCTCACAGACACTCGCAGTGATAACCTGTGACCTCAAAGAAAGCCCGTACCTTTTATTTTTATGGTGAGCAGGCTGCTGTTTTCATTCAGCAAGTTATTCCAGACAAATATGCTTGGAAAAATAGAAGCAAAATATCTACCAGAAAACCCAATTTTCCCACCATCTCTTGTGCGCTAAAGCCATGCTCGAACCATCTACCCAGGTAGAATGATTCCAGCCATTTCCTTACAGGCTTGTGCGCTGGTGTGCTCCAAGCCACCGTGGAGCCCATTTGTTTTACAACCTTGTCTTCTAAACACACACATGCATATTCATGACCTGTATCCTGTGAATTCAATAATTCATGGCTTATTGACTTAGGGTGATGGATGGAAGTTTTCTGGGGACTGCGGAAGATGGAAATTGTGAGAGGCTGGGAGCAGCCCCACTTGTGAGTCACCCATTTGCTCTTAGTGTGTCTGTGGGTTGGGTGGGCTGGGACCCCTGTAGAGCCCAACTGGGCTCTCATTAGCGAGGGATGTTTTTGACTTTTATACTTGGTGACACTTGTGACTGAAGGTTTTAAGAGCAATTAAAAACCACCTTCAAATGATCACCACTGCTACATGTTAATGAGCTGTAATTGGGTGCTGAGTTGACGGGAGGCGCGGGCTGACCTCTTAGGTCCCGTACTGTTTTTAGTCTCCAGGGCAGAGTGGGCAGAGCAGCCTGTCACTTAGCTGTCCCTTCGCTCCATTTCTCCTGTCCACCCTTCTTCACGCATCTCTAGTCTGGGAGATGGTGGAGGGGCTTCTGGAGCGGCCGGAGCCTAGAGACCAGTGCCCTGCTCGCTCTTGTGGCCCACTTCCCGTTGCATTTCTGGATGCCCAGCACATCACTCTGCTGTCATCTGCGTCACTTCCCGATGTAAAACACGTTGAAGTTTTATGTCTGGTTCCAGTAATGCTGTAAACTTCACCGATCAGGGCATTCCTTTCAGTGGGAAATGGGAAAAAAGAAGGCATCGAAAACATGGAATTCGGATGCCCTCTTGGCCCTGGAATTTTAAGATTTTGTTTTTCAAATGTGGTGGTTCTTTGCTAAATCTGTTACAGTGTCCCTTGAGTTATGGAGCTCTGAACCAGGCCCCAGCTCTGGGGTGAACCGTATGAAAAAATGTAGTGGGATAATATTTTGGTCTCTCCATTTCATATTTCTACTTATGCATTTCAGTAATCTTTTTATTTATTTATTTAGTTTTTTATTTTATTTTTGTTTGTCAGAGAGAGAGAGAGAGAGAAAGAGTGAGCACAAGCAGGGGGAGTGGCAGGCAGAGGGAGAAGCAGACTCCCCATTGAGCAAGGGGCCCAATGCAGGGTTTGATCCTAGGATCCTGGGATCGTGACCTGAGCCGAAGGCAGATGCTTAACCAACTGAGCCACCCAGGCATCCCAGTAATTTGCTTTTTAAAACCCATTCTCTACATTATTGACCCAAGTGTCCAATCACTGAAGGCTCTAGAATATTATCCTGCCCACCGCCCCCAGCCCTGGTCTGTTGTTGTTGTTGTTGTTGTTGTTTTTTGCTCGTTGCTTATTCCTCTTCTTGTAATGATGTTGAACTATACTTATTCATATGGAACTTTGTTTCTTACCATGCCTGGAGTAAACCAGTCACTTAAAATGATTCTGTCCTCCACCATGCCGAAAGCCTACCTGTGCGCCCACCCGGCCCACAGACCGCCGGTCTGGCGTGAAGTGCAGGGGTCTCAGGGATGCCCTAGAGAAATGAGGTCACTCCTTCTAGAAGCTGCTGCTCTTGCCTCACAGCCTGAGGCAGGCTCCGGTGGTGTCAGGGCAGGGAGACAGGTATTCCCTTCGGGGCCATCTGGCAGCTGGGGAAGCCGCGCGCTGCGGATGCTTGAGCTCGGCGGGAGAGCTCGATGCACCTGCCGCCGTCGCCAGCTTCTGTCATAGCATGGTGCTCCCTGCCTGATGCTGGGGGTCCGGGTATGACTGAGGAGCTGGGGTGGCGGTGGCGGCGGCCCTCACAATCATGCTGCCTCCTCGGTCACCCTGGATTTGGGTAGGAGAGTGCCGCGGAAGCCGAGAGGCCAGATGCAGGGATCGCTGTGGTCTGTCAGTAGTGGCAGGTGAATGACGTAATTAAAAGGCCCGTCCTGTCATGGGCCTGCAGCTATGTGACACGGATCGGCAGTAGTGTTCTGGAACTTGGATTGAAGAAATCATATCAAGCAGGCCAGCTTCAGACAGCCTCAATTAATAATTGCTCTATCCAACAAGAGGCAGCCTTTAAATAGACCTGGAAGATTTTAGTGACACTCATGAGAGGCTTTGGCTTGGAAATCCTTGATTTATTAATTGAGAACTGAAGGTGAGTGTGTGCCATCTAATACAGTCAATTAATGCATTATATTTGATTCATACAATTTGGGGAAGCAATCTAGCTTAACATTTCAAAAAATGGGTCTTGAGGCCAGAGAGACCTTACTTTGAGTTCTGGCTCTTTGCTGCTTAACCAGCAGCGTGACTGGTGAGTACCTCCGTCTATGTGTATATATTACCTATGGGGAAAACAGCACCTACCTTTGTGGGCTCTTGGGAAGACTAAGTGAGGCACTGCATTTAAAGTGCTTATTGTCTCCGGCACTTGGTGCTACACACCTATCGCCTTTTAACTCCACCTGCTGGATCTCTGAAATGACACATCCCTCCCATGACACTGTGTGTTACTGGACAGGGAATCTTGTACCAGTTTTAGTCACCGGTATTTTGACGTTAGATCCTATGTTGATTGTTCCTTCACACATTTCCATCTCATAGCCACACATTTGGATTTACCCTTTCCTTCTTTCTCTCACAATGTGATGTCGATTCAGTCGTACCTAGAATTCTTTGCCTGCTTATTCTGATTCTCAGTGCTGGAGAGTCCCAAGCGTAAGTGTGCAGAGTCACCTGGGAGCTTCTTACTCTCGAAGTCCGGAGTCGCCGGATCTGACTTACTAGGTAGGGCTGACGCTTGCCCTGTTAGCCAGCAACCAGGTACTCCGTGGACCACGCTGGGTGATTGTACTGATCTCGGCCCTTCTGCTGGGACACTGGCTACTTATGCTCTTTCACTGGACGGGGATTCCAAAGACAAGGGTCCCAGTTTTAGGTGTGATCTCAGGGGGCTTCCCCTGGTTAAGGGTCCTGTTTTTTCATCCCTGGTGATCCCTGGGCTGGCAGCCTGCCAAGCCCGGTGAGCGTTAGGTGAAGAGGCAGGGAACAGTGCTTTGGGAAGCCGCGAAGCTTTCCCCAAAGAGCAAAGGCATTCAAAAGGGGATTCGGTCTATCCTGCCTCCCTCTGGTGGGAGCTGTTTTAGCCGTCAAAGCAGATAGCATAAGTCAAAATATGTACGCATCACTTCCAGACTTAGTAGTCGTAGCATCTGAAGGTGAGTAGTGCAAAGACATTGTTGAGTTCTTGTGTCTGGGTTCCAAGAATGCGTTTCTGCTCCCTAGCGTGTGTAGAGTGTTCGATTGTGAGAAGTACCTCCCATTGTTCGGGATGTTGGACACGTGCCATTATTTATACTGTGAAATTAACTCTGCTCTCCTGTGTAATACTGTGAAGATACGTGTGCAGTGATATCGGCACCACAAAAACGCCTTTCACATGGAAATGCGGTCAGCTTGGCAGTAGGGAAACTGGCCACACACTGGTGTTGTGTGTATTACAGAGTCTTATAAGGCGTCATCGTTGTACTGCCGACTGGGTCCCCCCAGATGCCCTGGTGCTGTGGGCAGAAGGGCATGTGCGTGCTCCCTGTAATGAGAGGTTACACGGCAGAGATGGGGTTGGCAGATTTTCTTCATTTCACTGTAACCGTTATTACTTTTCTTTTCACTTCCCGTATTCTAGGTTATTTTTTATTTTTTTAAAGATTTTATTTATTTATTTGACAGAGATAGAAACAGCCAGCGAGAGAGGGAACACAAGCAGGGGGAGTGGGAGAGGGAGAAGCAGGCTCATAGCAGAGGAGCCTGATGTGGGGCTCGATCCCATAACGCTGGGATCACGCCCTGAGCCGAAGGCAGACGCTTAAACGCTGTGCCACCCAGGCGCCCCTGTATTCTGGGTTATTAAGTGGAAAGATGACGCACACAGGCGTTTAGATCCATGTACAAATATACTTTTCCCTTCATCAGTATATAGAAAAGCCGAAGAGAGTAGATTGTTTATCCCAGAGGTATCCCTTGTGGATCGGCTGTGGAACATAATGAAATGTCTAGTGTTTGATGTGGAAAGCCTCTGAGAATGTAGGAATAGATTATAACAGAAGCTATCGGAACAGTCACTTTTTTTTCTAAAGAGAATCTTATAATTAATATCTAAGGTCTAGCGCTAAGTTCCCAGCCTATGGAACCACTGTGTCTTTGAGTATTTTGCAGACTTGGGGGGGCCCAGGTAGGTCACGTGGTAAGCCGAGACCTAGGCATACCGTGAAGTGAATGGAAACCCAGCTCTTTCCTCTAGTTTTGTATATTCACAGAGCAAATAGTGACCTGGCAATGGGATCCACGCCCAACGCCGGCCTCTTGGAGTCCCGGGGGCATCCCTGTCTTTACAATGCTGTGTCTAACGCTGTGCCGAAACAAAAAACCAAACACTGGTCGGAGTAAACAGACGTAAAATAGAGAACAAAGAGGAAGGCCCATTTACTCATTGACATAAACTTAGGCAATGGCGGTGTTGGGGTGACTAGGTTCTTTGCGAGGGATTTAATATGGTGTGAACTTTAGAGTCAGGCTGCCAGGGTCGATACCCCAGCCCCACCACCTGCCGGCTGTGTGCCCTTGGGAGCACTTCCGACTTCCCTGACCGGTTTCCTCCTTTGTAAAAAGCGGGTGCCATAATAGTGCTTCTCTTACAGGACCTGGAGGACTAAGGGGGTTGATATTTTACAGTGTTGCCTGGCACAGAGTTAGTGGTTGGTATGTGTTAATTCTGTTATTACTTTTTAAGTCCTTGTTAGGTATTTGCTGGAGAATCATAGTTTTAGATCACCAGGTAGCTCTTTCATTAATTGGTAATTTATAAAATTTGGCATTTTCCCAGGAGGGAATAGGCAGAGAACCGTGGGCATCCAAGTATAGGAGAGAGAACTCGGAGGCTAGCCTTGGCAGAGCCCAGTTATCTGAATGTTTTCCCAGGCTAACCCTGAACTTCCTCCCATCTCCCTCCCCACAGACGGACTACTCCAGCTGTCTTGGACCATGTGCTGTATATCCAGTATGAACTGGGTTTCCACTTAATTGCCAGTGCTTATGCCTTTCCTTTCCTTGAGATACCTTTCTCTTCCATCTATACTTATCTAAATATTTCTCATCCTCCAGCGTCCCGAACACATGCCACCTCCTTCCGAAAATCTTTCTGATCAAGCCAGGCATAGGCAATCCCTCTTCACATCTTTAGAATTTTGTTGGTATCACTCACGTGGCACTTAAAGATTACCTTGTACGATCATTATGCGTTTACTGTGTCTTACCTCTCCTACCAGGTGGCAAATGTCATGAGAGTAATGACTATATGTATTTATTTTTATGTCCATTTATCGTGCAAATATTACAGCAGCATGTCTAGCACACTGCCTTGTCCATACAGGTATTTTGCTGTTTTCTGAGTAAGCGAATGTTTGGACATAGATATGGTGACTAGGTAGTGATGTGTGTGTGAAGCAAATGTGAGGGAGAGAGGGGAGAAAGGTAAGGGGAGATTACGTAGTAGGAGCTGTGGGGGGTCTCGTCGGGCTGATGAACTGATGTTTGACAGCCAGCACTCTGGGGTGGCATGGAGTGGGAACAGAGTGAGGTGCTTGAGGGGAGGGGTGTTTAGGGTCGGCCAGACATGGCTTTCGCTGAAAATGAGATACCTCTTATTTGTTGCGGAAGTCCACTATGGGAATGACCAGATTTGAGACAGATATTGGTGGAACAATGTAAAGGAAGATACGGAATTTTCTAGAAAGAAGCAGAAGGAAAATGAATAAAAAAGTATTACTCAAGCATCAGTGATGGTTCTAAGATTCATATTTAAAATGTGCTCTCCACATCTAGAATTGACATCGTCCAAAGTGGGAGAACTTTTCTTTATTGTTTTTGGCTTGAGTTGCCTAGGAGCTGCTATCATGATAAAAATATTTGGCAGCATATCATTTTCATGGGTATTTATCAAGACATTCAGCTCTCTGGATAAGCATGTGTGATATTTACATTTGTGATACATACTTTAATAGAACTAGTAGGTTTAGTTGTCCAATTTTTTTTTTTGAAGATAGCATTCTCTCAGAATTTACGAAGTTTATAACTTTGAAATGTGTTAGATTTCAGTTTTGTAGAGGAGCTCTGTGTGGAGCAAAGGTGAGGCACTCCTTTGTCTCCATGTCCTTATTTCCTGGGGGAGGTGTCAACCCAATGCTCGGCACCCAGCAGGTGTTCTAAAAATGCTTGTCAGTAAATGAATTAATAACATCTCAGTTGAAACAAATTTCACAGACTGGCTAGATTTCGTGAAGCGGATCCTTTGTGTGTGAAGTTCTTCCCAAATCTAAATAGAGAGATCGAATTGGAGATAGGAACATAGTATGTTATATACACTCACAGAATTTTAGTACTAGACACAATCCCACAGACTGTCTAGTCCCAACTCCTCATTTTTCCGATAAAGACATTGAATACCAGAGAGGTTAAGTGACTTGCTCAGGCTTACACAGCTGATTACTGGCCAAGCTTGGACCAAACCCAGAACTGCAGGTCTAGAGGCTTCAGTATCATCATCTCTTTCCATTACCTTCCTTGGAAGTAAATCTTAGTTCCATGATTCCTTCCCTGGCGTAAGTTAACTCCTGAGCTCCCAGAGCAGAATTTAGAAAAAATTCTCCTTATGCCTTTAATTGCAAAACAGATTTCTTTGAGAGCAAATCCCCTTTCTTTCAAGGCTCCCGCGTAATCAGGTGCTGCTTGGGTGCGCCCATATTAATTTTTGATGTCCTGCTTGAGTTTCTCCTCCTGGTAAGTCTGCTCTAAAAGGAGAGCTTGCACCATCTAGTGGATCCAGGAGGAGGCTCTCGGGTTTAATTTTTTGGTGGCCCTACTTTAAAAGGAAGAAAGGAATGGTATTTTTATCTGTAGATTCTCCCATGGAACCCTTTATTCATATCATGAGAGTGAGGTCGGCAGCCCAGAATGCTGTTCGGATCACTGTGTACCTCACAGTGTAAAAGCAGGACAGGCGGTTGACCATGCTTCTTCTTCCTTTTTTTTAATGGCGGAAGGAGGGTAAGGAAGAGGGTATTATATCAACCTGTTTTTTCCAACCAGTACTTGGATTCTTCTCCTCATTAATTCAAAACATTGACTCTTCTATAATGGGTCTTCCCATAATAGTTGGGAATTAGTCAAGTCCTGCTTTTATTCTTGGGAAATTCTCTAGTACTCATTTGGACAATTAACTAATTGAGTTATGTGCAGTATTCTACTATCCAGTTGGATAAGTGAAGTTTTTGGAAGCTTCCACATTACTCCTTTATTTTCTCTAATAGAAATTTTAAATCTTTTCTCCAGCTCTGCACAATAGTTACTTGGTGTGGCCGGTGGGAGAAGATGGCATAATGGCTCAGGCAGGATAATTTGATGACTGCATGGGCTGCACGGTGGGGGGGGGGGCGGGTGTCTCACAACTGACTCGCCCTGTGATCTGAAATGCTCCTTTACCTCCTGGGCCTGAGTTTGCTTTGGAAGGAATGTGATGCTCAGCAAAAACCAGGTTTTTTTTGGGTTGTTTGTTTTTGTTTGTGTTTATGTTTATGTTTTTGTTTCGTTTTGCTTTTACTTTTGTTACTTCCTCAGCTGAAATATCTTAAAAGGCATCTTAGCACCTGCGTAGCGTAGGCGTCCTTGGGACAGTGATCCTCACCCTGGTGCACATCAGAATCCACAAGGGAGGCCTGGCCCCACCCCTGGAGATTCTTCTGATTTACCTGGACCAGATGGGGTGTGAACATGGCTATTTTTTTAAAAGCTCTCCAGGTCATTCTAACATAGATTCAGGGTTGAGAACCACTGCTATATGATGTCCTTGAAAATGTGAGTCATTGGATTCCAAGTCAAGTTGAACATTGGAGATCTGTGTTTGAAATCCGTTGTTCTCCTTGTACTGTATTGGGATTGTACTGAGGTCGTCACTGCATCTAAAAGACTCCATTTTAGCACCCCCAACTGGTGCTGGTGGGGTCAGTTTTGGTGTATGGTTGAGGTCTGAGGAATGGTACTTTCTGGGGTAGCCAGGAGCAGTGAGGGCCAGAAGTTAATGCTTTTGGGGGTGGCAGTTTAATGTATTAGTATAATTGTCCTAATCTTAGGCATTGTTTCTATATTGTTGGCATGTGTCCAGTGACAGTAGGAAAGTTGGTGTTTCACATTACATCTTTTTTTTTCTCTGAAGAGCATTTTCCCCTCTCTTGTTGGCTCAGTAATCAATTTCAGCTCTTTCAGTGGTTCCCAGGAGAAAGGTGCTCAGGGAGTTCTTCGGAGAAGCTGTTTCCTGGAGTGAAGTCCCGACCTGTGACTGGGAGCAGCTGGCTTCTGAGAAATATAACTGAATGAGTTGGAGGAGGGATGGAGGGGTAGAAGGGCAGGGATGGGCATAGATCCCCCAGAATGCCGTAACTCAGCTCTTACAATGGGAGATAGTGTCTTTGACCTTAATCAGCCCATAGAGTTGATCCAGCTATTCAATTTCCAAGTATTTTTGCTAGGAGTTTAGAGGGCAGGGGACAAGAATGCCAATGAATCATTAGAATTCTAATCTTGGCTTCTCCTCAAAATAGTACAAAGAACATGAAATTTGGTAGCAGGCAGACCTGGTTTCCAGAGACCCTGGTCTGTGCCACTTACTCTGTACTCTGGGGGCAAGTTTATGAGCCTCACGTTTCTTATCTGTGAAACGAGGACCCTAACGCCTACTTTGCAAGGCCAAATTGAATGAACTCAGGTAATGTGTATGAAGCACCGTAGAGCGTGGCACAGAGCCGGGACTCTACAATTGGTAGCTATTTCTGGAAATAGTATTAATAATAGTAATAATGAATGATAATTATAAAAATAAACGATTTTTTTCCTCCTTTGGAAATGGCACCTGAGACATAAGTAACTCATGGCCTGTGTGTCCAGTTGTCCTTCGAGGGGGCTGAGAATGGGGTGGGAAGTGGTATCGGCAGAGGCTCGGGCTGGGAAAGGTGTGCTCAGAATTCTCATTCTCACCTAATCAACATGTTATCATTTAGTCTCATCACACACTAATTCCTTAAAAATGTAGTTGCTCCCTAGAAGAGTTGATTTCACTGATCCTTCATCCTGTGTATAGCTTGCTTGTTTACCTCAGAGAGGGTAGAATGTAGATCTTTATTTAAACAGTGTGGATGGGGCTTCTGGGTGGCTCAGTCGCTTAAGCATCTGCCCTCGGCTCAGGTCATGATCCCAGGGTCCTGGGATCAAGCCCCACGTCGGGCTCCCTGTTCAGCAGGGAGCCTGCTCCCCCCACCCCCGTGCTCTCTCTCTCTCTCTCAAATAAACAAATAAAGTCTTAAAAAATAAACAGTGTGGAGGGGGTGTTAGGAGGGAAGGGGGGGATGTGTTTGTGGGGGTTACTTGAGTGTAAGTCACACCTGGTGCTGTGGGGGGGGGTGGTGTGGGCTTTAGACCATCGGGAAGCCGAAGAGAGGCGATGCCAGGATGGGGGGACCTCAGGGTGCTGAGGGCCCAAATACAGCAGCCATCAGTTTTGAATTGCTGTCCCGAGTTCCTTGTTAGGACTGCCTGTGTGATGCCGTAAGTATGTTTCGGGGCCACCTTTGTCGTTTGCCATAGGCTGGCCGTGTCTGGAGTTACAGTGCCATTTCATCTACGCACTGGCCCTGGAGTCTAGAGCGTTTACGGCAGTCAGTGGAAACTGTGTGTGCATAGCTGAAGTTATGCAGTCTCAGAAAAACCCGTCTGGTCTGATTGAGGTGTAAAGGGCTTTTTTCCGCATCTGAGTTCTGACAAGTTGAGAACTACGAGTAAGGGAGACAGAAGATCAAAATAGGTCCTTTGTTATGAATAAAAATGATGCTGGAGCATAAGGTTTATACCTGTGGGTAAGATTGCCTAATATCGGGGTGCCTGGGTGGCTCAGTCGGTGAAGCATACGACTCTTGGTTTCGGCTCAGCTTGTGATCTCAGGGACATGAGATCGAGCCCAGCCTCGGGCTCTGCTCTGGGCGTGGCGCTTGCTTGAGGTTCTCTCTTCCCCCAACTCTGCCTCTCTTGCTCCTGCTTTTTCTCTAAAATAAATAAATAGATCCTTAAAAAGGAGACAGAAGATTGCCTCGTATCGACCCCCAGGATTGGACAGACTTTCCAGATGTGCCAGAGAAGCTGTGGTGGGAGGAGTAGAGAAGAATGTGTACTTCCCGCTGGCGGTACTTCCAGAAGAAGAGAGAATGGAAGGGACAAGCTCATGAGAATGACAAGCTACTCCTCCTCTCGTGGGGGAAGCGTTTGTGAGGGGGGCAGAGAGGCCAGAAGGACTCTGCTGGGTGATCCCGCACGTGGAAGGAAACCTTCGGATCAGTTTTCTCTGTCAGGGTGACAGAAATTCAACCTTCCTAGATTCTAGAGATTGGGAAGTAGTCATTCAAATTACAAAAATACGAAGAGGGCTGGTTTAGATGGCATTGCCGTGTTGAAGAGCCCATAATGGGTGCTGTTACGGGCAGAAGATAAACCAGACTCCCTTCCTTGTTTCTGAAAAGCCCTCCTCATCTGTCCCCGTCCTGCCTGCTAACTTTCCTTCCCCTGTGGTGTTCAGTTGCAGACCTGGGGTCAGAGCAGTGCCTTCATTGTCCTCTGTTCTTAGGACCGTGTTCCTGCTGGATTACTCTTTCGATGTCCTGTCTGTGCAGAATGTATTCATCTGTTACGTCCCAGCACCATCCCCATATTGGGCTCGAGCCCTGCCCCGAGGCACACACCGATCTCTCTGGTCTCCAAACTGTCACTCTGCTGGCCCCACGCAGCCTCCCGCCGGGTTGGCTGCGAAAGTTTCACCAGCCAGCTGCTGGAAGTGCCACGGGGGACGCGATGTTTCTTGCACTTGCTTTAGGTGTCTTGAGTTTACTGTACACGTGGGAAGCGCCCCGTAAGTAGGCAGTTGGTTAAATCAACGTGGCAGAAGGACGTGGCTAGCACCCTCATCAGTACATTAGAACAGGGTGATGCGTTGTTTATGCTGGGAGATGAAATTACCGAGGCAAAGAACAGAAATGAGCTCTTGTCTCATGTCACTGACATGAAATCAGAGAATCTCAGGGTTTTGGAGCTGAGAGGGTAGATCATCTGGTTCAAGGCCATCATTTCACAGCTGAGCACACTAATGCTCCTGATTTGAAAAGAAATATTCAGAGACTGTGAGCTTAATATTTGTGAGAGGAAGAGAGGATATGCAGTAGGTGGGTTTTTTCCAGCCTTAACATTAGATTATCCACAGAAGGCTTATGTGGTGGCTTTGTATTTACATTAGGGAGTCCTCTAAGTGTTGCAAAGTGCTTTCCTATTATCTTGTAGAGCCTCACCTTATGTTCTCACTAAAATCTGTGGAGGAAGGCGCTTTTCACAGAAGCTTTCACCACATCTCATCCTTGGCCTTCTGCATCGACATATGCAAATTTGCTGTGCTGGGTTACATTGCGGGTCAGGGGCTCCTGCTTGCGTTACAGTGGGAGCAGTGGTGACCCCGAAAGATTGCTTGACTTGCCCAAGGTCACCGGATTCCTAGGATTAAAATGCAGGTGTTTGACATTCCCACTGCTCTCCGGTTTCTACTACCCCCTGCTGCCTTTTGCTTCCTTAAATAATTATCTGTAGGCTTTGAGAATCCCGGCTCAGAAGGGAAGCGCATTTTCGATTCCCTTATTAGCTGAGAGAAAGAACAGCTCACACCGGTACTTACCCACCCAGAGGAGACCAAGCTCGGAGTGAGGACATCCGGGCTGAGTGCTGAGAGAGGACACTGCCCTTTGCCTGTGTGGCGTGGAGAGCAGGAGTGGATCCAGGAGGAGGACAGGCCACCCAGCCAGCTCTCAGCATCTCCTCGGTCCCAGGTGGATTTTCCCCGTGAAGATCCAATATTTGCTTTATGTTGTAGAGACCCCAAGACATCAGTGGTGATATTTAACTACCGTATAAAAATGTCAGACAAAATAGGCACAGTGTTCGGGTTTTTTCTGCCACTGTTTCTATGAAATTGTGACTATTTTAGATTTTTAATTAAAAAACATTAAACTTTAGTGTTCGCTCTTACTCATTTATTAGTTAATAGAAAAATTAACAGATAAGTGTGTGTATATATATATTTTTTAAACAGTTTTTAAACACTGAGTCTTGTCATAGTAATTAGTCACAAATTCGGTTTGGTAGGTTGCAATTAGCACTTAAAAAACAATAAAATAGAAAATATCACAGTGCGTTGTACTTAGTAATGGTAAATATTCTATATTATTATAAAATATTATTCTTATGATGGGTCCTGGTTAAGAAAATTTTGAAAAATGCTGTTCTCACGTTTGGGAGGATTATTTGGAGAATGGGCTATGAGATGGGTCTCGATGCTATATTTCAGCCTGATCATGGGCTGCCAGTGTCAGTTGGTCTTCTCTTGGTATAAAACCTTCATTATTAATTCATTCACTCAACAACTACATTTTGAACACCCAGTATATGCAAGGCGCTGTTCTAAATGCTGGCATGAGCTCGCTATAGCAATTTACTTACAAAGCAACTCATCTTATTTTCAGAGAAAACTCTATCAATTTGCAGAAGGTTTAGCTGTAGATAACAGAAGACTCCCTTAATGTGACAGAAAACTCCCTTTAGTAGTCCTTTTTTATTCCATACACCAGTTCTGTTCACACCTTACTGGCCAAGGCAGGTACAGCCATACCCAGATACAAGGGTAGGACGGAACTGTAGTTTTTTAGCTGTAGAGTTAAGGTTCATTCCCAAGGAAGAAAGGAAGACTGACTATGGCGGAGGGGGACAATTAGAAGTGCCTGCCACAAACCTTAAAGTTTCTCATATGTTAACAAAATTCTATTTCTATGGATGGGAACCTGGAACTTTCTGTTATTCTTCTGTGGAAAAGCACAGGCTGGGCAGCTGTACGGCTGCACCTGTTGTGCACTGCACAAGTATGCCCTGCCGAGGGGGCAAAGAGGGGAGATGGAGTTGGAAGAAGAATCCAGAAGGTAGGAGGACTAAACTGTATTCATTGTCTCAATAGTACACACACAGTCAGCTTTTTAGAGTCTGAATCAGTGTAAGATACTATCCAGTGTCCTCCTCTCTGACCTCTCTGTGGTACTTCATGTTACTTCTCTGCCACGGTGGGAGAGGAGAATTAGGTTTATAAATTAAGCTTGCATTTACTTTTGATGTGAAATGGGAAATTAGATTTCTTTCTTCATTTCGAGCTTCAAAAGTGCACAAGGGAGATAATGCTGTCCCGGAAGCACCAGAATTACGGAAAGATAGGAAGGGTCCCACCCTTGTGCTGCAGAGAAGCACACGAAATCGCTTGCACAAAGCCCCGCCTTATCTGAGGTATCCAGGTGGGGTCGGTCTTGGAAACCGTGGTGGAGAGGGGAAGGAGGGTCTGGTCTGAAAGTGGGTGTGCCTTTATTCTTTGCCTGCACCTTCCTAGGAGCACATTAAACATTTATCAGCAGCAAATGCCCTGCAAGTGTTTTTCCAAATTGTCATAAGAAAACCAAAAAGGGAAACGGAAACGAAGTTTGCCGTCTGCGTGTTTTACCTTCTTGGCCTACTTTTCTCTCGCCTCACGCTAACGTTTGCCTGCTCTCCCCCAGCCCCCATTTTGATGTCTGACTCGTGCTTCAGGTGAGGTAGAGACAGAATCAGTCTGGCACGGCATGCGCCCCTGTGCGCCTTGCCCGGTGATTTTCTGGTGCCAGGTAATGAGCAGGCTGGGGAGAGCAGAGAGTACGGACCAGAAAGACTAGAATGGTTGAATTCATTTGGGCAGACATCTGTGTGTGTTCTCAGTCTTCCATTGTGCTGAAGACTTTCCATCTCGTGGAAACTAAGCTAGGAATGAAACCTGTCTTTTGTCATCAGGGCTTGCCTTTGTTATAGTCTCTGGTGTCTAGGAAAATTGGTCTGTGTACAAAACTCCAGTCCAAGTAATATCTTTAACCCAGCAGGCAGACTGGATGAGAAGGGAGGTGGCAGGCCTTCTCATTAGTGTTCTCAAATGCTTCATTCTAAAGAAGCTGCCGGTAGAGACTCTGGCCCATGAACCGTTTCCCCTCTGCTGTTGGGTTTTAAAGTCAGTCTCATCAGAATTCAATAGGACTGTCTTATTAATCAGGAAGAGAAATTAGGGGGAAAGCCGAGCAAGCATTTCTTTTTTTCCCCCAATGGATCACTTTTCGAGGTTGCTGTAATTCAAGAGCGTGGCATGAGTCGGGCTCTGTATTTTCAATGAGATGTTATTTGCGATAAAGGGAAAATATCCTCTTCTTTTCATGTATTGTCAAATGAATCTAACCACCTTGCTAATGACGGCATCCCAACGTGGGCTGTAAAGACTGTGTGTTTTTATTAGTCACAGGGCTGCTGATTTCCATCTTGACACATTTATTGATTACCCTTTGAGTGCCCGCCCATGTACCAGGTGCTTTGAGAATTCACTCTGTAAGTCAGACACGGTCGTTTCTGCAGTCAGTGTGCAATCCTAAAGGGCGGGAGAATGCATTAAGAAAACGGAGAACAGAAATGGACTTAGCCCAGAAGACAGGAAGCTGAGGGTTTAACAAGAATCCCAGAATAGGAGGGACAGTCGAGTTTGGGGAGATGGCATTTTCCTATCACTCCCTCCTGGAGTGAGCATAGGGTGAGGCACACTTGAAATTACAGGGTGTGGGATCTCCCTCTACAGTGAGGTCTTTCCAGTTGGAAAGTCTTGAGCTGTGCTCCCAAAAGAGGTGGTGGAATGCCCTGTCCGAGTCCAGAGGAAGGGAGGGTGGGTGTCTGTGTGCCTTTCTGAGCCGGCTTCTCCAGTCCCCCTCTGACTGGCGGTGCACCGCAGGGCCCTTGCCTTCCGGAAGCGTCGCTGTGCCTGGGTGGCATCCGTTCCCATGAGGTTGTGCGGACCCCAAGAGCCGAAGCAACATGCTGAGAATAGTCCTTCCTTACACAGGACGTGCTCAGAGACTGACCAGTGACGGGGATGTGGTCTCTATGGCTGTTCACTGCAGCCGAGAAGAATCTTTCTGAAAAAAAAAAAAAAAAGAAACGAGTAAATGTCTAAGGGATGGATGGAGTGATCTTGGGGAGACTCTTCAGATCTTTGCTTCTGAGCTGAAGCGCCCCAGTTTCTCTGTTAATTCTGACCTCAACCGAACTCTGAAATAGTACAGAATACAGGTCTTCTGTGATATTTGGAGTATTTCAGGAACTAAATGCTATGGGATGAGGTTCAAATGTAATGACTCATAGGCTGAATTAGACTCTAATAAGTGTAATGACACTCATTAATAAGTTCTGTTATAATGAAGTAGTAGGGTTCACTTTATGCGCACACAGCATAGAAAGGGAGGCTTTAGAAATAATTCGCTGACTGCTCCTTGGAGAGGTTTATGATTGGCAAGAGGAAGTATATTATATTTAATGAGTGAATGAATAAATATTTAATTGATTTAATTATTATATTTAATGTATTACAGATACATTGAGGAAGGAGTAAAGGGGAGACACTGGCTTTATTTTTCCTTAAAATGTGTTGCTGATGTCATTGTGGCCATCATTTTAATGTTTTCCTTCCTCAAGTATTTTAGGAATAAGTAGCCAAACTTATTGACTTTGGATGTCACCTCCATTTACCTCCCCAGCCTGCCTGTGGCGGAGTCGGTGACAGGTGTGGCCTAGAGGTCCAGGAGCAGAAGGGAGGCGGGAGGGGCCGGGAGGGAGGGCGCCTGACTCACCCACGGCGGACTCTTTGCAGACTTGGAATAACTGAGCGTCTTCTGTGCTGAATTTTGGCTGACACAGTGGGGCTGCTCGCTGAGAACCCGGGTGTCTGTCTTCCCTTCCTTTCTCGCATGTTCTTTGTGCTTTGTGTCCTGGGAGGGAAGAAGCTGGCTGTGGAGAGCCCACCCAGCCGTTGTCCTTGGTTGCCCTCGGGGGCACATGCCTCCTGCCTGGCCACGAGCTCGTCTGGCAGCAGCAAGCAGGTCTCAGCCTGTGTTCCCCGTGAAGGCCCTTTCGTGCCTGTTCCATGTGATCCAGCCTCATCGTTGCCTTCCTCCCTGCTGCTTTCAGTGGGCAGGGTTCAGCTGGGTCTCACCGTTCCTCACCCTCCAGTGAGAGCCGCTGGGGCTGAGGGCGCACAGACGACCCCGGTGAGCCGCAGCTTAGCTAGTTTTCTCCTGTACATCCAAGGAAACGCCAAGGAAAGGTGGCTTCTAACTTGGAGAGGATGCAACGGTCACCTGACCCTACTCCCTGCCACCTGCCTAAGTGACAGAAGGTAGGACCCATCTGTTCGAATGTGACTGGATCGCAAAAAAACAATTAGCAGGTGGGAAATTTGTTTTTCAGGACACACGCATAAACCTGCCATTACAGGGAGGACTCTGGTGCTAATTTAGATGCAAATGGAATTGCCCAACTAGAGCTGATTACAGAAAGGTCAGCATGTCTATATGCTCAATTTCACTCGTACGCTAGGCATTGAGTTAGTGGGCTGCTGCGACGGTGGCCGTGATGGCTGGGCTTGGGTCCGGCCTTTATTTTTGAGAGAGTTTTGAATTACAGAAGCGGAATGTGACACATGGTGTCAACTCCTCCCTGCCTATCCATCCCCTTTTTAAAGGAAAATAAGCTCTGTTTTGTCCATTTCTGGAGAAGCTTGAGATATTGATAAAAAAAAAAAAGTGCGTGGTTGGAGCTCTTAGGCTACTAAGCTAGAAAGGAGTAGATTGGCCGTGAATTCAGTTGCTGTCCTGTTGGGAGAACTGATCCCACCTGTACGTACACACACAGCTTCCAGACTCAGACCACGCTGGGTCGGAGCCTGGAGCGTGGGACCGGTGACGGGAACCAGGGTGTGCGGTGATGGCAGAAAAGCTTGTGGGTTCGTTTGGTTATTGCAGGGTGCTGTAGTGCTTTTCAGCACAGCCAGAAATTTATCTTATGCATTTGAGGATGTGTGTCTATATTCTTTACTGACTAGGTAACGAGGCACATGCACATGTAATATACCGCAGTACGTGTAGTTTGAACAAAACAGGCACGCAGAAGTTTCGCAGAACAGTACCTAACTCCATGCAGCGTGCCTAATATTTTTGGTTTGAATCTGGTCTGCACCATGAGTGAACCAATGCATTGATTCCATGCTCCGCTTTTAGATCTCAGACTCTAGTTTGAAAACACCAGTTTAAGGGACTGATGAAGGCGCTGAGCGTGAAGGGGGATCCAGGTGAGGGCTAATGGAGGGTGGAGAGGTGGGTGAAGAAAGGGATTGACTGCAAAGGATCAACTCAACTGCCCTCTTTTTTTTTTTTTTTTTTAAGATTTTATTTATTTATTTGACAGAGAGGCGGCGAGAGAGGGAACACAAGCAGGAGGAGTGGGAGAGGGAGAAGCAGGCTTCCCACCGAGCAGGGAGCCTGATGCAGGGCTTGATCCCAGAACTCTGGGATCATGACCTGAGCCGAAGGCAGATGCTTAACGACTGAGCTACCCAGGCGGCCCTCAACTGCACTCTTGATAGAAGTCGAATTAAGTCCCCGAGTCAGGGCTCAGGTTCCGTTCTAGAACTGGGGCTGGAAAGTTAGCACAGAAGAATGCCTCAGCAGATATATTGTATATGTTCATGCTTGTGTTTATCTTGTCAAGGATAATTATTTGTTTGTGGGCAGGAGTTTTCCTTAGGTTATTGCTGTCATTATGGTCTGCCTTTAGTGAGAATTAACATTCCTAGGCTTGAGTATCCTTACATTTTATCGTGTCTTATATGGTAGTAAGGTGGAACCTCATTTATTAATTCTACTAGTATTTCTTCCTAAATTTGTAGCTACCTGCAATTCCTTACTGAACAAGAGAAATGGCTATGGACAGCCATCTCTAAGGCAAAAGGTCTTAGGTACATTAACAACTGATTGTCCTTTGTAGTTGGACCACCAAGAGGATGCTGCTGTCCTGTTGGGCGAATACTTCCCTTCCGGGGAATGAGTGGCAGCTTCGGTTTTGCATTCCACGTGGCAGAACTGCTCTCCCCTGGTGCTTCGGGGTTAGCTTTCCAGCGATCATACTTAGGCTCTGGTCTCATCCTCGTTAAGGACGTTGCCTATTTGGGGGATTAGAGGAAGATCCTGAAAAGTAAGATAATGGGGCAGGAAAAGATTTTCTGGGATAAAAGTCTTCTGAGGGCTCCTTGCATGTGGAGGAGGGAAGAGACAGAAAGAGAAGGGAACCAGATTTTCTGGGTTTGGGTATTAGTTTGAGGTGAGGGTGACCTCGATTTATAAAGAGGTTGCAAGTCTGATGCTTAGTAGAATTGGGTTTTTGGTATTTCTACCATGTTATGTAAATGCTGCCCCTCCAGGTGTTGTTCTTAAATCCTCTTAGCTTATAAATGACAGCTTTGATTGCTTAAAAAAAAAAAAGAATAAAATCTTTCATTTATCCAGCCTAAGAGTAGTAAACAATAGATGCTTAATGCCCTGCTTTCATGTTGGCCCGCAAAGACTGAGACTTCTATTCTAAAGGGTTTATGGCTACGCTTTTGAGCTTATTAAGGTCATGTGTAACTTAAGGGGAGAAAAGCTGATGGTGCATTATTGGTGCAAAGGCCGCTCCTGGAATTCTGCAGGACGCATCAGCTCAGCAGGGCTCAGTAAATAAGGTTGAAAATGCAATATTGCAGACACTGCATGCATGCATGGCCCATCTGAAATGACTGGTGCTGCTTGTTTTCTAGCAATCAAGATTGTTCGGGAATTAGACTTCTGCCTACATGACTTTGGATTCAGTTTCTGCTAAAGGACCCCGAGATGGTGGCAGTGGAATGGGTGTGAGCTAATGGAGCTGTGTGTTTGGTGTTGTACTGAATCGTTTCCCCTGTAGCTATAGTTGGTGACATCTGTTATTCTGTAGGTTTTTATAAAAAAAAATGTCCCCACTCTCTGGGGCCCTCAGAACAGAGGGCCAGAGAAGAGAGAAGAATTAAAAATTAAATTCAACTCTGGCAAATGTAAATCACTAGGACCTTGGAGGGTAGCATTTATTCAGTCCATGTTACTTTCAGTACGGGCTCTGCCCCAAACCGTGTACATTGCACTGGAGTAATACACAAGCCGTAGCGTGTGTCCCAGGACAGCATCAAGAGTGCCGCGAGCGTGGAGCTGGAGAAGACCAGGAAACACAAGGATAGAAGCAGTGGGTGACAGGTGCAGGGGCAGCCGTGAGAAGCACTCTTCTCAAGGTAATTTATTTGCCAAGTGGTTGAGGCTTATCTGTTTCCTTTGTTTTATTTGGGCCGGAGAGAGCCCTGTAAAGTCGGTCAGATGACACAGTGGTGTGTTGAGTGTTTTGAGGGCTCACAGCAGGGGCGCTGAGCTGGAGGAGGGAAGAGTGTTTGCCCTCTGCCGTGTGTGTGCTCAGGCCGCTTGGGGTTCTGCTGGGGCGAGCTGTCAACCCCGAGAGGGTGTATAGGCATGCCTCGCTTAGCATAAAGAAAGGAGACAAAACTGATTTGGGCGTATCTTATCCACCTGGACTCCTCTATCTGGAACATCCCTAAAGCCCAAGAAAATTTATAAAAATAATTTAAGCCTTTCTGTACAGATGCAGCCATCTTGGAGATCTGATTTCTAAACTGACTTGTGGATTCTGGCGGCAGAAAATTACGAACAGAAGAGGCATATATTATAAAAGGAATGACCAGTCTCAGCTATGATAAAGTGACAGTTAACACTTTGAAAGGAAGGAAGAAAGAAGTGGAAACCTGGAAAAGGGAAGATGCAATCACTCAAAAAGCCTCGCCATCTGTTTCACTTTTAGCGTCAAGTGCATTAGAGTCAGGGCAGGGGAGATGGCCAAGATTTCTAGAGGATGGAGTTGGAATCTGAGATTTGGAACTGTTGCCCTGGTGATGTCCATGCCTCCCAGTTTGGCTGTTTCTCTTCTACAGACAGTAAGGCAGCAGATGACCCCTGTTCATCAAGAGGTGTTGTGTTTTGCTTTTAGGAAGACAAAGAATTGTATATGAGTTCTTAAAATAGTCCCTATCAAAATGTTTAAAATTTGAAGGCTTTAAGTACCAAATCCTCGGCACTTCGAAAAACTTGACTCTTGAGCGTTTTCTCTTCCCTGAAAGACTCTCATTCTACTGCATAGGAAATTCACACCATGTAGACAGTACTAGTTTGTTTTATAAAAAAAGGTCAGTTACTTTATAAGTGGTAAACTCCTATAGCACTTTATAAATAACACTTTATGTATGTTATTCAGCTATACAAATTTGACTTGCAACTTTCCAGAAACCTATCTAAATACTTTGTGTCTGTCCCTCTTATTTGCCACTTATGATGTTATTATTTCATTTATTAGATTCTATATATAAACCCACCTTCCTGGACAGAAAATGTGTTCTTATGTTTCTAGCTCCTTGTACATAGCAGGTCCAATAAATATTTATTGGATGACTACTAATGAAACAGTTATACTGGGCTTTCTAATTAATCCTTTACCAACCATGTAGATACTTTCCATTATCTCTTTCCCCCTTTGTGGTTACACACTAAAATCTTTATGGTATTTGAACTGCATTTGATGATACGAGTTGTCAGAACACTTGAATTGCTCTTTTATGTCTTTGCTTTTCCCTTACTGGATTAAAGGGCGGAAGCAGCATGAGGTGTTGTGGAATGTGAATAGGTTATAGGCCTACGTGTGGCTCTGAAGCGGGTTCCCGCGGTTGGCGTGTCCTTGCCTTGATGGGGTCACTGCGGTGAGGCCAGGGGCCTTTGGGGAAGCACGTATCACCGCATCGAGGGGACGCTCACCTGTGCTCACTCTGTCGTTGGTCGCAGGTGACTGTGGAGGAGGTCATGACCACAACCGCGTATCTGGACCTTTTCCTGCGCAGTATCTCGGAGCCAGCCCTTCTTGAGATCTTCCTCCGTTTTATCCTCTTGCACCAGCACGAGAATGTCCACATCCTAGATACTCTCACGAGCCGAATCAACACCCCATTTCGGGTAAGGAGAGCCCCAGAGAAAGGGACTTTATAACTCAGAACAAATTTCAGGAGAGTTTGCTTTGGCAATAAAGGAAGAATATTCTTTTTTCTATTTCCCCCTTTTTTCTCATAGCTGTTATTATTATGATACCATTCTGAATTCCATTGACCAGGTTTTAAGTCCATCCTGCCTAGAAGACAGACTAGCACTTTCTCACCGGTGCAAAAAATGACTTAAGTGGTCTGATGGATTGATAAAAAGCTTACTCCCAAAAGGGCACCATGATTTTATAACATGCCTTTGGATATCTTGCCTGTTTGGCTGTTTATCTTTCCTTTTTGGAAATTAGAGATTGAAATAATTCTGGTATTTGACTGAACTTCTTAGAAAAGTATATTGTCATACCCTCAGCACTACTGGAAATGGAACCAAGGAGAATGTTTGCCCCAAAGCCAAGAGGCAAGCCAAAAGGAGCTGAGGCGTGGGGCTGAGAACTCTAGAGGGGGAGCTGGCCAGGGTATACTCAATTTTCTGTTAGCCCTGCCTTGTAAATAACCAATGTCATATTTGAAAATAACTTGGGAAAGCAGGTGCCACGCAGGGGATCGTGTGTGTGTTTGTGTGTGTGTGTGTGTGTGTGTGTGTGTGTGTGTGTGTGGGAGAGTTGTAGGGGCGCGTTTATGTGGATCTTTAAAAGTTGGAAATAAGAGCTTAGGCATTTTGTAGGAGGGTGATTCTGCGTAATGGCATAATTCTAGGTAGGCATAGGCTTTCTAATCAAATCCTGTAGGAGAACTAAAAGCCTTAACACACATTCTCTCTGGCGGCAGCATGTTTTTATCAAAGCTGCTAAAAAGGAGGCCATTTTATTTTGTAATTCTGATTTATTTTCCATCTGTGGGGAGCAGAGCTATCCTTCCAATATCTGAAATAGAATGTGTGTTTATTGCTTCCCAGCTCTGTGTGGTGTCCCTGGCATTATTTAGAACCCTCATCGGTTTACATTGTGAAGATGTGATGTTACAACTAGTTCTAAGGTGAGTTGCCATCTTTTGTTCTCTGTAAAAGAAAACTCCATCTATACGAACGCTGTTGTATTTTTCTTGGGGTAATGTAAGCTAAATTGGGACCATGCTTCTAAGGAAGAAAATTATCAAGGATATCAGTCTAATTTCTGTATTATTTCCCAACGTTAATTTTTGTTTTACTATTAAGAGTTTTTAGGGGGCTAAATACATTATATTATAAAATATGCTCCTGAAATAATAGGCTGTTCAGAACTTTACAGAATCTGAAAGTTCCTCTGGTCTGTGGCTGAATGTCCTTCTCCTGAAGTACATTTTTAGGGGCATGTGGTTTTGGAAACAACGTTCCCAAATATGAGATGCTCTTGATATATAATTTCTACGACTCTTGCTCTCCTAATGGCACACCTGCAGCATGCACTCTCTGACCTCTGAGTATGTTTCAATTAAATTCAGTAAATATTTAATGAGTACTTCCTGGGTACAGTTCAGAAGAGAGTAGGGCATGGGGTGGACAGATTGGAAAGGACTTATAAACAAGGCAGAAAAGGTGTGACCTCCAGAAGTACAGGTGAGAAAGCTTTCGGCAAGTGGCTGGTATTTGAGGACAGGTGTCAGGAATCAAGATGGCACTTAGGATGACACTAATTTGGTCATTAGGCAGGGGGTCTCGGGAACACTGAATCCTGCCTTGGCCCAGCTCTGCTTCTCCTTTTGGGGTCCCTGCTTTTGTAAAGGAAGAGAGGGAGAGTTGGCTGGGGTGCGTGCCTCCTACGTCCCCCTCTGGTGCTGTGGCAGCAAAAAGGAAAAAGCCAACCAGGCTTTTGTGTTACTTTTTTTTTTTGCCTGACACACCCTCCCCCTTCCTCCTCCCTTAATGGACCTTCGGACCCTTCCTTTGACCCCTCCTTGGGAATAAGGACAGAAGAAGTCTAGGGCAGAGGAAAAGGGAGGAGGCTTAGACTGCCCCTGGTCACCATTGGGGTTTTGACACAGTGTGAGCAGAATTACCGAGGAGATGGCATTCCAAGTGAATGTGACAGCATTTCCGGCATGCTAGCTGTGGAAAAGTAGGGGGATGGCGAGGTGATGGTGGGAACAGGAGCACAGGCCTCACCCAGGGACACGTCAGAAATGCAGATTCTTGGCCTTCTCCCAGATGTGCCTACTCGAACTCTGGGGGTGGGTGGGGCCCAGCGAGCTGTGGTTTAACAAACTCTCCAGGGGATTCTGCTGCCTAGCTAATTTTGAGAACTACTGGTTTAAGGAAGGGTGCAGTGCAGCTAGGACATCTGCAAATGGAGTGATTAAAAAAAGCCAGGCTGGGAGAGGTGGTGGCATCGTGGCAGAGGCCTGACAGACTCGCCATTGTATGGGAGAGCATCACCTATTCACTTCCTTAGAGTAAAAAGCTTTGGGGCTTCCTAGGGGTTGAGATGAGGTCGTCAGTAACTGATCTTCAGGCACTGGCAAAGACCAAATCTAATCACGAAGACAGAGCCTCGGTAGTCTGGCTAGGACGTTTGAGATAGAACATGCCATCCTGAAAGCATTGCTTTAGCCTCCCGTCAAGTCTCTGCTGACATGACGGATGCATTAGCAAGGCCTGAACGTAATCCGTCATAGACACTTGTTAAAGCCTTTTTTTATTGCCAAAAACCAGACTTTGCCTCCACCAAGGGTGAAACCTGATTTATATTTAAATGTTAAATTCTTAACTGCTGCTGCTTCGGTGGCATTAAGCACAGCCGGCTTTGGCAGTGTCCCTGGAAGCCCGCAGAGCTTCTCCCCTCTGAGCCGCCCTGCCAGATGGAGCCCGGCTGCTGGCCGCTCGGGGCCTTCCACATGGGGACCCAGCACGCCTCCCCGCTCGTCTGCTCACAAAGCGGTGCTCCGGGATCACGTTAGCTTCCTTGGAGGCCTGGGCGTGTAGCCTGCGAAGGGGAAGGACTCAGCTCCTGGTTGCGACATGTCCATGTCTGGGTCGGGGCTAGTCTTTTCCAGGGCGGGTAGGGACGAGTTCTGCATGGGCTCGTGGAAGACCTGCTCGTAGGCTCTCTGAGCCCGAGCGTCTTCCTTGCTTCTTTACTGACGATGATGGGATCATGTAATGATGATCGTGACCCTTGATTTAATACTTTATTTAATTCCGCCTCGCTGCCCAGGGGAGTCCACGAGAGGAGCGAATGAGGGGACGCACTTGGGAGTCAGGCCTGTGGCGGCCTCGTTCCTGGTCTCTGTCCCCTGAACGGCGGGCTCTTTCCCCATCACATTTTAAATTATTTTAATTGTTGTAACATACACATAACAGAGAATTTACTACCGTCACCGTACCGTTCAGTGGTATTAAATACAGTCACATGGTGGTGCGGCTGTTGCTACCATCCATCTCCCTCTCCCGGCTGCCTCGCAACACGAACATCCTATACCCGTCTACACTCGCTCGCCTGGTCTCCCTCCTCCTGCCCCTGGAGGCTGCTCTTCCACCTTCTGTCTCTGTGCATTTGCCCACTCGAGGGACCTCATCTACGCGGAGTCCTGCCCTTTGGGTGCCTGAGTCATTTCACTTCGCATAGCATCTTCCTGTTGTTACCTGTGTCAGAATTTCCGTGCTTCTTAAGGCTGAATAATACTCCATTGTTTATGCCACATTTTGTTCATTTATCTGTCGATGGACCTTTTGGGTTGTTTCCACTTTCTGGCTATTGTGAACAATGCTGCTTTGAACCTCTCTTCAGCACCTTGCTCTCAGTTCTTGAGGGTGAGTTACCCAGAAGTGGGATTGCTGGATCATATGGTGATTCTGCTTTAAATTCTTTCTGTTTTCCATAATAGCGGCACCATTTCACATGCCCGCCTGCAGTGCGCCAGGGCTCCAGTTCCTCCATGTCCTTGCCAACACTTGTTATTTTCTGCCCAAGAAATGGTGTTTTAATAATCAAGCCAAAATGACAGGCAGATTTGAAGAACCAACTAGAGCTCTTAGAAATAAAAACTAATTATTACAACGAAGAGTCAAGGGTTTGGGTAAATAGTGTGTAAGACACAAATTAAGAGGGAATTAATGAATGAGGAGCTAGAGTTGAAGAAGTTACTAAATTTACAGCAGAAAGAGATAAAGACATTAAAAATATGAGGACAAGGCTATGAGGAAGGCAGTTAATCTGATAAAATGTAACGTATCCCATTAGAGCGAGAGTGAACTGCTGGCTCGACTTGACCTATTCTGGTTTTCGAATTTCTATCTCCTAATAAGGTGTTTGGGAGACTCAGTTGTGGTGGTGTCTGTGAAAAATGTTTTGAAACACTGTAAAGTACGACACAAATTTAAGGGAGGGGAATTTCCTGGAAAATACATTTTAAGCTAATGAAAACGTTGTCTTTTCTGATTTAGAATCTGTACAAGAAGGAAGGACAGTGAAAAATCCTTATTCTTCTAGTCATTTAAACTTTATCGGAAGGGACAGAAAAAACCGGATTTTTAATCTGTCCGTTCTGTTGTTGCCACTGTGGTGGTTCGAATGTGCGTGATAGACGTGTAGATCCGAGAGGCAGCAGAGCAGTCAAGATTCTGTGACTCCATTTAATGACGTTATTTGTTAGGTGATAAATAGTAACCGTACGTCAATTTTTGTTGCAATCCAAATAGTCTTAAATATTGATATTTCAGAGTGATAATCCGTTTGTAACTGATATGTTTCTTTCAGTTAGCATAATAACAGGAAATGTAAGTTGAAATGAGATACCCAAAAGAGAGGCTGTTTTAGTGAGCAAAAGCCAAGGAGAAGCTGTCCGCCTCCGTGGTTGGGACGTACAGTAGGCCAAAGGCAGGCCGGAGATGCTGATAAGCTGGGAAGTGACAGATCACGCCATGTTCCTGGCACTTGCCAGTTTAGGCAAAACAACAACAACAACAACAAAAACCCAACAAACAAACAAAAAAAACAAAAACTTTTTAAAAAATATTTTGTTTATTTGACACAGAGAGAGAGAGAAAGAGAGAAAGAGCACAAACAGAGGGAGTGGCAGGCAGCAGGGAGCCCGATGTGGGTCTTGATCAGACCTGGGATCATGACCTGAGCCAAAGGCAGACGTTTGACTGAGCCACCCAGGCACCCACCAAAAAATTTTTTTTAAGATTTTATTTATTCATTTTGAGAGAGAGAGAGCGCGTGCGCAAGCACACACGCACGTGCACACGCACACACACGGGGGAAGGGGCAGAAGGAGAGAAAGAATCTCAGGCAAACTCCATGCTGAGAGGTGAGCCGGACATAGGGTTCGATCTCACAACCATGAGATCCTGACCTCCCAAGTGCTGGTCCATTGTCAGGTTTTTGAATAGCATTGTCTGTTGTGTTCCGGTAGAGGATGTTTTGCTCCAAGAGAAACTGCGTGTGCATTTCAGGAACATTTCCATCTAGCATGGGAGTTAGATGTCTGGAGGAGAGTGGGGGGCAAAAAAAAGAAAAAAAAAGGCAAGCCAGCCTAGGGTAAGATGAATAGGAGAAATATGGCCAAAATGTCTTTGAAAAAACATCTTTTGAAATGTACTGACGTTGCCGTGTAGCTTTCGGCCTATCAGGGCATTACCTAGGTCCTCGCCATGTCACAGAAGCACCTTCTGCGTCATTGTACTTACTTCACTGCTTTGTTTCGCTTGCGTTGCCCGTCCGTGTAGCAAGCAGTAGGCAATGTATGTGCTTCGTTATTGATCGCCTATTGCAGAAGCGATGGTGATACTTGCTTCAGTGAGTGACATCCAGGACAACAGACAGCAGGCCTGGGGTTGCTGAGGGTTGGTTGGGGAGGCGATGCAAAAAGGGAGGACAATATGGGCAGTATCATTTTTTCCTGCTGTGTTGTAGGACAGCTTTGAGTAATTTGGATCTCTAAAATTAGATATTTATTTCTGATTATTTTTACCGCTTGCGGAATTTAAACAAAACCCCCAAACAAAGTGAGTAGAAATGAATACATGGCTTGATGACAAACACCTATATTAAATTCCTGAGTGAATTTTCTGCTGTTGACAACCACTTCAATTTGATATTTGACATGAGGGCAGCTTCTGACATTCAGTCTGTTCCTAATCTTTCCCTGTAAACGTTGGGAAGACAGAAGGTCAATGCATGGTTTTGCCACTCTTCCCTCTGGGATAATCCTTCGTTACTGAGGCACACTAGAAGTCTGCTTTGAATATAAGGTGGAGTGGGGATCATCCATTTGAACTGACTGTCCATTTTCAATTTGATAGAACCTCTCCTTCAGCCTATGGAGGAATCTCCGTTTATTTGATTTACTCAGAAGAAAATTCTTAGTTTCTCCTGAAAACATGTGTTTGCAAAGTTGCAAATTCCCAATAACTCTTTATTCTAATATAATTTCAAGCTACCCACTGGTGATATTTGATAAATAGCTTTATTAGGTTTGATCCAGTGTTCCATTTTTAAAAAATACTTCAAAGAGTAGAAATCTATGTATATCAACTTAAATCATGAACTATGCTTGGTTGGAGCTGTGAGTAGTCATTGAGTTCCTGCAGTATGTGAAAACATTGAAGCAGTTTATTTCTTAAATAATTAACGATCAAAATAAGACAATAAACCCCGTGTCATCTGAGTTTCCCTGGGCCTCACCAGCCTGTGAGAACAGAACAGTTCATATCAGCGAGCGCATGGTATGTTTCCTCTGACCCTCGCCCCTCATGGAAGACCTTGGTCTTAGGGAGGGGTCTTAACATGTGGTCCCCCACCGTCGTTGCCACAGCGGCGTCTGGCATGGCCTCCTCATGCGCCGAGACCCCTGTGTTTGGTGCGTCTCACTCTATCCCAGCCGGGCCCCCTCCTGAGGCTACACTGCCCACCCTTATGGCTTCAGGGCCGGAGCCGAGCTGTGAGCGGGCAGGCGGGAGAGAGCCTCTCTCCTCTGTGTCCTTCTCTGTCACCAGAGCGTCTCTGCTCACAGAGGTCCTTGTGAGAAGAGCTCCTTCCTCTTCTACCCACAGCTTCTGTTTCTTCTCCATTGGCATTCAGATAGAAGACACCAAAACCGGGCCAAGAATTAGCACAGCCCCCTCTCTCATACTGCCCTCCCCTGTCTTTCCTTTCTGTTTTTATGACCTTTGATTTCCATGCCCTCCAGCTTATGAAAATAGATGCCACCCCCTCAGACAGGCGGGGTCTGTCTGCATCTTGGCCATAGCAAGATGAGGCTTCAGGTGTGTGGGGGTCGTGTGCCCGCGGGTGCGGGGGAGAGGAGGCTGGGACCCCCTGGCCGAGTACTGGAAGGATGGCTTGACTTTTTTTGAGAATGGAAGGGGTGAGGGACAAGGTTGTCATTTCATCCCTTGAGAGTTATTAAGACCTTTAGTGTAAAGCGCCATGAAACGAATTCAGTCTTTTTTCTCCCCTGACTCAGGCTCTAGCAGCCGGGCAGCCGTTAATGTATATGAGGGTTTTCCTCATTTGGATCAATAGGAGATGTGGGAGAGTTGTTTTCAGGCCTCGAGACATAGCCTGAAAGGTGTACTTTTATGTCTTTCACTGAATCCTTCATCATAGCTTGTTTTCATCAGTACTGCCTCTTTCTCAAGAGCTAAGAACAGAAACAAACACATTCTGGTCGATTGAAGATTGCGGTTTTCACAGAAGGGCTCCGGGTCTTTGGGAATTGGCTCCTGCACACATGGGACGCTTGGTGACGCTTGGCTCTGGTATGACGCCTCCAACCTGTTTGTTCCATCTTTGTTTAAAGAAACAGGATAGTCTTTCTCCCTGTTCAGAAAGTAAGCCATTTGAGCAAACTTTATTCTGCCAGTGAAGCCCACTGATGTGCTCTGAGCGTCAGAAATGATTGCCCAGATTTTCTCGTCTCTAGGTTCATAGTGATAATAAGATATTTTTGATCACCAACTAAACGTGTTTTGTGTGAAATGGGGCCCAGTGCTCCTTGGTGAGCCCTTGGCCACTGTGATATTGTGATTTATCATAAGAAATACATATTTGGTCTACGTCCTGTGTGTGGCACAGAGCTCCTAAAACCCTCGGAATTTCCTAAGTGATGAGAGGAACAAAGATGTGTTTGTTATGTTAATGAGGCAACTCTAGGACCCAAACCTAAGGATGGAGGCTGATTGCTGGGATACCCAACCCTGTGATTAGAGGGTTTGAATTCAGTCCCACTCCCCTGACCTCCAGGGGAGGTGAGAGGGGCTGGAGGTTGTACCAGTTGCCAGTGGTCAGTGATTTAATCAATCGTGTCTCTGTATTGAAGCCTCGTAAAAATTGAAAAGGATTGGTTTCAGAACCTTCTGGGTTGTTGAACACATGGCGATGTGGGGATAAAGGCACTATTGGAGAAAGCATGGAAGCTCTGAGCCCTTTCCCCACACCCTTCCCTGTGCATCTCCTCCCTCTGACTCTTCCTGAGTTCTAGCCTTCTCTAATAAACCAGGGATCCGGGAAATAAAATGTTTCTCTGAGTTCCCTGAGCCACTGCTGCATGTTAATTGATATCCAGGGAGGTTGTTGGAACCTCCAGTTTATAGCGGGTTGGTCAGAAGCACAGGTGATAACTCGGCTTGTGATTGTCATCTGAAGTGTGTGTGTGTGGGGGGGGGGCAGTCTGTAGGACTGAACCCTTACCCTGTGGGATCGGATGCTATCCCCAGGTAGATAAGGTCAGAGCTGAGTAGAATTGAAGGACGCCCTGTCGGTGTCTGGAGCATTGCTTGCTTGTCGGTGTGGGGAGACCCTTCCCTCTCTCCCTAACCCCCACGTTGGAACTGGTGATCAGAACACCTTTAGCCACCGTATGTTCTCATGGCCAACCATGAGAACATGAGGGGAGGTTTGCACCGTGGAGCAGGTCTTTGCCTTTGCATGCAGCGCAGTCATTCGGGACCCACGACGGGCCACCGCTTCTCGTTTTATGAAACAAAACTAGTAAACGAGGTCCTTGCGGTGGTAGCACGTTCTCGTGGGGAGGCAGCCGCCGAAGTCACCGTGACTCTAGGTGACAGTGCGCTAGTAGAGGCCGGTGAGTGTAGCGGAGGGAGGCAGCAGCTCCATCTTGGAGCAGGAAGCCCAGCGGCCTTCCCGGACAGGGGGACGCTGAAGCCGGATGTCATGGGCCGACGGGGCACTCGTGAGGCAGGGAGAGGGAAACACAGTCCGGGCGAAGCTTACCTTGGGCGCAGGCGTGGAGGCAGAGGGATGGCGGACCCCTTCAGAGAGGAGGCGGTTCGTGGAGGTTACAGCGCGAAGGACCTGACCTGCTCTGCAGAGGGGTGGTTCTGCCAGAAGAAAGAAGCCCTTGACGGGTCTGAAGCTAGGGAGTGAACCCTGGGGGCTGGTCGGAGGGATGGGTGGGGAGGGGGAGAACACGAGTCCAGCCCGGGCCGGGACTAGTCTGACGGGAGTGGGCGTCGCAGAGACCGAACGCAGCCGTGTTGTCCCTTCCAGGTACCTGATCCCTTGCAACCACATGATGCTGAGCCAGAGGTGGGCCGTGAAGGAGAGAGACTGCTACTCTGTTTCTGCGGCCAAGCTGCTCGCCCTGACCCCCGTCTGCTGCTCCAGCGGGATCACCCTGACGCTCGGCAGCCAGGAGAGGGATTATATTCTCTGGTCAAAGTGTACGCACGCGAGCTCAGGTAAAAGGAACCGGCTGGTCAGTGATCTTGAAACGAAAGGACGCTGGATGCCATTCCCCCTCGGGATACGTGTCTCTTTGGGTAGACAGGGAATAATGTCGTGTGTCCCGTTTCTTTTATGAATGCCTGGGTGGTGGTCTTCTTCCGCTCCGTCCGGAGTTATGGACACTTTGTAATCAGAGTGCATTGCAATGCCCAGTGGTCACCTGGCCAGTGTTCCCAGACCTTTATTTTCACTAGGCTTCCTTGTGGCATCCTCAGAGTACAGATACGGAAACCTGTACCAGAATGTCTTTTTAAACACAATTGGGGTGGGGGTGTGGAGATGGTTATGGCTAAGACGGGGTTAGCCTTTATTTTAATTTCCCAAAATGACTCATTTGTGGATGCTTGCCTGCCAATAGTATATCATTGTAAGACTTGAAATTTGTGACATGGCAACAGTATCTGACTCATTTGATTGACCGACTGAGGGTTGGTTTTTTTTTTTTAAATATTCTGTTTTTTTAAAAATAGGAGTTATAGTACTTGTGCTGTTTGCCAGCTACAGTTGGTCTTATACAAGTAAAATTTCAGTGGCCACCTGTATCAGCCTTGGCCCTCTGCAGGCAGCTGAAACAAGGGGCGTTAGATCATGCTTGGGGATCAGAAGGCTGTTTGAGCTCAGGGAGGTTCTGCCTGACCCATGACCACTAGTAAAGAGTCCAGCCCTGAGACTGACCCTGGTGTTTCCCGTCTGTATTCTGATATCCCCCAAACAGTATCATCCTGTCTACCCAGGGACCATCCTGTTAGATAAAGTATATTTTGTCTAAGAGCTGGGCTCCCTGACAAAGAAAATATCAGGGTGTTTGGTGTAAGTGTAATTGTTAGAAATTAAGGTTATCGTATTGCTTCTTTAAATAAAGATACAGTGTATCATGGAAATGAATAACTTTTACGTGCAGGAAAACAAGTTGTATTTTAAAGGTATTTTCCTATTAGGTAAACTAGTATGGGTATCTTCTATTTTCCTACCAATAGTCATTTTTTAGAACCTATTGAAAATTGGTGCCTTTTTTATTTACTAAGAAAGTTGTCTGAAGAATGATTCCGGGGCTGACCTTTCTGCAGAATTCAAACTTTAAGTTAAGCAAACGATTGCCGAGTACACAGAACTTTTGCCACATTCTTTCCTGGTATCACATTTAATCCTCTGAAGAAAGTACTGTTCCGTTTTATAGATGAAGAAACACACGCAGAGGAAGTGACTTGTCCAGGGTACACAGCTGATAGGCCCTCGGATCCCACATTCCACGTTCTTTCCCCTCTTCTGCTCTGAGGTGGCCTTCCAGTGGGTGGGTGTCCTAGTGGATGGATGGCTGCACAGGTGGGCGGGTAGACAAGGAATGTCATGTCCAGGTCTGGCCTGGCCTGGTAGAGATTCAGATAATGAAGAGGCAAAGATGCTTGCAAGGGTGTGGCGTCAGATGTAGTAAGCACAGAGGTTGACCTCAGACAGCATGTCCTCAGGCTGCGGCTCTGCCACTGACTAGTCGGGTGACTTTTGTCTCTGAGCCTCAATGTCTTTCTCTGTAAATGGAGAAAATGCTGTTGCCATAGAGGGCTGTTAGGAGGAGTAGTTTTTTTTTTTTTTTTTTTTTAAGATTTTATTTATTTATTTGACAGAGATAGAGACAGCCAGCAAGAGAGGGAACACAAGCAGGGGGAATGGGAGAGGAAAACGCAGGCTCCCAGCGGAGGAGCCTGATGTGGGGCTCAATCCCAGAACGCTGGGATCACGCCCTGAGCCGAAGGCAGACGCTTAACCGCTGTGCCACCCAGGCGCCCCAGGAGGAGTAGTTTTGATAGCTCCTGGGTAGGAAGGAGCGTTACCAATTTACCTAACAATAGATGCCGTAGAAGAAATGGTGGAGTGTAGGTTTCCTCTGTCTGTGCTTCCATACTTCTATGAGGGTAGGGGCTCTCTTCTTAGCATTCCTTCCTTTTCTTTTTTTTTTTTTTTAAAGAGTATTTATTTATTTATTTAGAGCGTGAGTGTGGGGGAGGGGCAGAGAGAGAGAGAGAGAGAGAGAGAGAATCTCAAGCAGATGCGAACCTCGATCCCAGGACCCTGAGATCATGATGTGAGCTGAAATCAAGAGTTGGATGCTTAACTGATGGAGCCACCCGGGCTCACCCCCTTAGCGTTCCTTCTTAAAATCGAATCAGTTTTTATTATTCAGAAATCCTCTGGTCAGAAATTATTAGAACTAGAGTAGCTGGTGAGACGGCATCTTAGCCCCCGAGTGAGTTCCGTCCGTGTCCGCTACCTGTGTCCCCTCCTGTCTCGTCAGGGGGGGAGAGGGGCTCGTTCTGACTCACGTGTGCCTCCCGTGGCAGGCAGCGCGGAGCAGCCGCTGGCCGAGGCCTTCCCCCCGTCGGCCTGCATCGTGGAGTACGGCAAGGCGCTGGACATCAGTTACCTGCAGTACCTGTGGGAGGCCCACACCAACATCCTCCGCTGCATGAGGGACTGCCGGGTCTGGTCCGCCCTGTATGACGGGGACTCCCCCGACCCCGAGACGTTTTTCCAGAGTCTCGCAGAGGACGGTGCTCTCGCCTCCACCTCCCCCGTGTTCCGGCTCCCGCAGCACCTCCCCAGGAAGACGGGCCCCGCGCTGGCTCCGAGAAAGGAGAAGAGCCAGACGGAGCTGGAGTGGGACGACAGCTACGACACGGGCATCTCCTCGGGGGCAGATGTGGGCTCCCCCGGGCCTTACGATGATCTGGAGAGCTCAGGCCCGCCGGCCCCCGTTGATCCCCCCAGACACATCCAGGAGATGAAGAAGAACGCCATCCTGCTCTTCAAAGGGCCCTACATCGAGGAGTCTGACTTTCAGGACGACGTGGTGGTGTACAGGCTGTGCGCCGAGAAGGACACCGAGGACGCCGGGAACTGCCAGGAGGGAAGCGCGAGGCCCTCCAGCCCAGCCCAGACTGAGGTTCAGGGTCCCCCCCTGAGCAACGGCCCCCTGCCCAGCCCTCAGTCAGAAACAGACTCAGAGGAGGAGCCGAATAGAGACAATTCAGACCCGTTTCAAAATGTATCCAAGGACCCAAAACAAGAAGGTGAGCCTGATGTAGCCCCAGAGTCAAGCTCCGAGTCAGCGTCTCCCGTCTCCGAGGCCAGACACAATTCCGACCCGACGGCCGTTACTCCGGGGGGTGACGATTTCATTGCCCAGTATGACCAGATCATTAAAGAACTGGATTCCGGCACCGAGGGCTTGATAGAACAGACTTTCCCCTCACCCGCTCTCTTGCATCTCCCGAATGAGCAAGAGGGGAAGGAAGAGGAGAGTGAAGGAGAAAAGGAGGAAGCGGAGGAGGGGAAGAAGGCACTGGAAGAGGAGGAGGACGACTTCGATTCCTTTATAGCAGAAGCCCCCACTGCTGATACCGTGCCATCCCCGTTCGGGGCGAGAGATGAGACTGCCTTTGCCAGTCACCACCCTGTGAGGACTCAGAGCACCCCATTCACAGGTGATGATCTTGAATTGCTTTCTGATTTCTGCTTTGTGAAAGTACGCGTATTACGACCAGAAAATGAGGTAGGGGGTGGGAAGGAGCGTTACCAATTTACCTAACAAAGGGCTCAGAGTATTTCTGTGAAGAGCAGAGAGGGGTGGTTTCATTTTCATTTTTTTTTAATATTGTTGTTCTAGCGATCTTTTGTTTCCCCCCAGCCAGAGGATACATTGCACAGCTGAGTAACTGCTTCCCTTGATCCGTGTGTGATAAAGTAATAGGACCGATGAAACCACACAAAAAATCCAGTCTCATTATTTAATAGCCTCATTTCATTTAATTACTTTTTCTCCATAGCATGTGTTTTCAGGGGAATTGAAAAAGTTATGGTTGCCCCCCCTAGAATGTACGCTCCATGAAGGCCCGGGTGTTGGATTGTTCTCTTGCTTCCCCAGCACCTGAACGGTGAACAGAGCACACAGTAGGTGCTCAGAATACCCGCTGAATAAATGTAGCTGCGTGCACACGTCAGAGACCACTGAGTTAGTTACGCCTCCGCTTGGGAGCTCATTTCAGATCATCACAAAACCTTTAGCGAAAAATAAGCAGACCAGACCCGCACAAACTGTCACTCTGCCGGAGCATGGGTGTGTCCACTGATACACCCCTAACTACAGGAGCAATCGTATGAGAGCGAGGGTGTAGGATAGGGTGTGGGGTAAGTGGATCGAGTTGAGGAATTAGGATAGAAAACATCGTTAAATATTAGCCAGGAAAATCTGAATCTGCCAGTCGTGGTGCAGAGGGAGCTGGGGGAGAGTGTTCATCAGACTCAAGGAAGGCTGGGGCGGGCGCCCTGAGCAGCGTGCAGGCAGCGAGGAGAGGTCCCGTTAGGAGCCGACATCGCAGCGGGACAGACAGGGACCTTGGAGTCAGGCCTGGGGGGGATCCTGGCTCTAGCACTTGCAGCTGTGAGCTCCTAAACCCTCCGATTGCTCCTGTGAGGATGGAATGCGGTACTGGGCGCGAGGTGTGTGTGTGTGTGTGACTGTTGCCATTACTACAGGCCGACCCTGGCCGCCTGGGCCGAGCCTTGCCCTTCTCCGCAGCCTGTGCCGAGGCTTGCCCTTCTCCGGCAGCCTGAGCCGAGGCTTGCGCTTCTCCGGCAGCCTGAGCCGAGGCTTGCCCTTCTCCGGCAGCGTGAGCCGAGGCTTGCGCTTCTCTGGCAGCCTGAGCCGAGGCTTGCCCTTCTCCGGCAGTGTGAGCCGAGGCTTGCCCTTCTCCGGCAGCCTGAGCTGAGGCTTGCCCTTCTCCCGCGGCAGGGAGCAGCTTGGTGAGTCTAGACCAGGCTCCACCCAGTTGGGTCACCCGAAATGGAAGAAATCGCATTATCTTTTGGTCCCAGCCAGTAGGCTTAATGTGATTTCAAGTAGCTCTCCCACCCTCCTCCAGGATTTATTCATCTATTTACTGATGCCTGACAATTTATTTAAAGAGGGAGAAAGCTTTTAATTCCACAATTAAAAGGCTTGAGGTTCTAGTTGAGGTAACATTTCAGTGTGAATGGGTTTTAATTAAAATTCAATCAGTCAGTCAATCATAAGTAAGAAGGATTAGATAACCTCAATTTTCCCAGGTGATAGGGGGAAGGGAGGGGAGGGGAGGGAGCAGGAGGGCCCTGGCTGCCTGAAGGAGGGCAGAGAGCTCAGTGGAAGCACCAGTCACCCAGCACACCCCTCCGTTTTGCCAGGGGCCTGCCCCCTTGACTCTGACCCAGCTGGACGTCCCAGCTTCACAGCTCGCTCTCCTGGAAGTGAGGGCCGCCCAGGGCTGATGAGGGTTGTTCTTGAGAATGCCAGCTTTCTTAGAAAGGCGCCTGGTCCCTGGGAAATACCTAGATTGAGGAAACAAAGTCTAGCTTAGGGCAAGAAGTAAAAGCTAATACAACACCTTATTAAATAGTGTCCATATTTTGCATAGGTTACACATGAGAACCAACACAATGTGATGTGACTTTTTTGATACATAGAGGTAATTTTAACTAAAACTTTGCTTTTTTTCCTCCTTTGAAATTTGTACACAGCTTCAGGAAAACCTCTCTCTTCTTAACTTCGTAGTTTCCAGACTTCTGAGTGTGTTCTGTAGCACTTGGCTTAACTTCCGTCTCTCCGTGGAATCCTGATTTCCACCGAAATGAATTTGCTTCTCAGCAAAACCACAGCATTCCATTTCATTTATCTAATTAACTTTACTTGTGCTTCGAGTAACATTTGATTGCTCTCCTAATACTTGGCAGGTTGTAGGCCAGATACTAAAGACAGAAAAACGAAGGAATTCCCAGACTTTCAGAGGAGACGTCAAAGAATTGTACTCACTTAGAAATGCATTATTAGTGATTGTCTGTCGTGCCCTACGGGAGCCCAGTAGGGGGAGTGGGAAAGACTTCCCGGAGGAGGGGCACAAACAGGGGACAGGAGCTGCCAGGTAAAGATGGCCCAGAAGGATCGTCCCGGGCAGAGGGGACAGCGGGCAGAAGACGAAGGAGCCTGGCCGTGCATGCGTGCGTGTGACAGAGTGCGGGTCCGTGAGGCAGTGAGGTGTTTGAGATGGGAAGCCAGAAAGCTCTGGAAGCGAGGTGGGGGCGGGGTGGGGGGTCTTTGGGCTAAGCTGAGGAGCAGCGACTGTGTGCTGCGGGCACTGAAGAACTGGGAGTGTTGCAGTTGGCAAGTGCTGTGACTGAGTCTGTGTGTGCAAGGCCAGCCTGGAGTTGTGTGCAGAGCGCACCGCAGGGGGAGAGGGTGCGGCCAGGAGAGCAGGTGGGAGACGTCTATCATGGGATCGGAATTCAAAATGCACTCATGCTTTGTTTCTGGGAACACGTCACAGGCTGTATTCACACCTGTGTGCCAAGATGTATAAACAGATGTGTTCACCGCAGTGTTGTTTACAATAGAAAAAGATCGGAAACAACCCAAATGTCCACTAGTAGGAGACTGTTTTACTAATGTCGTACCCAAAGCAACTAAATAGCTTGTGGCCTTGAGATGAAGGAGACAGCTCTCTCTGTGCAGACAGGGGACAGTCTCTAGGATAGAGTGGGAAGTGGCAAAGCAAGGGGCAGAACAGTGTGGGGAGAATGTTGTCCTTTGGTAAAAAACAAAAACACAAAACGACAAAAACCAAAAACCAACCAGGACACACACACACACACACACATACACACACACACACACACACGGGTGGGGAGTCTGCCTGTCCTAGAGGAGAAGAAGGAGAAATACGCTGTCCAGCCCCGAACACACCTGTGGCTTTCTGAATTGTAGCTGAGTTTTTTCTGATTTTCAGCTGCTTATGAGTTTCCCCTAGCAACTGTTGTTGCTAAGCAGTTTTTCAAGTGCTAGACATCAACTAAGAATAAAAGAGGAATCTGAGAGGGTTTCATGTATGTTTCTCATTGCCCATGTTACAAAGTTGTAATTAATGTCATTAGTGGATTATGACAGTCGTGGCCTTGGCCTAATGCTCTGTCATGCAAGGGAGATGGCGATGCCACTCACTCTCCACCCTGGGCTGGTTGGTTGTCCCTGCCTGTGGTAGCGACGGTAGCTGGTCTGGCCTGGCTCTGCGTGCTCAGCAGCTCTCACGTGCGCGGGATGGCCCCATCGGCCAAGTACAGAGTCGGGCCATGGGAGGGCAGTCATGGGCTCACGTCAAGGACATGTGTTTACGGGAGAGTCTACCCACCTAAAGTAACTTCGTTCACCTGTCTTTGCTCCCTCTGGAGAGAAACAGATGCTGAGCCAGGGACTGCAGGGGAGTGGGGGTGGGCGTAGTGGGGTGGGGGGTGGGATGAGATAGGAAAGACTGGGCCGAGTCGAGGCAGTTGAGGGTGGCAGCCTTCTCCCTGCACGTCCGCCTGGCAAGCTCGAATTGTGTTGTGACGCCTTAAGAGTTACCAGTGACATTTCTGGGGTTTTTGCTGACGCCTCATTAAGTTGCTTTCAAAGTGGGATCCTAATCCAGTTTCTGAATGTGTTTGACAAACTCTCCCAGTTTTGTGTTCTGTGAGCAAGGCCTCTGCGAAGCCTCTCTATTCGAGGAGGTCACTGAGTGCCTGTGTTGTGCGACGTGACTGAGGAGCTCTGTCCCCATCCCAGAGTGGGGAAGTTGAGGCTAATGTGAACACACAAGGGGCTGGTGCCTTTGTTGTTGGAGGTCCCTATAGAAGCATCCTCGGTAATGCCAGCAGTGGGAGTCTTGCCATCGTCCATCACTTGCTTGCACGGGTATAAGGTTTAGGACTGGTGTTGCCTTTTCTCGTGGATGGCTTCCGTTTTCTTGTAAAGGGTTTTACTCTCTCGCCACCAGCGCTTCTGAATGAAGCATCTTGTGGTGAAGTAGGTTTTTGTTAAGCTTGTATTAATGTTGGTGACATCTTCATAAGGCAGGTTTATTCATCAAGGGTGATGTGCTTTTGTTAGAAACATGCCATGGTTTCTAGGCATCATCCATAGCTCCACTGGGGGAAATACAGAATTCTCATTCATTTTGCTAATGGATGACTTTTATGGTAAACATGGAAAACATCTTCAAGTGATTTGATTAATGCCAGAGTATTTTTTTTTTATTTTTTACTGTCTTTAGTGAATTTCAACATAAAGCATATTAATTTTCTAGTGATCCAAATTAGTCAAAGCTGCTTTTTGCCTGATTATTTATGAACGGCTTTTGTGGTCCTGTAGATTTTCTTTCTTGAGGAACCTATGACGCATCAAATTATACTTCCCGAAAGTGAGTCAAGTTACAGCCCAGACCTCATTCACCCCTGGTTTTTCTCTTCCTCGGTTCTTCCAGCCTGTGATATCTGACGAGTCAGAATCTTTCTCCTGGTGCTCACTGGTGACTGACAGTCCCTGTTTACAGTGTTGCTGTTTGGTAACATAGTTTATATGTGTCTGGTGTTGGTCACTAACACAAAGGTTTTTTTTGTTACTAAAACCTGTGCTGGTCTGTGATGTGTACACGAGGCACCCCAGTATGCCCGGTAGGCAGCTTGGTGAGGTGAGGGATACCATGGTTTTTGAGCTTTGGCAGTCCCAGGAAATGCAGCAGCAGCGTGGAGAAGTAGATCTTAATTTCTAAAATGAAATTATTGATGCTCTGACCTTTTTCAAGGGCTGTGATAATTTCCAGAGTATCAGAACTCCTCACGGAATCAAAATACCAGCTCCCACGCATGTATTTCTGCTTTCTTTGGTGGGCGGTGGTTTGTTTTGTGTTCTGGCTGGGTCAGGAGAAGGCGTGGCGCTCTTCGCCGTGGCTGTATTTGATCTGCACCTGGCAGGCCTGTGGTTTGGGAGCTGTGGCTCCAGGGGCTCCTTAGCTGTCAAGACGGGATGTGCCCGGTGCTGAGGCAGCCCTGAAGCCGCGTGCTCTTCCTGCAGGCCCATTCATCAGCGTGGTCCTGTCGAAGCTGGAGAACATGCTGGAGAACTCTCTACATGTGAATTTGCTGCTGATTGGGATCATCACTCAACTGGCCAGCTACCCCCAGCCACTCCTGCGCTCCTTTCTGCTCAACACGAACATGGTCTTCCAGCCGAGCGTCCGCTCTCTCTACCAGGTGCGTCGGCCGGGCCCACAGCCGGACCTGTTGACGCTACGGGTACTCCTGAGCAGGGCTGCTTCTCTCTTTCCCTTTGTCGTTGGGTTGTTTCTCTCATTTTCCCTCTGTTCTAATTCACTTGCTCTCCTTCCCCGTCCTGTTATGCTTGTTGTGTAGATTATTCTAGACCAATTGCAAAGCTTCATTTAGTTTGGTGTTTCGAGGGTGCCCTACCGAGCACACAGGCCGTTGAAAACAAGCAAGTGCCTCATATCCTAAAGTTCCCGCGGCGAGGCGTGCACCTGACAGACGTATCGGTAACCGAGGCTGGAGTCCGCTGTGGAGCACTGACATCAGGAAGTGTTGTTTGTGACAGGTCCTCGCTTCGGTGAAAAACAAAATCGAGCAGTTTGCTTCTGTGGAGAGAGACTTCCCGGGGCTCCTCATCCAAGCGCAGCAGTACCTGCTCTTCCGAGTGGACATGTCCGACCTGACGCCCGAGTCGCTAACCAAAGGTAAGCCAGGGTCTCCGCTGTGTCTCTTCTCCAGCCGTTCCTCCATTTCCCCAGCCTCCTTCCTGATTGCGGTTCCCAGATGCCGTGCCGGCTCCTGGGCCTTCAGAGCATCTGAACACGCTTGCGTGTTTACCCGACGGGACGAGCCTCCTCTGAGTGTTCTCACACCCACGGAAAGGTCCCCCCGTGCGCCCCCGGCCCGTTCCCAGCGGGAGGGGCTGGTAGGGCGCTCGTTTGCCTACCTGGCGGCGGTTCGGGGGAGGAGCGCTGCGTGCTGTTGCTCGGCTAGAATAAATCCCTTGGCGCATATGGGCCAGCAAGAGGCGTTATGGGCACACTCTGAACCGTAGTTTGGCCACTGCTACCCTGGGGAGGGCATCTCTTCTCTTTATTATGTTTTCAGAGACTCTCAGGCCCAAAATAAATGTGCTTGAGGGCTCTAGAAGGTAAACTATTCATTTGGACCGGGGGAAGTGAAGTTCGCGCTCAGCTTGACATTTCCGAGAGCGCCTTGTCGTCAGCTCTGGGGGTGCCAGGCTGGGGGAGGGCGGTGGTCGGTGCCGAGCAGGAGAGCCCGGATCGGTCCTGCAGGCTGGCCAGGCCTGGGGAGCACCTCCGCTTTGCCTCGTTTAAGCTCAGGCTGGATGAATTTGATGCCTCGTTGTCTTCCGAGCCATGATTTAGGCCGAGGTAAGTGCAAACTAGACCCGCCCCGTATTGTGCTGGCTTTTGCTTGTCCCTACACGGACAAGTCAGCCTTGTGGCAGGTGAACAGTGGCGAGCGGGGGGAGTGGGGGAGGCTCTGGGTCCCAGGCTAAAGGCATGTGATCAGAAACAAGATTGAGAGTGAGACACAGAAATGTAACTCGGGGCAAGTTTTAAACGTCTAAGGGAAGCTGAAAAGATGGCAGAACTCTGATGGCCTGACCTTGTCCCTGTGTAGCTGTTTGATCTTGGTCACTGGGCCTCACTGGGCCCTCCTGTTCCTTGACTTTTAAATGAAGGATTTGTTTTCCATCTCAAGTCCTTTCTGGCTGTGAAGAGCCTTCAGGGCATTGCAAGGCAGATTTTGAAAGAAAGGTGGGCCTGTGCCACTGGGAGATGAGGGGCAGGCTTTAAGATTCCACCCTTTCATGCAGGGGAGGGGCCCCCACATCTCTGTGGGAAACTGGGCTGTGGGCCCCACATGGCCTCTCCTAGCTCACGGACGGTTGGCCTGTTACCTGTGTTCCTCCTGAACCCGGAGCTTGTCACTGACCCTGGGAGAGTTAGCTTTCGTGCATAACAAACCAGTGCAGCCACTCAGTGGCTTTCAAGGATGCCATTTATGGGTGCTCATGAGTCTGTGCACATGGCGATCTGGGCGTTCTGATCGGGGGCAGGCTTGGCGGGTTTGGGCTGGGCTTGAATGTGTGTTGCCATCGGTGGGCGGCTGGATGTCTGGGATGGCCTCACTCACCTGGGTGGGAGCCGGCTGGGGTGGTGGGGATGGTGGGGGGAGGTCTGTATTTCTCATCATCCAGGAGGTTAGCCCTGGCTCGGCAACATCATGGCTGTAGGGTTGCAAGAGCAGGAGCAGGGGTGTATAAAATCTTTTGAGGCTAATTTGCTATATTCTTTTGGCCAAAGCAGATCATTGGGCCAGCCCAGGTTCAAGAACGGAGCAAACCATCTACCTCTCGGTGGGAAGAACTGTAAGACTTATGGCCATTTTTGCAATCTGTAGACAGAAGGTGCCTTGAGTCTCCTTACATGACACTTCACGCTTAGTGTTCATCTGTATTTTTCAATTCGTGAAGTGCTTCCCCAGACAATTTTATTTTCCAACAGCACTGTTTGCTATTTGAAGGTACTGTTGGCTTCATTTTCGTATAAGGCAGCTGAAATTAGAGGCTTGGCGTAGTCAGCTGGGGTCACAAAGCTCGGGTGCCTGAGAGTGGCATGCCCAGCGTGCCTGGCGTGCGGGGTGGACGGTGCAGACGCTGACCGGCTTCCCAGGCTTTCCTTACCCACACGTTCTAGGCAAGGGGGGTGGGGATCACTCACACCTGGTGCTCTGTCCTGGCTTCCGACTGTCTCATGGCAGTGGCTGCCAGGTATGTGCCCAGGGGAACTTGAACTCGTTCCCACCACATATGGTTATCAAATTAGTCAGCCAGGGTTGATGCTTTCAAAGGGCTGTGACATTCAGAGGGCTTTGACTTGTGAGAAGCTTCCCTTAGGGGAGAAGACTTTCCTTTTTTTTTTTTTTTTTTTAAGATTTTATTTATTTATTTGACAGAGCACACAAGCAGGGGGAACAGCAGGCAGAGGCAGAGGGAAAGCGGGCTCCCCACTGAGCAGGCAGAGCCAGGGCCTGATCCCAGGACTCTGGGATCATGACCTGAGCTGAAGGCTTTCCTTTAACGGAGTTGTTCAGACTAACCTTCCAGCTTCTTTCAGATTCCCAAAGTGACCCCCTTCTCTCAACTTCAAAAATCTCTAAGCTCACAGAATGAGGGACGTTTCTGTTCCCTTGCACAAGGCTGACTACCGAAGCATCGAGTGTGATGTGACTGCCTATGAATGAGTTGAATCTGGGCGCGTGATTGAGAGTCCTGGTCATGGGCCAGCTATTGGGGTTCACAGCGTTGGGTGCTGTGGACCAGGGGTGCGTGCTGAACAGATTTCTTGCCTGATATTGACATCTTGCTAGTATTCGTCTTGAGAACCCTCTGTTGCAGCTTTTCAGACCCAGGGCGACATTTTAGAAAACCACTCCCGTTGTGACATTTATTCATTCATTCCCTGCCTTTTTCTTCCGGTGCTCGTGTGTGCTTGTTGAGCCCTTTTGTGATGGGTGGAACCCGGGCGCCTGCAGCCAGAGCTGCTCTGTCCCCCGGGCCCTGCGTTCCCTTGGGCTCCTGGCGGCCCTGGTGAAAATGAGCCTCCTCACTAATGCTTCAAACCCAAGTACAGGTCTGTGTGCGCCCTGCTCCCCAGGCCGATTTCCTGTGCCGGCTGTCACAGTGTCGTCCTTGAGACTGCTAATCTCTGGGCTCAGCCTCTTCCCCTCAAATACCTTCCAAACCACAGAGGTTGTATTTACTTGTATTTAGTTATTTTCAGAGTCCTTTCAGATCTCTGGTTCTGGGAGGGAGGTCAGGTCGGTGGTATTTCCATTTTACGGGAGAGGAAATGGAGACATTGTATGATCGGCAAGTTCCCAGGCAGGAACCATAACTCGGGTCTCCTTGAGAGCCTGGTGGCACTTTGTGACACACGGAGAGGCCACTCCCATGCTGATTACACAGCCCTCTGTAAGGGTCTCCCTGTGCACGCTCCTGCCTTCAGTAGTGAAGACAGTTTTGATTCTTGGATTCGAGTGGGTAAATGAACCTTAGTGATGACACTTTTTTAAAGTGGTGACACTTTTTTTTGAATTCATGATCAAGCTAGATAAATGAGGCACAAAAACCCTTTTTGGGGGAAAGGGAGGAGTGACTGTGAAAGAGGAAGATAGAGATGAGGCATATGAACCAGCTCCAGGGAGATGAGGTGCAGGGAAGACCTGATGTTGGCCAGTTCCTTCCCTCCTTCACTCGGCGAATGTTCATTAGCTTCTACCATGACTAAGGAAGTGTGCTGGGGGCCATGAAGGACACATCGCCTACGGGCTCAGCCCTCAGAAATCCCAGAGTCTGGGAGAGGACTGCAAACATGGGAACACAGGCTAAAGGCAATGCAGGCCTTAGTTGGTTAATAACATGGGGCGGGAGGCGAACGCAGGGAATGGCATGTGGGGCAGGAAACAGGAAGTCTCTGTGAAGTCAGTGGCCGCTGAATTGCTGACCGTGTGATGGATGGTCCATTGAGGCCCCTGTGTACTTTACACCTCTTGACTCATTGTGTTTTTTTACCTGTCCTTTGTTCGTTTATTGAGGCACGATTAACAAACAGTGTTATGTTAGTTTTAGGTGTACAGCACTGATGCAACAACTCTCTGCAGTACTCAGCGGTCCCCGTGGGAAGTGTAGTCACCATCTGTCACCACACATTATTACGGTGTGATTCACTATACTCCCTGTGCTGTACTTTTCATCTCTGTGACTTATTTATTTTATAACTAGAAGTTTGTACCTCTTAATCCCTTCATCTATTTCCCCCAGCCCCCCGCCATCTCTCCTCAGGCAACCACCAGTTTGTTCTCTGTGTTCGAGAGTCTGTTTGTCTTTCTTTGTTCATTGATTTTATTTCTTAAATTCCACATATAAGTAAAATCATACGACATTTGTCTTTTTCTGTCTGACTTATTTCACTTAGTATAATGCCCTCTAGGTTCATCCATGTTGTTACAAATGGCAAGATCTCATTCTTCTTTATGGCTAATATTCCATTATGTGTGTATGTACACACACACACACACACACACACACACACAGTACACCTTTATTTTTAATTTTTTTTTATTTTTTAAAGATTTTATTTGTCAGAGTGAGTGAGTGCACAAGCTGGGGGTGCAGCAGGCAGAGGGAGAAGCAGACGCCTCACTGGGCCAAGAGCCCAATGTGGGGCTCCACCCCAGGACCCTGGGATCATGACCTGAGCTGAAGGCAGACGCTTAACCGACTGAGCCCCCCAGGTGTCCTTCACACTACACCTTTATTCATTCATCCATCAGTGGACATTTAGGTGGTAACTTCTATACCTTGGCTATTGTAAATAATGCTGCAGTGAACATAGGGGTGCACATATCTTTTCAAATTAGTGTTTTTGTTTTCTTTGAATAAATACCCAAAAGTGGAATTACGGATCATTTGGTATATTTTTTTTTAATTTTTTGCGTAATGGCCATACTGTTTTCCACAGTGGCTGCGCCAGTTTGCATTCCCACCAACCGTGCACAAGGGTTCCTTTTCCTCCACATCCTCGCCAACACTTATTATTTCTTGTCTTTTTGATTCTAGCCATTCTGACAGGTGTAAAGTGGTATTTCATCGTGGTCTCATTATTTCAGGTCTTCTGCCAACATTTAATTGGATTATTTGTGTTTTTGGTGTTGAGTTGCTTATTGACTCATTTAACCCTTAAACAACTCTGTGAGCTTTTGACACACGAGGACATCAAAGTACAGAGAGGTAAAGCAACCTCCCCGATGTCACTCAGCCAGTAAGTGGCAGAGTCTGTGCTCTTCTTAACCACTGCTGATAAGATGCAGGGGTGCAGAGATGTGGGGAAAGGAATTCCACAAACAGAAGCTCGGTCTGGAATTACTGCCCACGAGTCCCACTGCTCACCGTTCCCAGGCCAGCTTCCTTTGTGAGCTTTGCTGGGCACTCTGAAGAGCTGCAGTGCGGGGGGACTGGCGTGGGGGTGCCAAGGGGGTGGTCTCCAAGGTTGGCAGTGTAAGTCAGTGATGTCAACGCTTTTGTCCTCCATTGTCGGGACGTGTTCTGTGTTTGTGCTAAAAGGTAGCAGCAGACCGATTCTCAGCCACTTTTCAGTTCTTTATGGCATGAACTGTGATAAACTTTAAAAGATATTTAAAACAGTAAAGGTTTTTTTTTTTTTTTAACACTGAAGACTATAGGAGTGAGATGTGGAAAGTACTATAAATGTCAAGAATTTTTAGTACTGCAGTTAAACAACACTCTTCTCAGAGTGTTGAAAAATGGGACTGAATTCTAAAAAGCAGCCAAAATAATGAAGAACTTGAATGTAATGATTTATAAAGAGTAGTGAGACTGTTTGAGTAGGGGCAGAAGGAGGCATAAATAATTCCTATGAATATATGAAGGCTGAAGATATTTACGAATTAAGTAGTCAGGAAAGTTGAACCATTTTAATTAGTAAAACTGATTTGATATGGAAATGCAAGTCATTTGAATATGTTAACGTTTGGGCTCATCTCATCTCAGACCCGTGTTATTGAAACTGAGATGGAAACCCCTGGAAACTTTTCTTAAAGGGAGGCTTCCGAGCCACTTGCTGCCACTAGATGCCCACGGTTATGGGAAATTCCCGGTCTGGTTGGTCTTACCAGCACCCAACTTCCTCTCCATTATTTCCAGCCTTTAAAAGGCTTTTTCCATTCTAGTCTCCAAAAAAGGCCAGAGGTCCCGGCCTCAAGAAGCCGGGGTTCCTGAGGGAGCCCTCGAGGCCCGAGCTGCAGAGAGCTTGGAGTGGCTTGTTTAGCCCGGCTTGTCTCCTGCAGCTCTGCTGTGTGATCAGGGCTTGACTGGCCAAGGTAGGATGGTTGCCCCAATACCAGGACGTTGGGGAGAGCAGGTGGAGCCTCTGGACTCCCCCAAATAACATATAGTGAGTGAAGTCTTCCCTTGGTTGATGCGGTGGCATCATTTTTTCCCTTCGCCGTGTCCTGGGCATGAAGCATTCCTCATCAGCCTATTTTCTTGCCACAATTCCTGCACGAAGTTCCTTGCACAGGATTCGGGATAAAACTTCTATCACATGCCCCGTGCTGGAGGCTATCTGCTGGGCAAACGTGTGCCACAGGGTGGGTAGGATGCGTCTTCAAGGGCTGTGTCTTCAGACTTCAGTGACAGGGACTGAAGCCATGGCTAGAGAGTCCATCAGCCCCTGCCCCCAAACACACATACTTCACTTAAGAGGGTGGGTGTGAAGGACCAGGGAACGTCACCGTGACCATTTTCTCTCCGCTTTCAGATTCCATTCAGGATGCTTCCAGGACGGGAATCGGCAAGAACCTTTTGGATGGTCCCCCAAGAGTGCTTCAGCCCTTCCTGACAAACAGAGCCAAGGTGGCTGGGGTGCCCCCAAGCCTACCCCTGCCGGTGAGGAACACCATGCTGGCCGCTGCTCTCTTCCCTGAGTTCCTGAAGGAACTGGCTGCCTTGGCGCAGGAACACTCCATTCTGTGCTACAAGATCCTGGGTGACTTTGAGGACTCCTGTTGTTAGCTTTTTTTTAAAATAGAGGTTCTTGTTTTTTAAGGTTTTAGTGTCCCGACTGAATGTTAAATGCAAAGCTGCTTACAGAAGTTTCTACTTTGATATCTCCTGACAATACTTGATTTGCGGGGAGGGCAGTTTTCTGTACACAGCCTCTCTCTCTAGCCGGGTCTTTCCCCCTTACGTAGAATGTAAGTTTTATAAGCTGGTGGCTCCTTTGGCAGGTTTCCTTTCTTCCTCAAGTTTTTCAGTTATTCTCCCATCCCTCTGAGTCACTCATCTTGCAGCTGAGATCACACGAGGCAGAAACGGGTCCAGTGGTTTCTGGAAGTACCCATGTCAGAAGGCCGATACGCTCTTCAGCACACGGGGGATGCCCATTTGCTCCGCTGCCTTTGGCATCTTGGCTCCATTTTATAAAAGGGAAGAGTAAAGATGGAGCCCCTCTTGCCTCCATCACACAAGCACATATCCTCTGTCCCTTTGCATTTGACTTCCGAGATCTGCACTCTGCCCAACGTGTTGCCTTATGGTGCAGGCAAATCCACTGGTCTCAGCTCTCTGCCTCGGAAGTCAGGTGTAGTTGTGGAGAATTTGGAATGCAGGGAAATTTTCTTGTTGCTTGAGAGCTTTCTTTAATCAGTAGATCACTACCTAAACACTGGAAATGGCCTTATTTTAGTAAGATTTGCACAAAATGAAATATACTTATGCAAACTGTTACATTGGTTTTTAGGAGTTTGAGCTGATGAAGAAAGCAGGGTATCATATACTTCTGTATCATTATTTTTTAAGTGTTTTATGAAAGGCAAACAGATTAATTTGTGAAGCTATTTCACAGTGGGTTTTTGGGGGGTTAAGGGGAGAGTATGGAGGGGGGGGAAGGATAAAAGTAAACTAAATGCAACCTGTAAAAATACTGGCGATTATTTTAGATTCTGTTTGTGTTCTCTCATATGTTGCACTTTGCAGAGAAATAGGAACTGTACAGCCACTTTGGGACCTGGGATGTTAGTGCAAACAGGTCACGGGGAGCCTTGCAAAGCCAAGTGCCTGCCGGTGACTCACTGCACACAGAAATGCTGCCTGCTGAGTAATGGGGTTCATTAGAAGGCCCCAACATGATGTATTAGTGCCTCTGTGCTGCTTTGCAGCCTGCTCCAAGAGGCGTAATTATACTCAGCGCCCATCTCCTTAAGCCACCAAGAGGGGGAAACACACAAAATCACTGCGTTAAAAATGAGACCATAAACAGCTGATATTTGTGGATATTCAATTCTGCCCCCCTCTATTTTGGGCAGGTGAGAAGCACAAAACAGGGGTGGACCTCCCTGTTTGGAGGGAAATTGGAAGTCCTGGCTCTCCTGGTTTTCTTTGTGGGCAGGGCTGCTGAGCCCTGGGGGCAGGCCTGGGTGTGGCGTTCATGCCTCTGGAGTATGGGTCGGGTTTAATCAGGCGGCTCGCATAGGAGGGCAGCGGGGGACAGAGTCACATCTGCGACCCTGCAGAGCACAGGCTGCCTTTCTGCCTTGCACGGATCCTGGAACAGCTTGGTATTGAGAGAGAGCCAGCCCACGGAACGAGGACCCCAGGAGACCTGGTCTGGGCTAGGAGGCTCTCAGCAGCCAGCCTCAGTGTTTCCCAGGGCAAGCAAGAAACCAAAGATACCGACCTGTTGTCTGTTTCTGGCTTCACATCCGTCTGTCTTGAGAAATGGTTTGCCCCGCTGTGGTACAGCAGTGGGAACAGTGAGGCCCAGCAGACTGGCCTGCTCGTGGCTTCCTGGTGCTCACTTGTATTGGCAACCCCCCAGGTCTCCCCTGGAGAAGAAGGTGACTTAAGGTAGAGAAAAAGGAACAGGAAGATGGAATTTAAGCTGTAATTTATTTTTCTCTAGCTTTGTTTTGCACAAGTATTTATCATCCAGTTTGGACTTACCAGGTACGTAAAATACGAAAGTCATATCTGGAAGGTGTATCCCTTAGCTTTTTGATGTGATGTACACTTCTATCCATTATCTGCTGCTGGGGTCGATTCTTCTTCAGTCCATGTTGCTTTATTATAGACCACCACAGTCCCCTGTGTAGAAGGTGCCCTTTTAGCAAAGAAATTGCTTTTGTGCCGCCTAGCATTTTTTTCAAATAGGTACTGAGCTAAACTTCCCTTAAAGGGGGACAGAGATGACCAGTGTCTGGGGTGGGGGGCAGGAAAATTAACTCCCAGGGTGGGGCGCTGGTAGCAAACTCACATGATAACCCTATTTGGAACTGGGAACTGGTTCATCTTTCTGAATCCAGTAGAGGCCTCCTCCAGAGTATTGTGTTTGGGGGCTTTCAAAATGAAGTTGGAAATTGCACCTGGAAATACATTATGGAGAACTGGAAGACCCCCCACGGTTGAGGGAAACAGCCAGGTGGCTTAGGTAAGGACGGTTCAGGGCATGGTGTGGACAGACTAGAGGAGAAACAGCGGAGTCCTGAAGCGATAATAGAGAAGAACAAGTGCTGAGGGGTTCGGAGGAATGAACTTTTAGGCAGATATGAAGATACTCTACAGCAGGTGGGTGATGATGGGAACTCCTTGGTGGGAAAAAATCATGGTAATGAAGCAGAATATTCCAGTCAAAGTAATAAGTGAGGCCCTTAGAAATTAATTTTTGTCATGTGTTTGGAAAAAGTCTGTAAAGATACTGGTGTGCTTTAAAATGTGGTCCCAGAGTGTGGTCACTGTTTCACACTACAGGCTCGCGCTCAGACACTGTGCTACTTGCTGGAAGACACAGTGGACACGGACCCTCTTGCCGCAGCCCTGAGGTTGGCGTCGCAGTGTCTAGCCTGATGGTCCTGGGCAGTGGAAGCAACCGATGGTTCCTGGAACCTCACATATAAATTTCAATTCATAATGCTGGGTCTGAGATAAAGTTCTAGATGGAGTGAATTTTATGATTCAGAGTATATTTGAGCAATGGGATATTTAAAATTGATTTTTAGAAATGACCAAGTCAATGTTTTTAAAATTTCAAGCAAAGAAATTCCAGGTGAGTTTAGCCTAAAATACAGTTTCTTGGCGGGGGGTGGGGGAAATTACAATTTCCCAGCCATGAAATGGGGATGCTGGAATAACCAGCTAAAGAGAGGTGATTTTCGTAATCTGTAGATACTTCCTTTCCTTGGTATTTAGAGGAATCGTGAAATTGCTACCCTTTTATCTAGTGCTGTCTTGGAAAATACTTGGATGTATTGGTGGGTTGGACCTGAGGTCTCTCTCATGTGTAGGGAGGATGCATTCAGGTCTTTTTTGGGTTCTCAGGACCTTTTCCTTAACAAGTGGCTTTAATTTAGGTCAGATGTAGTTGTTGATTTCCAGTCCATGGAGACATCATGGAGCCAAGGTGTTGTCGGGAGAGCATCCTCTTAGGAACAGAATCCAGAAACAGGATACGAGAATATTTGGGTTCCATTTGGGCAGCCAGTGGTACTCAGGGTAGAAAGCTGTCTGGACGTCTCTGAATGGGCTTGGTTGCCATGGTCATGTTGAGTTGACGTGCAGCTCTGTTGCGAGGTTCGGGGTTGCAGAAGGGCTGCGTATTCTCAATCTGGATCCGTGTGCCCAGGTCGCTTTCGTGAGGGCAGTGCTGCCCGGCCGGGGTGAGGCGTGTCACGGGTGTGATGGGAAGTGGGTGCAGCACAAGCTCTGGTTCTCATTTAAGGGCAGTTCAGTTTAATGGCTAATTACCGATCCTGTATTTCCTGAAATGGCTGTCAAGCTTGCCATTTTTATGCAACAGTTTATTGCAGGACAGCTATCACTGCACGTGCTACTTCAGGCCGCGGGCCCCGGCCGGGTAACGTGTGGCCTGCTGTGAAGCCCAGCCAGCTGTGCAGTGTTGGCTCTTCCCAGAAGCAGCCGTCCTCTAGGTGGCCGGGGCCACACCAGCTCTAAGTCAGTAAGAGGAGCTTCTCAGGCCCCTTCTCGCTTCAGCCCTCATTCTATAAATCACACAGCACTCATTCTCCATCAGATCGCAGCTTACAACAGAATGCTGTCGAACCCGTTTATACTCCATCCTAAATCACTTCATCGAGGAAGCATTTTAAGAAAATGGGAGTTGACTTTTTTTTTCTCCCTCTTTGAATGACCATCATAAACCTAAGGCTTTAGACAGAGCTCTCTGGAAGACTAAGAATTGTTTTCGGCATAATTTTGCCTCAGTAAATCCTCTCCACATTCAGGCATTTATTAGGCCATTCCTAGTTTTGGAGGACAGATTACCCTGGCCGCTTATTAACTGGGTAGACAGGGCTTTAGTGAAAGATTTTTGGTGAGGTTCTACAGGGAAGAGGACAGGGACAAGGTGCGGGAAGGCTTTCGTTCCTTGATGTCTGCACTTCGGATCCTAAGACAGATGATGATTTTAGCCAGGACTACCCCCTCCTATCCCATTGGGTCATTGTGGATTTTGTCCCCCTCTTACGACATGTGAGTAGACCTAACTCACTGTCAGCCACACAAGTTACAAGACTGCCCCTAGGCTCGATCGGTATGCGTTGGAGGCGTAGTTCAGGCATCTTTTGGGGAGTTTGGATTTACTATGTCATTTCAGAACCTGACAAGGGTGATGGAAGCTCTCGGGCCAGATTATAAATTTCATGGAGCTGAGGCTGCAGAAGTCTGTGCTTCTGAGTGTGTCTGCTGACTTTTTATCGGGACAAGTCTGCAAAAGGCCTGTAACAAGGCCCCTTTTTGCCCTGGAGATATTTTTAAGAGGGAATTTGGTGTTGATCTTACATAAATGATTTTTGCTAAATTGTTTGACTAAGGGAAGCAACGAGAGGATTTCAGTCAGATTCTATCCATCTCTCACTTTAGGGTCAGCCATGTTCACAAATAATCCATGAATACATTTGTCTAAGATCCGCCAGAGAAGCGTGGCAGCCGTTTTCATGCTGCTCTTGGTAATGGGTAAAGAACATGGCCTTTGAGATAGACTTAGTGTGTTTTTCCCCCAATAGTCACTACGTAGAATCCTTGAAGAGATGCAGCACATTCAATAGAAATGAAGAGACGATATCAATTGTGGGTCATTCCCATAAGCTGTGTATTGAATTAATCAACCAACTCAAAGCTCGAGGAGGGTGTGTACTTTGAAAAATCCCACAGCCTTCTTCCAGATAAGCAAGAACTACAGAAGTGTACGTGTGTAAGCTCAGCCGAGACAAGCTAAACTTCGTATAAATAACAATTAGAGTCCTTTTCCTGGGCATGTTTACTTTGAAAGACAGGAACAGAAGTTCACGTGGATGCATAAGCCTGGACAGAGGCAAGAAGCTCCTTCCTAGACGCAGATGTCCAGAATTTAAAGGCCTACTGGTTGGCAGCACCAACCTCTCACACCGAAAGGCCCCACAAAAGGCTGGCCGCTAATTTGATCAACGTTCACTAGAGTTATTCTGTGCCAGCTAGCGTGCCCAGTGTTGAGGCTGGCATTCCTAGCCTCCCACCAGAACCAACCAACCAGCTTCCTTTTCAACTAACAGAACACGTGGTTTGGGCATGACCAGGTAGAGCTGGTTCATGCCGACCTGGGGAAGAGCCAGTTTTCCAGCACGTTCCCCTCCCAGCCTATAGGCGTGTGGATTCCAATGACAGATGGCAATGGCTTTACCGAGGACACCAACTCCTACATTTTAACGAGAGTTTCATTGGAACCGCAAAGAACCAGACTGAATTCTCACTCACGCAAAGACGGATTTAAAACTGTATCTGATTGAGGCCCGTTTATGAGCAGAGCCATACTTTGTGAATTTCTGACATCGTTATGCGAACATATCTTTTGAATATATAGTCAGGTTCCAAGGAAGATATCTGAGCTGTGCTTTGATTTTACTTTTTCCATTAGCAGTTGTAACAACATAACTGTCCCATTTTCAGGATTTCAGAAGTGGGCATTCAAGACCATGGGGCAACTGTCAGAGGTCAGCAGTCCTCACAAAGATCAGGTGTTCTCATGATGGCATTTTTCTCTGGAAATGATCAGTCCAGAGTACACTTTACACGGACATAACAGTTTTGGTAAACTGTCTTCATCCAGCTGCCTCCCCACCCCAATCACCCAATTTAGCAAGGCCTTGATTTAAAATGGTCTGGAGAAATCCCCCAGTGGCTTCTGTAAAGTTTGACGTCCAAGAAGCCAGCCCTTTGGTGAAAATAGAGTTTGTAAAACAAAACTCAACCCTATTCTTACAAAACAATAATCCTGCCAGAATCCACTCTCAGACTGTCTTTGCCCAATTGTAATTCAGACCTGCAATGTGAGGAGAGAGAATGGACTCTGCCTTTCTCTCTAGAAAAGAAAAAATATCTTACTTCCAGGTCCAGTAGTTTTCAGTATTGGAACAGAATGAGTAAGGACCACACGGCCTCCTGGGTGAGGGAACACCTTCTCTTACAATATTCTAAGTCACTCGTTGTTCCTGAAAGTTTTTTTTTTTTTAAATCTTACCTCTTCACGCTTGTCTGGAATAAACAGCACAACTGGTCTCCTTTCTGTCCCTGCGTCTTTCTCGGCTGGGTCAGAGGGATGCCTCGGTCACACTCTGAGGTAGGGAGGTCCTGAGCCACAGCCAGCAGCTTGAGCACCATTCACTGCTACACTGGCCACGGGGAAGGCCACAGGGAAGGCCACGGCAGCACCGTCTGTGGGGAGATGCTTGGACTCTCCTTAGTAGGCTAGGGAAGTCCATGTAAAGAGACTCCAAAGAGTCTGTTCTTCTGATGCCAGTTTGACATGTGATTGTAAAAAGCAGCCTTGGCCGCTAAGTGTGGGGATTCAGAGGGAACAGAGGCACGCAGTGCATGAAGGATTGCTCTGGTGCGGGGGAAGGGACACAGCATTCCTGTCTCGAGCGCGGGGGCGAAGGCAGCCCAGGCTTCATGATGATAATGTTAACTGTACCACAATTACTGTTAAAGGTCAAGATTCTGATGTCCTGGCTTATAATCTTATTCTTCCCAGGCAAAACAAATCAATTTAATGTTACAGCTTTTTTTCCCTTTCTTTGGCCTGGGGATGGGGTGGGGAGGGAGTTGTCAACTGCACATTCTTTGAAGTGTAAGTTAATTTTTTATGTGATATTTCAGTATATATTTTATTCATTAAATTTATTTGAAAACTTCTGTTTATGTTTTTTGTTTTTTTTTCACAAAAAATTTTTCATTTAATTCTCAGACCTCTACCTTCCGGGATCCCTAGGGAGCTGAATGGGCAATGTCACTTTTAGTCTGCGGATGAGGGAATGCCAGTAAGACTAACACCCTCCTTCCCATCCGCACGAGGCCTCCTGAGACAAACCTGTGTTTACAGCGTGTCAATTCTGTGGTGGTTTTTAGCTCCACTCCTCTACTTTCAGGTCTAAAATACTGCATCCCAACAAATGAAAAGTTTTCTTAGAACGGTGACAGCATCTGAAACAGGTCTCAGTTAGTTCCGAATCATGAAGCACTGGAACTGTGCTATTTCACCCGCACTGCAGGTGGCACCATCTCCGGGGTCACAGTCACGGCCGCTCTGCTCTCCCTCGGGCACAGAGGGACCCAGAACGGCTCATGACGACAGCTTCTTCTCCAGGATCTCCTTTATCACAGTCGGGTCTGCTCGGCTCAGAGTCGCTTTTAGGACCAACCCAATCAGTTTGTTTATAGCTCTGGAGTTTCCCCTCTTCACGTCCATTACCTTTAAAGATAGAAATTGTTTTAGAGGAGAAGATAATGACACTCATACTTAAAAATGCTAGCTTAAGGTTTATGTTTACTAAAACTTAAGTTCAGTTTCTTTTTTGTTGGCATTAGATATAAAATGAGAAAAGGAAGAAGGAGGGGGTGAGCTTCTGAGGAGGTCCCTGGGCTCCTGTCACAGGGGATGTCTGCTACTCTGCCTTTTGAGGAAGGTGGACGAGAAGAGGGCTGTGACGCACCATGAGTGGCTGCCTGTAGCGAAAGCTGGCGCACAGGCACGAGGGCACTCTCCTGGGCGCCGCAGGGACACGAGGACGCGGAGCTTCTCGGTCTTGGGGGTGAGTTACCGAAGATGAATGATCTAGTCTAGTCAGAGGGAGGTCCCTCTCTAATCCTCCAGTGGTGGTCAGCAGGCACTGAAATGCATGGCCTTCTACCCCCCAGCTCCCTGCCAAGAAGACATGTTTATCAGAAAACAAATCCACAAAATGGCAACTCTCTGGGAGCATTTGGGTTGGGGAGTGCACTGTGGTGGGCAGGATGGGGGCAACAAGAGCAGGAGGCTCCGGATTCCTGTCAAATAGCCACGGACTGTCAGGGCCCCCCACCCTGACCTCCCGCTCTGCGGCACCCTGATGGGTAACGACATCTGTGGGTATCTGCACTCGGTGCCACAGAAGGAGTCAGAAAGGGAAAGTGTGTCTTTATCAGTCACTACAGATGAGGCAGGAAGGTGGAGATTGCCGAGACCCAGCGCAAGCTCATTTTCCGTATCGAGAGCTCTTTTCAGAGCTGTTAGTGTCCCCAGCAAGCTGACGGGTGGGTGGGTATTATTCTCAAAGAGATGCTAGCAATTTTTTACCCACTAAAAAATCTCTAGACGATATGATTGGACTTGTGGAGGGAGGGATGGTACTCACTTTAGCTTTTATATTTTGTTCTATGCTCAGAACACAAAATGACTTGGTTTTCAGCTATGCTCCTGTCAAGGATCGTCTCCATAATTTATAAATAATTTCCCTTTCTGTCTCTCTTCCCACCTCTTAAAGGCAGGGCGCTGGTGTCTGCCTATCTTTCTTCCCTTTTTGCAGTCGTGCCTGCTGGTTTGGTAGTGAGAGGTCTCCTTACAGAGCAGAGCGAGCCAGAACAGATTCAAAGTGCGTCCTGCTGGGAGGTCAGAGCTCGGATCTAGTGCGCTTGAGAAACACCCCGGTAAACCCAATTCCAGGAGATTAAACCCCAGGGGTGGACAGTCCTTATAGGAAAAGTTGTATTTTTCTAATATTAACCTAATTTCAGCTCTTGACCTTAGCTAAAAATGGATAAAACTTATCAGGGGCTTCCTGATGAAACTGGGCCAGCCCTTATTAGGAAGCGCGTCTGGGCGGCGCAGGGGAGCAGTGGAGAGGCCGTCGACCGAGTCCTCAGGCTGGCGCCGGGCCTGTGCCGGCCAGGAGGGTGGACCCCGGCCCGGCTGCACAGGAAGCCCCTCTTCACGCTGCAGGGGATAATTACCACTTGAGGATGCTCCTCCATCACGGCGTGGCAGACCCGTTCCAGTGCCTCTTCATCCTGCATCAGTTCAAGCCGCTTTTCTGAAACGATCTGCGATGGAGTCTTCCCTTTACTCCGCCACAACTCCTCGAACACCTACAGGCCAGACGAGGGGGAGGGAGACAGCGGTGAATACTTGCGCTGCTCGCCAGGGCCAGGACAAGTAGAGCTGGGGGGCAGAGCAGATTCAGTGAGCTCCCAGCTGTGCGGGCCTGGCCCACGGGGCGCCGTCTCTCCTGCTGCACCCGGGGCGGAGCCGCTCGAGGGAGCACGCATGCGCACCGCGCACCTTCCCACGCGCAGCTGTCTCGCAGGACCGAGCAGAGACGCGGCCTGTGGAGCCGGCGCTCCTTCCCGCTCGCTGACTCAGACCCCACGGCAGAGAGGGGCTGGAGGAGGTGTTCTCGAGACGATGATGACTCACAGGGCCCCTGCCGCCTGGACTCAGACAGCCAGGGGCAGCTCTGTCTCACGTCCACCAAATAAATGAATTGAGGTGATATTTTGTTGAAGGAGAGGGCGGCACAGGCTGGGGGAGGTAACCACTGCACTGAAATGAAGTCCAAGAAAAGTCAGCCTGCTGGGAATTATGATTGTAGGGGGCCAAGAAAGTGGCCCCATAATGAAGCTACAAAATGGAAAATAACTAAAAACATAAATCATAATCCACAGGGGCCTCTGCCATGCCGCATTTATCCCCCACTGGTGGAGCCAGGCCCAAATCTGGCTAGGATAATTAAGTTAATGGTGTATTTTTCTACTTAAAAAAAAAAAATAACAGCAATAACAAATCCCCAATCTTATCAAAGTATGGGAAAAAGGAATACATTTTTAAAGAAGGCATTTCCTAGGGTAGTTTTCCTCACTCCTCTTGTTTTTCTAGCGTAAGCTGGAAGGGGGGGGGTGTGGGCTCCTCCGTTAGTCTCCTGTGGCGCCTGCTCCATCTCTGCCTGCAGTCAGTACCGAGCACGGAATGTTCCTTGTGAACATTCTGGCTGAGAACGGGCCAGCCAGGAGCCATTCCTCCCAGAAAAAGAGAGCTTGTCAATTATTAGCACATACAGCAATACAAACGAAGGGGAAGATGCTTGGAATCCCAGTAGGGCTCAAAGTTTTCGCCGATCTGGATGGAAACAAACCACACGTATTTCTCATGGCTGTAACAGTCGGTGCCCCTTCAGCTCAGCTGTCAGAAGACCCACAGTGACTGTGGCCAAGAGAGGTCTTTGGTGGGCCCTCCTGTGAGCTACCCTGCAAGGCGCCCCTCCCGCTACACCGCACAGCCTTGGCTGCTTAGAGAAAACCTGTACCTGCTCTTAAAAAATACTGAATACATATGCCTTCAATCATTTTTGCAACTATTTATTCAGTCAGAAAAGGGGTAAGACATTGAGGGAAAGGGCCACAAAAGCAGATAAGAACTTTCCCTGCCTTCAACAAACTTATTAATGGAGTGTCAGCAGCACAGGAATTGGAGCACAGAACAATCTGTAATGCAGATTATCCTCGGGGAGCTGCCAAAAGCAAGTCTGAAGAGTTTCTCTGACCCCTCTCCCTGATCTGTTTTTCTTCAATTGACTTAAAATCGTTAAAACACAGCTTCTAATTCTATGAGTAAATACATGTTAGGGGGACAGGATCACAATGGCAGAGTAAGAAGATCCTGAACTTGCCTCCCCCCATAGACACACCAAAACTACAACTACACATGGAACCACCCTTGCTGACAACCACCTGAGACTAGCAGAACAGCTCTTCCACAACTAAAGATCTAAAGAAAAAGCCACACTGAGATGGGCAGGAGGGGCAGAGATGTGGTCTAGTCGGGACCTACATGCCTGGTGTGGCACTCCACGAGCAGGATGGATACCACAAATGCTGAGGTCCTCCCTGAGGTTCAGGCCCCACATCGGGCACCCCTGCCCTGTGGATCTGCACTGGGAAGATGAGCCCCTATCCCCATAATGTCTACCTTTAAAAATCAGCAGGGAGAGCAGGAGGGCTACAGGAGACAGAGACTCTCTCTTCAAGGGCAGGCACACAAACTCACTCTGACACCCAGCTCAGAGGTAGCAGTTTGAAAAGTGCTTGGGCCATACATGAAGGTGATTTATTGATTAATCTTAGGGTATGTGCCAGAGGCATGTGGATCTGTGGGAACTTTCTTGGGCAAAGGAAGCACTGGTGGGCGCCATTTCTGACACTCTCCATCTACCTTGCTAGCACTGCTCAGCCACCCAGGTGTTCCCCTGCAGACCTACCCTGACTGCTCTGGTGGGCACTCCAAGCAGTTTCTGTGCACCACAGCTGGAGTAGCTGGGACTGGCACTCCCCCAAAGTGGCTCCTGTTCTGCTGCAGTGGGTGGACCTGGCTGTGCCCCCCCACACCCAGCATGCCTACAACAGTCGCAGTCACGCACTGCTGCCAGCTGGGCTGGGGGCCAGCCCTGCTCACCATTGTGTCTGCCACACTCATGGCCAAGCACAGCAAAATAGCACATGCAATTCACAGAGGGACCACCCCGGGAGCACTCGGTCCTAGTGACCAGGAAAGGCTGTGTTTCTGGGCTCCACAGCACACCTACATAAGGTCATTCCTTCAAGACTGGGAAATGTAGCTGATCTGCTTAATACGTAGAAACAAATACAGAGAGTTAGGCAAAATGAAGGGACAGAGGACTATGTTCCAAACAAGAGAATAAGACAAAACTTAAAAAAAAAAAAAAAGAACTTAACAAAATGGAGTTATGCAATCTACCTGATAAGGAGTTCTAAGTAACAGTCATAAAGATGCTTGCCAAACTTGGGAGAAGAGTGGATGAACACAGTGAGAACTACAACAAAGAGAAAATATGAAAAAGAACCAATCAGAGCTGAAGAATACAATAACTGAAATGAAAAATACAGGAGAAGGAATCAATAGCAAGTTCACGGATGCAGAAGAATGGATCAGCATCTGGAAGACGGTAGTGGGACTCACCCAAGATGAATAGCAAAAAAGAAAAGCTAAAGAGAATCTTAAAAGCAGCAAATGGAAAGCAACTAGTTATGTACAAGGGAAACCCCATAAGACTATTAGCTGATTTTCCCACAGAAATCTTGCAGGCCAGAGGAGAATGGCATGATATATTCAAAGTGCCGAAAGGAAAAACCCTACAACCATGAATACCACCTGGCAAGATTATCATTTAGAATTGAAGGAGAGAGAGAGTTTCCCAGACAGAAAAGCTAAAGGAATTACTTACCACTAAACCAGCCTTACAAGAAACGCTACAGGGACGTTTTTAAGAGAAAAAGAAAAGGCCGCAACCAGATGTAAGAAAATTGTGAAAGAAAAAGATCTCTGATAAAAGCAAACATACAGTAAAGGTAGTATGAAGGTTAAAAGACAAAAGTAGTAAAATCAACTATATCTACAAAAACTAGTTAAGGAAGACACAAAATAAAAAGATTTAAAATACGACCTCAAAAGCATAATGGGAAGGGGAGGAAAAATGTAGTGCTTTTAAAATGTGTTTGAACTTAAGCGACCATCGACTTAAAACAGACTGCCATATACACAGGATATTATATTATGAAGCTCACAGTAACCATAAACCAAAGACCTATAATAGACACATGCAAAATAAAGAAAAAGAAATCCAAACAGAACACTAAGAGTCTTGTGGTTTCAAACCACGAGAGCAAGAGAAGACAGGAACAGAAGAACTACAAAAACAACCAGAAAACAATGAACAAAACGGCAGTAAGTACATACCTAACAATTACTTTAAATGTAAATGAATTAAATGCTCCATTCCAAAGATATAGGGTAGCTGAAGAGATAAAAAGAACAAGACCCCAAAATGCTGCCTTACAAGAGACCCATTTCACACATAAAGACAGACACACACTGAAAGTGAAGGGATGAAAAAAAGACAGTCTATGTAAACAGAAATGAAAAGAAAGCTGGGGTACCAATAATTATATCAGACAAAATAGATTTTTTCAGACAAAGACTGTAACAAGACTAAAGGGCACTTGACATAATGATAAAGGGATCAATCCAACAAGAGGACAGAACAATTATATCTATGCACCCAATACAGGAGGACCTAAATATACAAAGCAAATATTAACATAAAGGGAGCAATTTACAGTAATACATTTGGCCCTTGAGCAACATGGAAGTGAGGGGTGCTGATCTGCTGTGTAGTCAAAAACCACATAGGCCTTCTGACTCCCGCAAAACTTAAGTACTAACAGCCTACTCTAGACCAGAAACCTGATAATGTAAACAGTTGTTTAACACCTATTTTGTAGTTATATATATATATATAATATATATATATAATATATAATATACTGTGTCCTAGAAGAAAGAAAATGTTGGGGCGCCTGGGTGGCGCAGTTGTTAAGCATCTGCCTTCGGCTCAGGGCGTGATCCCGGCGTTGTGGGATTGAGCCCCACATCAGGCTCCTCCACTAGGAGTCTGCTTCTTCCTCTCCCACTCCCCCTGCTTGTGTTCCCTCTCTCGCTGGCTGTCTCTCTCTGTCAAATAAATAAAATCTTAAAAGAAAAAAAAAAGAAAATGTTATTGAAAATCGTAAGAGAAATACATTACCGTACTTATCGATACTGTAAGTGAATGTTGTCTGTTCACAAGAATCATTCCTCAGTACCTACACATCAATATTGTCTTACACAAAATGCTGTTACATGTGTTACAACAAAAATGAAAAGACAATGTGAGAACAGTTGCATTTATTTACAAAATGAAAACTTTCTAATATATATTGAAAAAAAATACGTGTATAAATAGAACGGTGCACTTCAAACCTATATTGTTCAAGGGTCAGCTGTATAACACTAGTAGAGGACTATAACACCTCACTTACATCAGTGGACAGATCATCCGGACAGAAAATCAATAAGGAAACCGTGGTCTTAAATGACACACCAGACCAGATGGACTTAATAAACACAGAGCACGCCACCTCAAAACAGAATACTTTTTTTTTTTTCTCAAGTCCACGTGGAACATTCTCCAGGAGAAATCACATGTTGGGCCACAAAACAGGTCTCAATAAATTTAAGAGGGCTGAAATTCTATCAAGCATCTTTTCTGACCATAATGGTGTGAAACTAGGTATCGATTTCAAGAGAAAAACTGGAAAGCGCACAAACATGTGGAGGCTAAACAATGAATAAACAATGGGTCAACAAAGAAATCAAAGACAAAATTAAATAAAAATTCCTGAAACAAATGAAAATGGAAACACAGCATTCTAAAATCTATGGAATGCAGCACGAGCAAATGTTCTAAGAGGGACATTTACAGCAATACAGGCCTCCCTCAAGGAACAAGAAAAGTCTCAAACAATCTAACCTTACACCTAAAGAAACTAGAAAAAGAATAAACAATGCCCAAACTTAGTAGAAGGAAGGAAATAATAAAGATCAGAGTAGAAATAAAACAAATACACACACATGCACACGTGTGTGCGAAATCAAGAACTATCTCTTGGAAAAGATAAGGCAAATTGGCAAACTTTTAGTCAGATTCATCGAGAAAACAAGGGCTCCCAAATAAAACTAGAAATGAAAGAGAAGTTATAACTGATACCAGAGAAATACAAAAGATACTGTGAAAACTTATATGCCAACAAACTGAACTATCTAGAAATGGATAAATTCCTAGAAACATATAATCTTTCAAGACTGAATCAGGAAGAAACAGAAAGTCTGAACATACCATTTACTAATAATGAAATTGATTCAGTAATCAAAAATTTCCTAACAAATGAAAGTCCAGGCCTAGACAGCTTCATAGGTAAATTCTACCGAACACTGATTGATTGATTGATTGATTTGAGAGAGAGAGAGAGAGAGAGACAGAGAGACAGAGAGTACACAGAGGGAGAGAGAGAAGCAGACTCCCTGCTGAGCAAGGAACCTGATGGAGGACTCGATCCCAGGACCTTGGGATCAAAACCTGAGTTGAAGGCAGACGCTTAACCAACTGAGCCACCCAGGCGCCCTCTACCAAACATTTAGAAAAGAGTTAATACCTATATTTCTTGAACAATTCTAAACAACTGAAGAGGAAGGAACACTTCCAAATTCACTGTACAAGACTAGCATTACCTTGATAACAAAACTGAGGACACTACAAAAAAAAAAATACCATAGGCCAATGTCTGTGATCAATAGATGCAAAAATCTTCAACAAAATATTAAGTTGAATTTAAAAATACATTAAAAGGATTATATGCCAGGATCAAGTAGGATTTATTCCAGGGATGCAAGGATAGTTCAACATCCACAAATGAACACGATACACTACATTAACAAAATGAGGATAAAAATCCTATGATAATCTCAAAAGATGCAGAAAAACTTTTCGACAAAACTCAAAATCCATTTATGATAAAGACTCACAACACACATTAACATAATGGAGGCCATATATGACAAGCCCACAGCCAACACACTCAACGATAAAAGCTGAAAGCTTTTCTCATAACATCAGGAACAAGACAAGGATGCCCACTCTTGCCACTAATTCAACACAGTACCATAAATCCTAGCTTAGTCCTAGCAATCAGACAAGAAAAAGAAATAAAAGGTATCCAAATTGGTAGGGAGAAGTAGAACTGTCACTAATTGTAAATGACATGATACTATATAGAGAAGACCCTAAAGGCTTCACCAAAAAACTATTAGAATAAACAATTTCAGTTGCAGGATACAAAATTAATATACAGAAACTGGTTGTGTTTTATAATAATGAAATACCAGAAAGAGAGTATCAAACATACCTAGGAATAAATGTTACCAAGGAGGTGAAAGACCAGTACTCTGAAAATAAGACACTGATGAAAGAAACTAAAGATGACACAAATAAATGGAATGAGATACTCCATGCTCATTGATTGGAAGAAATTATATTGTTAAAATGTTCATACTATCTAAAGCAATCTATAGATTCAGTACAATCCCTATCAAAATACCAATGTTATTTTTCATAGAATTAGAATAATCCTAAAATTTGTATGGAACCATGAAAGACCCTGAATAGCCAAAGTAAGCTTGAGAAAGAATAATAAAGCTGGAGGTGTCATGTTCCCTGACTTCGAACTATACTAAAAAGCTACAGTAATTAAAACAGTATGATATTGGCACAAAAACAGACACATAAGTGGAACAGAATACAGAGCCCAGAAATAAACCCACACTAATATAGTCAATTAATCTAGGACAGAGGAAGCAATAAATATAATGCAGAGAAGACATCTCTTCAATAAATGGTGTTGGAAAAACTGGACAGCTACAAGCAAAAGAATGAAACTGGACCTCTTTCTTACACCATACACAAAAATGAACTCAAAATCAATTAAAGACATAGCTATAAGACCAGAAACCATAAAACTCTGAAGAGAAATAAATGGTAAAATACTGGACGCTGGTCTTAGCAATGTTATTTTGGATTTGTCTCCTCAGGCAAGGGAAATGAAAGCAAAAATAAACAAATGGGACTATATCAAACTAAAAAGCTTTTGTACAGCAAAGGACACCATCAACAAAATGAAAAGACAACCTGCTAAATGGGCGAAGATATTTGCAAATAATGTATCTGATAGGGGATTAATATCCAAAATATATAAAGAACTCCTACAACTCAACACCAAAAAAACCCCCCTAAGTAATCTAAAAAATGGGCATAGGACCCAAATACACATTTTGCCAAAGAAGATATACAGATGGCCAATAGGCACAAGAAAAGGTGCTCAACACATCACTAATCTTAAGGGAAATGCAAATCAAAACCACAATGAGATATCACCTTCTGTCAGAATGGCTAAGAAAAAAACACAAGAAATGAATGTTGGCAAGGATGTGGGGAAAAGGTAACCCTCGCGCACTGTTGGTAGGAATGTAAACTGGTGCAGCCACTGTGGAAAACAGTGTGGAGGTTCCTCAAAAAATTAAAAATAGAACTACCATATGATCCAGTATTCCCACTTCTGGCTATTTATCCAAAGAAAATGAAAATACCTATTCGAAAAGATATATACACCCCTATGTTCACTGCAACACCATTTGTAATAGCCAAGATACAGAAGCAACTCACGTGTCTATTGATGGATGGATAAAGATGTGGTGTATATACACAAAGGAATACTACTCAGCCATAAAAGAGAATAAAATCTTGCCACTTCTGACAACACAGACAGACCTCGAGGGTATGATGCTAAATGAAAGTCAGAAATAACAATGGCAGATGAGTTCATGTATACGTAGAAATCTAAAAACAAAACAGAAACTCCTGGATATAGAGAACAAAATGGTGGTTGTGGGGGTGGGGTGGGGAATATATGAAAGGGATTAAGAGGTATAAACTTACAGTTATAAAACAAATCACAGGGATTCAAAGTACAGCACAGTATAGTCAATTATACTGTAATAACTTTGGTAACAGATGGTAATTAGAGTTATGGTGATCATTTTATAATGTATATAAATGTTGAATCACTAAGTTGTCCACCTGAAATTAATACAATGCTGTGTCAACTATACTTCACTTTAAAAAAGTCAATATATATATGTTCACCATAGAAAATAAGGAAATATAGAAATGATAAAAAGAAATCACCTATATTTCCCATTACTTCAAGATAACAAATGTCTTTTGGTGTTTTTCCTTCCCATATTTTTCTTTCTTTTGTAACACAGTTGCAATTATAACACATGGACAGTTTGTGTCACTTATTACAGACATAATTTTGTGTATTAATAAAATATCCACCAGTGTATGTATCATAACGTAATTAAATTATCCCTCTGGTAGGCATTTTGACTTTGATCAGTGTTTATTTTGTTCCTCTGCACAGTCTCCTAAAAAAAGTGCATAAAAAGTGTCCAACATTCAGGGAGAGAATGTGGAGATCTCAAGAGGGACCCAGATCTCTGGCTCAAAATGGAAATCACCTGTGAGGACTTGCTTACAAAGAGTCCATGCAGCAACTCTTCACAGGAAAACGGGGTGGGAAGCTCGGCAGACACGACGGTCCCTGCGGCCCAGGCCTGGAAGCAGGCACGCCTGGCAAACGCAGGAGGCCGCTCCTGGGCCTGCACGACTTCTCCTGGCCCGCGACAGCCACCCTGGCAGAAAGCACCGAGCGGACCTGCGCAGGCGGCCCACGGGGTCAGCCTTTGCCTGGCACCTAATTCAGTGGGAGCCGACCAGCTCAAACGCTGGCTGGATTTGCCTGAGCCAAAAGCACCAGAATAGAGCAGTGTGAGGCAGCCTGGGGATCAGCGCCAAGCCACACCATTCAGGGGGACAGGCAGGACAATGCGAGGATGGATACTTTTAACTGCAGAGAGCTGGCTGCTCCCTGAGAAAGTAGGGTGGGGGTACAGAGGAGTGGCGCTCGAGAAACACTTCAGCAGCCTCCGGGAACACATGGGAGCCGTGTGCCAGGCGTGCTCTCTACTCCCAGTTAGAACACGTCAGCTCATTATTAACTTCCCCAATGAGACAAGTGGCCACCGCAGCCCAGCCCCAGGCCCCTGGGCCGACGCAGTAGACTCCGGTTGTCTAATCCTGTGCCTGTTTGTTTCGGACCCAGGCTGCGCACTCCTGGCTGAAGCCCAGCAGGGTGGGAGCCACCGAAGGGGCGGCCCGCCTCCAGGCCAGACTCTGCAGGGCTCCCCACCCTCTTGCAGCAAACATAATGGGCTCTGTGGTCAGCAGCCTCACGCTGCAGCATAAATCCTCAGTTCTTGTCTGTGTTTAACCGCCACCCTGGGAAGTGCTATCTAAGTGCAACTGTGTCCGGCTAGGCGTGCGGCTCCCAGGCCCTGCTCCTGCCCACCCAAGACCAACCTCCGCAACAAGGGATCCCAAGGGTAGTGCGGGCCACCTGTGGTAAACGGCCACTGAGAGCATGGGGTCAGGTGAGCTGGGAACCCCCAATCACACACTGACCAGGGAGCCAGCTCTGACACACGGGGCAGAAACTCGGCCTTCAGTTCCCTGGGGACCGAATTCACACACCCTTTCAACTACTACCCGACTGTTTCTCTAGCTAGTGCTATTTTTAAAGTATCTGGAAGGAAGGATGGAAGGAAAGCTGGCAGGCCCCTCACCTGTCCAGGCGTTTCCAGAGTCAGAGTGTGGAGGAAAGGCCTGTTCAAGGGAGAAGGCAGGGAGGGGGCCGTGACAGTTAGAGAAAAGAGGGGTCCCTTCTGCTCAAAGGCAAGTACTGTGAAAGGTCATTCTTCTACAAAGGCACAAACAACAACCCAAGCCCCTGAGAGAAGCAGGACACAGTAAAATGTACACAGAACTGAAGCACTAAAAGGGAGAAGACATCAAATCATTTGTAACCGTTTTACTGCAGGACATATAACATTTTCTACATTAAAAGGGTTTGATGATTTCTCTTTAAAGCAGACCCCAAAGTAGACAAGAGGAAATGGGTTAAATGGCACAGCTACATGTTAAAATTCAATTTCCATCTCTACAGAACCCCAAGCCAGCTTGGTTCCACTAGAAATGCTACCCGGGCCATCCCCAGGAGACAGTGGGTCACCCACGCCTATTTCAGGCACGCACAAACGGGACACAGCCACATTCTGCACAACCGCCCAGCACCCAGGGCCTCCGAGTCACAAGACGCTCTGGATCCTGGGATGCTATCTGTGGGGACTGGGACTCTGATGGCCCTCTCGGTGGGGGGGCGGGGCGGTGGGGGCGGGAGATGGCGCTGTTACCCGCGACTTCAACAGGCAGCACCAGATCCCGTGATGGGAATCTAGATGATTTTGTCTACGGTTACCAGGAGGCTGCTCATGACGAGAAATCATCTCTTTCTCTTTCCGTTTCTGAAAAATAGGGGTGCTTCATGACAGCAACCTCTCAACTCCCTTGGCCCCTGGGGTGCCAAAGTGTTGAGGTTCGTAAATCTCAGAAATGCGGCCAGAACACCTGTGAGGAAGGTGCAGTGAAAGGTGTCAGGGACGAGATAATGGCTGACGACCTCAGGGAGAGAGATGGATTGATAATAAATTAGACATAAAGTGGGACAATCTTCGGAATTCAGAATGTTCTAAGGACAGGATGATTCTTTCTACCAATCTTTCATCTTTAGGAGTCAGTGACTTGGTCAACTTTTTTCCTCATTTCGTGGTCATCTAATCACTACTGGAACCTCTTCCAGTTCTGTCAGAGAGAAACACAATAAGGAGTGGCAACAGAGAATCTTTCTGCTCTGCTTGAGTGCCCTCCAGCTCACAGGGTTTCTCAAATCCAAGGCCTTCCTGGATTCTTCGGTTAAATTCCGGAAAAATTAATCGTAACATTTTTCTTTAAGAAGCGTGTAAGAGTAAGACACAAAAAGATGCTCCGTGTAGTTAGTCCGCAGGGAAATGCAAGTCAAGCCGCCAGTGAGCTATGGCTTCACACCTACTAGGATGAATATAATCAAAAAGACAGACAAGTGCTGGCGAGGACACGGAGAAACTGGAACCCTCATACGTTGCTGGCAGGAATGTTAGCAGTGCAGCCAGTCTGGAAAATAGGCAGCTCCTCAAAATGTTCAATGTACAACTACCATGTGATTCAGAAATTCCATTCTTGCAGGTCTATACCCAAGAAACTTGAAAACATACACGCTCAAACCAAAACATCTGAACACAAATGTTCAAAGCAGCATGTTTGTAAGAGCCAAAAACTAGAAACAACTCCAATGTCCATTTATTGATGAAGGGAGAGGCAAGATGTGGCATATTCTTACAATGGAACATTCTTTAGCCTTAAAAAGAAATGAAATACTGGCACATGCTATAACATAGATGGATTTTGAAAGTACCATGTTAAGTACAAGAAGCCAGACAAAAAAAGGCTACATAAGTCCACTTACATTCAATGTTCAGAACAGGCAGACCCACAGAGACAGAAAGTAGATTAGTGGTAACCTAGGGCAAGGAGTTAGTGGGGAGTGACTGCTAGTGGTTTATTTTTGATGTGATGAGAATGTTCTGGAATTAGATCGTGTTGATGGCTACACAGTTGTGTGAATATACTAAAAACCAATGAACTGTCCACTTCATAAAGAAATAAACTACAAAAAAGTACTATAACCTCTTACTTTCGAAAGTCTTTATTTCTCTAACCTCATGTCTGCCCATCCCCTCAATCTATCCTTGTAACGGCACATGTGTGTGGAAAGACACCTGGAATGGTATTCACCCAGCATTAATGGTACTTATTTCAAGGTGGCAGAATCTGAATATCTTTGTATTTTTCTGCATTAAATTCTTTGTAATGAACAAATACCTTTCTTTTTCCACCAGAAAATCAGTAAGTGATTTTCGTAGAAACAGAAAACAAAGTAGAAATAAAAAAAAAAACACAAAAAACCTCCAAGGCAATAATATATAGAGGAGATTCCCTCATGTCAGCATACATTTAACACCTTTCTAATCAGACTTTTATTTTAGTTTGATTACCTCACAGCAGCCAGGATTCACCCCACTTCCTTTAAACATGCTGGAAGTTGACAGAATCCAAAGGTGTCCCTATCTATATCTGAACCAGCTATCAGCATCTTCTAGCATTTTCCATTTCTTCCCATTGAACCAATCCTATTCACTGTACGAGGTTTCCTTCCTCTCTCACTCCTTCCTCCCTTCCTTCCCTCTTTCCCTGCTTCCCCTGGTCTGGTGGGGCAGGATGAGTGAGAAGGGGAATTTTTTTTTCCCTCTTTCATTTCAAATGCTACAATTCATCTGTTCTTACGTATACACAGAGTTTTTTCCTGCCCTCAGGCCATCTAATCTTTCTGCTACTGCTGAGCACTGTCATAAACATTTGTATTCTTCTGACATCCAAGCAACCAAAATCCTTTCCTACACGTGCCGAGGTCCCTGCAGTCGACAGCCTCACTGGGTGGCGGGTAAACAGAACCTTTATCAGTTCTATCTCCAGCTGCCCTGCACAGAGCTGGGTGGGAGCTCCAGAGTGCCTTATAATTAGCCCAAAGCAGCTGCTGTTCCGAAGCCTCACTTTGTACCTGCCGCTACTGCCGACGTGTATAAATATTAAATGCAAAAGGCACCATTAGAGTCACATTAAGCTCCTGGCTGAAGCATTGATGGTTTCAATACCCAAAGTTGAGATCAGGCTGCCGCCCTGGTATTCTTTGTCTTTCTGGGAACTTACTTGTAAGAGTTTTCTGGATTCCAGGAATCTTTCACGCACCTACGACTGTCAGGAGGAGGGCAGATGAAGCAGAGGCCACCCGTGATGCTGGTGCTGTTTTCCCCGCTTACATACACAGGGCATGTGTATACAATTGTATCTGCTGAACGACAGGCAGGGTGTCTGACCTCATCCTCCTTGCCGGAAGACTGAATTTTGGGGGGGCGATCAGGGAGAGAAGACCACTAAGCCCCTAGTACTGGCTGGGCAGCTGCGGTGGACTGGGAAGGACCAGAGGGGTTGGGAGCAGTGCCGAAGCCGCCCCCCAGCCTTGGCCTTGCGGGGCGCGGGGGCCGTGCACACGCTCTGAAGCCCCCCCAGGCCGCAGTCCCGCCTTTCCCAGAAACAAACGTCTGGAAAATGTTCCAGGCAAAACCAAACAGTAACTATTCCCCCTGGTTAGGCAAAGATGAGACGCGTATTACCTACAGCGCACATGCTAGCTTTTTTTTTCCCCTTTGCTAAATGAAATGTTTCTACCTTTTCAGTATAAAAACAGCACTTACAAGCATTTAATACTTCAATTATGAAATTCACTTAGTGATGGCATTTGGCATAAAACATTTATTGGGATCGCAGAGCATTCCGAAACTTGAGGAAGCGTGGACATACCTGTTTCGCTGCTGATGAAGAGATGGCTTTTCGGTCCAGCAGGCTGAGCAGTTCCGCGAGTGCAGCAGGTGTGACAGGACTAGCAGCCCCAAAAGGAGAGAAAATCGATTTACAGTTCCCACTGTCAGCATACCCAGTTATGGTTTCTCAGAAGCAAAGCACTTGATTTCGTAGGTTTGAATAATTAAACCCACACCCAGGAATGGAAATAACATGCCAATTGGGCTCTATTTTATTTATTTATTTTGTATTTTAGGATATAACAAATTTCGGTGACTACTGTTGTTTTTCTTTATTTTACTACTCAACAATAATGGCTGTTTGGCAGAAGTTGTAGCAACAGACAACTGCTCAGTTTAATTAGTCAAAAAAAGGAGTGGCTGCAAAATTCATGAACCATGACAAGAAAAAAAAAAAAACAAAACAAAACAACCCAGTAATTAAATATTTTCAACTGCAAGATCAGCCTAAAAATTACTTCAAACAAAAGAGCTAACAAAGCTACTTTTCTGAGTGGTTTTATGCAAATATAAGTTCTTTGTAATTGTGAGAGCTTTTCTTTAAGGGAACTCTTGCTGACTGCCATCCATGTCCTTAACTGTCCTTACAGGCGTCCGCACAGACACTGTTCTCCTCTCCAGACTCACAGAAGGGCCCAGAATCCATCATATCCATACTTTTAGGATGTGACTTATTTGTCAAGATCCCATGATAAAAAAAAAAAGGCCAAGGAGCAACCAAGCCCATAAAGTGTCATCAATTCACATTAGGGGGTAGGAGTGTGTGGGGGGTTGGCGGGAGTGCCTAGATTAGTGAAAAGACAACACCGAATTACACACTATTTCTTTAAAATATGTGATTTTGCTACTTTTAAACACATAGTAACTAGGTTAATAAAACGCTGCTTATCATTAGGGGACTAGTTTTAAATCGGAACGACATGAATAGCACATTAGTGTGAATGAAAGCTTCTGAAATGTTTAATGCCAAGTGAAAACACCTTCTGTTTATGTCTTAGTTCTCATCAATCACAATTAATTTCTTGTAAACTCTTAGATAATAAAAAGGAAACTGCCACGGAACCCCCACCCAGTTCCCATGAATTCCAAACCCAGTTAGTACAAGTTCACCAGCTCTGACTTACTGGACTCTGGTACGGTGAAGCCTCATTAGGGCTATTCATTCGAAGCAGCTGACACACGGAGGCAGACCATCATCCTTAAATACTTATTTATCCCAAAGTATGGATACAAGGTAATTCCAAGTTTGGAGACTAAGTTTGGAGACTATCTGGTGTTAAGTTGGCATCTGGAACACCTGTGAACCACCCTGATTAAATCTCAACAGGAAGGGGCACCTGGGTGGCACAGCGGTTAAGCGTCTGCCTTCGGCTCAGGGCGTGATCCTGGTGTTCTGGGATCGAGCCCCACATCAGGCTCTTCTGCTAGGAGCCTGCTTCTTCCTCTCCCACTCCCCCTGCTTGTGTTCCCTCTCTCGCTGGCTGTCTCTCTCTGTCGAATAAATAAATAAAATCTTAAAAAAAAAAAAAGAAAAAGAAAAAGAAAAAAAAAATCTCAACAGGAAGAGGGGCAGAGAGCTGAAATAAACCGATAAACCCCTTTTCCTACCTTCCACCTTACTGACAAGTAATAAAGAATCAGGTTGTCTGAAAAACACGGGTTCCTTGGGTGCTCTACAATCCTAGAAAATACAGTGGCTAATTACAGTGTAGACAGTATGTAGAACCCATAATAAGCCCTGATGTTGAACCGGATTTCTAGAGCATGCAGAAAAGAAAAGGTCTCTTCTCCCACACGAGTTGCTATCAGGGACATGGAGATAGAGAACAGAAATAGACCACAACATAACTAAAAATACTTTGCCTTTCATCTGAGGACCTTAATTCATTAGTTAGGTCATAAAGGTACACTATAAAATATTTCCACTGACCTAACAGCACTGGGAGATTTCTCACTCACCTTTCTGTACCCACAAATGCTTGACACATAGTAATATTTGTGTCACAGAACTCTTCCCACCAACAGGGAGAGCTATCTGGTATACCGCATACATTAATTCCAGATACGCCAGGCTAACCTTGAGTGAGACAATGACAAAGATCAGTACCCGTCAGGCTGACGGCAGAAGACCCCCACTCATCAGTTAAATAAATAAACCATCAGATCGGCAACATAATAGCAGCAGAAGCCCAAGCTACTGATTTGCTGCTGTCAGATAATGCTGGCTTCTGGACAGTGAATGTGTCTCCGCTAAAGAAGAATCTGACATAGAAAGGCTTAAGCTTTGTGTGCCAGCCAACAATCCCCTGAGGCCTGCGTATGTACAGAGGGATCCTTCCCATCTGCCAACTTCCTCCAGGCCCCTAGAGCTCTTTCGGGATCACGACTCCATCCCCAGCTTGCATTCTGGGCATAGACACTCCGCCACCTCTACAACCACACTCCCCCAGCCCCCTCCCCTCATCTGCGAAATGTGCAGCCCACCTCTATCCCCACGCTCATCTCAGGCCCAAAGGCCACCTTCTCTGCTCCCGTTCTAGTGGGACACAGAAAGCTCCTGGAGGAAGACAGAGGGACCTGGACACCCCGGTGGCTCTTGCTGCTCAATAATCCTTGTGTTCATCTCGACGGGTTTCCCTGCACTCCTACTGGGTGCCCCAACCCAAGTGCCTGCTCCAGAGAGTCTCCTTCCCCCTTCCCTTCTTGGCACCTACCCTCACCTCTCACTTCATAAGGTCATCAGCTGATGCAAGACTCAGAATTTTCTGTCGTGTCCTCTTCCTCCTGGTTCCACCGAACAAACCCCTCGACTCATGCTTTTAATCCCATTACTTCCCACTCTTAGGGATCCCACTTGCATGTTTGTTTCCTCTCTCCTGGGGCTTTAATCACGCACCTTCACAAATGCTCAGACCGTCCCTATCTTGAAAATGTCTGCAAGTGATCTCGGAGTCACTTGCTTCTGCCTGGGTTCTTACCATACCTTTACCAATAAACATCCGGCATGAGGGGCTACTATCTACCCTGGTAAGCACAGCCATGTGGATACTAATCCTAGCACTCTGCAGAAGCTCTTCTCTTAAAAAAAAAAAAATCACATCTCCTTTGTGTGTTGCCAAGCATGACGGCTTTCCCTCATTCTGCTGTCCCCCAATTCTGGGCTACGTTTAAAGCCCCTTGCGAATACCCCTTCTCCTGCAACCTCTGCGTTCTCTTCCTTTTCCTTAATTGTCTCTCGTGCACTCCTAGCCTGCTAATGAGGAGTGGCCAGGGCTCTTTTCCATATGGTTTTCTGTCTCCACCTCAGGCTGGCAGACGAAGAAGGCCCATCTGTTCCCAAGACTGCTGCTGCTTCTTCAGGGCTCAGTTCTCTCTACCACTGGACTCAACGACCTCTCACCAAACGTGTTCTAAACTAGGGGTCAGCAAACTTCTTCCGGGAAGTGCCAGAACACACATATTTAGGGCTCCGTGGGCCATACATGGTCTCTATCACATACTCTTTGGTTTGCTTGATGAGGTAATAACCCCTGTTCGCACATGGGGCTCCGACCCCTGCAGCCCCACTCTTGGATGCTATCGCACACGTCCCACTGCTGCACTTCTCTTCTCTCCCCGTCAGGCCCTCTTGGCTCGAAAGCCTGCCCTGGTTTGCCAGTGCTTCAGGAGCCACGGCCCATGGCTGACCTGGAAGGCTGGAGCACTTGACTGGACTGGACAACTGGACGGCGGCACCTGCCTGATTTCACTGTGAAGCGCTTGCTCAGGGTATCTGTAATTCCCATGTTCTTAACTAAATCAAACCTGTTATTAATAGCAACTTAGGAGTTAACAGAAAAACAACTTTCAAAGCAATATGCTCAAAATAATTAAAAAGTGGAGTTCAACAAGAGCTCTTCTGGTTGGACCCTTTAGACACCAGTCTTCTGACAGGTCTTTAGAGATGAATGCTAATTTGCAAAACCAGTTCTTGCCAACTTGACCTCCAGAGTGTTCCCTGCCTGGTGTCATCATACGACACTGCTCGCTCCCCAGCTATTGCCGGCCTGAGCTTTGGAGAAGTGCGCCCCAGCAGCTGAGGTTGTTCGTTAATCACTGTTTGTTCGAGGTGAGGCTGGCGTATCCAGTGCCGCTAACACTGGTTCTTTGAACTGTGGGGGAGAGAGCGGCTACAGCTTGCTTTTGGATGCTCAGTCCTTGCTCTGCATAGATTGTGTAACAGAACTGTTGCTTAGCTCCCCCTTTACCTGCTTTTGGAACAACTCCATAGAGGTGTATTTGGAACTGGTTACCCTTTGGGTTCTTAAAACTCCAGTGCTTATGAATTGTTTGGGTAAACACAGGGGCTCCAAGGTCACTCCACGAGCTCATTTACCAACCCCGGCGCCTTTAGCAGCTGCCAACGTGGTTGCTGCGCAAACCCCTAGTTTCAGACCGACACAGAAAGAAGCTGGCCTGAAAGTCAGGGGACTTGGCTATCAGTCTCAGCAGTTACACAGCCTGAGGTTTGTCACCTTACCGCTCAGGGCCTCGATGTCCTTGTCTGCTCAAGGACAGAGCTGAACCAGAAGTTATCTAAGGTCTCTGCCAGGACTAAAATTCAGCGACTCTAGGCCAACCACAGTCCAACACAGCCAACGACATGGAAAACCAGAAATTTAAAGATCAGATTTATAACTCCTCTGAAAGCTCAAACCACATCTTGGAGCCTTCCTGGCTTCTTCTGGCTGACAGGCACGTCCCTCTTCTCTGCTCCCCTGTACTGTATATAGTTCTAAAACAGAAGCACCGCTTTCTGCCTCGGAGTCCAATGCTGCCGCACGAGTCCAGTCCTCCTAGGAGATGCGAGCTCCTTGAGGGCCGGGGTGGGGGCCGCCTCCTCTAAGCACGTACCCTGCAGAGTGGCACTCTGCTGCTTGTCGGATTCACGGCTAACCTCCCCGGTGACCCTCCACATCCTCATATTCCAGGCCTGCGCCAGTCAGTCAGCGGTGCTTTCCTGCAGTCTTCCACTCTCCCCTCTCCAAGCTATGCTCCTCCTCCGTCTAAGAACGCGCAGTGCGTTGCCATTCCCACCCTTGGCTCTCTGCAGGTGTCGCCCAGACCTCTGCCTCACCAACTCCTATCCATTCCTTAAGGCTTTGGTACAGTTGTGTCTCCACCGTAAACTCTTCTGGATGGCTCCAGCCTTCCCTGAATGGCCACCACGTTCACGGTGTAAAAAGTGGAATTTCTGAAGAGTGGTCAAACCCGAAAGGACAGGAAAGAAAGACAGAAAGGGAAGAGATGTCGAAGGAGTTTAGGTGGCTGAGGGTGGCCACTGTTTTGGTACTTAACACACCAACCCGCAAAGAGAAGGGAACGAACGCCAAGGGCCTACAATGTGCCAGGCACTGTGCATTTTCCTCTCAAAAAGCCTCGGAGGCAGGTCCTGCCATTTTCGTTTCATAGTGAAGTAATGGAGGGTCCAAGAGGGGAACTCATCCATGGTCAATGCTGGTAAAGAGCCAAGTAAGGAAGTGAACTGATCCCACGTGGCCACATTACTGCACAGACACATTGCAAGAGGCTGAACATGAAGTTGGCACTGTACAGCGAGACCTTTGAGCAAACAAATTTTTGTCATCATGTATCCATGTAGGCCCCTCCTCCACTCCATGGCCATGGGATGCTGCTGAGACAATGGCACGCCTGCTGAGGGGGGCCCAGCCATCTTCCCCGGGGGTCCTAATGAACACTCTCTCCCTCACTCCCCATACTGCAATCTGCTGCTCACTCCTCCCTTCTTAAAACTTGCCTTTCCTTTGGCTTTTGTGACGTCCTGTCCTAGTTTCCCTCTTCTCTGCCATTTCTTCTCAGCTGCCTCCTTCTCTGCCCACGCTTCTAGCATCTCCAGCTTCCTCCTCAGCGATCCTGTCAGGCCATACCCTCCCTGATTCTCTTCTGTTTCAAGAGCGTCAAGTACCATCTATAAGCTGCTAAGTCCACGTCCCACCTACACTGGACTACGTACTTGCGTTCCCAGAAGTATGATGCCCGGACTCCCCTCAGGATTTTCACATGTGCTGTTCCCCATACTGGAATACTTTCACCTCTTGGATTTTGCCTGACTGACCTTACTCATCCTTCCCTCAGGCCTTAGCTTAGCTGTTACCTTCCCCTTCTCAAGAGCACCTAGCTCACTGCTTTGTAATCACCGGCTTCTAGACGGTCAGCTCCGAGAGCGGGGGCTACGTCAGCTGTGCTGACTGGTCTTCCCCGTGTTTAGCACAGCACTTTGCACAGAAGCAGAGTAGAGCATGTATCTGACTGCCTCCTGGTTAGCCCCATGAGGGGGATGTCTGTCCTACAGGCAGCCCAACTCAGCATGTCCAAAATGCAACACGGCATCATGCCCCGCCTCTTCCCTCCAAACTCATTCCTCCTCCTCTACCTCTCGCTAGACTGAAAACGCTGCCCTCCATTTCACTCCCCTGTCCGAGTAAGAACTGGAAGTTGTGCAACCTCAGTGAGGTAAGTGTTCTCCATCTACCTTGGCTCAGGCCCATGGCACTTCTCACTGGCACTCCAGCAACAGGCTCCTTGCTTCTGGTCTGTTCTTCCAACCGACTCCCCCGAAGTGAAACTGGAGCGGGCTGGAGATCTAGGGCTTTGAGAGCTGCTGACAAGAGTGTATGCACGGTGGCCTCTGTGGCTTTTTCCCGAGCTTTCCTGCTTGCCCCCTTGACACTCCAGAATTTCTGGGTTTCCTGAGCCCATACACCTGCTTGCCTCTGAGTGTCCACAGGCCACTTCTTGCCTGCAATGCCCTCAGCCCTCCCATCACCTGGCAACTCCCACTAGGTCTTCGGGGCCTAGCTCTAGCATCCCCTTCTGAGGGAAGCCTCGCTCACCTTCCAGCCTCGGGTCAGGGCCCTCTATGTTCATTCAGGGTACCCCCTGCGCCTCCAGCCTAACAGGATCCCACTGAGGTGACTGCCTGTTTTCTTCCAGGCTCATATCCCCCATCAGCTTGTATACTCCTTGTCTTACTCATCTTTAGGCCCACAGCTCCAGCACAGGACAAAGGACAGCGCAGACAAAGATTTGAACAAATAAACGAAATTTCAGATGTGAGGGAGGACAGCTTTAGAATCTGGAATTCACAGGGGGTATGTGTGCCTTGTCGGGAAATCCTGAGCGGAAAGAGGCAGAACAAAACACTGGGCTCTGCCCTACTTCAACTGCTTCTGGACAGAGTTCATCATAAAGGAAGAAAGAATCTCCAGACCCCACTCACCTCTCATTGACAGCAAGGTTCTGTTGCTTTAAAAAACCCAGAAAAATGTTGAGGACCCAACTAGTTACTTTTTTCGGCTCTGCCCTAGTTTCTTTTATCACATTTTGGAAGAACTCCAGTAGGCCAACTTCATTCTGTAAAGAAAGAAAGAAAAAAAATATATATATATTTCTCCCCAAAATGAAAGATCAGCATTCTGAAGGCAAATCTGAAACTGTCACCCTCTGCCTCCTCTGAGACATCTACCTGTACTTTCCTACACATGGAAATATCACCAGAAAATTGTAATCACTTTCAGTAAACAGCAAGTATTCGATTTCTACCAGTCACTGTGCATTTTTTTAATATAGCATTTTCTCACAGGAATGAATTCAGAGACCCTGGCTTGGTGAATCAGAGGACAATGAAATTCACTCTCCCCCAAACTCACCTGCCCTCTCACTGTCAGCCTTGCGTACCCTACAACCTTAACCCTTAAGCTGCGTCCTTTATCCTTGGGCCCAGGATGTTTGGCCTTAGTTTCCTGTTTTTTCTCTTTCCAGGTCTATTCTCTGCTGGAAGTCCCAGCGATTGTGAGAATAAGGAGGGACGAAAAGAAGCAAATCAAGAAGGAACAGACGGAATATTCTACTTCTGAAAAATCAAAAGTGGATCGGAACTGTATTTATCTTCCCATCATCCCAAGACATGACAGAAATGGTTTCCAAATGTTTTCAAAGTGAGGAAGAACCCAGGTCCATGTGATCCACTTAGACCGCAGGACCGATGGAGGCAACAGTGGCTTCCAGGTGTTCTGAGCCAAGCTAGACACAGCTTAACCCTGCCTCTCCTCTTGCTCCGTGAAAATCATCATCAAGGCGACTTGAAGAAGACTCTACTGTGTCTCCCCCTCTGGACCATCAGCTCTGTGAGTCAGGGGCCATTCTGTCCGGTTCACTCCATAACTAGAGCTCAGTCAGCACTGGGCGATGGCAGCTACCTGGTAAGTATCTGTGGATGGAATCCACGCCTGCCATCACCATGTGCGTTTTTAAAAAATCACAAGGGAATGCTCCTTCTTTATCATGTCATGTTCACCTTTAAATATTAGAATTGCCCCAGTCATGCATAAGAGTAACCCAAGGCACTCATCAAGTGCCTTAACTACTATGGCTAACTGCCAGCTCAGATCAGTCTGGCAGAACCAAAAAATCTGGCTAAGTCCATCCTTTGTTTTCCAATAAGAAAATTAAAAACATGAGCTCCTCACACACGGGAAGGTGAAGCTTCCAAATGCAGAGGGAACACATTTTTAGTAGACTTCCCCTACCTGCTGCAATTCAAATCAAATCACACTTTCCTTGAAATAGTCTCTTAAACTTTATACTGTGGGTAAGGCTCTCACCCTTGCCCTCTTCAGAAAACCTCTGTTAAGTGAAGGAACTTTCTGGAAAAATAAGATACTGGGAAGAAGCAAGCCATACTAACAAAAGTGCTCTGAAAGTTTAGCTATTGTAGATGCTGTGAAATATACACAGGCATACAATTGCTAAAGTAGAAATTCCATAATAAAAAAAAATCTACACGCCCTTTGTAACAGATAAATTCTCTGGTGACAAGCCTACTGAATAATCCCGTAATCATCTCCTGAATCTCTTTTCAAGCCAACGTTACTATTCTGCTCATGCTAAACCAGGGCAAAGGCCGCCTCGGCAGCCAATGCTTGACTGCAGATAAAGGCAAATGCAGGCAGAATGAGAGGAAGTTCTGCCCAACTTATGGAAAAGTACTCAAACTTCCACAATGGTACAGCAAACCGCTGGGGAAGTAGAAAACCGCTATCCGGCCCAAATCAGACAGGCAGAATTCCCTTTGTTCTAACCCAGACAGGCTGGCCCGCTGGTGAAAAGAGCTGTCAGAAGGAGAACTCTTTGCTTTGCCAAGGAAAGGTTTTCTAAATCCACCTAGAAATATTGCAGCTGAACTCCCAGGCTTGGCTGAGTTGCTGGGACGTGAATGAATGAATATCTATTCCTCTACCCTTGGGTGGTTTTTTTATTGGATGGATAATACGGCAAGTCAGATTTCTGTTTGTCTTTTTGTGTCAGTGCTGTGATGAAGCCTCCCCGAGCTGGAACCGTACTTCACTGGGGGATGCGTGCTTTCAGGACACAATCGCAAGCAGGCGTGCAAATCTGCGGTTGTAATGGGGTGAGCGGCCAGCAGCAGGGCTGAAGGAGGCCGCGCTGCTGACAAACCCGAGAGTGATGGATCCATACCAAGTTGCAAAACCCACTGCATTCTACGTAAGGTCCTTAGTCCTTCTAGGAGATCAGCAACTGCTACTGAGCCCCGCACGAGTCTCAGAAGTCCCTGGTGAGCATGGCACTGCAGCCATCTGGTTTTCTCAGGAAAATAGTGGCCTGGTGATTCCCGTACATAAAAACCACAGTCAGAGCAACGCAAAAAGCCACTGCATCAGGGAACCCCTAACTTCCGTCTCAAAGGCGACACGCAAGCACCCGACTCTGCCCTGACCCCTCTACGTCAGACAGAGCTGACACCGCAGCTACCCAGGGCGTCAAGTCTCCTGGCCAAATGCAACACTAATTGTTCCTTTAGCCACAGCGAAGGCGGCGGGGACAACCGGTCCTGTCTTTCACGTGACACCAGACAGCCTTTACAGCTCTAGGACCGGGAAGCATACTTTCACATTTTAATCAAATTTCCCCGAAGCATTCAATTACACCCAGAGCCGAGGCCAGGTCAGCCTCTGAGATGCTAATGGAACTACCACCGCTAATGGATCTGTCAGCTGGCCAGTGCAGGTGTGAGGCGGACGCAGGGGTGGCCTCACCTTCGCTGCCTGCCCAGGGAAGGAACCCCCAGTCACCCTTGCCTCGGGCCCCGGAAGCAACGTCTTTTTGCATTCTACTGCTTTTTGCAAAGCGGTCTCCTACGTTCTACCTTCGGAGATGACAAAAATGTTGGAAGGCTATGCCGTTGGAATGAGAGGAGGGCTGATTTCTCAACCACCGTTCTTGTTCTAAGTCCCACACCCTCTGAACCTGATGACAGGGCAGAAATCAGCTGGACTATATTTAGAATGCGAACGAAACCTGATAGAGACAGCTGCCCAGTGGCAGACTCAGAGAAGAAAAAGCCCACAAAGTACAAGTTGAGGAACAGCTGATTATGGGGCAGGGAGTGACCTGGCAGCTAAAGGAACCCCAGATTAGCAATCTGGGGCGAGTTAAAAAGCTTGCAGGAGTAGTTCCAGAATGGGGGCTAGACATAGAGAAGAGCAGCCAGCCCTGTAGGGAGCGGCACATGGCTGCTGCTCCTGTTGATATTAATGAGAATACATTTTATTATTTTTATTTTAAAGATTTTATTTATTTACTTGAGATAGATAGTGAGAGAGAGAGAGCAGAGGGAGAAGCAGGCTCCCCACTGACCAGGGAGCCTGACTTGGGGCTCGATCCCAGGACTCTAGGATCATGACCTGAGCCAAACGCAGATGCTTACCCGACTGAGCCACTCAGGTGTCCCCATGAGAATATGTTTTACCACAACAGGTGCTAGGCACTGTTCTAAGTGGTCTCTATATTAACTCATTTAATTCTTTTTTTTTTTAAGATTTTATTTATTTATTTGAGAGAGACCATGAGAGTGGGGTGAGGGGCAGAGGGAGAAGCAGGCTCCCCACTGAGCAGGAAGCCTGATGCGGGACTCGATCCCAGGACTCTGGGTTCATGCTCTGAGCCGAAGGCAGATGCTTAACCGACTGAGCACCCCTTTGCCCCCAACTCATTTAATTCTTAACGACAACCCTCAGTTGGTACCAGCAGAACTCTCTCTTACAGAGGAGGACACTGAGCCATTAACATGCTTGAGGTTACTCAGCTAGAAAGCAGTAGAACTGGGATTTGAACCTCTGCGGTCTGTGCTCTTAATCTCATGTTACACTGCCTCTGATGAAGAAAATACCATGTCCCTGCCTTCCTGGGGACTGAGACTGAGCACCAAGCAGTGCCAGGCACAATGCGAAGCAACTAGCTCATCAAAAGAGTGCCCTTTCCCACCACTTCCATTATTTTATTTGGTACCTGCCAGCTGTTCAAAGGTTCTTCACATATTAAAAATGTTGCAAAGGCCCTTAGCAATTAACTTAGAAATTAGGAGAAAATGGCAGGTTCTCCTTCTGCCTCTGCCAACGTACACCTATGCCACCTGGCACTCTCCGCTGTGGCGGGACACACACCTGCTCCCAGATCAGGAAGGCAGAGATACACGCCCCCCGGCCTAGGCCACACGGAGCTCCTGGGGGACAGGAGGGTGGCCATCCCTTCCGCACCCTCTCTTTACGGAAGTTATGCTGAGTATGCCTCAACCAAGACACCACCCAATTCTGAAGCACCTTCTGACCTTACAAATCCGCCATTACTGTTCACAGTCTTGGTGTCAAGCAGACTGCATCTGACTGCATTCTACCTCCTCTGGTACGGGACTTTGTGCACTGGATTATACCGAACGGGGCAGGGCATGCCTGTGGAGGGAGCGGCTGACTGTACGGTAGACCCTGCAACAGTGGCTTCAACTACGCGAGGCGCTCACATCATGACGCATCATTCTGTGGAGGTACCAATGGGAATGGCACCCGTCCGCCATGGGAGCGGCCACTGAGCATTTCTGCAAACACTGTAAGACGGCCCAGCATCTGTCAGTGGGGACTCTGTTGTTCCCTCTCTATTCCTGTGGATTTGATCACTCTTACAAAGTGAGAAGAACAGAGTGCAGACCCACCACCTTTGTGAAAAGTGGGCCTAAACATAACATTCAATGCTTGTGTTGGGATGGAAGTGGAAATTAGATAGGGAGGTCTGAGTGATGGTTCTAAGAAAAGAAAGCAGAAGTTATGGCAAGATCCAGGATGGACACATTCAGTGGGGTGGCAGCTTGGATCTATGATTTGAATGAGCCTTCGCTCTGCTTTTCGTGGAAATAAGAAATGGCTATAGAAATCTTGCAGTGAGTGAGGGGAAAAAAAGACTCATCCAGAGGAGTCTTCAGTGGGGGAAAAACTAAAGGTAGTTAATTGGTTGTGTGAGACTAGCATAGGAGACATCACTCTCACTTGAGTATGTCAGGGGAAAGCCAGAATCCTAAGCCATGATGGCCACTTTCAAGAACATGGAGATCTGGAGAAGCTTGGAATTTGACCCAGAAACACCAAGGGTATACTCTCTAGTCTGTCTCATAAAATACACACCTACAAAGGTCTACAGTCCTATTTTGGTCCTCACAGTTTCTACTCCTAGTCATGTTCCCAGTGGGCCTGGAAGCCCCTAAAATCTGAGCAAAACTCTGTTCCCAACAACTTCACTTGTGCTTTGTTCCCAGCAACGTCGGGAAGTATCCACATCTGAGTTTAACTCAGGATAATGGTTCCATACAGAGAGGATTCACACCTACACTTGGCTTAGACTCATGTGAAAATGAGCTTACATTCTCGGAGATACATGAGCTCTGGGAAGGATGGGAAGGAAACCAATCTGGCAATAAGACTTTTCTTTGGATAATCAAAAATCCAAATAATTCAGGTGACAGAAGTTGACAGCAGACCAGCATAATTAGAAAACTGTATCTTCGAGAATGGGCCACAAGCAGTATGCTGTCAAGGAATCAATTCTGATGTAACCACATTTTGATGTGCCTAAAGCCACCATCATCAAATGGGCCCAACACGGAGGGAAACTGTGCTGGTCAACAGCAGCTTTCTGGCTGCAGCTTAAAAATGGCAACGAAGCTTCAAGGCAGTGCTTCCTCATCTGCTCCAAGATCTGACTGAAACCTGAAATAATGTATTTTAATTGTCCCCAAAAGGAAATCATCCCACAAACAGGAGACCCGGCTTCGGGATGGGTGGACAGAGTCCCTGTGAATCCCGAAGGCTGGGCACTCGGGCCTTCACTCCTGCCTGCACTTTTGCTCCAATGGGAAGGTCCCTGAGGGGTCACATGAATCTGAGCCCAGAGGATCCTCATCTCTGCAAGCCCTCTGTTACTTGCATCGGAAATAAAAGAATTGCTAGTTTTTCAGGAGTAAAGTCAGAAGATGCATCTTTTATTCATCGGTTCTGGTTCTAGTGCATAGACGAACTATAAAAGTACCCGTAAGCTGGCAAGCACTGGGTGCAATTTTATAAAACGAAGAATAAACAATTTCAAAAATTACAGGGAGCTGAAATATGGTGAGCGACGATGTTGACCAAATGGATTTTCCTTCAGCAGTAGTTAGAGGGCCAGTGCTTTGCGCCTCAGTGCGTCTAAGCAGTCTAAAACCAGTCAATATAGTTTCAGATGCCTTTTAAACTATTAGCTTTGAAGTAGTATTACCTATGAGTACACAGATATTTATCATGGGAAATTATTTTATAGACAGTTCATCCAAAAAGAAAACCAAGCCATTTCAAGCTTACTAGAAACTCAAAGCAAAACTCTTGGAAAACAATCCGTTTAATAATCAACCACAGTCATGATTTTTTTTCTGCTTCTTTGTCCCTGGAGACACCTTAACCTTTTTCATGGTGTCAGAAACAAAGGATAAGGACTCAAATGGGGAATAACCAGCTGGGGAAAATGAAGTTGTTCCAATAAGGCTGTACATCTTAAGGCTGAATACAAAGACGCACAGACAGGTATGGCAGCACGGGTCACTAAATCTGGAGGGTCACGGTCTCACCGGGGCCATGCTGGATTCTTCTTAGAATTCCGCCCGGCGTGGCTCTCAGTGTGTTAGCAGCTATCTGGTGCCGGTGCTCTTCTCCCTGGCAGCTTATTCTAGGGAGACCGCTTGGCCGTATTTAGATTTTGTTAAGATTCAGTGAAGACTGCTCTGTCACTCATCTTCGGGGTAAGGGGATCATTTCCTCCCCTCTTTCAGCTAGGGGGGTAACAGCACCAGTTACCTTTGCAGAGCCCTCCTGGCTCCCAGGTGTCAGAGGTGGAATCTGAAATCAAGACTGCCTCCTAGTCAGTGTTTCAACTCACTGCCCTGCAGGGCTACTTGGGAGAAGGAAAAGCGACACGGAAAAGATAAAGCTCTTCCACCTGAAAACAGCACACGGTGCTGTGGCGAGGACAGCAGCAGGCCCTCAAGAAACACTGAATTGGGAATGCTATCCCATTCCTCCACTGGAATCTTGATGAGACAGACATCTTTCCATCTACTGAATTCATACACAGCCAGCTGCCCTGTGAGCTTGTATCTGGTGCTTCCCAAGTGCCTACTGTGTGCTGGGCTGCATGACATGAGGTGACAGGCAAAATCATCCCACAAAACCCACAAACCCCACACATTCCGCCTTCTTTTGGAGACTTTTCAATGATTCATTCAGAAGGAGCCAAGAGCCTACAGCAGCAAGTTTAAGAAACGAAATAAAGTTACTAAGGACAGTTTACATCTTTTTGTGACTTAAATTTTCTACTTGGAAAATGGACATAATTTCTGCTTTTCATTGGATTTGACGGATCTTTACTAAATTTAGGAGACAGCACTTTTTCTTTCTTTATAAGGCAGTTTGACACCTTAAAAACCAAGCAAGATGGTCAAAAGTTTTAAATGAACCAATGGACTGTGATGCTTCATGAAGCATTAGTTGGCCTGTATAAAACATCAGTGTCGGGCACCTGGGTGGCTCAGTTGGTTAAGTGTCTGCCTTCCGCTCAGGTCATGATCCCAGGGTCCTGGGATTGAGCCCCCCGTCGGGCTCCCTGCTCATCGAGGAGTCTGCTTCTGCTTCTCCCTCTCCCTTCGCCTCTGCCCCTGACTCGTGCTCTGTCTCTCAAATAAGTAAAATCTAAAAAAATAAATAAATAAATAAATAAATCCAAAAAAAGCCCAAAATAAAAAAAACAACAACAAAGAAAACCACAAACAAAAACCCATTAGTATTAACAAAAGTAAAAATTCTACTTTATCAAGTGATTCAAAACAGCAATGAGCTTGAACACACCCCTGTCTGGCACTGTGGCACATTACACATGCAGGCAGCAGAGCTCAGAAATGTTAATCAAGTCTGGGCTCTGAAGTCAGTTCAGACCACTGAACCTGGCCCCCCACAGGCCTAAGTCACTTAATGTCCTACACTCCACCACAGTTTATGTTTCCTCATCTGTAAAATGGGGAGAACAACAGTATCTACCTCAGAGGGTTGTTGTAAGGCTAAATTAAGAAGTGGTCCATGCAGTGTCTGGGTGGCTCAGTTGGTTAAGTGTCCAACACTTGATCTCAGTTCAGGTCTTGATCTCAGGGTTGTGAGTTCAAGCCCCCCCCGTTGGGCTCCCATACAAAAAAAAGAAAAAAGTGACCCGCTATAAACCGCAGCCATGTTCTTGTACTGCTTAAGCAAATGACTCCAATTTGCTTGCATTCTCCGAATCAGGTAAGGCAGAGTTTAGACGTCGCCCTGGGATTATCCGCTAAGAAAAATGCACACGCATATCATCTAGATCATTCTCATGATTACTCTTGGAATATACTGACTCAGAGAAGGACTTGCTATGCTATTAGAACCTCTCGTTTTTCAGGATCCTACTACCTGGATCTCAGCTTCTGCATTTCTATTCCTTAATCCTTATAAATGAGGCAGCAATCAAGGCAATTTGACATAAGATAGGGAAGCAAGGTTAACTAAATCGGTTGAAGCTTCAGGTGGGGCAAGATACTTTTTATGTGACCAGAGGAAAAAAACAGTAATACAGGTTTTCTGTTGGAAGGGAATGGTCAGGAGGGTTTAAGAGAGAATACCAGGATGTAAATTGGATTTAATGTCCCAACAAGACCAGTTCAGAACATATGAGCTGGAGAGGCCAAGCGACTTCATCTGGACAGAATACGTGGGGGTGGTTAAAGCGGCGATCCAGGTGCTTCTCACCCAGAGTTCAACGAGCCAGGTGTCACCCCGTGATTTGCTAGGGGGTCAAGAGTCGTTTCTGTATCTCACCCTTTAGAAACAAGGATGCTTTTATCAGGAATGCTGCTTCTTCCAGGACTTTCATGAGTATTGTCATAGTATCATTTGTCCGACCATTCACTGAACAAATATTCACTGAGTGCCCACTATGTGCCATACATTGTTGTAGGTGCTAAAATTATTAGAGTTCTGTAAATACCAAGCATTAATTACCAATACACAATGCGGTGCTTACCACATACTAAAATGACAAGACAGATGGAAGACTAGAGCTAAATTCTGAGGTTTTCAGTATGTGTGGGTAAGGCGTGTGTGTGATGGGGGGTATGTGCTTAGATGCTTAACGGAAGAGGCAATCCAAAAGCACAGAGCGTGGAGTCGAAGCTCTGCAAGCACACCTCCACTACTGCTATTTATTTAATGAATACTCCTGGGCACTCTTTAAACTGAAAGATGGTTCATTACTTTTGTGCATCTGCCCTTCTCAGCAATCTGTTGTGTTTCTGATGAAGGCAGGAAAAAACATGAACATATCATTTTTGGGTCTGAGTAACTCAGCTTTCAATGATTACAAAGTCGTAAAGAGCTCAGGATGTCCACTTTCAGGAAAACAATTTCTCTGAATCATTCTCTTTCCACTGCTATTAAGTTCTCCTTACACTCATCTTGGAAATTTCAAGGACTACCCCTTTAAAAAAAAAATAAAGAATCACCTAATAAATTATCTGCAAGCTATAAGAATAAGCATATTTTTAAGATATTAAAAGTCCCTTCAAAACCGGCTCAAAAATCATGTCCTCCTTAAAGTTTTTCCCTTTTGTTCCAATCAAGGTAATCACTACCTCCCTGGGCTCCCATCCCACGTTAGGCGTCTATCTCCTGCAATCTGCCCCAGGGGCTGGTTAGCTGTGTCGTGTGTGTGTGTGTGTGTGTGTGTGTGTGTGTGTGAACTCTTGGAAAGCAAAGAAACATTTTTTTTTTTTTTAAATCTTTGTCCCTGAGTACCTGCTACATAGGAGATGCAAAATAAAATAAAAGTTGTGGACTGAACAGATGAAAGACAGGTTCCCCTCAACAGGACCTTAAACTCTGACCAACTCACTGGGCACCCTCAGCAAACATTTATTCAAGGCGTCCTGTGAAGGACATGAGTGGAGCCTGGGACATGAACATGAAAATGTCGCCGCCCCAGGAGGACTTACCCCAGGAGGCAGATGCTTCCCACCATCATGTGCTCGTCGGAGGCCAAGCGTGACAGTGCTAGAGAGACACTCTCTGAAGAGAGCGTATGTTTGCAGACAGGGCCTATTCTTGAGAGGAGTTTCTGAAAGGTCTTTTCACCTCTCTTGTGAAGAAAGTTGATACACACAAAAAAACCTTTTAATGTTATATTTAGTGGACTCTTCTCTGAAATCACAGTTGTAAGCAAAGAAATGGCCAAGTAACCTGAGTTTTCTTCATTTGCTGCCTCCAAGGGCTGCTTCCATTCACCTCGTGGAAGGCCAAACGAAGACAGATAACGGACACCTTGGAGGCTCAGTCCCAGTAGGCTCCGTCCCAGTCCTTCCATCCCCTGTGTAATCGGGTAGTTATAAAATGTAGGACTGGAATTTAGCATTTAGAATTCAGTCTGGAATTTATTCATCAGACAGTGGGGAAGACGGACAGGACGAAACCTCAGCTCGGTTAAATCAACCTAGGGAAAATGCCCGAGTCCTAAGAGGCTTCAGGTTAAAGGTGTTCTGTCTGAGATGCGAACTGACTCACACAGTCGCAGATTTGGCGTTAAACACTGCTGGTGTGCCGGGCTGTGCTGAAGAACAGCGAGCGAGAGGGTGACACAGTCCTAGCCTGCAAGGGGCTGAACAAGTCACACTAAGAAATAATTAAAATCCAGCCGCGTAACCATCGCACAGTTATGACTAAGCTATGACGGCAGCCTGCAGGAGGCAGTGGTCACCACTGCCTAAAGTCTGAAAACACATCTGGGCCTGCCTAATCATCACTGGTAGGAAGAGAGGAGTTTTCACATGAGACTCTCTGGAGAGTTTTCACATTAGCTTATTTATAAAGAGAGACTCATTCATTTTACATTCACTTGCCTACCTTGTACCAGAAACGGCAGGGTTGCTGTTACTGAAGTCTATAAATATGTACATTCCAACATCCCTATCTAGTTACTATTGGTGAATTAAAATGCAAAAATCCAGAGTTTGCACAGACCCTGCTGCTCCAGAAGGTAAGTGTGGTGTGTATCCAGTCCCTGAAGCACGCAGCAGCAAAACTTTCTACTTCCTCCCTCGCAGACGAGCCGAAGACAACTGTGACAAAACCCTACCCTCACTGATGCTGCTTCACTTTAATGTTGCCATGACAAAGAAAACTGCAAAGCCCCGAGCAGCTCTGAAAAGAATGGAAAATCCCTAAGCAGGTCTCGATGGTGTCAGATTCTCTAACGGCCCCTTAAGATGCATCCTCAAGCCTCAAAGGACTGATACTTTTAGTCAGAGTTTTCAACATTTCATGCGGAATAAATGCTTTTCTTCTCCAGTTGGAGAAACAGCTGGCTGGCTTTTGAGAACCGAACTTCCTGCCAGACCCTGTCATGGTTCAATACTGCTAGACATCCAGAAACCCTATACATTGATTTTCTTTTGTCCTGCAGACACATGGGAAAACATTCATCCATAACATTTGGACTGTCTTCAAGAAGCCTCCACGGCTGCTGTGAGCAGCTGTTCCTTTCTGCCCAGAAATGACTGACAGGAGATTCTGCTTCATCTTCTGGGTTTATGAGGAGTATTCACCAAAAAGGGCAGTGAGCAAAGGTCACCACGCCTTGTTCTTCTCAGAAGCATCTGCTGCACACCCGAAGCGGTCTGCCTGCTCTACTCAGAGCTCACTGGAGAGCACTGCCCAAACTGCTGAGCTGGGTTTATCTGAGCCGCTGATCAATACCTACCAGTAAGGCGAAGCTGTGCTCCGGCAGCATCCCGTACTGTTGGACGAGCTTCTCCCGGGTCTCACTGGGGAGCTCAGGGAGCCGCTCCCGAATCCAGTCAATGTTGATCACTTGCTGTGGGTCTGCGCCAGGAGGCAGAGACGCGGTGTCATAGAGCAGCAGGGGAGGCAGGTTGGGTTCGGGCATAAACCTAGGCAGAGAGAGGAAACGGGGTCTGACTTGGAAGTATTTGGTTTAATAGGGAAAAAACCCCAATGACTGATATGGAAGTTTTGCGTTTAGATGTCATGTTACAATTCCAAATATTTTCTGGGGCGCCTGGGTGGCTCAGTGGGTTAAGCATCTGACTTTAGCTCAGGTCATGATCTTGGGGTCCTGGGATTGAGCCCTGTGTTGGGCTCCCCATTCAACAGGGAGTTTGCCTGTCCCTCTCCCTCTGCCCCTCCCCCCGCTTGTGCTTGCTCGCTCTGTCAAATAAATAAATAAAATAAAATAAAATCCAAATATTTTCTAATGTCCCATAATATCAATTCTCCGTTTTCCAGGAACGAGTCTTTGTGCAGGTGTACACTACAGGTCAAGACCACCAGACCTGCCCCTCTCCATGCTTATAAACTATGAGAAAGGAAAAAGGCACAACAAAGGGTTGATGCTACACTGTGATTTGTAATTGTGGATAAAGTATATATTCACAAAGACAGAGGCTAGGAAAAACAGGACCAAATGAGAACAATTTACTTATTAGGGAGAAAAATGACTTTTCCCCATTTAAAAATTCTATTTTTAGCACTATTCATGAAATAAATGAAAAGTCAAAGAAAAAGAAAACTTTCTTGAGAAGTGGATGAAATAAATAGATTTTGCCTAAAAAAAAAAAAAAAAACGTAGAAGAGGGGAGGGAAGGATGAGTAAGTGGAGCAGCACAGGGGATTTTTAGGACAATGATACTACTCCCTGTGACACTATCATGGTAGATGTATGTCACTATACATTTGCTCAAAACCCACAGAATGTACAACATAAAGAGTGAACCCTAATGTAAACTAGGGACTTTAGTTAATAATAAAGTCTCAATTTGTAACGAATGTACCACACTCTTTGTGCCATGTTTGTGGTACGTGTGTTCAGTCCTGGGTAATAAAGGCGAATCACACAGCACTGCAGGATGTCATTAGGGGAACTGCGGTGGTGAGGCAGAGTATATGGTCTATACCAAGGAGTACGCGGGAACTCTCCACTGCACCACCGCATAGAACGTCTCTCCCTCTGCTCCATTCCAGCAGCTAACATTTTCTGTCCACTTCTACTTGTCAAAGGGCTTATGCATAAGCAGGAAAATGCAGAATAAATGGGGTGCCAAGGTGACAGATCAGACGTGCACGCAACCCATCACCTGGATGCCAAATCTGTGTGGTCAATCAGTCTGACTTCTGAGGGCAAGAGGACACCAAAAGGAGGGTTCCTGAATCCCGCCAATTAACCTGAGGGCTTGAGTCAAAGCCACTGGCAGACCTAACAGCCAAACTCCATGCTGAGTAAGGAACCAGTATAAACAGAGTGGGGGAGAGTGGGGGGGTTGGGGGGATGACACTGGAGAACAAAGAAGTTCTTGGGAAGAACAGATTGAACCCAGAAGCTCACAGTGGTGAAAACAATCTTGACTTTGACACACAGGAGAGGGGCCCCTCAGGGCAGGTTCACACTAAGGCTTTAGGAGCTTCTTTCCCACATGACAAAGCTACATTTGGTCCTCACTGACAAGAGCTGTGCTTTGCAAAGAAACCAACAACTTTGTTGCTGACAACTTCAATCTTCACAATCTGCAAAACTCAATGGGGAGAAAGACAAAAGGTTCAATTTACCTTAAGCCTATTATTATTTGCTTTATTTCTGGATCTCATATTAAGTCCAACTTGTTTAATTTTAATCAATTAAATAAGCATCACCAGAGTTGTGAAGGTAAATGCCATTGACATATGCATCTCTTTCTTTCCTTTCTTCTCAAGGATCTTCAGTGTGTTACTAAATTTGTAACTGAATGTAAGACTAAGACCATCCTAGGCCCCATCCTCAACTGCTACCCCCTTAGGTCAATTATAACAACTCTCACGCAGGGGTAAGTCAACAGTGTCTTCCAACAGTTGAATCCCATCAGATAAGACACTCTGAGGCTACCAAACCAAGAAAACATTCTTTCTTTTAGTATATACATAAAATCGGAAGTCTAGGCTCTCCATCATGCAACAATACAAACAGAAAGTAGTTTCTAAAAACTATCCGGGTCCTTACGTTATTCTGCAAGTGGATTTGAAATTTGCCCCTAACCCCAAACACACGATGGTATTTTGACAAGAGGAATAACCACCTGTAGTCTTGTTTTCCTTCTTTGTCTCTCATCGGCATGGTGCACCTGTGATAGTTAAACAGGAAAACGTTAACCCAACACGGCATGCAGCACTACCCAGCATACGTGCAAACCCGAGTTTCCCTACCAATAAGAGACACAGGCAAAGTCAGACTCTTCGACCTTCTTTGAGAGACACTTACATGACTACATGAAAAAATATTAATGAAAGAGAAATATTTAGAATAATTTTTTTTAAAAAAGAGAAGAAATTGCTTCAATGTTTCCAGCTTCTAACCAGCTCAAACTCTAGTCTTCTGAGTTCTTTCAGTCTTCTGCTAAAAGCACAAAATCCTCAAAATTCAGAGTCAGAATATTAGAGTCAAACTTGTCAAAACAAAAAAGGATACCTCTATAACCACCCCTATGCTTTCCTTATCTCTAGCTTGAATTGGTAGAGCTTAAGTCTGACAGAATTTAAGGAAGTGAAAATTCTTGCCACGAAGTGGGTAAACTGGAAGCAACCGAAGGGCCAGACTCAGCACTTATGTCCAAGTTTGGTTCAGTTTCACCCTCTCACCAGCCCTCCAGGGTATTACATCCCTGTAGCATATGGTATTTTCCTAATTCTACTAGTGAGGAAAGCATTAGTGCAGACAAGCTAAGTACCCTTCTTCAAGGTCACACGGCCGGTCTGTGGTGAGCCCAGGGTGGAGCCCCAGCCAGCTGTGTGCAAGATGCTTGTCAATGCAAACTCACCCCAGCTTGTAGTCAAACGAGCGTGTTTCATTCAGAATTTCACGTCCATTCTCAAGTTCGTGGATTTGTCTCTCAATTTCAGAGTCTAAGAAAAACATAGTAATTTAGTATCATACTTTGATTCCTTCCATCCAATCAAGCAATAATTAGAAATCTTGCTCAATCTTTAAGTCAAAAATAATCAAGAGAGTTGTTTATCATAATTCTTCCTTTATATGCTATATTCTCTTTTCGTTGCCATCATAGGGCAATGCTGCTGGAAAAGGCCTTTTAGGAAGTTCTGCTCCCTCACTTTTGGAGCGAGCTCAGGTTCACAGTGACCCCATCCAGTTTACAGCTCTTGGCAGAAGAAGGGCTAGGACCAGTCTCTAGGCCAACTAACTCCAGATCCAGGCTGGCTGCCTGTCAAGAGTTTTTATCCAAGGGATAAGACTTAGCTTGTCTGCACTAATGCTTTCCTCACTAGTAGAGTTAGGAAAATACTACATGCTACAGGGATAGAATACCCTGGAGGGCTGGTGAGAGGTTGAAACTTATCCAGGGATCCAAGGATAAGCTTCATGGGGTTCTGGTACCTCCTGAAATTATACATAGAATGTGGGTGTGTGCATTTGTACATTTTTGGAGAGAGAGTCCAGAATTTTCATAGGGATCTCTGACCCCAAATGATTAAGAGCCACTGCTCTATGCACCCAACAAGGCAGACTGTGGTAATCAAAACATAGCCACAGTTGGTAAGCTGCTCTCTGAAAGCAGCTTTAGCCTCCCCCTTAACTCCCCACCCCAGCACGTACCACCTTCCCTCACCCAAATGCAAACTCTTTTATCTGAGCTGACAAGCAGCGGCAACACTAAAATGTTTCAGTTTTTGCTTCCCATCTCCCCTACTCCAACGCTCTCTTCGGCTGAAATCAGATGATGGCTACTAGGCATGATGTATGGAGAAAAACGGGATGGAAAAATCATGGGCTTGGAGAATGAAGCCCATCATACTAAATCTGTGGTTCTTCTGGTCCTGAGTCAGGACACAGTCAGAATTCTGTCTCGGGGTGGGGAGGGTCTCCTTCATAAATCATTAAGAATAAATCTACTTAAAATCTTGCTGCTTGTTTTTTTAGGTTACCATCACCACCTCTTGGAACAATGAACTCCAGAACACTTACTACCTACAGGGCGAAGTGGAACTTTCTTCCATTTGTTCCAAGCTTCCCTTTCACAAAACTGGGCTGTGAGGATATCCCCGACCCAAACCTTTCATGGCTTCATAGACGTGGATTGTTACTCCTTTCAAAGACAGAAGAGTCCGCGCTCTTTGGTCTGTCTACATGGGGGAACCTTCCCTTACCCCCTTTCCTTACGTAAGTTATCCCCTTAAGCCATTTTAATGTCCTTTTCCTGAAAATCTGTAGACTCAGAACATCTTCATTGAGGCTGATCATTGCAGGCTCAGGATAAGGTTTTATACAAGACTAGAGAATCTTCTCTGTATTGTTTCCAGTACTTTTCTCAACAAGACCCAGGCCTCTATTAAACATACAGCAATGCATTCAGCTGTCTTGTGCTCTGTGCCTCCTTGAAGGGATACACTTGAAACTCTATCCCTTCCCTGCATTCTCTCTTTCTCTTGAGATACCTTTGGTTTTAAAGAATATAGTCTTCTGAGATGTCTTCACAGTCAGCAACCTCTACGGGACTGCCTGGATGTTTATCCTGCTCAACTGTTCTGCTTTCGTTATTATGTATTGGTCAACACATAAATCCCCACAGCATGTACTCCAGTAAGACCCAAACTCAATTATACAGGCACATGGAATCTATTAGTAAAAACAGTAAAAGGCAGAAAAACATAGTGACTAATTAATTCAAACTAGGGCCAATCTAGAATGAATAAACATGACTTTATCAAGTTCACACTGGTCAGAAAGAAAGTGGTAAATGGAGAAACAGAGCTATAGCATTTAGCAGATCTTCCCATAAAGAGGTGGAGTCTCTTTCTCCTCCCCTTGAATGTGCTTTGAATTGAACGTGTTGGGAGAGACACTGTATGAGTTCTAGAGCTTGGACTCAAGAAGCCTTGAGGCCTCTGCCTTCATCCCCCTGGAATGCCCCACTGCAAACAAGAAGGCTAGGCAAGCAAATGAAGAAAGACGACATGGAAAGAGAAGGCTCGCAGAGCCCAGGCACCAAGGCCTGGACGTGTGAGTGAGGTCGTCTTACACATGAATGAGCTGAGGCAGGATCCAATCCGTAGAACTGCAAATGCGGAAATGGTTATCGTATAAGCCGTTAAGGTTTGGGGTGGCTTGTTACAAAGCAATAGGTAACCGATACAAAGAAGAGCACTAAATGCAAGCTGGCATTCACCTATTGCTTTGGCCAAGAACCTGGCACTGTTGAGATTCTTCACTTCAGTTCGAACACCCAAAGGCTCTCCAGGATGATGCACGGATATATTGGCATCCACTCTCAACTGGCCCTCTGGGAGGAGAGAAAAAAGACAACTCTTTAGAAATTCTTTGAGGCAATGTAGCCTTTTTAAGCCTCTAGACAAACAATATCTAATTCCATTTGCTGTTTTTAGCCAGTTACAGCAACCCAACTTGCGAGAAGGCCTAGTTGGTCCTGAAGCACGTGGCTGGTACCCTGTCTACTTACGAGAATTACAGTTCTAAGGCATCTGAGGTGAGTATACGCGTGTGTGCATATTTGTGCACACTTGTGCACATGCGGGAGAGAGGAGAAGTTCTGGATATACCAGCTGGAGAAATCTAATTTCTTTTGTGCCAAATAAGAAAAAAAAACATTGTTAAAATGGAGAATTACTCTGCAGTTTTATCCTGAGTTTTTATTCAGAATGTCAGAGCTACGTTGGGGGAAAGGCATCAGAAATGACCATCTGAGGGGCACCTGGGTGGCTCAGTCGGTTAAGCGTCTGCCTTTGGCTCAGGTCATGATCTGGGGTCCTGGGATCGAGTCCCGCACTGGGGTTCTTGCTGAGCGGGGAGCCTGCTTCTCCCTCTGCCCGCTGCCTGTGCTCTCTCTCTCTGACAACTAAATAAAATCTTAAAAAAAAAAATTAGAAACAAGCTGAGGGTTTCAGAGGGGAGAGGGGTGGGGGGATGGGTTAGCCCGGTGATGGGTATTAAGGAGGGCACGTATTGCATGGAGCACTGGGTGTTATACGCAAACAATGAACCATGGAACACTACATCAAAAACTAATGATACTGTATGGTGACTAACATAACATAATAAAAAAAATTAGAAAAAGAAAAAGAAATGATCATTTGATAACCCCACACAGCTTTCCAATAGAATGTGGATTTACAACAGTGATTCCAGGAGATCCATGAGAGTCCTTGAGAATTTACAGCTCAAGGGCGAGAGCCAGAAACCTGGGTTTGTCCCCTCCTCCTTCCTCTGGGTACGATTATGATCTCTTCTTTCCACAAACAGGACTCTGAATCCTTCCTGATTGCTGAAAGGACTTGCCGCAGCAGACAGTGCTGTTAGGAAGGGATGAGTCTGTGGAAGGACTCAGAGGGGGCCGCCCCCATCCTGGGAGGACCTTCTCTGACCCAGAAAACCCCTTTAGATTAGGAACAATAACCCCTAAGGAGGCAGGTGGTTTGTGGAGAGGACTAAGAGGCTCTTGAGAGGAGAGAGAGGAGAAATTCTAAGACAAATAGGGAGATGAAGATAAAAAACAATCACATTTTACACCCTACAAAGTAAAGCTCAAATTCTCTATTTTCCAAGTTCATTCACGATATCTAAAACAAAACAGAAGGAGAAGACAAAATGCCGGACTTTTGTTTTCCTGGGCAGGCTTTTACATTTGAAAGGAACCTGCCGAACCTGAAGATTCGGATGGGCTGAATAAAGAGATTCATTTTCCAAGATTCCACAGCAAAAGCCTATTAAAATAAGGAAATAGGATAAATAAATTCCATGCCAAGAAACTCCATGGTCCTGGTCTCTGTTGCTTCCCACCCAAAAGCTGAGCTGTGGGGCTCGACCTCCTCCAAGCTCAAGACTGCTGGCTGCCCACTGCCTGCCCTACTGTCTCCGCGTGTTCCCTGCAGAACAAAGGATGCGCTCCCTCACTCTGTACCCCAAATGCCACCCATGCTGACCATCAGGGCAAAGGTGCTTTCAGATCAGAAAGTACTTGGTGTCTCTAGCACATACATACTCCTCAACATTTTGGACAATTTGGGCTTCCTTGACTCTCAGGAAGTCCCGACGATTCCTGACATCACTAGATTCTTAATCCAGGAAACCTGAAATCATCTTCCCTGTCTGTTTTCTTCTCCCTCTATATCCAAACTGACAACTCGATCCTGTCGGTTCTTCTCTTCCATTACCCCTCATACCTGTCACTTCCTCTCTACGTACCCCGCTACCCTTGCTGGAGGACTTGGGGCTTCAGACCAGGTTACAGAACTGCGTCCTGACTTTTAGTACAGCAACCCCCCTTGTCCAGCTAGCCACCACGTGGCTGTGAGTTTCATCCTGCTGCAGCGTGGTTTCCACCATTCTCTTTGCTTGCTCAAGTGCGGGGCCGGCTCCTACTGGATCATCTCGTCTCCTCTGCCTGGTAGCGAGGAGCCCTCATCCTGTCTTGGTTGAGATGACCCACAATTTCCCACTACTCATTCCACAAGAAAGCTTTCCTCCAGTCGGGGGAGCTTTCTGTGTCCAAGTCCCTGCCCAGTCTGCCGGCTCCTGCACGTCCTGGTCATCGGTATTACTGTCCCTTTTCTCCTTGGAGGTCCCACTTTAGTGTTACCACCTTCCTTCCTACAAACTCTCATCAATAAGCCCGTCTCCACTGGTGGCTCCTCGGAACCATGAGGACAGACACAGTCAATACCACAGAATTTAGCACACGACTACAGTCTATTCTGAATTGATCTTCTCTTTAAGACCAGAATGGAAGACTCTGGAAGGCTGTGCCCAGATTTCAAACCCTTACCATCTTCCTGCCCAAGGGTATCATTCTTTCAGCTACATCCTCTTTCCCATATCCATCATTAACCTCACTTTCTCCGCAGTACTTCCGGTAGAGACACATGCAAAGGTATCTCTCAGGAAAAACAAAAACAAACCAAAACCCCAAACCCTAGTCCCTTGAACCTCATTCTCCCTCCATTGGTTACTAAGCTACTGTCGGTCCACTTTCCCTTCTGACAAATCCTCTGGAACATGTTTTGTTTGCTTGTGGCACAGCTTGTCTCTACTATCTCACCTCCCGTTTGCTCCTAAACCCTTTTCAGCTGGGCTTCCATCCTCGCCTCTCTGAAAATGCCTCGCTCAAAGTCACCAGTGACCTCCCCGCTGTCAAATGCGATGGACGCAGGACCTGTTCTGTCTTCACCTTCCTGGACACCCCCAGCAGCATGCAACATACCAACTAATCCTTCCTTCTCCAACTATCTTCCTCTCCCAGCTGCTGTGACCTTCTGTGCTCTTGGTCTCCCTCCTACCTCCCTGGACGCTCTACTTCCATTTTGTTTGCTGGTGTTTGCTTTCCCACCAATTCAGGACCCTCTTGCACTCTCTCTGTAGGGGTATGTGGTTTTAAATACCATCGATGTGCTGGTAACTCCTCAATTTCTTTCTTCTTCTTCTTTTTTTTTTTTTTTTAAAGATTTTATTTATTCATTTGACAGAGTGAGAGAGAACACAAGCAGGGGGAGTGGGAGAGGAAGAAGCAGGCTCATAGCAGAGGAGCCTGATGTGGGGCTCGATCCCAGAACACCAGGATCACGCCCTGAGCCGAAGGCAGACGCCCAACCGCTGTGCCACCCAGGCGCCCCTCAATTTCTTTCTTCTGCTCAGACCTCTACTCTGAGCCCCACATTCACCTCCAATGTCTACTTGACAGCTCCACCTGGAGGTCTCACAGACATTTCACTTTCCAGAACTACACCCTGATTTCCCCTCCACAAAGCCCTTCTTGTGTTCACCTTCCCGGTTTCAGTCCATAGCACCACCCAGCCCCTCAAGCTTCTTTGAAGACATCCTTGACTTCTTCCGGCCCCTTGATTTCCATACCAGCCTGTTAGCAAATCCTGTTATTTCTAAAATCCTCTTTGAAACTACTCAGCTTGATCTCTCCATCTTTACTGATACCGCCCCGCCCAAAACAGCAACATCTTTTATCTGGACTATCACAAAAGCTTCCTAGCTGGTCTCTTTGCTTCTACTCTTACTCATCTGAAATCCACTTTCCACAGAGCAGCCAGAGTGGTTTTCTAAAACATTAATCAGACTATGTCATTCCCTTACTTGAAAGCCCTTCAATGACTTCCCACTGCACTTGGGATGAAATCCAAACTTCTTACCGTTATTGGTAATCTATCCCTTGCCTACTTTTTTCAGTCTTACTTGATGACATAACCCCCTGCCTGGTATGCTTTCCCTATAGTGAGTGGCCTTCTGTTACCTACGTTACCTCAGAGCATATTCTAACCTTTTTCTCACCTCAAAGACTTTGCCTTAGCTGTTCCCTGGAATGCTCACCCCTAGTTTACGCTGGCTGGGGCCTGGAATCATTCTTCAGGTCTCAAACAAATGTCACCTCCTCTGACAGGCCCTGACTCTCCAACATTATTCGTTATCATGGCATCCTATTTATTTCCTTAAAGCACGTACCACTAGAGTGATTTTATTTATTAATGTATTTGTCTCCCTCGTGGATATAAGCTCTAAGTAGCAGGAACGATAAAGTCTTTTTCACTGCTATATTCAGAATCTAGAGCTGGGTCTGGCACAGAGTAACTGTTCAATAAATTAATACCTTGTTGAACAAGCCAAAATTCTGGTATTTTCCTGAGCAATGAGTAAGCAGATTGGTTACTGTCTCACAAAAGGTTCCTGATAAGTTTTAAAGTTCTGTCTGAATAGGATTAATCTACAGCTGGAATCATCTGAAAGGCCTATTTAGCTCAAAGGAAAACTTCCAAAGTATGCTGAGCTCTGCTCAGCCAAATCTCAATTCTTGGGAAACAACTGTTTTTTTTGAACTCAGGGAACCTTGAATTGGACCTCACCTGCTTTTAAAAAATGAAACCATCTTTTAAGACTTAGAATTTTAACTTGGATAGGGAATAAAAGCATGAATTTCAGTCTCCCAGAGAAGACCATACATACTACATAAATGTCTGAGAGGAATCATTTAGTATCCTGCAGTGTTGAAAGAGGGTCCACTAGCTTGGATTCAAATATAGTATCAAACATTAACAAAAGACATTCTATCCAGTGAAGACAAAATACCTTTTAAACAAATTAAGTTAAATGGCCTCAAGTGTACAAAAGCCTTACCAGTTAGGTTTACTTCAACGCATTCTGCAACACTGAGGGAGGGCCTTCATTCACACATCACCAGAATGTTATCAAGCTCAATTTCTACCCTCCAGAAGCAGAGATTTGTAACAGCAAAACTAAAAAACTATACCACTGAGCACAGTGATATGGTGCAGTTACAGATCTTTTTTCTAAAACACATTCACACATCAGAAATATAACATCAGGACAGAAAACTGTTTCTGTAAACAGCAGGGGCCTGAGGATTTAGAGAGGTCTGTTAAGCTATCTCATTCTGAGCACTGGATGTTCTCCAGGACTTAAATAACAAGTTCTCTCTCTCTCTCTCTCTCTCTCTCTCTCACACACACACACACAAATTTTATTGACCATATTTCACAAAGCTTATTTATCCAAAATGAGTGGAGATTCTGTAAAAGTAATACTATTTATTATTGCTAATAAAAGCACCAAAAATTTACTGAGTACAGGCTACTTGTTAGGCCTGTGATAAGTTTTATATACTTTATCACATCCATTCCCTATGATATAGCTTTAGACAAAGCCACTTCTAGACATCCTTTAGGCATTTCAAACTTAACAAATCCAAAATGGAATTCCAGATATTGTTGCACGATGCCATTCCTCTCCCAGTCTTCCCTGTCTCAGTACACAGGGACACCACACCCAGCCGTCCCAACTCTATCTGACCACTTGGATGATTTCTTTTCCTCTTCGTTTTCTTCCTTTCCCCTTCCACATACGATTATTTGGGGACTCAGTTTACAAATGTGGAACATGAAGCTCAGAGAAATCAAAATCCCTTGCCCAGGTTCTTACAGCGAGAAGGAGTAGGACAGGGTCGCAACCCAGGTCAACCTCAGTGTCCTTGGCACCCATGCTCTGCCATTCTTCTCTAAGTTGTCATCTATGAAGGCTGTGACACTGTTGTGGCTGTCACTAGAAAGCAGTGCGATGCAGGGCTTACAGAAAGGACTCATATCCCAGCTCAGTCCCTTCTTCTGAGCCTTGGGCAAACGAGCCAATCTCTCTGAACCTCAGCTTCTTTGTACAATAGGCATAATACCACCTATCTCCCAGGAATGCTGTAAAATTTAAATGAGTTGATAAATAATTTTTTAAAATGCTTAGTGAGGGGTGCCTGGGTGGCGCAGTCGGTTAAGTGTCTGACTCTTGATTTTGGCTCAGGTCATGATCTCAGGGTCCTGGATCCAGCCCAGCGTCGGGCTCCCTGCTCTGCGGGGAGTCTGCTTGTCTCCCTCTCCCTCTGTCTCTCCCCCACCTCTCTCTCAAATCAATCAATCTTAAAAAAAAATGCTTAGTGAACTGATGAGCACATGCTAAGTGTTCCAAATGGCAGACATCGTTACTGCAACATTTAGGATGTCTACTGCAGTACACACTCAACTCAACGGACGGCTTTGAGGGTCTCAACAGTGGCAAATGTCCACTGAGCAGGAAATGACTTCTGGAACCCAGGCTGAGCTGATCCATGCTCATTAGCAAAACTATCAGGAACTCACTCAATCACAGGCCAGAGCAATTTAAACTTTATTCCAAAAGCACCCTGGGGGGGGTCCACTGGTCCTTCGTAGGGTGGTCTTCAGTTTTCAGGCTGTGTTCTCCGATGCCCACACGGTGGTCCTATGGTGGTGGGACAGAAGGAAGAGCCAAGGGGTTGCGGCTGATAAAATGTTAACAGCACCAAAAGCTGGACCCCTGCAGCCTCCAGGCAGACCTTCCCTCCCCACAGTACTTTAGAACCACTGCAGCCACTGTGCTGCTGTGCTAGGGGCAAAGCTGTTGGATTTGTATTTAAAAGCAACAAAAAGTGTCACAACAAATGAAATTTAATGAACCCTCTCAGCTGTCACTGACTGATGAGTTCTTGCCGGTATGGTTTATCTCTTGGCAAGGCCCCAGATGGGACTATTTCTCAGCTAACAGGTGGCCTGTTTATTATTCCATAGGTTTGTTGGGAATCACAGTTATTTGGAGGAAGAATGGAATAGTAAAAACTTTTTTAAAGCAACAGAGAACCAACACTTAGTGCATAAATGGATAACCATCCAACCTGCCCATATTTAACTTATGCTCTGTGGGTCAAAAAGCAGCATAAGCCATAAATCTGAAATGGAGAGTTCTCTTACTCTACAACAGAGCCTCACTTCCACAGAGCAGTCTTGGAGGCAGCTAACCTTTATGGCACTCATACTCGTGTGGTTGTGTTTTTCCAGTCTTTAGCTTAAAGAAGATTAGCAAATAGGCAAGCTCTGTCTCCAAATTCAACTTGTACCACGGTTTCAACATTACGATTTGTGGCCTGTAACATGCCCTATGTGACAAGTGTGGCGTTACAATTTCAGAAGTCCTTTTGTAACACACAAATATACTGTGTGACATAAAAAGACTGGTAAATAGTATTATAAACCAACAGGGAGATGAGTCATCATCCTCAGTGGTATTTACTGGCGTCCACCGTGACTGCTTCATGATAATTTTATGGGTCACCCTGACAGGGTCATAAGGTGCCCAGATATTTGGTTAAACAGTACTCTGGGTGTGTCTGTAAGGGTATTTCTGGATGAGATCAACATTTGAATTGGTAGACTGAGCAAAGCAGACTGCCCTTGCCATTGTGGGCGGGCCTCATTCAGTCGGTTGAAGGCCTGAACAGAACAAAAGGTAGAGTGGGGGCAATTTGCTCTCTCTGCCTGCCGGTCTTTGAGCTAGGATAGGGGTCTTCTCCTGCCTTTGGATTCAGGCTCAGACTGGAACTTGCACCGCTGGCCCTCCTGGTTCTCAGGCCTTCAGACTTGGGGTGGGACTATACTATCGGCTCTCCTAGCACTTGCCCTCTTGCAGCCTCCTCACTACAGATCATGGGATTCTCAGCCTCCATGATCACATCAGCCAATTCCTCGGAATAAATCTCTTTATATATAAACATACATACATACACACATAAACACACGTTCTGTTGGTTCTGTTTCTCTGGAGTATTCTAACACACCACCGTACTGAGCTATGAATTCACAACTGCCATATGCAGAATCTGTACCTTTTCTCCACTCCTGCCTTTCTCAACTCAAGGAAGGCTCTGTGAGTGGCCAGAGTTTTTTTAAAAGCCCCTGGTGCCTTAGGCTCAGGTCATGATCTCAGGCTCTCCAGCCCTGTGTCAGGCTCTCAGCAGGGAGCCTGCTTCTTCCTCTCCCTCTGTGGTTCCCCTGCTTGTGCTTTCTCTCACTCGCTCTCCTCCTCTCTGTCAAACAAATAAACAAAATCTTAAAAATAAAATAAAATAAAAGCCCCTGGGAACAGAAAATAGGGTGTAATCATGGAAGAGGCTAGCTTTCAGGTACTTAAGGGTGGGCAATGGAGTGCTAGGAAGGGGTCATAAGAACGAGCTGTTAAGACACTGAGTTTGACCAAGATTTGTAGTCTTTATATCTAATTTGCAAACACTTAAAATGTATAATTTGCTTGGTCTCAATGGTGCAAGTGTTTCTTTTGTTTGATTTCCTACTACATTGTTAATGAACTGAAGATATTATCTCAAAGTAAAGTTTTATGAAATCATAACCTTGCCTTTTACTTGACATAATTTGGCTTCAGCTGTAGCTGGATGAAAATTCTACAAAATAAGAAAGAGGCCTGAAGAAAAAGCGTCAAGTAGCAACTAAGTGCTACCTACACAGAAACTCAGAACTATTGTGTATAAATACAGTGTCTTCTGAGAAAGATGAAACCATTCAAGCACATTATTTTATTGATTCTCATTTTGGTGCAAAACATTTGGCTACAAGAAGCCAGAAGAAAACATCTAATCCTTTGACAAACAACAGGACCAAAGCAGAGTCACTTGCCCCCGCTACAGCAAACCAAAACCTCACTGCGGTTTCAGCCTCTCCCAGGAGGGCAAGCTTTATCTAGTCAACCTCCAAGTTCCTGACCAACACTAGTGAGGTAATCCGCCCCACAGACCCTCACCCTCCGCCCAAAGAAGGGTGACCTTGCCTGGAACAATCCACTCTCCGCTAGAAAACGTCCTCCATCACCCCCTTCTCTCTATAAAAGCCTACCATTTTGTATAGCTCCTTAGACCTCCTTTCTATTTGCTAGATGGGATGCTGCCTGATTCATGAATCTTTAAAGAAAGCCAGTCTGATCTTCAAATTTACTCAGCTGGATTATTTTAACGACTCCTCATCTCATATGCCTGGGCTCAGTGCCTCTGCACTGTTGTTAGGGTGTTTAGTTTTGACTGGGGGTTCACTAAAGAATCCAAGGAAAACTCTAAGGAAAAATCCCCCCAGAGGTCTAAAGGCTGACAAAACCCCGTCAACAACCCGTGTAGCTGATGCAGAGAAAAACCGTCCAGAGAGAGAAGTGGGAGTGGGAAAGAGGAGGCAGAGGAGGAGGGACATGGCGTCTGCGGCTTCTACCTGCCATATTTGCCTGGCTGGTCCCCAGGGCCTGAAGGATCAGCTGCAGCTCCCTGACGGCTGTTGCTGCCTCCTCTCCACAGGACATGTCGGGCTCCAGCACCACTTCCAGAAGGCCAACTCCTACCAAAGACAGGCAGAGTCAGCCTGGCAGAAGCTCTCCAGTCTGACTGGCAGATCTGGCTGAGGTCTCAGGGAGAACCCTGCATCACTAACGGGCTCTCTACATGGGTTCCAGCCTTCGAATTGCTTCTCTTCCCCATCACATTTTGATTTTTAACTTTGGTTCTTTCAAAGTCTGCTTGAGACATCAAGCTGCTGGGTTCGTGACTAGGTGGCTACGTTGATCACGCTTGCCGGGTGCGTTGTTCGCAAGCCCGATGGGGATCACGGTTCAGGCCGTGTTCTCTAGTCAGCTGGGCCATACCAACGCTGATATTTGATCTGGGTCCGTCAAACTCTTGGGCCCGTTTCCTCAGCTGGTTTGGGAAAACTCTAGAGGGGAAGAGAGGTGGCTGGAAGGAAAGGTGAGAGACAATCTCCAACCTACCTGCCCTGTTCAAATCGATGAGCGTCTGAGACCGCAGCTCATCATGGAGGCTTTTGCCACTGTCCTGCTCCAGCTGGATCTGCTTGATCCTCACGGTCTTGGTGATCACCTGACTCGGCTTCTTCCCCGCACAGACGCTGTACGCTAAGCTCCCATTCACAGCAATCGGGAGTCTTTGCTGGGTAATTTGGTAGCCTGCCTGCACACAACATGCATTACACAGTCACTAGGCCATAAACAGAAGCTGGAATCCAGTTGACTATTTCTTTTTATGTCACAAAACTATAGGCTTACTTAAAAACACAAAACAAAAGAGAAAAGAAAAAGGTGGGGAAAATTAGTTTATGCACTATAGCCGTAATTTAGCCTGGCCTCTTCTGGCTTCTCCCACCCCCTCCCTTATCTTCCCTGCACCTCCCCCAACCCCCAATAATGATGCACTAAACAACACGGATCCCATCTTCCCTACCAAAGTGCCATTTGGGGGAATAACAATAATCTCATTGTCAGAGGCCTCTAAGAGAAGAATTTATTGTTTCCACTTAGCTCATTAGCCTAAACCCTGCATCTGATTACTGGGCTCCTGACAGACCCTCCTTATTAGGAAGTGCTGGCTAAGCATTCTGCCATCTACTCTCAGCACGGCAGACAGCAGTTGCTAGTGCACTGAAGCTTACTTTGTTCCTGCTCTTTAAGCTAACCAATCACGCCAGCTGCCCTCCCTGCCCCGACAACTTCCCCCACTTCTCTCGCTAGAAAACGCTCTGACACTCACACTCAGCTAACAGAAGACGCAAAGTACTAAAGTACTGACGGCATGGCGCACTGGGTGTTATACGCAACTAATGACTCATCCAACTTTACATCAAAAACCAGGGATGTACTGTACGGTGACTAACATAATATAATAACAAAACATTAAAAAAAAATAAAGTACTGACGGATGCTGCGAGGACTCCCTGTCCTCCTTCTGAGGAGAGGAGGAATGACTGTCGAATGCCCACAGGCATCAACACCCAGTGAAGAGATGGCAGGGCAAGAGGGGAAACGGGAGGACAGAGATGGGCAGCTGAAGCAGCCGCAGCGCCTGTGGGGCCCCAGATACTGTGCTGAGTTCTTTACACCGCGGAATCCTCATGACAGCCCTATGAGGGAGATGCGGGGCACGGAAGCGGTTATGGTATCCACGTCAGGATTTGAACACGGACGGTCTGGCTCCAGAGTCTGTGCCTTTAGCCACCAGGCCGGCATTTTTCAAACTTCCCCTGCACGAGAATCATCTGGTAGTCTGCTCGAAACAGGCTGGCCCAACCCGCAGAGTTTCTGATTCTGCAGTTCTGGGGCAGCACCTGAGATTTCTGTTTCTTTCTTTTTTTTTTTTAATAAAGATGTTATTTATTTATTTGACAGAGAGAGACAGCCAGCGAGAGAGGGAACACAAGCAGGGGGAGTGGGAGAGGAAGAAGCAGGCTCCTAGCGGAGGAGCCCGATGTGGGACTCGATTCCAGAATGCCGGGATCACGCCCTGAGCCTAAGGCAGACGCTTAACGACTGTGCCACCCAGGCGCCCCGAGATTTCTGTTTCTAACCAGTTCCCAGGAGATGCTGATGCAAGGGACGTGGGGACCACACTTTGAGAACCACTGTGTTAGGCCAACTCATTCTCTGTGCTGAAATAGCAAGTCTCAATCTGTAAAAATTAAACTATGAATCAGGTTGCTGAACGAAATACAGGATGCTCAGTTACATCCAAATTTGAATAAACTGTTTATTCAGATAAACAACTACTTTTTTAGTATAAGTATGTTCCATGTAAGATCTGGCAACACTAATTCTGGTTATCTGAGCCACCTGGGCCAGAGAGATCACAAGGCCATTGAGAATGAAAACTCTCATTTTAGTCGCATAATGCTAAGTCTCCCACCTTCACCAAACGGATCACTCTTAAAAGACAGAAGAGGGACACCTGGGTGGCTTAGTCGGTTAAGCGTCTGCCTTCGGCTCAGGTCATGATCCCAGGGTGCTGGGACTGAGTCCCGCATTGGGTTCCCTGCTCAACGGGGAGTCTGCTTCTCCCTCTGCCTGCAGCTCCCTCTGCTTGTGCTTGCTCTCACTCTGACAAATAAATAAATAAAATTAAAAAAAAAAAAAAAAAAAAAAGAACTGCAGCTTCATTCCCTTCATCCTACCAAGCAACAGAATTTGCTAAAGGCTGGCAGCCAGAGGGAAAAAGCGGCAGCAAACTATTGGAAAAATAACGTTCTGGCTGCATTTTTTATTTAATTCTACTTCCGCCCTCACCCTCTAAAGACCAGCTCACCCTCATCTTCAGTTCAAGGAGAATAACGTGAAGCAGAATCACCACTATCATCTTTCTAGGTCTGAAGAAAGGGTGTGCTTACTATCAGAGACTCAGATCAAATGAAGTATTATTTTGGGAAACCCACTTGACATCACAGTTTTGGTTCAGTTCAACATTATGAAACACTGACTCTGGTTCACCCTGGCCTCTCCTAAAGAAGAAACTTTATAATTTTAAGGAAAAAAACAGGTTAATATTGGGTTTAATGCCAATTTACAGCCAATTACTGTTGTTAGTCGAGGCTTCTGGTTCATGTTTCTGCTTCCTATTGTCCACTTACTTGCTCCTTGTGAGATGACAGAAATGTCCCTAGAGGGGACAGTCCTATTACTGGTAACTTCAACTTAAAAGAGCGAAGCTATCACTCTGTCTACAGAGCTACAGTCTGCATTTACTGGTGCATCAGCACGGAGTTAGACTTGACCCCACAGGCAATTAGCACCAAACACCATGGCCGGGCTGAGCCTGTGAACACGGCTTCTGCTCCCTGTTCAATTATGAGGGAGCCAGCGGAAGCATGAGGCTAAGCAAGGAGTCAGCAATCAGGACCACTGCATCCAATCTAGTAAACATCGGGGGGCACCTGCCTTCATCAGGGCCAGGCAGAACCTCCCGCTGACACGGACAGAGCTCGGACTGGAAACAGGGGAGGAACGGCCCCCCTCCCTCGCGTCAAGCGCCCCCCAGTTCTGAGAACGTACGGAGGGCGGACCGCAGAGCATACTTACAGGGAGGTCTGCATAGAAGTAGTGCTTCCTGTCAAACAAGGACTTCTTGTTGATGCGGCAGCTCAGTGCCAGGCCTGTCATCACGGCCGCTTCTACGCACCTCCTGTTGAGAACCTGTGGAAGCACGACACACAGCTCCTCTCAGACGCAGGCTGAACAAATGCTTCTCCCACACACTGACATCCTCCCTGCATAGTCAATCTGGCCCTTCGACAGGCATTATCTCTGGTTCTCTGTGTGGGCAGCTCCAGTTCACAAGCAGACTCTTGTCTGTCTGGAAGTGGGAAAACTTTATATAAAAAAAGAAAATGCATGCGGTGCTGGGTCCCGCAGGGCGGCGATCCTATCCCCCAGTCCCTGGCATCGAAGTTAACAGGGAGGGACCCAGAAAAGCTCAGCAGAGTGGGGACGACATGCAATCCACTTAATCCCATTCCCTGTGCAAGCAGAACAAGGAGCCGGTCCTACAGAAGAGGCACGGGTTCCTAAGAGGAGGGTCCCAGGAGCAGCTCACCAAGCCACCTCGGTGAGGGTAGAAAACACCTCAGCAGAGAAAGAATGAACTTCTGGAAACTCTGGAAAAGAAAATGTTTCTGGAGAAACGGCCACTTCCTCAAGGGCTGGGAAATGTGCCCTGCCTGCCCGCCACCTCGCTTTCAGTCCCGGCCTGGTGAACTCGAGAGACGTACAGACCGAGTGTGCCCTGTAGCCTGACTCTTCCCGAGCCGCTGGTCCCTCCAGGAGCTCCTGGAGCCCAGAGGTTCCTTCTGGATTCCACCCTCACCCACTTTCAGGAGTGAATGACCAAGAAATGGCTAGCAAACTTCCCAACCCAAAAGGAGGTGAACAGCTTTTAAGAACTTTGGGGGTAGGAATGTGGGGGTCTGGAATAAGGCTGACAACTGGAGATAAGGAGAGAGCATTAAGTTCTCGAGTCAGACAGGTTCTCCTATGTGTATGTATAGCTGTGTGAGTGGAAGCCTCAGTTTGCTCATCTCTGAAGTAAGGATTTAATACCTACCTCGAGGAGTGCATAAAGTAACAGCCAGAACACCTACTGCAAAGTAAGAAATTAATAACTAGCTCATTTTCCCCACTCTGCTTCGGGGAAATTTTTGAGCATGTGTACTTGCTAATGAAACCTTCTATTCTTTATTAGAATATTTATGATGTTCTTTAGTATATTCGGTATACTCTTATTTATGTAAGGCTTTCCACAGCTGCCGTTTATTTTAGCCTCACAGCAGCCCTGTAGGGAAGGCATTGGTATTATTTCAAAATTTCAGGAAAAGAAAAAACTAAGATCCAGAGACACCAAGAGACTCGCCCAAATCACAGAGTTGGCAAATAGTAAAGTTGGCTCTGAAGTTCCACACACGCCCTTACCTAGTTAGTGAATGACAAACAGAATCCCCGTGGCTTAGGGACCTGCCCTCCAGGCTGGCATACAGAGCGTGGCACCCCAACAAGAGCACAGCTTGCTGATCAAACAGAGACTTTGAAAACAAATCTATACAACATGTAAGAGGCATCTCTACTTCCTGCAATATACAACCCCACAAAGACACCCCAAACAGCAAATCTCCCTCTTCGTAACATCACCACATGCCTTCTCTTCAGAAATCTGATTATAAAATGGAGCTTTCTCACAGCTTCTATTTGGACTTCTTCATTCGGGGCCAAGTAATACTGTAAGCTCTGCAATAACGGTTCTCACGAAGAAATGTGTGTGTGGCAGGAGCAGGGGCGGGGGGCACAGGATGCTCTAATTACTGATGTTTTCACCTGTTCATGTTTGGTGTTTCACTGAGCAGTTGTTACCACAATACAAACATCGCCCGCAGAGAACGCTGCCAGCCCCCCGCCTGACGATTCGGGTCAAGGCACACAAGAATGTGGAGCTGGCGTCCCCGCCCGGGGCCTTGCTCCTCCCAAGCTCGGCCGCCGCGTGGGCTTGCTGTAAACAGCCTGTCTTGCTGCTCTGTACCAGTTCTGCCTTCATCACTCCCACTATTTTTCCAGCCACTGTTAGCTCTCTCGTCCCTGTCCGGTCTGCCCCTCCAGGGCCCGACCTGCTTCCTCCTTCTAGGCACGAAGAGAACCCAGGTTTGTTTTGCTTGCTGATTTCTGCACACACGTTGCTAACAAATGCCTTGCGCCTGGCCCTGCAAGGGAGTGAGGAGTGGTGAGCGATGCAGGCTCCCACTGTGCCTGCATGCACAGGAGGACACAGGCACCTGAGAAACCATCAATTTCCAAAGAATAAGAACGCAGGAAAACACATAAACATTACAGCGATATTGAATATACTTTAATCTTTTTTTGATGATTTAGAAGACCTGAAGTACTTCAGGGTCAGAATTATAAGCATCAATCATCACCACACTATAGTTGCACAGAGGGGCTAGTAAATAGAGAGTGCCAGTTAAAAGAATGCCAAGAAAAAAGAATTTATTATGATCTTAGTCAAGCTGCTTATGACAGATGGAAGTCCAGGTCAGCATGCTCGGAGGACGGGATGCAGAATTGGAAACTTCAACTTGGGCTGTCTTTATTCTGGAAAACTTCTTAAATGTTTACAAAGTACCAGATTTTAGGGATACAGAGGTAAATAGGACTCTGTCACTGGCCTCAGTGAACCTGCAGTGGAGACATGAACCTGCCAGCACCTGCAACATCCTTCTCAAGTTCACCTTCTATACTAGGAAGATCTTGCTAAAAATGCAAATCTTACAGCATTCTGTTGCTTAAAATCACTCGATAGCTCCCAATGCCCACATGACAAAGGCCAAGCTTTTACAAGATCCAGTTCCCACGTCCATCTTCAATTTTATCTCCCATCAACACGCCCCCGCCCCCGCAACATATAGTCCATCTCCTATACAAACCATGCTGACCTGTGGACTCTCCCTCTTCTCATTCCACTCAAAATCGACTGAGATGTCACCAAACCTGTGAAACTTTGCTTACTATTCTTCCTACATACCTCTCTGATCTTCTCCACACTTCCATTTGTGCTAACATTACACTGGACTGAATTTATTTACATATATTTCCACTAGACTAATTTTCATGAGGATGGGGATTATCTGTTCATCCTTGCATATCCCTGGAGCATAAAACAGAACTGAAAAGTAGCGGTGCTCAATTAATGTGCGTTGAACTCAAATGAGGATGGACGTAATGGATATCAAGGCAAGGTTTCAGAGAGGCAGTGATGTCTCAATCTCTTCTAAGGTGTACTTGCATTATCTGCTGGCCTTCAAACTTGTTTCTGGAAGCTTCCTGAAGCAAAATCAATCATGTATGATGTGATCAAAGAAGTAACTTGAAAATCCAAAGACTTTATTTGTCCCAAAGAAAGCACGTTCCAGAATTTTCTTTGCAATTAACATAAAGTGACTACAAAGGATCTCAGAGTTAGCCACAATAGCTTCCACGCAGAAGGAAAGCAATGATCCCTGGAACTCACACAGCACACCTTTCTCAATGGAGTCTTACAGGAGGCTTCACTCTACCTTCAGGAATGATCGATCATCAGCAAGTACCTATTGCACAGGAGGTGTGCTACGCACAACACATACATTTGCCATTTAACCCTCTCAGTAATCCTAGGGCAGACACAAATTACGATCTTCATTTTACAGATAACGAAGAGAATCACAGAGATTAAATAATCTGGCCAAGGTGACCCATATGATAAATGGCAGAGCCAGGAAGTCAGACCCCTGGAACTCAGGCTCTCAATTACTAACTCCACCTTAAATCTTCAAAGAATAAAGCACGTTACTGATAGCTAGCAACACGGCTACTATCTGGCCATGACTCTGGAGCAGCAACTCAGACCAAATTCGACTGCAGATAACGTAAGGCAGATATTGTTTCTAACATCTTCACAGTGTCCATACGTTTGCTGTCAGATGTTGGGTTCCTAGAGAGCAAGCACTGTGTTCTTCTCAATTTGTAAAACAATACAGTCTCCGGCATGTGAATATTGGATACTGAGTGGACCTATAGGTTTTCTCCATTACCAGGGGCTGATGTATTGACAGACTTCCGAAACCCTTAGACACAAGTACTACCTATGAAATGACTTATAAAATAAGTGAAGAGGCTCTTCTATTTTAATGAGAAGAAAATCAGAGGTAGAAGAAATGTGCATCAGACCTCCAAGGACACACTGTGCCCCAATTTGAGAAATAGTCTTACAGTTTTAGGACTTATTTAGCCTAACCAAGCAAGCATTTCCTAATCTCTGAGTACAACAGACCATCATTTAATGACGACTTCCAACACATCCTTTCCCCTCTTCCCCACCTCCAAAACATCACCAGGCTGCACACATTCTACTTCCTTAGTATATCTTGACTTTCCCCCCTTCCTCTCAATCCTCTGGTTTAATTCAGGCCTCTATTCAAACATCCTCCCCTTCAGCTGCGACTTCTGCACTAATAACCACCTGGCCAAGTTTCTCTCCCTCCATTCCAGTCCTCTCCTATCTCCTTCACACCCATTCAAGAGCGACCTTTCTAAAGGATAAATCTGTCCATGCAATGTCCCTGCTTAAAACCCTTCTTCACCACTTCTCATCGCTGAAAGGATAAAGTCCAAGTGTTTGGTGGAGTCTTCTATTGTCCTTCATGATTTAGCCTCTATCATTCTAGCTTCCTGTTCTTCCACTGTCCCTGACCCCACAGACCCTCATGCAAACTTGCATTTGTCATGCTTTTGTACAAACTGCTGCTTCTGCTGGTAATGCCCTTTTTCTCATCCACTTGAGCAAGACCTTAGCCCCTGTCAAGGCTTGGATGTCCCACTACTACTGTGGTCTAGGTATTCCTTCTTCTCTGGTAAAGCACTGTCTCCCCAAGCAGACCCAGCTCCCTGAGGACAGTCAAGTCATTTTATCTTACTCCCCTATGCCCCACTACCTAAATGCAATACCAAGCTGATTAAACATTAATGGAGGTAATGAATAATTTAACACTCCCTTTATCAACATCCAAAGGACTATAAGCTATGAAACAAAAGCAAAATTGTTCCATAAAATATGTGTGTCCGGAAAAAGAAACCACTCTTAGTATGTAGAACAGAACAGATTTGATACAGAGACTTTATTACACAGAGGACAGAAGAGTTAGGACGCCACAGAGGGCACAGTGAGGCAATTTAGGAGATTCTCAATAGCAGGAGGCCACTGCTACCCCTTGCTGGAGGGCTGGGGGTGGGAAGAAGCAGCATTACCAAAGCCAGGGCATGGGGCACCCAGAGGACCCTGGAAACACAGTGGACCTATCTCCTGGGAGCTGGAACCAGGGACAAAACCCAGCCACTACCAGAGGGGTTGCCAGAGAGGGAAGGAGAAATACCTGTGGCTTCTTTCCTCCCACTTCTGGTCTTTCACCAGAGCCTCCCATGGGCCCAACCAGCCAGGAGCCAGAAGGCCGGGGTCACCAGGAACAGAAGCGTGCAGAGGCTCCTGTGATACTCAGCAGAGCAGAGGAACGATGAAGTGTGATATGGGGACATGCAGGCCACAACTGCACAGCAAATACATGCATCTTTATATTCACTTCTGGGACTTTTTCTTTGATAATAGCTAATTAATAAAATGATGCCACTCTCAAGTCTGTCCAATCGACATAAAATTGAAAATTCTATGGACTCCTTTTTCATATACTGGGAGCCAAAGATTATGAAATGCTACTGACTTCTAAGGAACATTTGTGATAGCTCGACTTGGGTTGGAATGAACTCTAAGCCTACATTAACCATTAGGAAAGGATTTGCTAAGCAAATCAACAAAATGAAGAGGATTCCATAACCTACTGAAGTCAATATAATATTCTCCAGAATTTCCTGGAATTCTACTAATTATAAATAAACCCATTCACTAAAGTCAGCCTCTGGGACCTAAACCAGGAAGTATTTTTGTGATGTACTTCAAAGAAATAAAACTGCCTTTCAAAACAGTCTATAATCCACACCATTTCTCTCCCCTTTCTACTTCATTCTTAACTGGTAAGCCCATGGTGCTACGATTCCCAAAGTTAGTCCAATAGCTGTCAGTACGTCCTTTAAAAATTGAGGCAACATGGCAAGCCTCGTGTACTCACTGAAAATCCAGTTAGCAATTCTTGTGGATCATTAAAGCAAAGATCATAAAGTGATGTTTTACAAAAAGCCCAAATGGCAATTATTCTGTGAAACGAATGGTACATAAGACCAACCTGATGATTAAGATATAGCGTGGTAAATGCTTTAATTTATGGAGAGAAAGTAATTAAGATTTATTAAGTAAAAATAAGGCAGTAAATGGGCCTTTATCTTACTGCTAGCCATAAATTGATCTCCAAGCATGAACCCCCTCTAATTCACATTCAAAGAAAAAGTTACTACACAAATTTTCATTATGGTAGAGAAAACTGTTGCCCCATTTCCTCACTCCCACATCCCTTCTCACCACTGAGCTCTTTTATCATCACCCAAAACAAATACAAACACTCCTGAGCTATGAAAATTAAACTCGTGAAAACTGGTCAGTTAGGTAAGATAATTTTTTTTAAAGTGAAATTTTCACCCTCAAAAGTTACTAGCTTTATGCAAATATTAAATATTTATAGGGATATACCCAATAAATATATGATCTTCATGCCTAAACATGGACACTGCCTAGGGAAAAGGAGAAAGTGAATGCTATATTTTCTCTTTTGTTCAAATCCTTCTTTCACAAAGGGGAAAAAAGCTCCCATTCTCAAATGGCCACTTCACAGGAAACAATTCTCGTTTAAAAGAAGGGTATGATTTGGCAGTTTTGACCGGTTTTCAGCTCCAAGATTCCTCTTTATTCTCTTGTACCAATTCCACTCCCTACGACTGGTCAAGATCAAAAGCAAGGATATTGTGTTGGTCCAAAGTGTCAGAAGGCCCACTCTTCTCCTCTGAGATTCCATTATCCTCTTGCATCTTGCCCACCTGGCAAGGTCAGGTGGCTAGGGCCGGTGCCCATAGTCACCACCAGCTAAGGCTAGCCCAGACAAGCTGGGTCTTTAGAATTGGAGCTGTCTTTCTTGCTTTTCCACAGACCACTGGCACAGTAAGATCTGACCTTGACCTCTGGGTTGTAACAAAAAAAGAAGGAAGAGCCTTGGCAACTCTAGGCCTGCCTCTAGCCTAGTTAAAAAGTTTCCACATGACACAGCCTGGTTTGCTTGGACTTTACTTTGGGGTTGGAGGCCAATGGCCCAGCTACTACAGTGTTCATCTGTGGAGTCTCATGCTTGGCCACTTAGCCAAGTCAGACAGGAAGGCTTAGAGTGGCTGGCAGCCAGTAAAAAGCAAGACTGGGTGTGTACATTAACTGGTCTCTGTTTCCCACAGCATTTCCAACAGTCATTAATTTGACATTACTCATTGCAATCAAACTGATCTATGAGAAACTTTTACTAATTGACAAACTGGGACAAAACTAAGTCAGAAAGACCTGAAACTAATCTCTACTACTACTAGCTGTGTAACCTTGCACAAATTACCTAACCTCTCTGTTTCCTTATCTGTTAGAAGAATAGTAATTTTGCAGGATTGTTCTGTGAATTAAATAAAATTACTCGACACATGGTAGACATTTAGAAAATACTAGTTTCAGAATGGAAGTGTTATTAAATGCAAAATGCCCATCTCAGTTGAATCTTTTATGTGCAAGCTTTTCTAGGAGGCAAGGGACTCTAATGAGAAAAGGTCTAAACAGCTCCACAGATCCATTAGTCTAGATTTACAATCCAAAGTAAGACACAACAGATGCTGAAATTATGTATTATGTCAACATAATATTTCCCCCTTAAATGATAACCAACACCTTTTGTGATAATTAGTGTGTTATCTCCAGTGCAACGGAGACCATATTTCTCAATGCCTCAGGAAGCTTACATTACTTCATTTTCTCTGTTTTACGGTGAAGCAAAATTTTCCTGGATTTTATTGTATGCTTGCCTGTGGCTGGAAAAAACTTCCATTCTCAAATGAAAGGAACTCCCTTCTAACAAGTTGAATACTGATAAATCAATTAAATGAACCAATTTTTAGCTTCATCTCACTGATGTCCACCACACATCTGTGGCTTCCTGTCTTCTAAGACAGTAGATCTGTGTGAAATGCAAAGACACTCCGTGGAGATGTATGAAGGCATGAAGCAGATACAGGAATCACGTTTCAAAAAAAAAAAAAACATTGTTGTTTTCCAATAAAACTTTGAGATGGGGCCACGATCTTTAATGGAGAAAGATCTTCCCCCCTTCCACTTTAACTCTGAAATTTGTTTTTCCCTTGTTTATAACTTTTAAGAAAAATACATTGATATCAAAAAGGCTGAAACATACAAACCCATTCATTTTCGATTGCCCCCCATACGGAAACTGCCAAGTCTTTTCTAATCTATCCTAAAATTTACTCACCAGATTCTACACCTGGAGATATTCAATGGAATGACAAACTATTTCCTATTACTGAAACCTCAAGAGTAATCAGTGATTGCGGTAAGAAACATTAATTTCATGAGTGGAAAGCTCTAATGATTGAGAATAAGATCTACTTTCATCTTTGTATAAAAGATTAGCATTATGTTGAAAGATCTGACTTGCTGAGAAATCAGACAACTGGCCTGAACCAACAGAACTCTACGAAATGCTAGCTGGGTATTCACCATTGGTATGGATAGGGAATTTGGTGAACAAGGCCTGTGAACATCAAAGGCAAAGTCCTAGAGACACATACACCTGTTGCATGCATCAGTCCCAGGCATGTCCTGAGGAGTGAGCCTCTGGAAGACTGTATCAGGACATAGATTTTTAGGAAGGAAAAACTAAAGCCATCTTCCACTTGATACACCCAATAGGAGTACATCTCATTAGAGGCTTCATGGCAAGCCAGGAAATCATGGAGGTGAATGAGTCAGAGAAAAGAAAATAAAGCTACACTTTCATAGGGCAAAACATCCTATTTTCCTCAATTATGTTTGTTTCAAGAGTAGATAATAAAAGAACTGGCCTGGACTTTTCAAAGAAGGGAAGAGAAAGGGATGGAAGGGGGAGGGGAAAGGAGAAGGAAAAAGAAAGAAAATGAGGCTAAGGAGATATGACTACTAGACGCACCGTGTGATCTCTGAATGGATCCTGGACGGGGGAGAAGAAAACAAAGGATGCTACTGAGACAATTGTGGGAACATGAATACGAACCGTCTCCTAGATGCTAGTGCTGTATCAGTATCAGCTGTCCTTGCTGTGATCGTTTTACAGTGATCACAGAAGAGAACGTTTTTGTTCCTCGGAGATGGATGTGGAGATATCTGGGGATGAAGTGCCATGATGTCTGCAACCTACTCTCGAGTGACTCATCCAAAAGAAAAAACAGGCTAGGTGCAGGACGGATGTTCACTGTACTATTTTTTTAAACTTTTTCATAAGTTTGGATTTCTTCAAAATAAAAAGTCTGGGGGCGGAAGAAAGGAGTAGATAATTCTTCTGCCTGAGAGGATGGTGAGATGTTACAAGCCATAAGGGGAAGAGAGAGCCTGGTGGAGGCAGGAGCTATTTAAACGGATGCTAACTCATGAACTGTATGTGTGTATCGGAAGCTGGTATTCACCAGGGCTGAAAATCAGCTGTAGAAGAGAAAACATTCTAGATACTGTATCTCTCTAAAACGTTCCTGCGCCATGATGAAGTGGGACATATCAGGGCCTGGTGTCTCTGCTGAAGTACAGTGCAGCCCTCTTGCAATGTGAACAATCTGTTAGCAGGGAATTCTCTACTACCTACGTATGAGCATATAAATCCTGCATATGGGCCACGTGTATGTAATCTAGAATTTGAAAAGACAACCTGCTCTTTTACCTGGTAGGAAAATGATTTTCCCCCATTTATATATTTTCTGGTTGAAAATGCTTTTTGGCTTCCCCCAAACCTGTATGGGTATCTTATTTTCTGTTGATGCTTCCATTCTGTTGCTTCACTATGTAATTGTACATGAAATTTCTCAATTTGTGCGTCTCTGAAAGACATGTATGATCGAGAACTTCTTCATCTTAATTACATTCATGTTGTTGTGAAATGGGCTGCCGTAAGTTATTTCAGTGAGTGTTACACAAGTGTTTACCACCCCCGTTCCTTGCCCAACCCTACTGGCCACTAGGAAATGGAAGTATTTCTATTTTAACGATATAAAGTTTAGAATATGAGTGTCACAATGATACCAAAAAAACAGTTACATGCCACTCAGAGAGTTTATGAAGTGCTTTCACGTACATTAACTTCTCTGTGTTCATAGATGTAAATATGGAAGAGACAAAGAAAGAGGTAAATAAGATAGCTGTCTGGCTAAGTGAACACAGGTTATGAGTGAGTACAGGCATCTTAAATGTTTACAACCAGCTATAAAGGAAAAATGCCCTGTTATGTTTTGTTGGAAATGAACAATTAGCAAATACTGCACAAGGGAACGAAGGCTGGTGCTTTATGCTAAGACTGAGAACCAGGAAACTCTCCCTTCTATTTTTAACTGGGCTCCTGACCTCCCTGTGTCTTTAGGCAAGTCAGCAAGGCCCTCGGTTTCTTCTTCTGTCAGCTGGGGTTGGAGCCCCTGACCTTGCTCACTGGGGTGACCTAAGAGTTGGCAAACATCACTGCAAATTCAAGACACTACTGACAATCACATATTATTGCCTGCCTGCATCTCCTAAGAAAGCCGCAGAGCAGGACAAAGACCCTGGATTGAATGACCATGCTCCCTGCTTTTACACTTGTGAGAGAAGATTCATGCATCAAAATTGGGAACAGAATACTTGTAAGGTTCCTAGTAATGCTAATGTTTTTTGATTCCCACTTACTCTCCCTGTCCTAGCAGCTCTAGGCCTTACTATAAGGATGCAAGCAGTGGTGGAAGGCTGCAACACACGAAGGCTCGCTAGCAAGGACCCTCTGCCATGAGGAACAGAATGCTCCTCCGAGGAGCCCAGCCTGACTACAATAACTATGCCAACATCACCAAGGTGACGTTTGTCATCTCTGAGATGCCAATGGCAAAATGATTTCCAAACTTTGCCAAGATTTTAAAAAGAGCGAAGGGAAAAAAAATTCCCCAAGATGCTGCAGTGTACAGAAGAGCCGACTATTCCCCACCTCCCCCTCTCCCTCCGCCGTATTAGTACAAGGCTGAACATACGTACAGAAATGACCAAGTAAGGAAGACCCATCCTAATAGCCTCAGATGCCAAGCGTATTTACTTGTGGTTTGGAGAAAGACTTCCATAGAACTCATCCACTTCCGGACACAATGCAGACACAGTAAAACTGTCTCATGCTTTTGAGGGCAGAAGAGCGCGTTCTCCATTCTCCTGCCTCCATGTTACCATGTGGCAAGATTTTGTCCCCAAAAGAGGAGTGACTTGTTTGACTAGTGACTTTGGGAAAAGAAACCATGCACACGTGGGTTGGCCCCTCTGGCTGAACGTTTTTATTATAAGCCTCTAGTACAAATCATCGGAATGAAGCTTTCTGAGCTCTTTCTGGTCAGTATGCCCACAGAGATCATACCTTCTGGTCCACTGTGGACACCTGAAAAGTTTTCGGTAGAAACAGGCTCTTCCCCTACAAGTGAAAGGCCTACAGTTTTAGGGAGCCAGTGCAACTTAAGCAGAAAGTACTAGAAGTTATTTGGCTATATGTCAGGTTGCATTTTTCAATCAAGCTATTATTGGTAATAAAGCTGATGTGCTCATCTCCATCTGTCTGATTTCTATGTTGATTTCTCAATTGGTTCTGACTCAAAAGGAGAAGGTGGGTCTTATTTTTAGTGACCCCCTAATATCTTCCTGGAAATTCTTTTCTAATACTCATAAAACCAATCTAAAAAACCTGCACAGCATCACCAATGACTCCATAAAGCAGAAGCAGCCCACGAGGGCCAGCTGCCGTGCCGGGGCATGCATTTCCTGTGAGGGAAGAGCTTTTACATGTCTGCTGCAATTTTTTAAGTTCTGGAACTGTCCAGGGAAGAAAAATGAATGGTACCCAGCTGCATGATTTCAGGCTGCATTTTTATTATAGGCTTCTAGTATAAATCACTAGAACAAAGCCTGTATGAGCTGCCTGAATGTCGGAGACAAAAATAGTGTCACAGAACACTGTTAGGTAATTTTTTTAACTACTATATATTTATATCAACAAAAGACCCCTAGGCTTTCATACTCCCGGGCATCTTTGGTAATGTGTTTATATTTTATTTTCTACACATCCCCACCTCACTGTCTAGTATGACAGACTTTTTGGTGCAGTAGTGTACCAAATTCATTTTAAACAGTTAGTTATGTGTTCTAAGTATAGCACTATCTCCTCTGACAAGGGCTCGTTGTTACTGTGTGCAATCTCTCATCCAAGCACATATTTTGAGGGGAAAACAAACCAGCATAAGGGACCATGGAAATGGGAGGAAAGCCCTTTCCAAACACAATACTGAAGGTTTCTTCCTCAGGAACGAATCTCTGGGGGAGATGAGCATGCTGCCTAGAGATGTTCCCTCACCAGGAAAAAAGCAGATTGCAGCAGAGAAACACAGCTGGGTCAGAGAGGTGCTCTGCAGGCCTAGGAGTCGCCTGGGGAAAAGGCCAGATGATGTTCTTCAGGTTCCCCAAGGCTGGGGTGGAGGGCAAAATAAAACCTCAGTTTCCTCATGGGTCTCCCGCCATAGCTGGCTGAACCCTGCAATTCTATCACATTGCTTTTTGGAATGAGATGGCATCATCATTTCCATACAAAGGCGAAGGGAATGATTCAATAAGGATAAATTCTTTTCGGAAAATGATAACTTTTAAAGGCAATGGGTGAGTGGGTGATCAAGACGGTGGAGTAGGAGGGTCCTGAACTCATCTCCTCCCACAGACACCCCAAGGCTGCAACTACAGACAGAGCAACCCTCTCTGAGAATCATCTGAAGGCTAGCAGAACATTCTTTTACAGCGAAAGATATAAACAAAAAGCCACACTGAGAACGGTAGGAAGGGCAGAGATGTGATCTTGCTGGGCCCCCACTTCTGAATGTGGGAGCCACAAGTAGGAGGACCATCACAGGTGTGGAGACCCTCCTTGAGGAGTGAGGGGTTCAAGATCCACATCAGACATCCCCTGCCCTGGGACACTGCACTGGGAAGATGAGCTCCCATGATGTCTGGCTTTAAGAATCAGCAGAGCGTAACTCTAGGAGCTTTGAAAATGAGTGAGGCTTACCTCCAAGAGAGCCGGAGGTATGGGAAACCAAGACTCTTCTCTTAAAGGGCCTATGCACAAGCTGACTTGCTTGGGGACTGGGTACACAGGCAGAAGATGGAAAAGTACCTGGTCATATGTGAAGGAGCTTCACTGATGAGTTTTAGGGCATGTGCGATAGATAGGAATCTGTAGAAATGTTCTCCAGGAACAGAAGCACTGGCAGGAACCATCTTTCTTGCCCTCCTTCTACCTAGCTGGCCCACTGCTGGCCAGAGCCAGTTATGACACTCTACCTACCTTGCTAGCACTGTTTACCCTGCCCTTGTGTTCCCCTGTGGACCTGCCACACCCAACCTGCCAGCCTTGGCAGGTGTCCCTCCATAATGGTCCCACTCTGCCATGCCCAGTGGGCAGACTCTGCCAGGACCAGCAAATCCCCAAAGCAGCTCCCACTCCGCCACAACTGGCAAGTGGCTCAGCCAAGACTGGTGTCCCTCCCAAACTGCTCCTACCCAGCCACACCCACACGCAGCCTCACCCAGGAACAGTGTCCCCACAAAGTAGTTCTCACCCCACCACACCTGGCAAGTGGCCTCAGCTGGGACCAGGGCCCCTCCAAAGTGGCTCTTGAGCTGGGGAGAGCAGCTCTGCCCCACCAGCATACCCACGATAGCTGGGTCTTGCAGCCAGCCATAACTAGAACTAGACTGCCCTAGAGCACGCTTGCAGTAGCCTCAGCTGGACATCTCAGCTGTGCTGGGGGCCAGCCCCACCCACCAGCGAGCCCACAGCAGTCACATCCCAGTTAAAACAGAAGGGCGCATATAGCCCACCCAGGGGACACCCTGGAGGTCCTGGCTCTGGTGACCAAGGGAGGACTGTGCTTCTGGGTCCCGCAGGATGCCTTCTACATGAGACCACTCCTTCAAGACCAGGAGATGTAGCTGATCTCCTTAATGCTCAGAAACAAACACAGAGAGTCAGGCAAAATGAAGAGACAGGGGAATATGTTCCAAACAAAAGAACAAGACAAAACTCGAAAAAGAACTCAACAAAATGAAGATAAGCAATCTACCTGATAAAGAGCTTAAAAACAATGGTCATAAAGACGCTCACCAAACTTGGGAGAAGAACAGATGACTACAGTAAAAACTACAACCAAGAGAAAGAAAATATAAAAAAGAACCAATCAGAGCTAAAGAATAAAATAACTGAAATGAAAAGTACATGAGAGAGAATCAACAGCAGATTAGAGAATGCAGAAGAACAGATCAGCGATCTGGAGACAGGTAGTAGAAACCACCCACGCTGAACAGTAAAAAGAAAAAAAAAAGGATTAAAAAAAATGAGAATTGTTTAAGATACCTACAGGACAACATCAAGTGGACTAACACTTGCAATATAGGGGTCCCAGAAGGACAGAGAGAAAGGGGCAGAAATCTTATTTAAAGAAATAATAGCTGAAAACTTCCCTCACTTGGGGGAGAAACAGATATCCAGGTCTGGGAGGCACAGAGAATGCCACACAAGATGACTCCAAAGAGGTCCTCATAATAATTAAAAGACACATAACAATGAAAATGTCAAAAATTAAAGATAAGGAGAGAGTCTTAAAAGCATCAAGAGAAAAGCAACTAATTATGTACAAGGGAGCCCCCATAAAACTATCAGCTGACTTTTCCACAGAAACTTCACAGGTCATAAGAGAGTGGCAGGATACTTTGGAAGTGTTGAAAGGAAAAACCCTACAACTTAAAATATTCTACCTGGCAAAGTCTTCATTCAGAATTGAAGGAGATAAAAGAGTTTCCCAGACAAACCAAAGTTAAAGGAGTTCATGAGCACTAGGCTAGCCTTACAAAAATTTTACAGGGAATTCTTTAAATCAAAAAGAAGAGTAAGAAAATTATGAAAGCAAAATATCTGGTAAAAACAAACATATAGTAAAGGTGGTGGATCAACCTCTTATAAAGCTGGCATGAAGGTGAAAAGATAAAAGTAGTAAAATCAAGCGTATCTACAACAATTACTTCAGGGACACACAAAACAAAAAGATGTAAAATACAAAGTCAAATGCATAAAACATGGTGGAGAGAGTAAAAATATAGTCTTTTCAGCATGTGTGTGAATTAAGTGACCACCAACTAAAAACAGACTGCTAATACATAGTTATATATGAACCTCATAATAACCACAAATCAAAAACCCATAATAGATACACAACAAATAAAGAGGAAAGAATTCAAACATAACACTAAAGAAAGTCACTACAAAGAGAAGAAGAAAGGAACAGAGGGAACCACAAAAACAAACAGAAAAACAATTAACATAAGGTAATAAGTACATACCTACCCATAATTACTTTAAATGTAAATGGACTAATGCTCCAATCAAAAGACAAGGATAACTGAATGAATTAAAAAAACAAGACTCATTTATATGTTGCCTACAAGAGAATCACTTCAGACCTAAAGAAACATACAGACTGAAAATGAAGGGATGGATAAATATATTCCATACAAATGAAAACAAAAAGAAAGCTGGGATAGTAATATTTATACCAGACAAAACAGACTTGAAAACGAAGACTGTAAGACAAAGAAGGGCATTACATAATGATAAGTGGATCAATCCAACATGAGAATATAACAATTGTAAATATATATGCACCCAACAAAAAGTGCCTACATATATAAGGCAAATATTAACAGATGTAAGGGGAACAATTGACAGTAATACAGTAATAGCAAGGGACTTTAACAACCCACTTATATCAATGGATAGATCATCCAGGCAGAAAATCCATGAAGAAACAGTGGCTTTAAACAATACATTAGATCAGACAGACTTACCAGATATACAAAGAACATTCCATCCACAAACAGAATACACATTCTTTTCAGTGCATGCGGAACATTCTCCAGGATAGAGCACATTAAGCCACAAAACAAATCTCAATCAATTTAAGAAGACTGAAATTATATCAACCACCTTTTCCAATCATAACAGTATGAAACTAGAAATCAATTGCAAGAAAAAAAAAACTGGAAAAAATGCAAACTTGTGAAGGCTAAACAACATGCTACTAAACGACCAATAGGTCAATGAAGAAATTAAAGAGGAAAACAAACAAACATCTTCAGACAAATGAAAATGGGAATACAACATTCCAAAATCTATGCAATGCAGCACAAGCAAAAGTTCTAAGAGGGATGCTTATAGCACTATAGGCCTACCTCAAGAAACCAGAAAAATATCAAATAAACAATCTAACTGCAGACCTAAGAAACCGGAAAAGAACAAACAAGGCCCTTAGTAGAAGGAAAGAAATAATAAAGATCAGAATGGAAATAGAAGAAATAGAGACTAAAAATAAAACAGCAGAAAACTTCGATCAAACTAAAAGCTGGTTCTTTGAAAAGATAAAAAAAAAAATTAATAAACCTTTAGCAAAACTTATCCAGAAAAGAAAAAAAAAAAGGACTCAAATAAAATCAGAAATGAAAGAGAGGTTACAATGTATATCACAGAAATACAAAGGATTATAACAGACTACTACAAACAATTATATGCCTACAAATTGAACAACTTATAGGAAATGGATAAATTCCTAGAAACACACAACCTTCAAAGACTGAATCAGGAAGAAACAGGACATCTGAACAGACCAATTATAAATAATGATACTGAATCAGTAATCAAAAAACTCCCAACAAACAAATTCCAGGACCAGACGGCTTCATGCGTGAACTCTACTGAACATTTAAAGAAGAGTTAACACCTATCCTTTTCAAACTATTCCACAAAGTTGAAAAGCAAGGAATGCTTCCAAATTCATTCTAAGAGTCCAGCATTACCTTAGTACCAAAACCAAAGACACTACCAAAAAAAGAAAAAAGAAAATTAAAAGACAATGTCCTTCATGAACATATATTCAAAAATTCTGAAGAAAATGTTAGCAAACCAAATTCAATGACACATTTAATGGTCATACACCACAATGAAATGAGATTTACTCCAAGGATATAAGGATGGTTTAATATCTACACAAACAATCAACATGATATACCACATTAACAAAATGAAGGACAAAAATCATATGTTCATGTCAACAAATACAGAAAAAGTATTTGACAAAATTCAACATCCATTTACATTAAAAACTCACAACAAAATGGGTATAGAGGGAATGTACATCAACATAATAGAGACTATATAGGACAAACCCACAGCTAACATCATACTCAATAGTGAAAAGCTAAAAGCTTTTGCCCTAAGATCAAATACCCACTCTTGCCCACTTTTATTCAACACAGTATTGGAAGTCCTAGTCATAGCAATTGAACAAGAAAAGAAATAAAAGGCATCCAAATTGTTAAGGAAGAAGTTAAACTGTCACTATTTGCAGATACAGAATACTACATATATATGGAAGACCCTAAGACTCCACCGAAAAACTATTAGAAAACAAATTCACTTGCAGGATACTAAATTAATATAGAGAAATTGGTTGTGTTTTTATAATAATGAAATACCAGAAAGAGAATATAAGAAAATTATCCCATTTACAATTTCATAAAAAAAAAACAACATACCTAGGAATAAATGTAACCAAGGAGGTGAAAGATCTGTACTCCAAAAACTATAAGACACTGATTAAAGATGTTGAAGATGACACAAATAAATGGAAAGATACACCATGCTCATGGACTGGAAGTTAGTATTGTTAAAATGTCCATACTACCTAAAGCAATCTACAGATTCAATGCAATCCCTATCAAAATATCAACAGCATTTTTCACACAACTAGAACAAATAATCCTACTATTTGTATGGAACCACAAAGGACTCCAAATAGCCAAAGCAATCTCGAGAAAGAATAACAAAGCTGGAGGTATCATGCTCTCAGATTTCAAACTATGCTTCAAAACTGTAGTAATCTAAACAATATAGTATTGGCATAAAAATAGATTACTGGAACAGAACAAAGAGCCCAGAAATAAACCCATGCTTATATGGTGAATTGATCCATGACAAAGGAGACAATTACATACAATGGGGGGAAAGACAGTCTCTACAATAAATGGTGATGGGAAAACAGGACAACCTCATGGAAAAGGCTGAAACTGGACCACTTGTACACCATATACAAAAAGAAACTCAAATGGATTAAAGACCTAAATGTAAGACCTGTAACCATAAAACTCTTAAAAGAAAACATAAACAGTAAATTCCTGGACGTTGCTCTTAGAGATGTGTGTGTACGTATACACACACACACACACACACACACACACACACTTGGATCTGTCTCCTCAGGCAAGGACAACAAAAGCAGAAATAAGTGCATGGGATTACATCAAACTAAAAAGCTTTTGTGTCATGAAGATAATCACCAACAAATGAAAAGGTAAGCTATTGAATGGGAGAAGATTTCCAAATGATATATCTGATAAAGGGTTAATATCTAAAATATATAAAGAACTCATACAACTCAACACCAAAAAACCCACAAACAATCCAATTAAAAAAAAGGTAGAGGACCTGAAGAGACATTTTTCCAAAGAAGAAATACAGATGACCAACAGGCACATGAAAAGATGCTCAACATCACTAATCTTATGGGAAATGTAAATCATAACCATAATAAGGTACTACAAGATACTACCTAACAGCTGTCAGAATGGCTAATATGAAAAGAGACAAGAAATACCAAGCATTGGTGAGGATGTGGAGAAGAGAGAACCCTCACGCACTGTTGGCGGGAATGTAAGATGGTACAACCACTATGGGAAACAGTATGGCGATTCCTCAAAGAATTAAAAATAAAACTACCATTCAATCCAACAATTCCACTGCTGGGTATTTATCCGAAGAAAATGAAAACATGAATTTGAAAAGATATATACACCTCTATGTTCAATGTAGCACTACTTATGATAGCCAAGATAGGGAAGCAACCTAAGTGTCACTGATTGATGAAAGGATAAAGAAGTAGTATGTATATCCAATGGAAAATTACTCAGTCATAAAAAGGAATGAAATCTTACCATTTCTTGGATAGACCTAGAAGGTATTATGGTAGGTAAAGACAGAGAAAGACAAATGCAGTATGATTTCACTTATGTGTGGAATCTAAAAGACAAAACAAATGAATAAACAAAACAGAAAGAGTCATAGATACAGAGAACAAATTGGTGGTTGCTGGGGGGTAGGGATGGGCGAAATAGATGAAGGGGATTAAGAGACACATGAATGAGTGATGAAATGAATAAGTTATAAAATGAATAAGTTACGAGAGGTAAAGTACAGCATAGGGTATACAGTCAATAATACTGTAATAATTTTGTATGGTGACAGATGGTAATTATACTTACTGTGGTGATCATTTCATAATGTATATAAACATCAAATCGCTGTTGCACACCTGCAACTAATATTGTATATCATCTATACTTCAATTAAAAAATAAAGGCAGTGTGTGAGAATGTGCATTCTTGCACAACTAGGGGAAATTTTGAAAGAGCTCAATAACTTGATCTGTGTCTGTGACAAAAAGACAGATAATATGAGCTTGGACGTGTACAGATCTCAGCCTTACTGGTATAAAGAACTACAATCAGACAGGAGAGATATCTTGGTGGCAGAAGAAAGGAAGCCGGAAAGGGGTACACAGATGCTTTCCTGCCCCATTCTGAGTCACTCACATTCACAGCCTTGGGCACAGCACGAGCTCCATGGTCACAATCTCCATTCCCTCCTATAAGGTTTCTATCTTAGTAAAGTCTCAGCCCAGACTTGGGGTTAAAACAAAACACAAAAGTTTTCCCTAAGAATTAATCACAAGTCTACTCTCAGGCAGACTTGAGGGACAAGTTTACTAACTCTGTGGTCTAGCTGCCCCCAAGCTAAGAGATAAACATGAAAAATGGCTTAGACCTGCAGCAGCTGGCAAAAACTCTTGGGAGACACTGGCTCTCAATCCAGGGACAAGAGTCCCATTAATAAAGCCCTGTCCAACACAACTTCTTAACCCAAAGTTACAAAATACACAAGAAGATCACATAGCTAGAATTAGCAGACACACGGAAAGCATAAGACAGGCCAAGAACTTCAGGTAACAGAATTACTGAACACAGACTGTGAAATAAGTAGATTTAAAATTACTAAAACAAATAAAGAACTGAACACATAAAAAGGGAGTAAGAAACCTTCAAAAAGACAGCAGACATTTAAAGGAGAAAAACAGACTTCCATAAATGGAAGATACTCTCAGTGAAATGAAAAAGCTCAATGGCTATGTTAAAGAGCCAAGTAGACATAACAGAGAATTTGTGAGCCAGAAGAGAGTGTAGGGNNNNCTTTCCTGGATGAAACATACAGCAAAGATCCTAAAAGAATGTTCCATTATAATCACTATTTGCATAGCGATACATAAAGCTGAGAGCTGCCCACAGTTAGGACTGCTCTCTTAACGGTAGATCTGGAGAAAGTCAGGCTAATTAGGTTAGGTTTCCTTTTATCCATTTCTTCTTCTGAATCAGCACACTTTTCCTCTTTCTTCTCTCCCCAGATTTAGATCTCTCACCTAGTAAATGTAATAAACAGTGCATATAATCAGTGTCAATGCTGAACAGTCAGTGCCTTTCTGTGTGTCTATCAGCATGTGGATGCACATCTATAAACATTACAGACACATGTGTCAGTAGTATTATACTTTGAAATATACACATACCTGCAACATAACAGCACCTACCAGCAACTCCAGTTATTGGTGGAACGCAGACTGGAAGCTAAGCATGAGATCTAATCTGACTGCGGCACCGAGCAACTGTGTGACTGTGGGCAAGTCACAACAGCAGTTCTCATCTATAAACTAAAAGGACTAACTTGAATAATTTCCAGGATCTCTTCCTACTCCATTCTTATATTGTTTATAACTTTAAGAAGCTAACAAGCTTCATACCACTCATGTAGTTTACATTGTAGGGCAGGTCTCTGTGCAGAACCTTGTTATTTACATTAACGAGTGATAATCAGGCTTTCTGGGCTAGAGCAGATCAGAAGTAATGATTGAAAAGTGGAAAATGAACAAAAAGGGGTTCCTTAAGTCAAATATACTGACAATAGCTTAAAAAAGGTGAGGGCTAGATGACTGTAATAACAAGGAAAAAGCCTGTCATAGGAAACCTGAAAAGAATGGCTATTTTTAGACACTTACTGTAGGATCAGATAGCTTCACACACCTCGACAGCCCTTGAAGGCACCAGTACGTGACAACACTGAGCAATAACTGATGTTGCCGATAACGTTGAGTAATCAAGAAAAAGTTGGCTTATATGTTCGATGTACCCTACGTGAAAGTGGGAAAAGTATAAAATGCATTTTAGAAAGATTCCCCTCTTGATCTCGGGGTTGTGAGTTTGAGCCCCACGTTGGGTGTAGAGATTACTAAAACAAAAACAAAACCAAAACAAAACCAAAACACTTGAAGGGGTGCCTGGGTGGCACAGTCAGTTGAGCATCCGACTCTTGGTTTTGGCTCAGGTTGTGATCTCAGGGTTGTGAGACTGAGCCCTGCGGTTCAGCATGGAGTCTGCTTAGGACTCTCCTCTCCCTCTGCCCCTCCCTCCCACATGCATGCTCCCTTTCTCAAATAAATACATCTTAGATTCCCATAAAGAGGTTAAAAAATATCAAAAGAGTTTTAGACACCTAGAACAATCTTTCATATGGATTCTTCACGTATGTGCACGTAAGTGTATGCAATTATATAGAGAAATATTTATTAAGGGTGTTTTATACATGTTGTATGCAAAGTCCTGTCAACCTGCCCAAGAAAAACCCATGAACTAGTTTTTAGAGACTTATAATCAAACACAAAAGTCCCTATGAATGGGGCGCCTGGGTGGCTCTGTCAGTTAAGCATCTGCCTTCGGCTCAGGTCATGATCTCAGCACCTAGGACCAAGTCCTGAGTTGGGCTCCCTGCTCAGCCAGGAGTCTGCTTCTCCTTCCCCCTGCTCTTGTGCTCTTGCTCCCTCTCTTTTTCTTTCTCTCTCTCTCTCCCTCTCAAATAAATAAACAAAATCTTAAAAAATCCCTAAAAACAATATACATAAAAGGATGGTCAACCAACTGTATGAAACATATATGTATTTTTTTAAAGATTTTATTTATTTATGTGACAGAGAGACAGCCAGCAAGAGAGGGAACACAGCAGGGGAGAGGGAGAGGAAGAAGCAGGCTCCCAGCCGAGGAGCCCGATGTGGGACTCGATCCCGGAACGCCGGGATCACGCCCTGAGCCGAAGGCAGACGCTTAACGACTGCGCTACCCAGGCACCCCAAAAACATATATTGATACAAAGTAGAAGTGTTATTATTAATATGGTCAGATTTCACGTGGGAAATAGTGCAGGCAAGACTGCTACAGAGGTGAGGGAGGTGAAAACAGTTGTAAAGAGGGAGGCTTTCAAGAATCCACGGAAAGGTGGGAAAAGATCCATGGCAAGGAAGGAGTCAAATGTTTCCCACATGAGGGGAGGTGAGGTCATGCTGCCTACTGACCATGTATGTCCATCATCATCATGAGTCATCTGAGTTCATGGGGGACAGCCGGTTAATGACATCAGAAGGCAAGTCTGGACCATGAGAAGAGTTTAAGAGCTGGAAGGGAAGCTTTCCACATTTGCGTGTATGAGCTCACAGGCACACTACTTTTATAGGGACAAAGGTCACAGGGCAAAACTCCTCATCCCTGGAACATCATACTTTACAAAGGAATGAAGGAAAACTATCAAAGTGACTTGGAGAGTGACTGGAAAGATTAAAGTCTGAGAATACAATGTAATTATAAGTTCTACAGATTACATTAAAGCAAATCATTGAAATGGAAAAAAAATTTAATAGAAAACTGTCACATTTTGTCTTTGTCGTCAAATAACCAAACATCATCTAGCGGGAATGGAAAGAGAGGTAAATACAGATCTGATTATAAATGTATGCATTTAAACAGTTCCCTAATGCTGTGTTCTTGAATTTTGATTTCGCTTAGAAGTTTTCAGTTACAAACAACTTCTGTAATTACATTTGGAATTAAGAGTTAGGAAAGCACTTCAGCCTAATGCTTTCTAGAACTAGTCAAGTATTTCTAAATCTATTAGGTCCTTCAAAACAAAAGTTATTACCAGTATCTGCTATGTTCAGAGAGCTAGGATACGGACAGCTAACTTTAAATAAATATGTCATAAGAAATCTAAAAATTAAGTTAATCTCAAAGTATTTTACAAAGCATTCACATTATCATTTAAGGGGCAAGATCCCTTATGGTACAATTTGCATACATGTTCAAATAGGAATCTCTAGTACAAAGCATGGTCTCTCCATTGTTTATAAGTTTCCGGGGGGCAGGCATCACATCAGATTTATTCACATCGTATTTTTCTGCCTCTTCATTCCCCTTCTTCTTGCTACTAATGGTGATACAGTTAACCCTTAAACAACACAGGTTTATACTGTGCAGGTCTACTTTTTTTTTTTTTGATACATGAAGTATTATAAATGTGTTTTCCTTATAATTTTCTTAATGTTTTCTTTTCTAGAAGCTTTATTATAAAAATACAGTATATAATACATATAAGCTACAAGCTACGTGTTAATCGACTATTTATGTTATCAGTATGGCTTCTGGTCAACAGTGGGCTATTAGTAGATACATTTTTGGGGAGTCAAAATTATATGTGGATTTTGACTATGTGCCTCTAACCCCTACGTTGTTCAAGGGTCAACTGTACATCAAAGAAAGTTTTGTAAAATGCGGTAAACAATGTTCCAGTTTTCATTCCATAGCTGTCAGAGCCAATTCCAAACATCTTTGATATTTTAAAACCTCAAATGATTTTTTAGGCCAATCCCAAGAAAAGAGGATAATATTCTTGCATACATGCATGGAAAAGAGCTTTTATAGCCCTTTCCCCAGTTCTGGAAACAATAGACATTCACAATGACTAGGGGTTCTGTGTTATGGACAGATAAGAGCTTTCAAACAAGCAAAACAAGAGCAGAGTCACTACTTTCTAATTAACCTAATTGTGGTGCAGCCTGATTATCAGAAGTAGTTATCTACCGGCCATAGCTGAGCAACCTACCAGCTGGCATCAGCAGAGGCAACAATGTCCCCCTTGCTTTCTCCTGCACAGGGACGGACACCAGGAGGGCGCAGGCATCTCAAATAATGAGAGTGAATGCGTGTGTGTGTGTGTGTGTGTGTGTGGCCAAGCCAAGTTTGCACATGCATAAATTTCAAACAAACTTGATGAAATCTCACCATTACTGGAAACATTAGCAAACTATGAAACAAATAGACTTGTAAATTTGACATTTTATCAAACAAATATGTTTTCTTTCCTATTTTTCTTCCCATTTCATATGTCATGTATAAAGTATTGTAAGTAGAGAAATTAGAATGACACTGATAAATTGCAAATAAATTCTAAGCAGATAACCTAAGATTCTGTCTAAATTCTATAGATATCATTTATAATTATTTAATTATAATTATGTAATAAATTAAGGAAGATTCCATACCAGAGTAAGAGGTTTTACTGGGTCAAAGTAATGAGTGAGGCTGAATCCCTGTTAATAAAAACAAAGAATACTGTCCTTAGTTCAGCTGTAATCCTGCCTATAAGAAAATGGGCTGAATGACCTTTTCAGTCTGAAGATTTATGATGGGATTTCATATAATTCTAAAACTAAAGGTAAAATAACAAGATAAAATGCCTGTGGTCCTAAGAAACATTCAGAAGGGTCATCAATCAGAACAGGGGTGGGGGGGTTGTAACCACTGGTCAAAATAGCAGCCTAGGTGATACACAGCTGGGGGTACAGACACACTGGGGGTGGGAGGTAGAAGCGGGATGAGAACACGTAGTCTATCTATACACACATTTACATAAACATATAAATTGATAAACACACACACAGCCAAGCTCAAAAGCGAGAAGGGAAATCTGAGGCCCATGGCAGTAGAGGAGCTCAAAAGCTGTCTATCACCCAAGGGTAACTGTAAGAGATGGGATGGCAAAATCGTTATGAGCGTGAACCTGGAAGCCAGACTACTGGGTTTGTATCAAGCTCCTCCACTTCCCTTCTAATTGGGATGATGATGAGAACTGCCCGACATAGTTAATACGAGATTAAAATAAGTCAACACCGGGTGGCTCAGTTGGTTAAGCATCTGCCTTCAGCTCAGGTCATGATCCCAGGGTCCGGGAATCGAGTCCTGCACTGGGATCCCTGCTCAGTGGGGAGTCTGCTCCTTCCTCTCCCTCTCCTCCTGCTGGTGCTCACTCATTCTCTCTTATGCTCACTCCTCCAAATAAGTAAAGAAAATCTTCTAAAAAATTAATAAGTCAACACATACGAAGAAAGCACTTAGAACAGTGCCTGCCACACAGCAAGCTCAGTAAACATTAGTTGATTTTACCACTATCATTATTGTTAACAGGCTCAGGAAACACCAGACATTGGTGATTTAAAGCCCCCTAGGAGTAAAAGTCAAGACTGTGAGACAACTGGGGCAGGGAGCTGGGAACCACAAAATCCTGGTCCAGTCAAAAATTCTTCTGCCACCATGGTGGGGTGCAGGAAATGTGCCATATGGAAGACCCACTCCCCGGCCCCACTTGTAGGGGGCCCAAGTCCTTCTGATCGAGGCCCAGCCCGTGGACAGTGTGAGGCCAGTAGCATCCCCGCATGCCAGGCCGGGTCTTCCCAGAGTCAGGTTGCTTGGGAATGCAGGCCAAAGCGGGTGGTAAACTTCATCTAAGGCTAAATATCGGCGTGAGACCGATAGTCAAACAAGTACCGAAAAAGAAAGTTGAAAAGAACTTTGAAGAGAGAGTTCAAGAGGGGGTGAAACTGTTAAGAGGTAAACGGGTAGGGTCCACGCAGTCCACCCCTGGAGGATTCAACCAGGCAGCTGGTGAAGCGGATCTTTCCCACGCCTGTTCCTCCCGACCCCTCCTCCCCAGGGGGGGGGGGGGGGTTTATAAAATTAAAAAAAAAAAAATCTTCTGCCACCAACTGGAGGAGTTGATAGGGAGGAGGCACCCGCCTCAAGCCAAAGGTGAAAAGAGGGCCTTGAGAAATCAGAGACCCTGGCCCTGTATCTGGCTTGGGTGTGGGGCTTGAATGTTGGCACTATCCAAGCTGAGTGACAGTAACACAGAAACAGTTCATTATTAATAAAGCCCAATGGGCCCTGGTACAGGCTGCCATGAATTCGTCCCACAGAGAGACTGCCACAATCCAGGGTAGAGTCTTCAGGTGGAAAAATCATACTGAGCACTGAGCAGAATACATAAAAACAAATCCACACCTAGACATGTCCTGGCTAAAGCTATCAGAGAGAAAAATCAGATTACTTACAAAGGATGCAGACTTCTCATCAGCAGTAATAGATGCCTGAGGACAATGGAATCATGTCTTCAGCATGCTGAGGGGAATAACTGTCTGCTTAGAATTCTGTACTATCATTCAAGAGCTGGAAACGATTGGAGGCGCAGAAAAACTAAGAAGTTTTCTGGCCCACAGGCCCAGAAGGCAAGGGATATTGACTCAGGCAAGAAAGAGCTCCAAAAAGGAGAGATGTCAGAAACAGTGTTTGCAAAGAGAGGAAAAAAGCCAGACGGGAGCTTTCTCAACCTTCCATAACCCAACCTAAAAAGTCGCCTTTACTCATGGGTTGGAGGGACACATCTTCCCTGAGATTATAGAGAGAAAGCAGTCTTTCTCCCTGTGCTCTGAGGATAACTCTTGTTTTCTGAGGAACCTGACTCTATCAGTAATTTCCTCTTCTCTACGTTACTCCTTTAAAGTTAACTTTTGATTGTTTAACAATTTATTACAGGCAGGTATTTTGAAATAATTTAAAATGAAAACCAGCAGTTCCTGCTACCCTCACCCACCAGTCCTGTTCCCTGGCAGCACCTATCTTCAGATCTTTGAGCTGTCTTGTCATATTTATCTTCCTATTTTTAAGTAATATGCAGTGCCAGGGGACCTTTGGAAAATCCATCACCTGCTGGCCAAGGCTGCTGGCCACTTGCCAAGTGACAGTCCTTCCTTAATCTGGGAAAAAGACAGAGTTGATAGCTGTCCCAATGACACAGTACTCTTGTTTTAGAACACAGAACACCAAGACCTGGCCCATTCCATTCCCAAGAGATAATTTAAAGAAGTTATAAGCCAAGATATCTTGCAATATTTTTTATCTTACTCTGTCTCATAAGAATTTACCCACACTTGCTACTGTATTCCATCTCTATTCAAGAACAAAATACGCCATCCTTAAGTGCGACACCATGGAAAGGCGAGTAACGTTCAAGACCAAAAAGTCAAACTGGAAGAGAGGTAGATCACTTTACCACCAGGGAAGCAGGTACTCTACATGTGTGAACTTGGGTATGAATCATCTAGAGTGGGGAGGAGCCTACTCCTCCTCAGAGCCTGGTAAGGGTGGGAGTTATGGGTGGGGGTGCGTGGGGGGAGTACATCACTATTCGGACTTTGGGAACAAAAAAGATATTTCACCAGCAGAAGGCTGAGAAACCAGCAGAGGTAATATTTGATTACTTAATACGACCTTTACATAAAATTTTTAAAAACATCATTGAAAACCCTTTTGACTAATAATCTGTCTCTTGAGAGCTCTAAATCGTTCACTCATTGCCTTATTTTTAAAAATTAAAACAAAACAAAAACAAAACCAATCAACCAACATAGGGCCTGAAAAGGAGAAAGAGGCCTCTCCTAATCTGTGGCCAAAAATGTTCCTAGAGCACATTCTTACATTACTTTTTTCTGTCCATTATGTCGATTTAGAATGTAACTTCTGATAATGGTAGATGAGAATTTATTCTTTTATTTCCCAATATCCTAGTTATATCAGAGTTGGTTCTTCTACTATTATTAAGTAAATATGTTTCTCTGCTGAGCTGTTAAGTGTACTATGATTACATTTCCTTTCTTGTGAACATTTTGTTTTTCTGGAGCTGATGGGGCTTCATCATTTGCTTAATATTTTATTACCTACTGCTTATTATTCTCAAAGACTCCAGTGTATATGTAAAATCTGGTGTCTACACAAACATTAGATATCTGCTATTCCCACTAAACTACACTTTTTTTTTTCTTTTCTTGAAACCGCTCTGTTCTGGAGCCATCCATCCTCTTTTCCCACCAGATAACCCGGGTCCGTTGCAGAGGTGGCAATCTGGAACCTCTCCATCACTCCAGTAGGTTCTCATGATAGTGAAAGGCCCATCTTTTGAGAACCTGACTGTCTGAAAATCTTATTATTCTACTGTCACACTTAATTTATAGCGCTGGATACAGACTTCTAAATTAAAACGATTTTTTCTTCTTCCTAAGATTTTTTTGTTAAGGCACTCTTTCATTCTCTTCCAACTAATTGCAGCTTTTTAAGAAGTCCAATGACTTTCTGAATCCCAGTCCTTTGCATGTGACCTTTCTTTTCTTCTTTGTTCCGGTATCTTATCTCTATCCCTGGCATTCCTGCACTTCATGATCACATGCCCATATGTGAGACTATTTTTATCCCTTGCACTGGGTCCTTGGCAAGCCCTTCCCATTTGGAGATTCAGGTCCTTCAGTTCTGGGAAATTAATCTGTGTTGTTTGATAGCTTCCTCTCTTCCGTCTGCTGGAACTCCCATGAATCAGATGTTGTACATCCTAGCCTGAGTCTCTAATTTTCTTATTTTATCCCCTACTGTCCAATTCACTGTATGTGTGTTACACTTTCTGGAAGATTTTCTTGACTTTGTCTTCTAAATTCCCTGGATTTTTTTCTTTTCTTTTTTTTTTTTTTTGCTATCATAATTTTAATTTCTGAGAGTTTTTTATTCTGATCCTTTATTTTTAAAAATCACATTCTTAACTCGAAGAATGCAGCTACCTTCTCTTATCTGAGGACATTTATAAAAGCTTTTAATTTTTAAAGTATCCTTTTCCCCCTTGCATTATCTGTTACTTATTTCTTTCTGGTCTTTTTATTTGGGGCCCTTTTCATTATGTTGGAGAACTTCCTCAAATGTCTAGTGATTTTTGGCCATTGGTTTATATCTTGAAGTAAGGTACTAAAATTCTGATTAAAAGTTCTGTGTAAGTATCCAGGGCTTGTTGACTGATGGCCTGCATTCTAGGACAATCAGGGGCCAGACAGTTTTTTTAAATATAGAGACCACCCCTCCACCCCCAAGTGTCAGTATCTGAAGTTCTTCCCTCCAGGGACATGTAATCTCCAAACAAATTCCTGCAGGTTCCTGCTTGGCAGAGGAGAGGAAGAGGAGAGATGGCTATCCTAGGTCACTTGGGCGCTTTGAACAGGGTGGAGAAAAGCACTGGGCAGGCCCTAGACTCTACAGTGCAGACACTGTGTGATACTAGTGCCTTTTCTCTGCCTGGGGTCTCCAGGGGGAGTGTGTCACCAGTTGAATTTCTCCCCAAACTACAGATTCCTATTAGAGTGGGACAGCTGCAGAGGGTCAAGGAGAAGACCTTAAGTCTAACTGCTCCACATCCAGACTGAATTAATCCCTTGTTTCCACCTCCCCCTGGCCTTCCGCAAAACCTAAGGATCCCATATCTGGACCCTTTCTGAGGCTATGCAGGGGATGACATCTCATTTCTCACTAGTTTCTGCAGGCTTTCTGTCCCTTTATAGTTAACTCTGCTCTAAGTCAGCCCATCTCCATCTACCATCTCTCATGCACTCTGGTCTCCCATCCTCATGCAGGTTTTATAACTATCAAATTCTTTTACTATAATTTCAGTGGGGTTTCTTTGGGGTGGCGAGAGAGACAGATTAAAACGCACACATTCAAGCCTCTTTAACTGTCTTTAACTCCCCTTCTTCATTGGTTCCTCATCAGTATTTTTAAAAACTTTATTTTATAGCAGCAAGAACACTTACCATGAGATCGACCTTCTTTACACATTTTTAAGTGTATAATACCTTACTGTTGACTCTAAGTCATAGGTATTTAAGCATTCTCAAATCTCTCCAATAGTAAGGAAAACAGGACTAATAAAGACGTTCCCCTTGATTCCATGTCTCCTTTCACCTCCTGCATTCTCTCTTCCTTCATAGCCAACCTTCTTAAAACAGCTGCCCACACTCTCTCACCTCTTCTGCAACTTCCTTATATTTCTCAGTCTACTACCACCTACCTTCTACTCCCATCACTCCACTGAAACTGTTCTTTCAAAGGATACTCCTGCTGATAAATCCAATGGCCACTTCCTGGTCCTCACCTTACTTGACCTCTCACTAAATTCAACACTACTGTAGTTCCTCGTTCTCAAAACACGCCCTTCTTAGAGGACTTTCTGACCCTGTACTCTCCTCACCTCTTCCTACCTCCTTGCAAATGGGATTATATGGTACAGTCTATACTTGCCATGCCAACCTCACCTCTTGCCATGCCGTATTCAAGTTCTATGCTACCATGCGTGGAACCTCCTGCAGTTCCTAGAGCAAGCCATGTCCTGTTTCTCCTCTGATTTTTGTACACCCGATTCCCTTTTATTTGGCCAATTTTGCAAATGCTGTCTATCTGTTTTGGGTGGCCCTCCTATGTGCATCTCAAGCACATATCCTGTATTCTCACTACCAATATGTTCATTAAAAGGTACTACAAGTACCTGCTTACTTGTCCATGCTTCATGAGGACAAGACCCATGTTTATTTTTTATCTTATTCAAGGGTGTGTCACTAGAGCTCGTACGATGGCTAATACATGGTAGGCATCCAGTGTCAGCTGAGTGAATGAAGACACAATCGAGAGAGGGAGAATCAAATGCGTATAGAAAGACACTAATCATATCTTCTCTTTAAATGGGCCAGCAGAGCACATGAATGTGATCTCCAGAAAAAGACTTACAGTATAGCCTAAATTCTTCTGCTGCCTTTTTCTATCTTCTTATCAGTGTATCCGACAAGTCGTCACCATTTTTTGCACAAAAACAACCAAATGCTGAGTCAGAATATCACAGCACCAATACACCATCTAAGAGCTTAGAGAGGGACAGCTGTCTAAATGTTTCAATACATTTACATAGGTAAATCACAGGATTTTGAAGTGCTATGGGAGTGACAATGTTTTATTCTGGTAGTTTTGGTATAATTTTGCTCACATACTAAAATACGTCTTTCTTTTTTTAAGATTTTATTTATTTATTTATTTGTCAGAGAGAGCGAGAGTGAGAGAGTGCGCACAAGCAGGGGGAGCGGCAGGCAGAGGGAGAAGCAGCCTCCCTGCTGAGCAAGGAGCCCAATGTAGGACTCGATCCCAGGACCCTGGGATCATGACCTGAGCTGAAGGCAGGCGAAAAATGACTGAGCCACCCAGGCGTCCCAAAATCGGTCTTTGAAAGACAGAAACATTTTAGAAGCAGCAGCAGATTAGCTCGAGAGAATAACCCATTAGGCTCCTTAAGTCATGAGTGTGGTAGGCTCTGAAGAGAAAAAACAAATCCCAGCTCAAGCAAAACTGGATTTCTAGACTTTGACTGTCATTTAATTAATATTAGCCAAGCTCTCAATGCTCAAATGTCCCAAACACCTTCACTGTTTTACTACTCTGCTTATCACTGGGCAAGCACCTTTGTATAGCAAGAAGTCTTTCAAAATATGTTGACATTTTAGCTGTTATGAATTGTCTTTAATATTTGACCACATTTAGCTACAACTGAAGAGCCTATTTATGGAAAACATGTCTATATGCAAATAGATCTATTTCCAAATGTGAACTACAATAAATACTTTGCTGGATACTATATTCCCAGCAGGAAAAACCTAGAAAGAACTCAGAGGTTACATGTAGTCTCTTGATAATGAACTGCCATGTGGAAAAAAAAAAAGTTTTGAGCTCAGAAGGAAAAAAGGAGGTGTTGTGATGAATTGCTTTCCATTTCACTTGTCTGAAGAGATATTACTCTATTTCCACTATATCTGCGTCTCTGCCCAAAAAAGAACTCATACATTTGTAATTGAAAAATTGTCTCTTTCCAAACAAAAATGATTTCTCCACAGATAGATACTCCTAAGCCAGAGGGAGGGAGGGACAGACACCCTTTTATCTGTCTTTCCCCCAGAAAGACTCAAGAGCAAATCAAAGGTAACCCTGGATAGGGTCTGCAGGGATGGGAGCCCTCCACAACAAAAGCACAAGTAAGGAGAAAGTTCCAAGATAGAGACGCTGCCCCAATATAAGCAAAGCCCTGGGTACAGCAGACACGTTGGAGGCGTTACCCATTACCTTCTACTCTGGACAGCGACTCTGAGAAAAGTAAACCGGCCTCTGCAAGCAGGCCAATGGTCAAGTCACTAGCTTTCACTTGTATTTGAAAGAGAGTACAAAGTCACCCGTGACAGCCCCTCCTCCTCCCTCCCAATCACCACCATGTGTACACATTCCCTCCAAGGATGGCCGGAAATCCCACACCCAGCTGATGCTGTATGTCCTGGGCAGACTATGATTTATTTATTACCTCAAATATTCACATTGTTCCTTCCATCCTTTTCTTCAAAGTCCGGCCAACTATATGAAATTATATGATAGCAATCCTGCTGATGAGTACACTGAACCTTGGGTTTAAGTGAAAATGAGCAGAAAAATGAATAGTTAACTCAATGCATACTGTGGTTGACTTCTTCTCTCCATTACTGACCACTTAGTTTTCAATAATCATAATCATTATTGATCTGACACTGTAATATCACGCATCATATGCTCTTTCCTGTGGCTAGACTCCTCCTCCTCCTTCATCTATCTGCCTAACTCCTCTCTGGCTTCTCAGATAGCTCAGACATCACCTCTTCCAACAAGCTTTCCAATCATACTCATACCTCAGTTTCTCACAAGAATCCTTCTCTTACAGAATTAGGTGTCCCTCCTCTGGATTCCAAAGCCATGCCTTTACCTTCACAGGCATAATCACACAGTACTCTACTTGTTTATAAGTAGACACTTAAATAAGACACTTCTCCCCACCTAGTCTTTAAACCCCTCAAAGGCAAGGATTGTCACTCATCTTCATGTTCTAGTTCATGGCACAGTGTCTGGTATTTTGTAGACATTTTAAAATGTGTGTGAAAGGAGTGAATACATGTATGAACAAATGGATGACGTTTAGACTTTGAATTACAGAGATGGGTCTTCAGAAGACATTTAGTTCATCCTACTTCACCCAAAATTCCCTAAACAAGAACTTCCTAAGAGTTGTGCCAAGGCGTGAAAGCAAGGAAATCAATATCTATGTCCAATAAAACAGAAACATTTTCTAATGAAAATATGATGAAATAAAAACCTTACCGGCAGAGTTCCAGGCAGAGATGCATCAAAAAAAGATACCAAAGAATTTGGAGGTGCTGCAAAATGGACTTGAGATCCAGAGAAGAGTTTAGAGTTGGAGGAGATCTGGGCATGAATTTCCAAACCTACCACAGCTGCCCATTTGTGTTCACTGAAGAGAAAGAAAGAATCGTTAAGAAGTAGCTAGATCCATCACCATGCATGAATTTCTATGACCCTAAACCACACATTAATTTGCTATTTGTGTTTTTAGCTTATTAAGATTTTAGATTCTTACATTTGAAAATATGTCATATTGTATCAATTACTAAATCAAAAGCAATTCATAATGAACATCTACAAGACCAGCAAAATAAAATTCGTTGACAACACGGCATAGGAAGAGTTTACCGTACAAAGAGGAAGGTGATGAAGGAAAACTATGGCATCCTGAAACAATTTAGAAAGGGCTATCAGGTGATGTCTGCTTGGCTGACTCCAGTGAAAAGCAGCATTTTCCAAATTAACTGTCCTTTATCAATTAATAACTCAGTAAATGAAAGCTTACCTTGCAAACATTTTTAGAATTAACATAAACATTATGCTTCTACTACTAGAGAAATAATGGTAAATAGCTGTATATTTTATTTAAAGAGAGAGGGAAATTCTCCGTGAACTCATTTTATAACAATAGCTTGCAAGTAAAATGATCAGAGTGGCACAGATATAAAGATCATCACTAAAACATACCCTTCCTGGGATTTTGGGCAAATGAAAACATTAAACCATCAGATGTGGCTTTTTTGGTCCCCCAAATCACTTTCAATTTCCTAAGATATAGTTGCAGGTTTCTTTGTTTATGCTTGATTGCTATCAAATCTAAGAAGCTGTTAAATGCTATAACCTCTCCTACTCTGTTCGGTCTGTATGAACATTCCACACACAGGACTCTCCGGGTTCTTATAAGTGTGCTTATTCCTTCTGAAACCATATCCCATGGACAATGCCTATTTATATACACTCCCTCCATACTTTATTCCTATCCTGCTCTTCTCCCAAGCAATTTTCTGTATTATCTAGATTTTTTGTTTACATGGACTGAGTTTTGTTCCAATTATTTCAACACATGAACTTTTATATCTATAGTACTGTGAGAAGATTAATTCCTTTTTAAAGCTTGGAAGCACCACCGGCATTTGAGAGGAATTAAATGAAGAACTCATCAGAAATTCTGTATTCACTAAAACATCACTCAAAACTATTTTTGCAGTTTTGTTACAAGAGAGAAAAAATACTTTACATTTACAGCCAAACGATCTAATTTATGAAAGGAATAGAAGCGGAATGCTTCTGGACATTTTCCCTCTGTTGCTCCAACAGAAAAGCAAATATAATGCCAACTTAACTATCTCAAAGGCTAAAGTGATTACTGAACACGTGTCTTCTGTTTCTGTATTTAAAAAGAAACTATTTAAGTCTTATAAAGTATAAACAGCTGTTTAGAGGATATCTAACAAAATAAGCAAAGCTCTCCAATCAGAGGGAAGATCTCCTGTATTGACTGCATCCTCCTAGGTCTAGAAACACGTTCAACGTGAAACGCCTCCAGAGACAGCCGTTTTCTGAGTAATGACATTAAGCCACCACCATCCTGAGTTTGTAGGTAAAGTCTCCCTTTCCACTTTTAGAATACCGCTGTCCCATGGTAGTGCTAAAAAAATGTCAGCTACATAACATCCCGCTTTCTGGTGTCACCGACCCCACTGGTAGTGCTATTAGTAAGGTGACTGAATCCACTCTTCTGTGTGTGCAGTTTTACTTTAAAGAAAAGATCTGCGATTTTATATTCGCGAATTCCCCAAATACGCCTACCTATTTGAAGACTGTTTTATGTGTGGAGGCGAGGCTGATAGAGGGCTAGTTTTGTGCTTTCATTTAGGTTTCGGGGCTGAGAGTTACAGCCCAACGTCCCNACCCCCCCCCCCCCCCCGCAACACACACACACACACGTCTAGACTGAAACTGGGCTGTAGTGGCCATCAACTCCCTAGTCCCGCAGTTCCACCTCACGCTTAAATGGGCAGTAATGGTATGAAATAGTATACCCTTTCCTTGACTTCTGGGCGGTGATGAGGGGCTGCTGAGCCACGGAGCTCTGTCCCCTTTTCCTGCTGGACGTGAACCCAATTGCAGCCCCTCTTCCATGGCGAGAACCGCCGTCAATGCAGGCTAAAACCCAACGCCTTCCCAGATAGCACCAGCGAAGCATGGGCGCCGCCATTGCCCCTCCAGGATCCTGGTCAGGTGATACAGACTCTTTCTTCCGCAAAGCTCTCTGGGAAGAGTAGTTCTAAAAACGAATAAAACGCCTTAGGCGCACACCGGAAGACTACTATTCCCGGTGAGCACTGCGACTCCAAGGCTGCCGGAACCCTGGCCGGGAGGGAAGGGCAGGAGAAATAGAGGAGAGGTGGGAGGGCTTCTGGGTCCAGAATTGTGACTCCTCCTAGCGGGGAGTTGGGGAGGTTTGTGGCGGGGTCCGTGGATGAGTTTGAGCGAGAGCAGGTGGTGCCGGAGATCCAAAGCAAAGAAACCCGGCCGGGAATTTATACCTCGGTTAACCTTTCCAGCTGAACTAAATGAACTCGACATCTCTGGGAAGACTTCCGACCCTCCAAGACCACTCAGTTTTTTTCTCTGTTTACTCTGCCAGTTCACACACTAATTTGTGCATTAATGGCGCAAATATTTATTTGCTTGCCTACTATATGCCAGGCACAGTTCTTAGGCACTGACGAGTGAGCCAGACATTAACGGCCACTATTCTCGTGGGATGTAAGCATTGTTGGGAGAGGAGACATACAGAAAAGTTACAAAAATAGGATACTTTCACGTAGGTAATAAGTGCTGTATTTAAGTAGAAGTGCTTGGAGACAAACAGACCTAGATTGTACCTTCAGGTACATTTTAACTTATTTTCTTTTTTGTACTTGTTCAGTATTTGAAACACTTTTCCTTACTTGCGAAAAAGCCTTGATAGCAGATGCCATCATCCCAACGGACTTCTTTTATTTTCCTGCTTTGAAACTCAAACCCTTCTGAAACTCCCACCCATGTCTTGTATTTGAGCATACAATTTTTAATAGTCATTCAGCCGTTCTCTATTATATCACCCTATTTTACTTCTCCACATTATGCTTATGACTCTCTGATGTTTATCCTCTGTCTCCACAAGCTCCTTGAGAATGGGGAATTTGTCTTATTGAACAAAGTATTATCCCAGTACAAAGTAGGCCCCTTAAAAATATTTGTTGCATGAAGTAGTGCAGTGTAGGGAACATGTTTGACAAAGAACAGAGGGACGCCCTTTGGAGTAGTAGTTGCTTAGGAGGGAGATGATGAAATAGTGTGGTGGTGGAGGCAAAGAGAAATTGACCTATATGAGATTGATTTAGGAGCTAAGACTGAAGGACTTGGTGATGGATTGAATATGATGATGATAGACTAGGTAGGGTCAGGTAACTCCTGAATTTCTGGCTTGTGCAAATGGATGGCTGGTGGAGTTATTCACTGAGATAAAGAAACTAGAAAAGAAATAGGTTTCAGGGAAACATGAATTTGGTTGCCTTGGAGACACAAAAGAGGAGAAGTCAAGGAGGCATCATTGATGCCTAACTTTGAGTATGGAGCGCAGAAAAAGCTGCAGACTCTGTATACCTCACATTGGTAGATTTTCAATTACTGATCAATCAATAACCTATTGATTAGACAGCTGTAAACTACGATCTATTTCCATGAATACTCTTGTACAATTATGATATTTTATTTAGTTTAATCCCTCTACGGAGGCAATTTTAATTATTCTCCTTAAAATGTCATTATTTACTTTTCCATCTTTTCTGTTTTTTCATCCACTATCATTGATCCAAATTGCTACACCAGAAGTATTTTCACATGACCAAAAATGAAAATGAGAGAAATGACAGAGCCTGCAAAGTAGAGGTAGAGATTTGTTCCAAAATTCATTGCTAATTATTGACTTTTATATCAGGTTCAGATCACTCTTGAGATTCTGTATTAGTATCTCTCCTCTGAGTTTCCATATTTTCCACCGTTACTTAAGTAAGTTTGCTCTCTCCTTCTCATTTAGCTCCTCAGGTTTTTCTGGCCCAGACTGGGGGTCAGGAGAGTTGCCTCTGATCACAGCGTGGTTCCATCTTTGGTAGGACTGCAGAGGAAAGGGGAATCCTGTATCTCAGAAGTTAGCACAGGCAGCCTTTAAGCAAAAGGAGAGGGAGATCTTTGCTACCTTACTACTGGTAATGAGCATAGTCAGGAGGCAATTCACTCCCATGAAGTGTTGGGGGTGTTTTGAAAACCACCATAAGAGAGAGCAGCATACCTAATAAAAATCCTCTTTTTTTTTTAAATTAGTTTTTTTTTTTTAAGATTTTATTTATTTATTCGACAGAGATAGAGACAGCCAGCAAGAGAGAGGGAACACAAGCAGGGGGAGTGGGAGAGGAAGAAGCAGGCTCATAGCAGAAGAGCCTGATGTGGGGCTCGATCCCAGATCGCCGGGATCATGCCCTGAGCCGAAGGCAGACGCTTAACCGCTATGCCACCCAGGCACCCCTAAAAATCCTCTTTTTATGGGAAAAATGCACATCTTTCTTTAAGAAGCAGTGTTATGCAGTGATAGCATATCACTTCGAAGGCTCCTACCCTACCACTAGAGGGAGAGAAAATCCTCTGCATGTAAATGTATTTGATTCCTTTTACAAATGGAAACCTTCTAGCTTGATGGATATTACATAGCCCTTTCAAAATCCCACAAGAGCCAGTGATTCCCATCTCCCCCAAGATTATCTGTCATGTCCAGAAATGCCCATTGGTTTCCTCGTGGATGGTCTAGAGTCTAGGAAGGCACTGTTTTCCAAGCACCCCTCCTGCCTTGTGCCCTTAGCTAGTCAGGTGCTTACACCCACCCTCCTACCATGGGACCATTTCTCACCTTCTTCCTGCATGCCAGATCTGATATCTGTCAGAACTCTTACTGACAGCGCTCTAGCTGAGAGAGCTATTTTGGTCCCACCAAAAAGGTGGCTGTCACCTGGAAGACTCAGAGATTTTCATTTTCAAGAAGCTCAGAAGGTAGCAGGATGGGGTTTCCAGCAAAAACATTCTCTTAGGGAGAGTTTCTCAGCTCTTGTTTTATTCACATAATTGGCACAGTACAAATAAATTTAGAACAAGTTTTTTTAAAAAGATATGTAAGCCAGAATAGAATTTCGAGTTGTTACTTATAAATGGCAATAGTTAGCAAGTATGTCTAAAATAACATGCTTGGTTTTGTTTAGTATTCTTCAGAGAGTCTTTGAATGTCAGAGTTGGATTAGACAGACTAGCCTACGCCTTGGTTTGACTCCAAATCCCCAGGTATCTGTATAAACAGATTGATTTCTGAACACAAATCATCACCCCCACATCTAAGTTGTGTTTAATTGTGATCATTCCCTTTCTCATTCTTTCATTAGCTTGGGAAGGGGGAAATGATGTGGAAGCATGGTATTCTAGGATTTATAACTTCATCAGTAACACGGGTGCAATGTGAAAGAATGATACAAGAGGTTCTAATTTTTTAGAACCTCTTGTATCATTCTTTTTATAATGAAGTAAACAATTTTAATGGAAACATTGAAATTCCTAGTAAAATTAAAAGGAGATAGTTTCCACTCTTCCCTTTAAAAATACATCACAGCAATATATCTCAAAATCTCTTTGTATATAATTTCGAATCTTAAAATTGTGTTAACCAACCTATTCTTTGATTAACTACTTTTTCCTGTGGAAACAAAGACAGTGCTTTAAAGACATTTAGTAGACTGAAAAACAAAATGTCCCTTGATGTCTAATAGAGCTGGGTGTGGTATTTCCTTTTTTAAAATGATGTATTTATTTATTTGAGAGGCAGAGGAAAGGGCAGAGGGAGAGGATGAGAACGCCAAGCAGACTTCCTGATGAGCGCGGGGCCAGACACAGGGCTCAATTGCATGACCCCCCAAGATCATGACCTAAGCCAAAGTCAAGAGTCAGACGCTTAACAGACTGAGCCACCCAGGCGCCCCTGGATGTGGTATTTCTTAACACAGTTGTGAATTTAGTTCCTCTGTGGGTCGATTAGTTTCTATCTGTTCTATGGCTGTAATACCTAGCCTGCTGTCTTAAATTTTGTGCTATATGATAGGGAGGAAAGGTAGCTAGGTCAGTATAAATTCTCTAAAAAAAGTCCACTTAGAACGATACATATATGACAAAAATTGACAGCATCATTTTCATGTCAGAAGAATGCTGACACTAGAGGAAGTTCTGTTTTTGAAAAAGCATTCCAAAAACATAAAGTTCCTTTTCAGAAAAACCACATTTTAGGATCCAGTGAAGTGTCATCAGCAGAAGAAGAAAGACTGGGAATACGTGCCCACTGGACAATTGGGAGAACAGGACTCATTTCCTTTTATTTTCCCATTAAGTCTTGATTCTGATAAAATACTGATGTGGAGGGAACAATTGCTTTCTCTAGAAGATTGCTTTGAGGCAGAGAAACCTATAACTTTTTCTTTCTTTGCAAGGCAGGGAAATAGAACACCCTGTCCAAGTGTTGAGAGAAAGTGCCATCTGGGGAAGATGAGGCTCTCACAGGGCTGTTATGGGGCTTGCCTGACCCATAAACTGTCATCTCTCCACATCTTGCCTTCTTTCTGATCTCAAGGGATGGTTTGCTGGTTCCCCAGGCTTTTTCTTTTCTAGAAATCTGACTAATCCTAGAAGCAGAGAGGAATTGTGTGTAAGAAGCTCCCACTTCCACATATCCCCATGACTCACCCTTTACTTGAAAGAAGATACTCCTGAGTCACAAGTAGTGGGTAGTAGAACATGTTAAGCTCGGCGTCCCTGTAAGCTATGTTTAGCATGTGGTCAGATTCCTGCCATGCACTGAGAAGCTCTCTCTTTTCTGTTTTGGAATTGGGTATTTACCCTTCAAAGTTCCAGAGCTTGTACGTACACACACACACACACACACACACACACACACACACACGCTTCTAAGTATATCTTATTTCCAGATCATGCCCCTATAATGACCAACAACTTTTAAGTTTCAAAACAGATGATTCTTTTTTTGTATGTCAGCTGGTTCTCTTGATTTTAAGCCTAAAGATTTTAAGGAGTAAAAGTATGACGTTAAAAAACTTTTCCACCAAGACACATGAGCTTTGGTGACACTTTTCCCTCGGCTGAATGAGACCCTACTTGCTACTTGAAGGGAAGATGTATCAGACTCCACCAGGGTGGTACAGAAGAGAGCAGAAAGTCTTATCTTACACCTGCTGTCACGTAATGAGTGTCATTACCTGCGTGTATCTCAACTGGGATCTCTATATCTAGTCTGCCCTTAAACCCAGAATGGATGGGCTGCACAAAGCAATAAAGGCTGAAATCTTGTTGGTGGCAGAGCCTTCGGGGCTCACCACAGTTTAATGTATGGCCATCGAGAGGAGATTTAGTGCTCCGTGAAGAGGTGCCAGATTGAATGAAAATCAGGCAGCTCAATTCAAACACATTAGCAATCAAATGATACAACTACTGAGATAAATGCAAAGAGAGAGACAGAAAAAAAAAATCCCAGTGATTCATGAATACTAATTAAAGAGGGAAAGGCCTGCATAGACATTGTTCCTGTCTCCTTGGAGTCTGAATCTAGATTCTAATTCACCAATAAGATTTGATAACTTGTCCCAACAGTGATTGCAAGTTGATGTTGATTCCACACTTAGGCTAGCTTTGCTACTAAGAGGCATCCCCCCCCTCACATGTAGTAAGAGTGAAAAGAAATGATGCTAAGAATGGGGCTGAATACCACGTCTTTCAAAAGGCAAAAGAAAGTAAGGTTATATAAAGTGCCACTCTAGCAAATAGCAAGCCTCATATTCTGTGTTGATTCTCTAATCTGTTATCTTTATTTTGGCTGCCATAGTACATTGGTACAATATCTCTGGGAAACAGTTTTGCAGTGATTCAGAGCCCATGATTTTAAAAATTTATAGAGATTTATTCAATAAATGCATTACCTTCTACTTGCCACACTGAAACTCACATAATCTGATGAAATGTTCTCACATTTTATGAGGGTCAGTTTGACATTTTACAGTCTCTCAGAGTTTAGTGTCCTTAGCAGATGTCAAAATGAAGAATCTTGAGTTTAGGAAAGAAAATAATTTGTCTTGCTTAGTTCTCTAGACCAGCAACCATTTTAGGTGCCCTGGGCCTTTCTCTTGGGATCTATGACAAGAGGACATTAGCTGCTATGTAACAACCTCCCTTATAGCAATTCTGTTTTCTAGAATAGTAGCTCACTTCCCCAAGGAAAACCAATTTTTTTTTCTGTTGGCCTACATTGTTTATTGTTTTTTTTTTTTCTAGAAACTTCAGCTAGACTTATCCTTATGCTCCTTGTGTTCTCTTTAGCCAACAGAGATCTAAGGTGTCACTTATTTCAAAGTGATAATATCCCTTCGCATTGGTTCTTTTGTGCAATGAATCCCCTGAAGTGTGCTTCTTGCTGTGTAAGTTAATAGTTGTCGTCCACGGAGTTGAAAAATAAAATTGAGTATATGTATGTCTTTTGTTGGATTTCTATGGCATCATTGATTCAAATGTTGTGTTTACTCTCTCTTCTTTCAAAAATGCTCTTATTTATTTTCAACTGTCAAAAAACAGTAAGTGTGGAAGTGATAATTTTCATTCTGTCTGAAATATAATGTGGCAGGACAGGTTGAATTATGGAAAATCAATTAGTTTCTATTACAAGAGTCATGTATCCAAGGTCCTGTTCTGTCTTTGGATATTATGGCCATTTTTTAAAAAGGTTTTATTTATTTATTTGACACAGAGAGAGAGACAGCTAGCGAGAGAGGGAACACAAGCAGGGGGAGTGGGAGAGGAAGAAGCAGGCTCCCAGCAGAGAAGCCTGATGCGGGGCTCGATCTCAGCATGCCAGGATCACGCCATGAGCCAAAGGCAGACACTTATCAACTGAGCCACCCAGGCGCCCCAGGGTACTATGGCTATTGTCTGCTCCTCTCCAAAATTATTTTTAGGAGAAAACCACCCAAAGATTGTTTTTCTAGAGCAAAAAACAGATAAGACCTAGGCATTTAATCTTTGTTAATTAAGATAGAGGCAGAAATAATCACTTCTCTTCCTATACTTTTAAGCCACATACTCTTGAAAGAGAAGTTACCATTTAGCTCAGAAGGCCTAAAATTTCCAGATGCTACGACTTCTATACCATACAATCTGTGCCTTTTGATATAAGGCTTTGAGGCATGTGGTTTCATATGCATTTCATCACATGGAGAATTCTTTCTTCTCTATGATCCTCTGATATAAAATAAATAAACAAGTTTGGTAGGACAAACATATCCAGGCCTCAAGTTTTCATTATTTCATAATGTTATTTTTTCATAGATTTACACTTGAACATGCCTTTCTATCAGGATAAAAGTTGCCCCCAAATTTCCCTTGCTTTCCTCTCATGTTTTAAGAGGACAGCTTTTGCTTCAAAGATTTATTTTGGTGTCAGATAACTTCTTCTATTACACCTGGAGAAACCAAATAGCTCTAAAAACAGGAGCACCAAAACACCAAAAATGTTGTTTAAATTATGTGCCAATGGAAAGGCAAAAGGATCCGATTGAAAGAAAACATGTGGAGTTTTCATTCCCACTATCCTACATACATTCTTGTAAATTGCCAGTGTGTGCGAAAAGTGCAAAACCCAATTCTGTCTATGAAAGATGATTAAAGATCTCGGTTATCCTCAAAAAAAAAAAAGGTAAACAACATTAATTACTGAATTCAGAATATGAATGATTCCATTTTCCCCGCTACAGAACAGGGCAGCCATACTCAGCAAAGTCTTCAATTAACATTGACTTCCACTCAAAATAAAGCACAGATGTAGAAGAATTGTTTTTATTAAAGAGTTGTTAAGCAACACGAAACTTGTAGTATGCCAAGTTCTAACTCCTGTGTTATCCAGGGCCTACAATTAATTTTTAAAAATCAAAACACTTTTAAAAATAGCCTTGTATATTGAATTTCAGCATGGTGCTGCTTTTTTGTAGAGCCATTTCTGTAAAATGCAAGTTTATTTATAGTTTGCAAGTGATTCAAAGATGTTACAATATAAAAGGAAATGATACTCTGGAGTGTTTGTTCAGGGCTGTTTGGGGCTGTCTTAGAATGTTCGACTTACACAGAGGATTGCTTTTAATCTTCTGAAGCAAAAGGAATTTCATAAATTAAAATTGTTGGCCAGATGGAATTTCCTGATTAATTTTTTAGTGTTTGGTGTTAAACATAATAATGAAAGAAAGAGTGCTGAGAGTAAACCCAATTAACATTGCATAAAATTTATTGCTCTAGATGGCTTGCCCCTTTATTTTTATGGTTTCCATCTACTGTCTTCCTGGACAACCTGACTACCTGGAAAAACCAAGCATGACCAACTTACCTCTCTCCTTCCCCTCCTTTCTTTTCTTCTTTATTCAACTTCCTTCTCCCATTTATTGTCCATGTATTCATTGAGTCCTTACAAGCCTGCAGGCATCATTCCAAGGCTCACTTTGTCCTATTCTTTATGGATCCTGGTAGAAAGAATATTTTTTTTAAAGATTTTATTTATTTATTTGACAGAGATAGAGACAGCCAGCGAGAGAGGGAACACAAGCAGGGGGAGTGGGAGAGGAAGAAGCAGGCTCCCAGCAAAGGAGACCGATGCGGGGCTCGATCCCATAACGCCGGGATCACGCCCTGAGCCGAAGGCAGACGCTTTAACCGCTGTGCCACCCAGGCGCCCCAGAAAGAATATTTTTAACAGTGCCTAGTGGTAGGTCACTGCTGTTAGAATGGTGCCACTCTTGTTGTACAAGAGACTCTTAATTCCATCTGTAATCATATACACTAACTTAGAGTTTGATAAAAACTAGTCTTTGTGACATTGAAAGCAAAGGTGGACATTCAGCTTGTATTTTTTTCTTAAAGTTATTTTCAACTTTGCTGAGGTATAATTAACAACAAATTATGAGATATTTAAAGTGCGAAACATGAAGATTTGATATACACATAACTGTGAAGGGATTTCCACAATTGAGGTAATTAACACGTCTCATCACCTCACATATTTCCCTTCTTTTGCATGAGAACATGTAAGTTCTATACTCTTAGCAAACCTCAGTTATACAATACATTGTTATGTATTAGATCCTCAGATCTTACTCATCTTTTTTAAAAAACGATTTTATTTATTTGACAGAGAGAGAGGGAGGGAGAGAGAGAGAGCAAAAGCAGGGGGAGGGACAGGCAGAGGGAGAAGCAGGCTCCCTGCTGAGCAGAGAGCCCAGCAAGGGGCTCGATCCCAGGACCCTGGGGTCATGACCTGAGCCAACGGTGGATGCCCAACTGACTGAGCCACCCAGGCACTCCGGATCTTATTCATCTTATAACTGAAAGTTTGTACCCTTTTACCAACCTCTCCCAATTCCCCATCCCAAACCTTGCCCCTGCTAGTCACTTTTCTATTCTCAGTGGTATGAGTTCAACTTTTTTTTTTTTAGGTTCCACGTATAAATGATAACCATGCAGCATTTGTTTTTCTCTGTCTGGCTTATCACACTAGCATAATGTCCTCCAGTTTCATCCATGTTGTTACAAATGGTGAGATTTTATTCATTCTTTTCTTTTTATGGTTGAATAATATTTCAGTGTGTCTGTGTGAGTATGTGTGTGTGTGTGTGTGTGTGTGTACACACATATATACATGAACCACATTTTCCTTATCCATTCATGGACACCTAGGTTGTTTCCATACCTGTCCTACTAAACTGAGATTTTCGAGTATAAGGGGACCATATTTTTCATGTTTCATGTCCTTTCAGTTCTCAGAACTATGCTAGCTGTACTGGCCACCATCTACCCACTGATTCTAGGAATTATTTCCCCTCTCCCACCCACACCATTCACACAACTACGTTAGAAATTGCCAAGCTGACCTAGATCTCCATGCCAGGGCTGGCTACATAATTTGTGGCATCCAGTGCAAAATTAACATGTAGACTCCATTATTCAAAAAATTATTAGGAATTTCTAGATGGAAACAGCAGAGCATTAAGCCAAGTTTGGGATCCTTCTAAGCACAGACCCCTGTGTCACTGCACAGGTTGCATGCGCATGAGGCTGGGCCTGTTCTCCCCCCCCACACACACACACACACTCAGCTACGGTTTATTCGTCCTGGGGAAAGGGAATATCTGACCCAAATAAGTTCAATCGGAACTTATACCTGGTTTATTTGTTTGTGTGTAACAGAACTAAGAGAAGTTTGTCCTAATTGTGTAAAACCGAGGACCTATCAGAAGTCTTGTTTCCAGCCATGCGAAGAAAGCCATTGATGTGCTGAACACACATTCCTCCATTCTATCTGAGACATGTGCAGGGGAATTTTGTACATACCAAAATCCCACCTAAGGTCCAGATGGTGTCTGGACCTGCGTCCCTGCAACTTACTATCCACTAGCCTTGAGCCTGGATCATGTGACCTCTTGAGCATTGCCGAGATCTATAATTCTCTGAGTTGATAATCAGACTCTATCAGACTGACTTCATCTATAACCATAATAAGTAGAAATACAAAAAAGCTCCTGATCACTCACTTGTCTCAGTTGAGATTTGTAGAATAGCCATTTGTTTAGACCTTCAAAGTATATTGACCACTGAGATAAAACAAAAAACAAAAAACCTTTCCCTTAAGGCTGGCCATCAGCCAAGGCAATTTTTTAGCAGGGTGGTTCTGAGTGCTCCCTTAGGGGAAAATCATCTAGGTCTAAGCAAAGAAGACCTCGTACTCCAGGGAATGGCTGCCTCCACAATTTCAGTCCCTTTCTCCTTTTCCCAGTAGTACAACTCCAAAACACTAGTAAATGAGTACAGATTGGCTCCTGGCAGCCCTCCTCACTGACAGTCTTCTGGGAGCCAGTTTTAAAGAGTATCTTTAGGGACAGGGCAGTCATCTTCCAAGGACTGGGGTCTGGGCTTTGGTTTTTCTGAGTTTTTTCTATCACCGTATTAGACTCTTCAGGGAAAGAAACAATGATCAATATTAAATGAAGGCTGTAGATGAACTTTAAGTTGAACGAGTAGTTACTTCACAAACACATGCACAGAAACTTAGGGGACACTTAGCTGGGTTTACTGGGCTATCTCAACTATTTTAAAATCGAAATGTATATAGATTGAAATCTGTTCCAATGAGAAATACGTAATTTCTCAAATATCCCAGAATGTAGGGCCCTGGGTACAGAGCAGTTTGGGGCAGAATAATATTTAAGCAAGTTGTCATTCTATATGGTGACTAACATAACATAGTAAAAAATTATTATAAAAAAATAATAAAAAAATAAAAATTAAAAAAAAAGCAAGTTGTCATTCTTAGGCAGACTTTTCTGTTTATGTCACCTTTTGCAAATTTGTAGGTGAAGATGCTAGATCTCAGCATGATAAAAACTCGTATTTTTCACAGTGTCTACCAAGATCTACCCAGACATTTTTTCCCCCCAGTCATGGCTGGGTTAATATCCAGAGCCCTGCTTCTGTGCACTGCCTCAGAGGTGAGAAATTGGTATGTGTCATAATGATGACTTGCTCCTACGTTAATATTTTTAGTTCTTTCGATTGAATACAATTTAGCTTTTTGTCTCTTAAGTAAAAACAGAATAAAGCTAAGGTGAAACCCGTAGGACTGGAAGTGAATGCAAGCCTGCAAAGACAATCCCTCAGGGAGGGCTCTTCTACAAATGTCCAGAAGATTATGTCCATATGTCTTTCTGGAACCTTTGCCAAGATAGTCACAGGATCAAAATTACTTCTTCATGCCCATTATGCAGTGTCACATCTTACAGAGCCAAAGGAATAAATTCCAGACATGCAGAACACACATCCCTTCAGCCTCTCTCAGGCAAGCTGTCAACTCCAGCATTAATGCACAAATCAAAAAGGGCAGCCAGAGCCTTAAGACTTTTCCTGCTAACCTAGTCCTTACTGTCCGCCTTCCAAACACAGTGGAGTGAGAAACCTACAACCAGGCCCTTGTCCTTCACACTGCACGCTCCCGTGCAGGCATTCCTAGACTGGAAAAAAATAGGGTAAGAGAGGGAGCAGAAAATAGAGGGAAAAGATTTTTGTCGGGTAGAGAAGGAGAAAGGAGTCATGTATTCGAGAGCTCTCTAGTAAAGGGCCTACCACAAAAATATTGACTGCCTGTCCTTGAACTGGCTGGAGAGCACGCTCCGAGTGCTGCTTCCCGTGTCCTCGAGCGTATTCCATTTCTCTTTCTCCCCAAGGTCTGTCCTCCATAGCCGAATGCTTCTGAATGTTTTCACTCTTAGAAACAGTATGATTGCTGTCAAACCACAGCTTAAACTTTTCAGAAAAGCTCTTGAGCTTTCGTTTCTGCAACCAAGATCAGCAATCTGTCATGTACAGTGGCATTTCCGACTGCCCGCAGGAACTCTCCACCTGGATGTCCTGCCTGCACCTTGAAAGCAACATGCCCGTGGTCTCAGCAGCTCCCCTCTGAACGTAATGCTCCTTCTCTGCACTTTTTCCTGTTAATAAAACCCGCTCTTTCAGCCATCCTGGCTGCAAACATTGAAATTACATGTGACTCTTGCCACTCCTGTGCTGTCACATGTGTTTGGTGACTGCCCAGTTTCTGGCACGGGTGACTAGGCAGAGATGATGGCTCCTGGGAAAAGCAGCAGCTGTGGGGGAGGGGATACCCAGTACCGTTAGGGGCACCTTGAGTTTGAGATGTCAGCGAGACGTCTAAGTGGATATATGCAGGGCTGGTGGAAAACGCCAGTCTGAGAAACAAGAAGTTGAGGCTGAAAATATAAATTTGAGAGTCGTAAGAAGGTAAATGGTGGTTAGGACCATGGAAGTGATGAAGTTACCTGAGATGGGGTGTAGAGTGTGATTTCAAAGTTGTATTTATGTAGTCTAGACGGCAAGCATGAAGTTTCTGAGTCAGAAGCAGACTTATCAGAACTGCATGGGTTCCTCACATTGCACTCTCCCATTTCGGGGCAATGTAATGAAAGCCAGATGTCACCTTCCATGCTTGCAAAGGCGTTTTTACACTACGAGGAGGAACTCCAAAATGATGACTCTGGGAACCAATCACAAAGATTTTCTCATGTTTTCCTCTACATGGTTTATAGTTTTTGGTTTTATGTGTAGGTCTATAATATATTTTGAGTCAATTTTTGAGTTCAGTGTAAGGTATGGATCAAAGTCCTATTCTTTTTAAATGGATATTCAATTGTTCCAGCACCATTTGTGGAAAAGACTATAGTTTTTCTCTGAACTGCCTTTGCGCCAGTGTGAAAAAGTCCTCTGTTCAGGTATATGTGGATGTATTCCTGGATTCTCTAGTCTTTTCTATTTATTTATATGTTTATCTTTATGCCAGTACAACACTGTGCTATTATAGTTTTATAATAATAAAACTTGAAATTGGTTAGTGTCAGTTTTACAACTTTGTTCTTCTTTTCCAAAGTTGTTTTGCCTATTCTAAGTCCTTTGCATTTCCACGTAAATTTTAGAATCGCCTTGTCAATTTCTACAAAAAGCATTGCTGGAATTTTGATTGAGATTTCATTGAAGCTATAGATTAACTTGGGAGGGGGCTGACATTTACCAATATTAAGTCTTGTTTAGTTTATTTAGTTCTTTAAGTTTTCTCAACAACATTTTGTAGCTTTCAGTATATGTGTCTGGCACCATTTTGTCAGATTTACTCTTTAGTATGTTATTTTCTTGGTGCTGCTATGAATGGTATTGTTTTTAATTTAAATTTTTGTATATAGTATATAGAAACACCACTGATTTTTTGCATATTGCATTCTGTGAATTTACTAAAAAATCACTCTTTAGTTTATTGACTTTGTTGCAGATTTCATCAGATTTTCTACATGGACAATCATATTATCTGAAAATTAAATCAGTTTTACTTTTTCCTTTTAAATCCAGATGCTTATTTGTCTGTTTGTTTGTTGATTTATGCTTTATTGCGTCAGTTAGAACTTCGAGGACAAGGTTGAATAGAAGTCATGAGAATGTACACACTTGCTTTATTTTTAGGAGATAGTATGTTTTCTATATTTACGCATTAGTTACTGTTTCCAGCACTCCTTGCTCCTTTGTGTAGATACATATTTCCAACTGTTATCATTTTTCTTCTGCCTGAAGAACTACCTTTACCATTTAGGTCTGCTGTTGATGAATTATTGAAGTATTTGTATGTAAACAAAAGTCTTTATTTTGCCTTCATTATGCAATGATTTTTTTTTTGAGTTCAGAATTCTAGGTTGCAGTTGTTTTTTATCCCTTTAAATATGTTTTCCTAATGTCTTCTCACTTCTATTGTTTCTGATAAGAAATCAGCTGTGATCCTTATTGCTCCTCACTAACGTACCTTTTTTTTCTCCCTCTGGGTGATTTTAAGATTTTCTCTTTATCCTGGCTTTGATCAATTTTATTTGATGTGCTTTGTTCTTGAAATTTGTTCTTGAAATCTGTGGATTTATAGGTTTTACCAGATATGGACAAATGTCAGCCATTTCAACTTCAAATATTTTTTTGTCCACTTCCTCTTTTTCCATTTCTGTCCTTCAGGAACTCCAATTTTATAATATCAGGCTTCTCAAAGATATCCCACAGCTTACTGAAGTTCTTTTTATTTTTAAAATTTTCTTTTTCTCTGTGCATTTTTATTTGGATAGTTCCTATTACTATATCTTCAAATCACTAATATTTTTTTTTTCCTTGTAATGTCTCTTCTGCTGTAAGGTCTACCCAGGGTATTTTTCTTTCCAGATGCATCTTTGGCAATGAAGCCTATGAGGGAAGGGGCGTTATTCATCGGGTGGACATCAGGGTCCTAAAGACGTTTTCCAAAATGGGTATTTGGCAATTCTTCTCTTTATGCATTTGCTGACCTTCCCCTCTTTCAATTCTAATTTTTATCCAAGGTACACATACATGGTTTAATATACAAGCTAGATGCTTAAAGTATATGTGTTAGTTAGAATTGGTTTCAGCTGCATTGAGCAGAAACCCAAATGACAATCTCTTAAATATATAAGGTTTATTCTTGTTTATTCTCTCATAGTAAAAACTGTTTAGTGCTGGATAGTCCACAGCTTGTTTGATAACTTCAGAAACATAATCTCCTTCTAGCCTTCTGCTTCTCTGTCCTCAGGCACTGTAAGCTTCAGGCTTTCACATCTGCATTCCAGGCAGCAGAAAATAATAATAATAATAATGATAATAATAAGGGAAGGATAAAAGGAATGTTATACTCAATAACTTCTGCTTACATTTCATTGGCCAGAATGAAGTCACATTGCTAATCTAGCTGCAAGAGTGATTGAGAAACATGGCATTTTACCTGGGTATACTGCTCTCCTGAATAAAATTGGGATCCTATTACCAAGGAAAAAGGGGAGAATGGTAGGCAACAACATTTCTGTCATAGTTTCTAAGAAGACCTATAATTCGCTGCGCCATCTTCCTTCTCATCCTGATTTCCACGTCTTAGAGACAACTGTTTTCAACTATTTTATCTATTTCCCCCAGCATTTACCTTCATACTCAGACAAAACAACAACATTGTGCTGCTAATTATTTTCTTGTTTTAAATACTATCTATTTAAGGGCAGTTAGTTGAGCTTCCGACTCTTGGTTTTGTCTTGGGTCATGATCTTGGGGTCATGGGGTCGCCCCCCTACACCCACACTGGGCTCTGTTCTTGGTGCGGAGTCTGATTGGGGTTCTCTCTCCCCCCTCCTCCTAACCCTCTCCCTTCTCGCACACACTCTCTCTGAAATAAAGAAATAAATCCTAAAAAAACTACTGTCTGTTTATTTTACTATGGAGAATGAGAAATTTATCTCTCTTGTACACTTATGCCTACACCACTACCGCTTCCCTTCACCCATTCTTCCAGCATAATTGTGTCATGATTTTACTCACTCTATACTCCGTATTTATGTAGTTGGGGCCATGTTAATATGATTCGAAGCTGTGTTATGTAGTATATTATAGTTACATATCTTCTTTTTAATTTTTAATTTTCACTGAATGATTTTTTTCTTTGCTTAGTTTTGTATATTCCTAACTTATTTGTAAGCTTTTAAGTGTAAATTGCATCTCAATACAGCCAAACATATATTTGTTTATCAATTTTATCTCTGGTTTTAGAGACTTGCTCCTGGAACTCCCTGTTTCCTGTTGTTCTGATCTGGGCTGGTTGCTCCATGGTCCTGATATACTACTGTCTTCCTGAACAATCTTATTATCATCACCCTGGGGATTCCCTCCACCTCATGAATGTGTTGGGTCTCTATTTCCTCATTCCCATGCTATGTCTTCTTTCTTGGTTTAGTTCCTTATTTTGGTAAGGCACATTTTCTAGTAGTTTCTTGAGGAAGGACACCTTGACAGTAAATACTTGAGATGCATATCTGACAGCATCATTGTTCTAACTGCATACTTGATTGGTAATTTGGATGGGTTTAAAATTCCAGGTTGGAAATAATTTCCCCCAGAATTTTTTTTTTTTTCAGTTAGACTTTTTAAGGCATTATTCCATTCTCATTTTCAATCTTAACATTGAGAAGTTCTATGCCATTCTGCTTCTCAATACTTTTATGTCACCTGTTTTTTTTTTTCTCTTTGGATGCTTTTTGGATCTTCTCTTTATTCCTAGTGTTCTGAAATTTCATAACAATGGCTCTTTATATGGGTCTTTTTTCATCTATTCAGCTGGGTGTTCCATTGTCTATCAATCTCAAAATTTATATCTTTCAGTTTTGGATAAAAATTTTGAATTATTTTTCTGGTAATCTCCCTCTTTTCTCTCTTCTCAGGGCTCCTACTATTCAGATGTTGGGCCTCCTAGATTGATCTTCTTCTCTCTCAATATCTTTGTTATTGTGAGTTTATTTTCTTTTAATGCATTTTCTATCATTTTTATATAATTTCAAGAAGTAATGGTAAATGCATGTGTCCAGCCCTCTGTGTTTAACTGGAACCTTCTGATTGCTTTTCAGATATTTTTATTATGGGTAGGGAGGCTCTTGTAAAAATCCATATGGTCTCTGTGAAATGATAGCCAGACTTCTTTTTGTTGGTCTGATTCTCCCACCTATCAAACTTTGCTTCAGGATGTTTACACAAAATAGAAACAAAGGCAAGTGAGTGAAAGTAGAACAGGACCAGGTGCAAACCCCTTGGGCATGTTATTCACTCTCTCTTGTAAGGTTTATTCATTTCAGAAATGAGAGACAATAATGCCCACCTTTTATAGCTCAGGGTTGTTGTGACAACCAAATGAGGGCATGTAAATGAACATTACTGGAAAGATACATAGTGGCGTATTAATGGGAAAGATTGTAGCTCTCAGAAAGGAACACAGAACCTCCTAATGAACACTCAATTAGAACTTGTTGTTACTGGTTTTGACCAGAGAAAACTAAATAGAGCAAGAATAGAAGAAACAAGAATCAGGTAAGATACTATGCAAGGTCACAGAGGAAGCTCTGGACAATGGATGGAGCAGAGGCCTTTGAAACAGACAAACAGATAGACAGACAGGGGTCATATCCTGATTTCAGAACTTATTTGGGCCATCCATAAGTGTCTTTGTTTGCAAAATAGGAAGATAATGTCTGCCTTGTAGTGTTGCTGTATGAAACAGATTTATAGGGGAAAAAATAAATGTAAAGCTTCTGGAACATAGCTGACATTTAATAAGTGGTTGCAATTATCAGTGGTTAGGGCTTTGTTCATTCTGGAGCTTTGTCTCATCTTACCATCTATGAGTGGTGTGGTTTGGGGCAAATTATTCAACATCTCTGGGCCTGTTTCCTGATCTTTAAGATAGGATAGTAATAGTAGCCACCTTATGGGGTGGGTATGAATATTGAATAGGTTAGTCAATGGAAAATGTCTAGAGCCCTGGCACATAATCACCACTCAATAAATTTTAGGTACTATTATTATTATTATTATTGTTATTGGCTACTAAACAGCAAAACAACTGTTTCAACCATACATTGAGTCATCATTTGGAATCCAAATAAAGTCACAGATGTCATTTAATTTGTGTGATAAAATAAATTTGCACATAATAAATAAATAGAGATTACTTGTCCTGGTTCCAGGTGGCTCATTATCTAAACGGCCTCCAGTCTTCGTCCTTGGTCCCAGAGGTCCTTAAGCCAGGGATGGCTCAAAGACATTCTGATGTCAGTGGTCTGGGCCAAGTCCTGATTTTTTCCTGAAAAGCAGAAGCCCTAAACTGCGAAATAAGATGAGTGATGAATTATCTCCTGAGCAGCCTTCCTTCATGGGCATCCCCGAAGAGCTTCAGACATCAGGGCCTTTCCATTTGATGCAAAACCTGAGAACTTATAGAACTTATTGAGCTCCGCCCTCTTGACTTCAAAAATTCCAATCGTAGTTACCTACCTCAATCAATGATTAGATTGACTCTACAGACGCCTTAAGCCACTCACCAGCCCTGACTTCATCCTGGCTTGCTTTTGACTCCAAGCTTGCGCTGGGACTGCCAGCTCCATGCTCTGGTGTGGTTCTAAACTGTAAAGATGGCAGCATTGCCCAAGTGCTCAATGAATATTTGTTGAATGGGTAACTTATCAGTGGGGCTAATATAGTGAATATGTCTGTATTCATATCATAGCATATATATGGAGCATAAAAGTAACATGTAGCTTATATTTTTAAATTAATAGTGTTTGCTGCCCTCCCCTAGACTCATGCACTTGCCTTGCAGTGGTTTAGTGTTTGTGTCTCCTCTAAAAGACTGTGACTCTCTCAAAGGTGGGGGACTTACTTTTTCTCATCTGTAATATTTGAGGAATGGATGAATGATGAATCTATCCATTCAGCAAATATTTGTTGAGCTCTGAGCAATGATCTGGAGATACAGCAGTGCCCCAGACAGAAGAGGTCTGTGATCTCATGGAGCTTACATTTTGGAGGAGGATATAACCCATAAATGAACAAATGAACAAGCTAATTTGAGACAGTGAATGCAATAAACCCCTCATAAATTCCATCAATGCAAATTTCTTTGGTATTTTTTATAAGGAAAACGTAATGTGTAATTTGGCCCCGGGTGCCTTCTCTGAGCGTCAGATCTCTACAGAGGGTGTGAATATAGACCGCAAAGATTTATCTAAATTACTAAACTGTAATGACCTAGTCCTCCAAAATGAGAGAAGCAGCAGCATTGCTTAAGTGTTTTAGCTTGGCCTGCAATTTGCTGATCAGAGGCTAGAGGTGACGCGTCATAAAACTACACAGGCTTTTAACTGATAGGTTTACAGAAGGTTCAGGAGCAAATCTGTGCTCTGTAATTGGAAGTTTAAAGGCACAGATCTCAGGTCATTTAAATAAAAAGCTCAATATTCCTTCCACCTTCTCCCTCTTCAAAAAATGGAAGGAAACATCTCTGTCAGAGAGAATCTGATACAGGTCTGTAACTCCAAATGAAGAAAAAATTGGCAGCTACTGACAACTAAGTCCTTACACAGAGCACTTTTAAATTGTAAGTGTATATAAGAATAATCCTTTCTTTAAAACACGATTGATATATTTTGAAAATACTATGCTACACATCTGAGTGATAACAGGAGAACAAACTTCAACAGCCTGGTCCAAATTTCACCCTTTGATGTGCACAGGTAACTCTCGCCGAGATAATCATACAGAAGCCAGGGCTGTACTTGGATCTCAGAGTAATATGCGTTTTTGCAAGAGTGGAAGTTGGTCTTCGGCATGTATGTATGTGTTCTGTATCCATATGTCGTGTTTGTATGTGTGTAGCGTTTCTGTGTCTCTCTCCACTGCCAATGAAAAGTTCTGAGAACTGGGTAGAAATTAGGGCTGAAAGAATGAGTACTGACTTTCCTTTCTGTTAAATGATCTCTACTTGTGGCTTTCAGAAGAGCTTACATTTTAGGACTTTGTGTGTGTGTGTGCGCACCTGTGGAGATCCTCTTCTGATCCTCTGATTAGTTAGTAATCTGTAGGTGGCCAAAAAGTGAGACAAATAAGAAGTGGGGCCATGGAACAGAAATGTCACCAACCAGGGTACATCCCACCAGCGTATGCCTCCACCAGCATTGCTTGCTTTTCTTTCTGAGCCCTATTCTATCGACAGCTACAGAACAAGGAGTGGTTCTATAGAGCCAAGAAGTGGGCAGAAGGAAATAAGGTCTACTCCTTTTCTTCCAGTCGTATTCCTCATGTTTAAAATAAAGCTTCAAAATCTTGGAACGAAAAGCATTGACGTTTATGGGAAGGGGTGTACTTTTAAGTTTGTATTAAGATAATTCTACAACCTGATGAAGATAAATTACATATTTCATTCTAGGCATACATGAAAAAAGTTAGAATAAATTATTCTAAAGAGATTAGTCCTTAGAAAAGAGCTATTATACAACTTCTATTCTTGCCCTAATATTTTACTTAGATTTATATTCCGAATGTAATCAGAACACATTCATCCAAGCAAGATACTGCCCAAGAATTTTGGTTATTATTTACTCTCCTTGTATAATTACCCATGCATTTACAAAGGAAAGCACATGCGTACAGACAGACACATGAACACATGATGACATCTCTTACAGCGCAAGCACTCTTGACAAGCTAATTTCTAGTAGGTGCCCAGTCGATTGGTTTCACAGCTTAGCTATTCATCGACAGACAGGGCGTCTGTGTTTTCCCCCATGCACTTCCAGTTTGCAGAACGGTGCCAGACTGGCACCTTGTCTTGTGACTTGATAACAGATTCCATTAATAGCGATCAGTGGTCCTAACATGCAGTCCGTCTCAGCTGGGGGGGGATCTGACAATCAGTGCCAGCCTGAAGAATCGTAAGGGTTGGGGTGCCCACATGCCGGGTCATGCATAAGAAGGCGACTGTGAATTCACACCCTCGGTGTGCACAGGGAAATGCAAAAGGGGAGTTTTGAAACTAAAAAGATGAAGGAAGTTGATGGGTAAAGACTTCCCCGGTATCTGCCTTCTTCACTTGGTGAAATCTGAGGTGAAACAAAATCCCCGTTGTTTCACTAGGTTGGGACCAGGCCTGGCTCTGTGCTCTATTTATCCCCCCAACACATGGCGAGTTCTCAGCGATTATCATTATCATTATTAATGATGGTAATAATTGACAACATGGTAAATAACTTGAAAAGAGCTAGTTTCCTGAAGAAAAAAAAATAAGTCACTGTAATAATGGCTCTTTTACACAGTAATAAATAGTGCATTTGTGTCTTGGTATTTTAAATTATGTCTTTGTTTGCTGAAGCTGGAGGGCATAGGGTGCAGTTTTGAAATCCGATAAATGAACAAATGAATTAGCATTAGGAAAGGGTACGTGTTAATCAAAGCCAGCCATTTGGACTTCGGGGCCTTAATTGCATGTAAATTTTCTGTTTTGCTTCTTTCTTTCTAATCTCGCTTTATTTCTGGATTTGTAGAGCTGGCCTTACCCATAAGGGAAAGAGAATGGTGCTGAGGTTTTAGACTCTGACACATAAAATAACTCCTTCTGAAGGAAATACTCTGTAACAGAGGTAAAGCTTAAAATGCAAACATACTAAAAAGAAGGACTGAAAAGGACCCGGGAAACTCCTAGTCCACCCATTATTTCTCCTTGACTTTGATCGGTCAATAGTAGGAGAAAGAAGATAGACCTGGATAATCAGTCCCTGAAAAATAGAAGGTTAATATGCTTTTTTTCCTGAAGACTTGTGGAAGATTCTTCTCAATACTCTGATTGAGAAAAATGTATGTGGTTCCTCCTACCTGTATTTTGAAACATTTTCCCACATTTACCTGCAAGGGAAATATATTTACCTTGGCAAATAATTTCAATTAAATTGGACTTTAAAAAAAATAACATTTTCTGCTATATGAAATGATAGCTCAAGCTTTTTCACCTCTACTCTTTCTGTGATTTACAATGACACCTAATACTGGAATAAAAACTCAAACATAATCTATGGAGCTTGAAGTGCATTTCTTTTAGAAATGGTTTGGCATGAATGTATTTGTGCAACCGAACTCATCTGTTTAAAAAGATGGCAGAGTAGATTTTACCTAGAAAACCCCTTAGAATTCCAACTACATAGTCTTTGGGGTATGGATTTATTTTTGGAGTCTGATAGAAAAAGATAGGAATCCATTTCAACTAAGAAAGCCTTTCTTGAAATATCAGCTTGGTAGATAAAGTGTCAACTTGGTAGAAATAATAATAATAAAGATGATAATATCTCATTGAGAAACAGATTGAGCAACATTTCATCCCCTTTTTTCTCCAGAGCACCAGTGGCTGACTGTACTGCATCTACAGATTATGAATTTACATTGTTCCCTGATGCCTCATTTCCTAGGGCTCCTTTACTGAAGGCCCCAAGCATCTCACACATACTTGGAGAAGCATCGTTCCGTTGCCTGTCTTCAAGCTCTGTCATGGATTCCTCATTTCCTTTACCCCTACAATTGGAAAACTTGCCAGACACTTTAAGCCTGAATTCCACCTTGGTCCATCACACGCTTGGTTTCTTCTCAGAGCCCCTGAGCAGTTTTTGAGGTTGGAGAAGGGTCTTCTCTAGGTCTTCTGCATTGTTCTGGCTGAGCTAGAAACTTCATGCAGCCACTGCCTCCAACCACTTTCGGGCCACTCCAAAAAATCAGAACATCCCACTCTGTGTGTGAGAGTTCACCGTGCTCCCCAGTACTCTGGAAATGCCCTATTGAAGCACTCCTTGCATGGGACTTGTGATTCTTTCCTGGGGCTCATGTCAAGAATCACCACAAACTGGATGGTTTAACACCACAGAAACTTTGTCTTGTGTAGTGCTGGAGGCTGGAAGTCCCAAATCAAGGTGTTGGCACAGTTGGTTCCCATTGGAGGTTCTGATTGAGAATCAGTCCCATGTCTGTCTCCTAGGTTCTGGTGGTTGCCAGCAACCCTTGGTTTTCTTTGGCTCGTGGCAGTAAAACTCCAATCTCTGTTTAATTCTTCACATGGTGTCCTCTCCAGCATGCGTGGGGGTCTGTGTGTGTGTCTTCTTTGTAAAAGGACACAGTCCTATTGGATTAGGACCCACCTTACTCCAGTTGGACCTCATCTTAACTTGTGTAGAAAAGGGAAAATAATTTTCCCTCACTGTTCTGAGTTCTTCGCTGAGATCCCTCAATAAACAACAGATTCACAAGAGAAAGACAAACAGATGTTTATTATCATATAGACCCCATGTATACATGGGAGATACCTAGAGAAAAATTAGTAACTCCATGAGATGGCTTAGAATGTAGAATTAAATACCATCTGAATAGGAAAAGGAGAGAAGACTGATGTTGGCCTTTTAAGAAGAGTAAGGTATTTTTAGGAAAGTTGAATGAGCCCTTAGAGGCATAGATGGAAGGTAGGAGAGTTTGTGACAAAGTTTGTCTGGGTATGATGTCCACTTTTTATGTCTTCTCCTGTGATGAGAGTCAATTTTCCCTGGTTCATGCAACTCCCAGGAAGGGGATTTATGACAATTGAGTTTCTTTGGGAGGATTTGTCTTTAGGCAGATAAAGGGAATTCAGAGAAAGCCTCTCCTTGCATTTGCTATTTTTCAAGTGCCTGCAGTTCAAAATAATCAATATACCAAAGTGCATATTTTGAAGGGGCATGTCTTGAATTCCTATAGTCATATTTTGGGGTGGCATATTCTGCTACCCTTCCACCTGATTACATCCGCGAAGACTTTATTTCCAAAAACCTTTCATTCTGAGGTACTGGTGGTTAAGATTTCAACCTATCTTTCTGGGGAACACAATTCAGCTTGCAACAGTATTATAATTTTTGTTTACATGACCACCTTTTCCTATTCATTGTGAGCTCTTTGAAGACAGTTCTGTGTCAGTTGCATCTATCCCAGCATCTGCTACGTTGCAGTCCTCAATAAATAATAACTGATTAATAAGTAAGCAAACTTACAGATTCACAATTACTGGGTTGGAAATTGGGGAAATGATGGTACTTGAAAGAAAAGAGCCCCTGACTCCTGCTTGGGTATCTAGAATTCATTATCCCGCAAAAGATTGCCTGCAGTGGGTACAGACACTACGGTTTTGCTTTGTAAAGCTACTTTCAATATTTCAATAAACCTGACAAAAATGGTGCATGTATCCACAAAAAGGCTGCACAGATTAACCAAAATGCCTTCAGTGCCTAATGACACTGCAGAGTTAATTTGCAGGAGCCCAGTGCCATGTTGGGTGGTCTTTTCCAGAGCCCCAAAGAGAAGGTGACAGCAAGAGCTCATATTTGCCCTTGGTGTTACCTTTATCATCCTTATTTATCTACAGTAACCACCCTTCTCTGGTTAAAAGCTGGTCTGCTGACTCTCTCCTTTTCTGTTTCTCTCCATTTCCTGTTCCCCCAGGCTTTTTTTGTTGTTTTTGTTCTTAACTTCTCTGCATTATATCCTCCTCCTATTAAGCAACAAGCCTCACCAGCTTTCCCATCATGGGGGAAAGGGATAGATTCTCACCACAACAGAAGAGCTCCATGACCAACTGGCCCTTAATAAAGTGGATATTAGAGGACTTTGGAAAATCCTTTCAGTACAAATGCCTGGCTAGTAAAGCTTTTATTTTTCTGCATAATCCTACTTTGCATGTTAGAAGTGAATACCATGCTATAAGAAATTCTAATCTCCCACATGGCAGATGGACACCTTGGGTCTGCTAGTACAAAAGCAAACAGGAAAAGCTAATTAAATAATTTTCAAAATATCACTTCTAATGTACTAAGTAATTACAAGTTACTCAGTGACAAGTGCCAAAGAAGAAATCAACTGGGTGATGATATAGCAAGAGTAAGTTGGTGGGGGAGTTCACAGAGGGCTTTCCAGCCCATCAAACAGCTTTGAAAGGGGTTTAGGAGTTCACAGTATGCCATCCCAGAATATGCACTCTGGCATAAGGATTATTTTGAGTGGAAGGCTTTAAAAAAAAAAAATAGACACACACACAAAAAAGCCTCTCTGCCCTCTCCCTCTCTGCCAGGAGGGGTAAGATGATTCTGAATCACTGGAGACAGTCTTAGACTCTTCTAAATCCTAAATCCAGAGATGGCAGGTGCCAGAGGAATGTACACAACAAACCTTGCCAGACCAACTTTTATCTTCCATTATTTTCTCCATATATTTACCTTCCCACAGTTTGCCTCCTTAAAGCCTAAAGCCCTTTTCCTTTGTCTTGTCACTTCTCTACAAAATGTATTGTTCTTTTGTTCAGATGCTATATAAGCCCAAGTTCTAACCACCCCGTTGAGTTACTCATCGCTGAGTACTCCCATGTATATGTGCAGTTCACATGTCATTAAACTTCTGCTTCTTTTTCTCTTCTTAATCTGTTTCTTTTTTCAGTCTAATTTGTAGGGCTCCAGCCAATGAACTTAAGATAGATAAAGGAAAAATGTTTTTTCTCCCCTACAGGGGAGAAAAAACTTAGGGAAAGGGCCACAAAGAGATCATATTGTTCTACTCATCAAGGCATGGGCCACATTTCACCACCGTCTTTACTCTGTAAATTCACTCTGCAAATTCTGCCATTTATTTCAGATTGATAAGCATGTCTCTAAAGATTTAGTCTTGGGCAGGTCTTGTGACACTCTCAAATACCCTTATCTAGTGACACTTTTTTTTTTAATGTTTTAAGAACCTGTCATTTTCATGATGAAACATGGAGGAGGTAGGACAAACAATTAGAAGCTTTTGTGATGCTGTGGTTCTCAACCTTCACTGTTCATTAGAATCACCTATGGAGCTTTAAAAAAATGTGTAAGTAGTATAGCTGCTGTAGAAAACAGTATGAAGTTTCTCAAAAAATTAAAAATAGAATCACCATATGATCCAAAAATTCCACTGCTGGGTATTTACCCAAAGAATACAAAAACATGAATTTGAAGATATGTGCACTCCTATGTTTATTGGGGCATTATTTTCAATAGCCAAAATATGGAAACAACCCAAGTGGCCATTGATAGATGAATGGATAAAGAAGGTGTGGTCTATATACACAATGGAATTACTCAGCCACAAAAAAAGAATGAATTCCTGCCTTTTGCAACAACATGGTTGGATCTGGAGGGTATAATGCTAAGTGAAATAGTCAGAGAAAGACAAAGGCCAAATGATTTCACTCATATGTAGAATTTAAGAAACAAAACAAATAAACCATTAAAAAAAGAGACAGACAAAAAAAAAATCAGACTCTTAAATATGGAGAACCAACTGGTGGTTACCAGAGGGGAGGTGAGTGGGAGGATGGGTGAAACAGATAAAGGGGGTAAAGAGTACACTTTCATGATGAGCACTCAGTAATGTATAGAATTGTTGAATCACTGTATTGTATACCTGAAACTAATAAAACACTGTACACTAATTATATTGGAATTAAAAAAATAAACAAAAGATAAAATATGTACAAGTGTCAGTATATAAGAGTTTACTATTATTACTTAAGCCTTGGTTTCTGGGACAGTATCAGGCACTGGATTCTCGAAGAGTTCCTTTTGGATTTCTGTAATTAAGTTGGGTCCATGCTACTTCTTTTTTTCCCCAAGATTTTATTTATTTATTTATTTATTTATTTATTTATTTATTTATTTATTTATCTGGAGAATGCACATGCAGAGGGAAGGCCAGAGGGGAGAGGGAAAAGAATTCCAAGCAGATTCTGCACTGAGCATGGAGCCCAACATGGGGCTCAATCTCACCATACTGAGATCATGATCTGAGCTGAAATCAAGAGTCAGATGCATAATCAACCAAGCCACCCAGGCGCCTGGGTCCTTGCTACTTCTATTCGAAGTGTTGGCATTGGCTTATGTTTGAATGACATTTTTTCAGCTGTGGTGCTCTGCATTTTCTCTTCTCAACCCTTGGCATCACATACTATTCTTTTCTTTCTTCTTTCTTTTTTTTAAAGATTTTATTTGTTTATTTTTTAAAAAGATTTTATTTATTTATTTGAGAGAGAGAGAGAGAACACTAAAGGGGGAGGGTCAGAGGGAGAAGCAGACTCCCTGCTGAGCAGGGAGCCCAATGTGGGACTTGATCCCAGGACCCTGGGATCATGACTTGAGCCGAAGGCAGACGCTTAACCACCTGAGCCACCCAGGTGCCCCTGTATCACATACTTGACTTTAGCATGAGCCTGTGCTGCCCCATTAGACAGCTGAAGGCAGCTGTGTCACAGATGCCTGAGTGAGTATTGATGCCAAGATTACATGCATAGTGTAAGTCTTATTACAGCAGAAAGGTATGGTGTCGGGCATGAGGGCTCAAGTTAGGGGCACTTCTCTTTATCTTAATAGAGAGATCTGCCATTTCTGTGGTATTTGGCAACATAATGCTTATATTTCCATTTTGCCCGTAAGTGATAGAATTAGAATAAGACCATTAATCTTATTTTTTAAAATTCTACTGCCTGCCTTTACTCATATTTTTCAAAATTAATAGACCAGATCATTTGGCTGGTGTGGCCCATGGAAGTTTGAAGTCATGGTAACTGTGATTTAAGAATCCTTATTCATGGGTAGGTGAGAAAGAGCCCAACAAGAGCCAAGGTTAAGAAAGTACCTAGCAGAAAGCTGCAGGTGCTAAAGGATGTGGGGATTTTCTGAAGCATTGGCTCGATCATTCATTATTTTCTTCTTGTGTTTACTGGCTCAAAAAGTATTTATTAGGTGCACCTCAAGTGTTTATGGAATGAGCAGGTAAGAAAATGATTTGTAGAAGGAGCTCCCCCTGAATGGACCTGACTTGCTCCTTGTGTCCTAGACTTCCTGACTGGTCATTTCTGTAATGAATCTGGATCAAATGCTCCTGCTCACTGATTTCTCCAACTACCTTTTCTTCCTGGCTATTACTTGAAATAGACACCATTTCTCTCACTCCTACATCCTCTCCACCTAAGTCTTTGGCTTGTCAATCATGACATTCACATTTATAAATCCATTTTGCAACTTTTCATCTACTAGAAAAACTTGGGATTCACTTCACTATTGTTTATAAGTGAATAACACTCTGCTTTTCTGTTTGTGTCTTAATTTTTTATATACTTTCCTTTTGCTTTTTCCTGGTTTCTATTCTTTCTCCATTTTTTCCCAGATGCCATTTTCATGTCCATAGACAGATCAGAATTAAGAATGAGAACTGGTGAAAACTCTATTTAAGAGGATTGTGAAGCATGAGAGACTATGGACTCTGAGAAACAAACTGAGGGCTTCAGAGGGGAGGGGGTGGGGGAATGGGATAGACCGGTGATGGGTAGTAAGGAGGGCACGTATTGCATGGTGCACTGGGTGTTATACGCAAGTAATGAATCATGGAACTTTGCATCAAAAACTAGGGATGTACTGTATGGTGACTAACATAATATAATAAAAAATATTATTATAAGAAAAAAAATTACAGATCAAATAAATAAATAAATAAATAAATAAATAAATAAAAGTATGTAGTCCTTGCTACCAACAATTTTACCCTAAAGAAATGCTTGTACAAATATGCAAGGGAAAACAATTACAAGAATATTTATGGAAACGGGGCGCCTGGGTGGCTCAGTTGGTTAAGCGTCCAACTCTTGATTTCAGCTCAGGCCATGATCTCCAGGTCATGGCATCAAGCTCTGCCTGGGGCTCCATGCTCAGTAGGGAGTCTGCTTGTCCCTCTCCCTCTGCACCTCCCCACCATTCCTAATCCATCTCTCCTTCACTCCCTCTCTCAAATAAATAAGTAAATTTTAAAAATCTTAAAAAAAAAAGAGGATTGTGATAAGGATATCTATATTTGTTAAAGGCATTTTAAAATCAATTTTAGTTCCTACTATGCATTTTGCTGAGATGTAACAGAACACAATTGAAATCAACTCTGTCATTATAGGGTCCTGGTCAGCCCCCTGGCCCTGGTCTCTTTCCCCTAGATGCCCTGTTGAAGGCCATTAGTAAAGATTTGTTTAATGACAGAAAGGAAACAGAGAAGCTTTTTATAACTCAAATTAGTTCAATAAAAAGATTGAAATGGAAATGGAATTTCAGAATTCTCTGTGGATCTTGTTTCTCATTTCTGCCTTTTTTCTATTAGCATTGATAATTGCAAGTTGACTATTTAATTTCAAATGTATTAATTGATATGGAATTTATTTTTCCTGAGAAATAAGTATTATTTGACTACTTACCAATTGATTTATTCAATTAATTTTTAAACTTTTGACTCATTTTTATCTTACAAGCCTGTTTTATACTTCCGAATGGTTCAAATAAATTACACCTCTAAAACTACTGGAAAGTTAGTCGTAAAGCTTAATGTAACAAAAATCTCAATTTATGGAACCCAATTTTCCAGGGATGTAGGCTTTACGAAATGAAAATGACTGTTCCAATCCATCGTGTAAAATCTGCTTTCCGCTCAAGGTGATGGTGAAGGGACCTGCATTAGTGTCTCATGCAATTCCCTTCAATGAGTTGTCCTTTAAACACCCTCCATTCCATGCATTCGTTGGGGTTTCTGTTTTGCGAGCTTGTCCATTTCATATAGTTTTCCTGGTCTCCTAGCTTCTTTCTCCCCCTCGCACCACCAGCTGGGTAGGATCACTCTTCGATTTCCTTCTCTACTCAAGTTCTCCAGCCACCACTCCCTCCCTCAGTTTCCAAGAACTGCTCCGGTTTCTGTCTGGACATGAGTCTGGTTTCTGTCTGGACATGAGTCTTTCTCTTCTAGAGTTCCCTTTTTCTTCTTTTCTAGGTTAGGCATTTGTTGATGCATTTCCTTGGTGGTCAGCATTTGTTACCCCGTGAAAATGTCAACACGTGCACATTTCTTCGCAGGTCTCCCAACATTTCCTGAGAACGGGCTGATTTCCATATTTATTGAATATTATTTTTAATGGAAGTGCCCTTGACCCTGACCTGTTCTGTAAAAAATGAAATTTTGCTTTATTTTCTCTCATTTTTCCACCGGGTCTTGAACCCAATATTTTTACAGTTGAAAGCTCTGCTTTCTAGCTTTTTCCTTTCTGACTCATACTGATGGTTTTTACTTGGGTCTTCGGTGAATTTTACCATGAAAACTAGCATAAGAAAGTGAAATCAATTAGCCAGGAGATTGCCATGAATGATGGGAATTTTTAACTATACAGTCAATGAGTTTACTTTGGGTTGTGTGTCCTAATGTGAAGGATTAAGTTGTTGCTTAGAAACCTAGAATTCACCTAGTGGATGGCAGTTAGTATTTATAAATAGCTTAAAATGGTGATAAGAAGAGGGGGAAATATCTGGGGGTGAAGTTGGAAAAAAACACTTCAGGCTTATGATTGCCCTGAAGTAAGAAGACTATTACAGACTTGAACATATGTGCAGCTTCTTCAAAGAACAACCATCGAGCCACATCTTAGCCAGACGTTTGCAGAATGTACCAATGAAGTTTGACTATCTCTCCCCTTTCCTCACCTTCCACCACCCAGGAAAGGGGAATTTATTTATTCGATTGTTTATTTATTTATTTATTTATAAGATTTTATTTATTCATTCGACATAGAGAGAGGGAGAGCACAAGCAGGGGGAGCTGCAGGCAGAGGGAGAAGCAGGTTTCCCACCGAGCAAGGAGCCCGATGCGGGACTCGATCCCAGGACCCTGAGATCACACCCTGAGCCGAAGGCAGACGCTCAACGACTGAGCCACCCACGCGCCCCAGGAAAGGGGAATTTAATAACGGTTGAGCACAACAGATTTTATTCATCCCCTGCTGATGAGATTTCAGATCTGCACCACAGTACACTATGATTTCTAACTCTCAAGAAACCAACAATGATTGTGTCTTCAATCCCTCCACTTTCACTGGTCAAAAAGTTAAAAAAGTTTTTATGTGGTTGAAAATGGATGTCTACGTTGAATGAAAGACAAAAAAGAAAATAAGCAAGTATCACTCTGCCTAAAGTTTCCATGTGAACGTTGGCTCTCCCGCACCTGCCGCTGACGTGGCAGCCCCTGGCTTGTCCTAACCTCTCTGCCTTTCACATGGAAATTTTGGCCCAACTCTGGTTGGCCTGAACTTGATGCAAGATCAGCTCAGAGGATGAAAGACAAGTGAGTGCATTGCACGCCATTTTCTTGTTCCAAAAGTGAAATTTCTTCTTCTTCTTCTTCTTTTTTTTTTTTTAGATTTTATTTATTACCTGACAGAGAGAGAGCGCACAAGCAGGGGCAGAAGGAGAGAGAAGCAGACTCCCTGCTGAGCTGGATGCGGGACTTGATCCCAGGACCCTGGGATCGTGACCCAAGCTGAAGGCAGATGCTCAATCAACTGAGCCACCCAGGTGCCCCCCAAAAGTGAAATTTCTTTTAAGGAGGCTACACTGTTTCTCCTCAGCCTGAGGAGAGTTTTCCCTAAGGATTCCTTGATAGCAATGTGTCATGGTAAAGGACAATGTCACAAACTAACGAATACCAAATATCGGGGCTGCTTGAAGAGCTGTCAGCCAACTCTAGATCCCAGGGAGTGACTTTTTAGTGCTCCTTTTCTTGAATTTAAACTGTGCATCTTTCTTCCCCTTGGCACTACACAACTTTAATGGACTTTCAATACCAATTCAATAACCTAGTGTTTCTGGCGAAAATGTACACATATATTTATCTGAAAATGGCCTTTCGTTTAGAGAACCAGTGCCTTTGGATTTAGTTGTGAGAATGGCTTTTTCTGCAGAAAGCCAGAGGCACCATTGAGGGAGAAGGGGTAGTAAGTAGGACATCTTGGGGGAACATTTTACAGGCCAGGACAGCCCCACATATCAGATGACTTGAGGTTCTGAGCAGGCTTGAGGTTTAGCAAATAAGATTATAGTGTTTGCTCAAGCTAGAGGTAGAAGGCCTGTAAACAGGAATGTTTTAGACGAGATTCTGTTTGCAACATTATATCTCTGTGGAACAGAGAGACGTTTCACAGTTTCTTTTGGTGAAAACTCTAAAGTGATCTATGACAATTTAGAAAGAACGCTCATCTGAATGGTGTTCCTTGCAGATTAATGATGGTAGCAAAAAATAGTGTGCCCACATCTGTGAAGAATGAAAGGTTGTTGGAAAAATGTTTGTCATAGTGGGACTTCATCAAGATAAAAAGCTTCTGCACAGCAAAGGCAATAGTCAAAAACCTAAGAGGCAGCCCATGGAATGGGAGAAGATATTTGCAAATGACACTACAGATAAAGCATAATCTCCTCCAGTCCCGTCCAAGATCTATAAAGATCTATAAAGAACTTCTCAAACTCAATACACGAGAAACAAATAATCAAATCAAAAAATGGGAAGAAGATATGAACAGACACTTTTCCACTGAAGACATACAAATGGCTAACAGACACATGAAAAAATGCTCAAAATCATTAGCCGTCGGGGAAATTCAAATCAAAACCACCTTGAGATACCACCTTATACCAGTTAGAATGGCAAAAATAGACAAGAAACAACAAATGTTGGAGAAGATGTGGAGAAAGGGGATCCTTCTTACACTGTTGGTGGGAATGCAAGTTGGTACAGCTGCTTTGGAAAACAGTGTGGAGGTCCCTTAAAAAGTTAAAAATATGATCCTATGATCCAGCAATTGCACTACTGGGTATTTACCCCAAAGAGACAGACATAGTGAAGAGAAGGGCCATATGCATCCCAATGTTCATAGCAGCTTTGTCCACAATAGCCAAATTGTGGAAGGAGCCGAGATTCCCTTCAACAGACGAATGGATATAGAAGATGTGGTCCATATATACAATGGAATATTACTCAGCCATCAGAAAGAACGATTACCCAACATTTGCAGCAACATGGACGGGACTAGAGGAGATTATGCTAAGTGAAATAAGTCAAGCAGAGTAAGACAATTATCATATGGTTTCACTCATTTATGGAACATAAGGAATAGCAGGGAGATTGGTAGGAGAAGGAAGGGAAGAATGAAGGGGGGGTAAACAGAAGGGGGAATGAACCACAAGAGACTACGGACTCTGGGAAACAAATTGAGAGCTTCAGAGGGGAGGGGGGTGGGGGATTGGGCTAGGCTGGTGATGGGTATTAAGGAGGGTACGTATTGCATGGAGCACTGGGTGTTATACGCAAACAACAAATCATGGAACATTACATCAAAAACTAAGGATATACTCTGCTTGACTTATTTCACTTAGCATTATCTCCTCCAGTCCCGTCCATGTTGCTGCAAATGTTGTGAAATCGTTCTTTATGATGGCTGAGTAATATTCCATTATATATATGGGTTGGGTGTTATATGCAATTAATGAATCATGGAACATCAAAAACTAGGGATGTACTGTATGGCGACTAATATAACATAATAAAAATTATTATTAGAAAAAACTAAGGATATACTGTATGGTGACTAACATAACATAATAAAAAAATTTTAAAAATGTCATAAGTTGTTAATGAGGAGTTCACAGAATTGTTCATTCAGTTCTCCCCTTCCTTTTTTCTTTTTTAAAGATTTTATTTATTTAGTTGAGAGAGAGAGAAAGAGAGAGAGAATGAGCAGGGAAGGGGTAGAGGGAGAGGGAGGAGGCGACTCCCTGCTGAGCAAGAAGCCTGAGGAGGGGCTCCATCCCAGGACCCTGGGATCATGACCTGAGCCAAAGACAGATGCTTAACTGACTGAGCCACCCAGGTGCTCCACCCTTTCCTTTTTCTTTAAACAAAAACAAGCCAACACCCCCCCACACACACACACACAGGCTAGAAAAAAGACCAGAAGGAAATGCATTGAAATATTCACAGAGCTAATCTAAAATGGTGGCATCCTACTTTCTTTTTAGTGCTCATACCTATATCCTAAATTTTCTATGAAGGGCATACAATAAGATTATTAAAAATTAAACGTCATTGTTTGTCTTTTCACACTGCCCCTGGCTTTGAGGGCATTAAAATAGAAAAAACAAACAAACAAACAAACAAACAACCCCCCCCCCCAAAAAAAAACCAACTTCCTAAAACTCCAGGAAATTAAATGGAGCTCAGAAACACAAAGTCAGATGGGAAGCTATGGCAGGTCAGACAAACGCCGCCACCCCCCCTCCCCACGTGCCCCCCAGTATATAGAATTGCCATGACAGCTAACTGTGGTTCAGATAACAAACCAAAGAGAGAGAGAGGCTTTTATTTGAATTGTCAGCCTTAGCCTTGAGATACAGCGCAAGTGGTTTTAACAGCCAAATCACATCTTTGCGAACAATGTCACAAAGATAGAAAAGGAGCATTATATTTTTTATCTCGCAGATGTCCTGAATAAAGTACACTTGGTTCCAATTTCATCTTGATAGTGCATCACAGATCACAGTGACAGCCTTGCTGGAAAATCGCTGATACTGGGTTCAGCTTGGTTTTTTCCACTCTGGGTAGAGAGGCTCTGCATTTCCATTAGCACAGACCCGTCACTATTACTTACCATTAAAGAAGACTTCTTGGTGTTGATGGATTTCTTAGCGCAGATACTAGCATGTCCTGGCCCCTGGAGTATGCAGATGGGACAGGTGAACTCTAGCAAGGATCCCCTCTAACTAAACACACCGTGGTGTCACCTACCATCTGCCACAGCATATGCTTAAAAGACATGTCTTACAAATGAAATAGATAGTAAAACTCTGCTTTCCTAGGCCCATCTCAACTCCAGTACACAACGTTAGCTATTTTCAAAGGCATCGGGAACGGAAACAATAATGACCTTCTGTAGGTCTCTAGCCCGGGGACAGCTCATTTATTAAAAGGTCCAAGGAGCTTGGAAGATGGAACACAGCCGTTCAGACAGGAATGCTGCACTCTTCCTTTCACCTGCTCGGAGCAGATCTCAGAGCGTCTAAGTGAAAGGCCCCATGGAAGGTCAAACTGTCAATAACCTGAGGATGATTCTGGAGTTGATAGGGCTGGCTCCTGTTTGGTGTGGGGGCTTTACCTTAACTTGGAACCAGCAACAACAGCAGCAGCAAAAGAGAAGAGAGTCAGAGACAGGCCCATGCCACTCCCAAGGGGAAAGCTGTGCATAAACAGGCATCCGACAGCAGACAAGAACATAGAAACAAACAAGGCCAGTCTCCACGGAGTTCACTATTGTCAGGAGCGTGAGTCAGCCTCTCTTTGCTGTTTGGTGCCCTGAGGGCCCCAGACAGACCTGGCAGGGGCAGAGCGGAAGGAGATTCATTTTTTTTTCTTTTTTAGGATTTTATTTATTTACTTGAGAGAGACAGCACAAGCAGGGGAAGCAGCAGAGGGAGAGGGAGAAGCAGACCCCCCCCCCCCGGGCTGGATAGGAGTCTGATGCAGGGCTGGATCCCAAGATCCTGACCTGAGCCGAAGGCGGACGCTTCACCGACTCAGCCACCCAGCCGCCCCGTGAGAGGAGATTCAGAACAAACCCCCCACCCTATGTGTACGGACTGGGCAGCAGAGACGTGACACTTCTGTTGACTCAGGAAACCTTTAATTCTAACACGGTTCTTCATCTTCCAAAAGAATCCACATTTCTGAACTAGCCTTCACAATTGTTATTAACGCCAGCGAGGTTTTGGTGGGTGAGTGACGTTGGAAATAACACTGCCCAGGACACAGTTGGGAGAGGGTCCTATATCCTTAAGGGGGCCGCGCTAATCTTGGGGAGTGTACCAATCCTATTGTCTCCGTCTTATTTTATGGACCTTCAAAATATATCCAGAACCTGATCATGTCGTTATCATCCACGCGGCTCCCACCTTGGTCCGAGGGTGGTAGCCCTCCTCTCCTACTGTCAGCAGTGCTATGGCTTTTTAACTGGTCCCCGGCTCCCACTTCTGCCCTCACCTCCCATCCACTTCCCCACTCCCCAGCCCAACAGCTCTTTCAGACAAAGCAGCCAGAGTGATGCTCTGAGTGCATCGTTGGTCCTGTCACGTTACTACCCTGCTCCATGGCTGTCCTCAGTGGGAGAAAAGCCAGAGCCATGGTGGAACGTACCCCCCACTTACCTCTCTGACCTCATCCACGGCTCTCCTCTTGCTCATTCTGCTCCAGGCACATGCCATGCATGCTTCCACCTCAGGATCTTTGCACTGGCAATTTTCTCTGCTTAGAAGGCTCTCCTCCTAGATATCGGCATCCATCGAGTCTTTGCCTAAATGTCTCCTTCTTGGTGAAGCCCACCCTAATTCTATTTGGAATTGCGACCCCCTCCCCTTCCTTGGTACTTTTCCCACTTGATTTTTCTCTCTAGTACATAGCAGCGATCACCTTAAAAACAGAGAATTTATTTATTTTGCTCAGTGTGCACCACACCTCCGCCAGAATAGAAGCTTCATTAAGTCAGGGGTTTAAACATCTATTTTGTTCATACCTGTATCCTTCAGTACCTGGAATGATGTTTTACACATAGTTGGTGCTCAAAAATATTTGTGAATTGAATTTGCTCAATTTTTCTAGAAGTCTTGTGGCAGTTTTCATGTGTACAGCTTTATATATTTGAAAGGTCATGTCTGATTGGAACAAGAAAAACATTTGTAAAATCTTATACACACCATCTGGAGGCTGTTCAGCAGCCTATATATGAAATGGCTTGTAAGTGGCGGCCAAATGTCCTGTGGATAGAAATGGGCATTAAGAGAACCTGCTATGTGCTGAGGCTCCTTCACAAATGGAGTCGTAGTTCCCTGGCTGAAGACAGCGTCTCCGTCTTGTCTTTATCTCGGTTGTGTCTGATGCGTGGAAAATGCCATTTCCCCCACAATGTTCCTTTCTAACAAACCACTTTGATTACCCTAAATGGTTTTAAAATAAAATAAAATAAATATAAAAGGTAGATATGCTGCCAGATCTCTCCAAGCCCATCTGTATGCTAGTTTATTTTTCATGAGGCTTGTTTCATTAGAAACTTGGACATAAATGACGAAGGCTTATTGCATTGTTTTTGGTCATGTATTGCAAATCGCTGGAGTGGGACAATAATTTTAGAGGCCTTTCAAGGATATTATCTGACACTTTCACTGATCTTGTTTACGTATATCAGTCCTATTGGCTAAAAAGCCATAATTATTCTCTTGACTTTTCTTTGGGAATTGATATTGCTATTGAAAATAACATCCCCGAAGACAGAGCAAGGTAATATTCATTTTTTTAAAAAGCTATCTTATTATGTTTACCTGTTGTTAAGTATATTTCTTATTTAGCCTGGAAGCGCTATAGCGTGGCAAAATACTGTGTCTTACATAATGATTGTAGTTTAAAAATGAAAACTACTAGGTTATCTTTTCTTCTTTGCTTTGGTTTTGCTGGCTGTGTGAGTTTTGGGGCTCTATCTATAAACGTATATAAGATGAGTAACAGTAAATGAATTACAGAGGTATAATTCCATTGAGGGTTCTGGAAATAGCTTGTAGCCTCAAGAGCCAAGCTCTTAGACTGTGTGTTGGATCAGAACTGCAAGCCAGAGTTATAGCTCTGTTACTCAGGGTTTGCTTGTTGTTAATTTTATGGAGGACATAAAAGCTAATGTGAAGCGTCTGTCGCATCCTTGACCCCTTTAAGAAACCTGGATTCGGGGCAGCTGGTTACAGATAGGAGGAAGCGGCGGACCCTGAATCCTCACAGGGTATTTCAAGAGAAAGAAATGCCTTGTCCCTTGAATATCCCCTGGATGTTAAGTCCGCGGGGTGGTAAGATCGGGGTCAATTGCAACCTACTCAGTCAACACGTATCTCTTGAGCTCACACCGTTGGCAAGTCGTGTTCCAGATGCGGCGATCACAGCGTGGAACAAGTCAAGCAAGAAACCCCCCACCCTCTTGGAGCTTACTTATACTACAACCGAACAAGCAGCACATAAATTATGTTGCATGTGACAACCCATTTCCCACAAAATTGGTTAAAGAGAGATCACCGAGGGGGGTGATAAGGCCTTCAGGTAGGGGTTGTTCTTTTAAATAGACTAGATAAGAAAGACCGTGCTGATGTCACGGCACTTGAGCAGTGACCTGAAGGAGGAATGGGAACAAGGCCCGATGCAGATCTCTGAGGAAAGAGCCTTCCGGGCTGAGAGGACAGCTTGTGCAAATGCCCTGAGATAAAGTTTTGCAGAGGGAGTGGTGATGCTAGTGTGACCAGAGCCTAATGGGGAGGAAGGGGTGGTGAGGGTTACGTTTCAAGAGATCCATTCTGGCTGCTTCCCAGAAAATAGGCAATTGGGAGGCAAGGGTTTAGACGGGAGACCAGCTGGGAGGCTACCGCAGGAAGCCAGGCAGAAGATTAGAGCGGTTGGAGGGTGGTGGCAGGTGGAGGTGGTAAGATGCAGGCCACTTTAGGTTATATCTTGCAAGCAGGGCCAACAGAATTTGCTGACAGCCTGGATGCAGTGTCACCCCGCAGGCCTAGTTCCCTGGATTGGTGCCCAGGTACACAGCGATCTTTGAGAGTCCTCCTTCCTCCTGCTCTGGCTCTGACGATGAGTCTCAGCGCTACACCACTGGTCCTACTTGGGGTTTGCTTCTTTGCTGGTTTTTGCCCAGGGCACATAGATACCATTTGTTAGGGCACGAGAACACCATTTTGCTGCCCTTTTACTTTCTGAAACTAGCTTCTCCCTGCCATTGCATAAAGTTCTTGCTAAAGGTCAGGAGTTCTCCTGGATTCAAGAACAGCAAGTGTCTCCGTCTTCCCCGCACCATCATTTCATTGTGTCTGGTGTCCTCCACCAGAGCCTAAGATTCTGAGACCAGATGTCTCTTTCCTTCAAACTCTGCTCCAAGCCTTAATTGCTTCATGGTAGACTGATGTTATAATTGTCGTATTGGCTTTTTTGTTTTCTTGATTCCAGAAAGCTAGCAGCCAGGACAAAAATGACCCCTGTCCAGCCTTCTTCATCATCCCATGGTTCCTTTCGGATTCCCGTCTTGGCTTCCAATACCTTCGCCCACTGTTTAAATCTTTAAATCATTTAGCGTATTCTTTGGTAAACATTCTCAGGGCATTCCTTTTCATCTTCAGCCCGCGTTTGTGTAATTTCGGATTCACAGTGGCAAACCACTTGGAGAACTGTGAGTGAATAAAGCAAACACGAGATCTGAACTGGGGAGAGGTTCCCCTTGTTTCCAGTATCTTCTCGTCTCTGCCCAGCACCAGAGAACAGAACATAATAAGCCTCATTGTGCTAGTGAATACCACTGGGAAGGGTAACCCTTTACTCTGGGACTCTTCATTTTTCTTCTTGGTGTGAATTAATTAACTGGTGTGTTAATTCTTTATGCAATTCACCATATATTTCTGTTCTTCCAATGCACAAAAGAAGATTGTACTTCCTGGCCTCTTTCTGGTTGGATGGAGCAATTCTGGCCAATGACTTGAGAGTGGAAGTAATATTTATCATTTCTGAGCCAGTGCCTTCAGCTACCAGGAAAAGACTCCAGAGTCTTCTTTCCCTTGGGGATGATGACTGCAATTTCTAAAGTGGTGGCCTAGGTTAACGATGGTGGCCCTGAGTGGCTGGGTCCCTGAGTGGCTCTGAGGAGCAGAGCCCCTTGGCAACCTGTTGATGACTATGAAACAGGAATGAGAAACCCTTGTTTTGGCCATTGAGATTTTAGATTTGTTTATTACTGCAGCATAACTTAGTCTATCCTGCTGGATATATTCAGGTCATTTCTCTGTGATCTGACAACAGGACCTCAGGCAAATGAAGCTGTGGATGGACATAAAGGACAAATGTAAGTGAGATGCCAGAATGGCCTATGCTGGTCATGGGGTTTCTAAGGGTGATGGTTCTAGAAAGAAGAACAGTGTTGCAAATGGAGGAAGTAGAAGGATGCCGAAGGCAAAATGGAGAACTACCTAGGGTTTGTCTAAGGTTGGTACTGTGGTCTGCTATGGCTTCTCCATGGTGATAGAAAAATATGTAGTGATCTCCTCCTAACACCTGGCCCATGGCCAGATGTCTTGCAGCTAGGGTCCCATTTGGTCAGAAGGGAACTTTCATTACATGGGACGACAGGAAGGCAAGGCCAGAGGTGTTGCTGTGTTGCACAACCACCAGAGAGATCGCTAACATGATCCATTTGCCCAGGTCTATCATGTTTATTCGAATGAGCCGTCATATACGGACAACGTCTGTGAGGAGGAACGTCAAGGTCAGGAGAACCCAACAAGGCCTGATGCCGTTGAAGTACCTCGACGTGTCAGAGAAATGATTTCCAGCTTCCTGTAGAGACCATTAGCTAAATTACTTTATCTGCTTCTAGGCCTTTGCCAGGATCATCATTTCTTGCTTTGAACTTTGGGGGAAGGAGGGAGAAGGAGGCGCCTTCTGCTTCCCTCCCTTCTGTGTGAAGCTTCGCGAAGGAAACTGCTGTTTAGAAGGTTGCTTTGTGTTTAATTGGCGGGAGGAGGTCTGGGAGGGCCTCGCGCTTTCTGCCTGTGTTATGATTTTGAGACAGTGTGAAGTCAATCTTAGAGCAGTTACAGCTCTCCCGAGCTGTCAGTAACTCAGAGACTTCAACTCTGATGAAAACCCACGACTAAAAAATAATTACCATAATCCAGTGACAGGCCTGAAGAGAAAGCCATAATAATACTGATAACAATGTGGCAGTTAAGAGGCTATTATATTTAGTGCCTTACTTCAGCACAGAGAAGTCTCCTCGGGGTTGCCATTGATATAACCGGTGCCTTGTTAACGGATGAGACCAGGTCTGTGCAGGCCCTGCCTCGAATAGCTAGGAGAGCTACCGTACACGTGCCTGGGGGACGAGAAGGGGAGAGGTGCAGCCAGCGATTCGTTTGCCAGAAGTTCTGCTCTGGCAGGAATAGAAGCGACGTGTTCTTTGCCCCGAACCAGCGTGTTTAAGAGACCAGCAGGGAATGGGTCTCTCAGGCGTCAGTCCAACAATCCTGGTAAATTGCCCGAACACCATTAGACACGTCCCTTGAGGCCTCTTACCTCTGTGCTCTCAAGAACACCCCATGTTGTCCCTTTGGCCACATCCTTCTGTCCCCAGATCACCCAGGACCTTTCTTTGCTACCCATCCCACCCTGACTTTGGCCTCCGTGTCATATCACACACCCTGGTCTCATTTCCCTGGGGCCTTTCTAAGTGACTCCAGCTACTCGCTAAGCTCATTTGAGCTGTGCTGTGAATGCTGCTAATGGTTTAGGGTGTTAGCCTTTCTGGCTCATCTATTTGTGTCTTAACAGGGACCTTTCAGCTTGAAGTGGAAGGTGTTACTACTTCAAATTTAGGGCACACAACAAAAGGCTGGTGGGGGGCATGACATTTGGGAGCATGAATCGGTATGGGAGACACTTTGGATCACATCAGGTAAGCGGCTCTTTGCCTATGCATTTGCATTCTGGGATTCCACATCTCTTGTTCTTTAGAAGCAGCTAACATGCCACCTCTTGCGGCCACCCGTCCTTTACTGAAGTCGTATGCACCGCTGGCTGGCCTTCTTTCTGTGACTGACCGTACACAGGTTCCTCGCAGTCTGCACATATTTGAGGGAGGCACAGAAACCTGTCATTTAAGCAAGACAGATAGTCAAGAGTCATAGTTCTGCACGGCCGAAGAACAGTAGTCACTCCATGATTAGGTTGGCAAGTCCCTTGGAGAAACGGTGTCGCTCTTTCAGAATAAAGATTTCAAGTCTAGGGAATCTCAGTACTTACCAACGATAGATACTAATTGAAGACTGAACTTTGGTTGTACTTAGCTTGGAAAGGACCCTGTATGTGGGTGAGTCACATATGCACGCACACACATGCACACACACAGAGCAGTCCCTAGCAGAGGGTGATTTTATGCTGAAGACAAAGGACTCTGGGAACGTTTTCGGAGGGAAATTTGACCACCGAGTGTCCAAAGTCTTAATAATGTGCATATTCTTGGACTCAGCAATTCTAAGTCGAGGAATTTAGCTGAAGATAGTAGTCAGAGAGGTTCACAAAGAATTGTGTATAAGGACACAGAGGGTATTAATCAGGGCGCTCTCTTTCTGCTGCTACAGCTGGGCCTAGCATGCCATCCATGGGGAAGGGACAGGCCTGTTTAGGGGTGGAATAGACCCAAGGGGGACCCAAAGGGGGCACAAGCTGATCCTAGGACCCTGGATTGAATATCCTGTCCCAGGAGCACTTGCTGAGCGGAGTCTCCTCCCCTGTAAAATGGAGGTAATGATAATTACTGACCTCACAGAGTGGTTGAGCGGTTTAAGGTTTAATAAATGAGCCTTTCCCTGGCTGAAGCCTGAATGTCCTGTTCGAAATCTCCCAATAGGAGAATTCATTCATTCATTCCACATTCATTTATTAATCTCTCCCTCTGGGTGTCCCCAGAATCAGAGCACTTTTAATTACAAAATATTAAGAATAATTCACAGGATAACAATGGAGGATTAATAAATGGCTATAGTATTTATACACTAATAAACAAAAAAATTAGCCATTGAAATCCCTATCTCAGGGGAATATTTAATGGCATGGCACAATGCTCACAATATATTTTTGGTTTAGAAAAGTAGGTTACAAGCGATAGAGTTTAAGTTTTGTAAAATATATACAATAAAGCTACCAAAAAAAGACTACAAGGACATAGACCTAAATGTTAACAATGGTTATCTGAGTGTGTGGATGAGTGATTTTAAATTTCTTCTTTGTATTTCAAATTGTCAATGAGAATTATTACTTTTAGAGTCAGAAAAAGGTGATTAAAGAGGATAAAACTCATTTGTTCAAAACTCCATTGCGGAAAACCTACCAAGGTATTGTACAGCATGTTGGAAGGCTTGGCAAACTATAGTGAGCCTAGCCAAGGTCGTTGGGGCAGCTTGTGAGACGAGTTCTGGTTTTGGATTCCAGCAAAACTGGGTTGGAATCCTAGTTCGGCCACTTACTAGTGGCATAGTATCTAAGCCTGAATTTTCACTTCCGGATAATGGGGACACTAAAATCCACCCTCTGGAGTTACCCTGAAAATTAATGGGGAGCATCCAAAAATAGTAGTTATTATTTTTAGTGGCCCAATGTTACAAGATGGTCCTTCCTAACCAGCCCTGCCTCATTGCCTCATCCATCTTTGTCGTCTGGGAGAGTCACACAGGCCATAGGATTTCCCCTCCCATTTATGTCCACAGCTTCTTGTTTCATATATTTTATAGGCTTTATTATTCTTTAGGTAAAGCAAGGCTAACAGCTCAGGAGATGACCAACAGGGACTCACGGATCCCAAGACGTGGGGTCTGCCATGCTATGGAGGTAGGGGACATACAGGGAGGAACAAGGGTTAGTCAAGAGACAGAGGGATCAGGGGAAAACCTGGGCAAGAGCCTTTACTGAGATTTCTATGTGAAGAAAGGCAAGGCAGGGTAAGGAGGCTTAGACTTGGCTACTTCGGATGATTTCAGTGGACTCCCTAGTGGTCTGGTACCCAGCACTGGTGATCAGGGCAGCTGGAGGGCAGCCTAGTTTATGAGAAGTCAGTAAAGAGGTAGTTGGGGTATGAGCTCTGGACTGGTTGGTTTGCATCTGAAAGATGTAGAGCTCTTTATTATCTCTAGGAATTGGCCATCCCAGGGAGGGACAGTTTCTCCAGGGTCAGCAAGGCCCCAAGATACCCAAGCACCAAAAATACAGAATAAAAACACATGATTAATACAGTTAGAGGTTGAGACAAATGAACAATTCTATCTTTTATCAGCTTTATAAGGAAAAGGGTCAGACCCGTGGCCTGTCATACTACCCTTGCTAACGTCTAGTTTGCAGAATCACGTGCTTTTTGGCTCTCTATTCCTATATAACGAACCATCCCACAACTTAGCGGCCTAAAACAACAACCACTTTACTTGCTCGTGATTCTGCAATTAGGGCTGAGTGCAACGGGGTGGTTCTTTGCTGGTTTTGCCAATGGTCACTCACATGACAACATTTAGCTGGCTATCAGCTACGGGATGGGCTCAGCTGGGATGCTGCCATGCTGGTCTCTCTCCCTCTCTCTCCCATTTTTTTTCTCTCTTCTTGAGGGCTCAGGGCCCCACCTGTTCTGAATGTTCTTTCCCGCAGAGAAGATGGACATCTTAATAGTACCTCCGGGCTCCCAATAAGGCAGAAGTAGAAGTTTCCATGATTTCTTAAGGCTTAGAACTGAAACAGGCACAGCATCACTTCTGCCACATTTGTTAAAGCAAATCCTAGACCTGGTCTAGACTGAAGGAGAGGCAAGTACACAAACACATGAATTCTAGGACATGTGTACCAGGAGGAGAGTCTCACTGGGGCCATCAGTGTAATGAACTATCGAGATAGGTGAGACAGGGCATTAGTTCCTTCAATCCTTCTAGAGATTCTGAGACCCTTGGAGAAAGAACATTCGAGGTCATCGAGCCCAAACCAGTGAGGAAACTGTGATCCTGATGATGACTGTCTATAGAGAGGGTGTGGATGTTCTGGGCTTTCTCTTAAGCAAGTGACAAGTTAAAGAACTATACTTGCTTCATGGAGAAAAAAGGTCTTAAAAAGGTAGGGGCCAGTTTTCAATGAGCAGGCCTCAGAGAATGAGGGCAAGCTATATTTTTAGACAAACTCTACTAGGTCACTACTGAGCCAAGAGTCACTAGAATGACTTAATGAAAAGACTTCTGTCACCTCGTTTGTCCCTTAAATAGTTACTTATTCTAGTTTCTGTGTTCAGCCCTCTTTGTATTCTTCCTCGCTCATCTGACACACATCCACGAATTCTGTTATCACTTCTATTCTGATGACTCTACAATTTTTACCTATAAAAAGCACAGTCCCTTTTTTTAAAGGCTGGAAACCTATTTTTATCAGCTCACTAAGCATCTCCATGCAAATGCCCTGTGGCACCTCAAATTTAAGTGAAACTCATTATGTCCTCCACAAAATCTGCTTCTCTTCTTGTGCTCCCAAACTTAATACTACCATTCTCTTAGTTGGGCACTTTGGAGTTGTATTTGATGCCCACTCCTCATTTCCCAAGCCCAAATACCCAAATTCTGTTGCTTCTAGCTCTAAAACATAAAACAACAACAACAACAACAACAACTCAGACACACACAGATGCACACAGACACCCACACACCCCTTTGTTTTTCTCTAGCCCAGGAACGTACCATCTTTTGCTTGGGCTTCTGTAACAAAATACCACAGACTTAAATAACAGACACTGGTTTCTCACAGTTCTAGAAGCTGGGAAGCCCAAGGTGGTGGCACCAGATTTGGTTCGTGGTGACTTGCAGGCGGTCACCTTCTTGCTGTGTCCTCACATGGTAGAGAGAGAGCTCTGATGTCTCTTCCTCTTCTTCTAAGGACACTAATCTCATCATCAGGGCTCTAGTCTCATCTAAACGTAATCGGCTCCCAAAGGTGCCAACTTCTAATACCACTACATTGGCGGCTGTGGAGTCAACATATGAACATGGAGGGGACACGAACATTCAGTCCACATGGCTTTTATGAGGATGTCTACTTGGTCCCCCTCACTTTCAGTCTTTTCATACAGCTTTCAGATTTGCCTTTAAAATGCATGAAGGGCACCTCACTTCCTTGGGTAAAACTTTTGACTAGGTCCCCGTGTTATTTAGCCATGACATCTGCAGCAGGTCAGAATCAGGGCTCAGCCCTTCCATTTCAGCTTCATCTCCAATTACTCCTTCTGTCTTCCCACCCTCTCTCCTTGCTCCCCTTGCTATTCCTCTTCCCTCTGGCCCCATCTGCTTGGCAAGGCAGAAGGTGCTCATTCTTTGTGGCCCAGCTCAAATGTGATGGCTTTTATGAAGTCTCCTTTCCAGGCAGAATGAATCATTTCCTTGTCTGGGGTTTATAGGTCAGTGGTTCTTAACTCTTGTAGCTTATTTGAATCACCTGGTATATTACACACACACACACTCTCTCTCTCATTATCTCTCTCTCTCTCTCTCTCTCTCTCTCACACACACACACACACACACACACACAATTTGGAATTGGCTTACATGATTATGGAGGCTGACAAGTCCCAAGATCTGCAGTTAGCAAGATGGAGGCTCAGGAGAGCCCATGGTGTAGCTGCATTGTAGAGGCCAGACTGGAGACCCAGAAAGAGCCAATGTTTCAGTTCATGTTGGAAGGTAGAGGAAAAAAAATGATGTCCCAGCATGAAGGCAGTGGGGCAGGAAGAATTCTTTCTTAATCGGGGGTGGAGGGGTTTGGGGGGGGTGAACCTTTTTGTTCTATTCAGGCCTTTACTTGGTTGGATTAGACCCACCCTCACAAAAACACCCAGAATATTGTTTGACCAAATATCTAGGTACCCTGAGATCCAGTCAAGCTGACGTATAAAATTTACCATCCTACCTTGGGAACTATTGAAATATACTAATATTGCTGGGCCTCATTCCAGAGGTCAGGGATAGAACCTGGGCACTGATATATTTTAAACTTTCTCCTGTAGGCTGGGGGGAGAACGCCAAGTAAATTTCTCATTGTCTGCCTGCTCTGATAGCCTGCGGGATCCTTGAGGGCAGGGACTGGACTTCCCATAGTTAGTTACCTCAACGCCTGCCTGCACGGTAGTTAGCACCAGATGCTGAGTTAGTGCGCCATACCTAATTGGACCAGACTCGAGCATAACTATTATGGGTTGAATTATGTCCCCCCCCAAAAAAAGATATGTTGAAGTCTTATTCCCCAGTACCTCAGAGTGTGACCTTATTTGGTTTGGGGTTGCTGTAGATACTGCAGTAGGGTGGGCTCCTAATCCAATACAAATGGCGTCTTTGAAGAGAAGAGGCGCGGACACAGACACACAGGGAAAACGCCATGCGCAGACAGAGGCAAAGATTGGACTGATGCGGCCACATGCCAAGGGACCGTGAAGTTTGCCAGAAAGCCAGCAGAAAGAAGCCAGGAGGAGGCATGGAAGAGTTCCCCTACAGCTTTCAGAGGCAGCACGATCTTGCCAACATCTTGACCTCCGACTTCCAGCTTCCAAAACATTGAGACAATAAATTTCTGTTTGTAACATGAAGTTTGTGGTACCTTACTATGGCAGAGCTAGGAAACCAATACAATAACCAGTTAAAGAAAAGATGCATCAGGACAACGGTCTCCTAAATTTATGGGATAGTAGAGTGGGGTAAACAAGGACCAGTCTTTCTTTCAGTACGGTTTGAGGAAGAAGTGTTTCGAGAATTGTTTTAAGTTTAAGATTTGAGATCTTCCAAATTTTAGTGACCTTGTGATAGATAATTGAGTCTTTTGAATTGAACAACCTTCCAGAAAAAATCATTTGATCTGGCAACTGGTCTCATTTGACAAGCCACCCCATAGATCCATTAGAAATTTATAAGCAGGCGCCCAGCTTATCAATTTATCCTTTCCCCTAGAGCTTGATCAACTTGGGATTCAGTCATCAGATGACATTTCTGGATGTGCAACACTCAGGATGAGGCGGTGGGTTTGGGTGCCCCCATCAAGGTCACTGAGAGGCACTGCCTGCTCAGCCATCTGCCCCTCACTCTTTGACGTCTCTTCAAATTAAACACCACACCCTGTGGTAAAATTGTTCTTGCTCTATAAATAGATGACTTGGCTTGAGTAGCACTGAAAACGTTACAGAGGAAGGGTGTCAGAGAGAAGAAAAAGGAAAGGCCACAGACTCAAGGACAAATTTCTGGTCGGTTGATTCCGGTCTCTGAGGAATCCCCAGAACTCCCTGTGTGAAGGAGGCACCCTGGGCCTCTCCCTCACGTTCCTTGTCTCTGTGACCTCCTGTCCCGAGAACTCACCCACCCAAGTGAGCATTCCCCGTTCCCTTGCCCGGGTTTTTCCTGCTTGAGTTTACTGTGGATGGCAAAATTGCTACGAGGTGACTTTAAGAAAAGTATACCCTTTCCGTGGCCTGGTGGCACACTTCTAATTTCAATCACATCATTACTGAATTAAAATGGAAACTGTCCACAGGCAACACATTGTTACTGACGCTTTCTGCAGCCACATCATTATAATATCATAATATAATTTTATGGCTGTTTGGCCTACGGTTTTATAGGGCTGCTACAAACCTCACATCTGCTCCCAGAGAGGGACCCTGAGAGCTTCCCAACTTCTCTCTCCTGTTTTCTGTATGATTTTCTCTAACTTCTCTGCCCCAGCCCTGAGGGGGCGCTCTTTCCTCCTGTGGCTGCTCCCCTCTTTGTGGGCTCCCGTCTGCTGTTACCACTCTGGTCATCAGTTCCTGAAAAAACTTCTGGAGCTATTTTTATTTACTTTTTTAATGTTTAAAAATTTTTTTAAGAGGGGGGATGGCCAGGCCAGAAGGAGAGGAAGAGAGAATCTTAAGTAGGCTCCACACCCAGCGTGGAGCCCAAAACGGGGCTCGATCTCACAACCCTAAGATCATCAAGACCTGAGCCAAAATCAAGAGTGGGATGGTTAACAGACCGGGCCATCCAGATGCCCCTGGGGCTATTTTTTAAAAATGTTCGGCCTTTGCTCATTCCCTATTGTACCCCCTACTCCTTCCTGTCCCTTATCTCCACACACACACACTCACTTCCTGCCTGTACTGCACCCCCTCTTCACCCAGGCCCTCATTATTGGCTACATGTCAGCCTTTAAACTCCTTTCTTGTGCCCCCCAGTGTCAAGACAGACCCCTGAGGCTGTGCCCAGGGACGGGGGCTCTCAGCTCTGCTGAGAGACTTGCATCCTGATTTCTGACCCTTCCATCTCTGAAAAAGCCGCCCCTCAAAGCCCCTCATGATGGTGGGCCGTGGCGTACCCTCAGTGCTTCCTCTACCAGGCAGGTGCAAAATACAGAGAACCTGGGAACCGGGATCTTCCCAGACTCCGCTTTCTCAGAAGCTGGTTTTTTCCTCTGCTCCTTTCAATAGACGATTAGGCTTCCAGGATCTGCAATGACTTTGAGGTTAACTCTGGCGTCTGCATAATATCCTGCTTGCTTATTTCTCGTTGTTTGTAGCCTCCTGGGGGTTAGCAAAGCAGGGTAGACAGGCCAGCACACAAGCAATGCACTTGATGTGGTTTGGGCTGTTCTCGCTGTCTGTAAGCCATGCCACCCCGCCTCGGATCCTTTCTGAGCTGGTACAATGTCGCTTCTCCAAGTGCGGTCTGGGGATCGGCAGCCTTGATACCACCAGGGAGCTTGCTGAAAATGCAGACTCTCGGGCCGCACCGCGGACCTACTGAATCAGAATCTCTTCTTGACAAGATCGCCAGGTGGCTGAGCCTGGGGAGCAGCACGGGGCTGTGCTGGAGGTGAGGGGCGTTCGGGGCATGCACGCAGGCGCCCCGGGGCAGTGGGAGCCAGCCGGCCCAGCACCCCTGGTGCAGCCGAAAGGACACCCTCAAGACCGTTAGCAGGCTAAGTGCGTTTAGAGGTTATCAATGTGTCAGCACAGCAACCTTTTTATGGGGATTGTTTAATTAATGTTAATTGCTCTTGGCCTATTGTGTGACTCGGGCAGGATTTACGGAAAATCACCACAATCTAAAACCCTATAAAAGAGTCATTGCTTTTAGAGGCCTTGTAACTCATGCCCAGAGACACCTTCTGAGCTTTGATCTATCACCCAGATGCATAAATCCTGCCTGCATTTGCATAAATCTCCGAGGTGGCCGGGCACTTCATTTTTAGGGGGGCAGGTGCAGCCAGGTGGAGAGCAGTGCTCCCCGTACGTTATGATCTGGGTAGCAGTTGGTGAGAATTTGCTTAATAAAGAGAAATGATTTATCCACTTTTACAACCCAATTCTGTGCTTTCATGGATTGCATAAATTTTGTTGTTGTTACCGCCTTCAGCCCAGGGGGTGTATGAAGTTGTTTCCACATCGCTATGACACCCCATCCCTCCTCCTCCTTGTGTCCCACAGGTCAGCAAGAGGAGGAGGCGGGCTTGAGATAATAGGGGAGACAGGTGATGGTCGTGAAGAGCTGCGGCCCAAACAGAGTAGAGCGCACAGTGCCCTTCCAAAGACAACTGCCCCTGCAGACACCAGTAATAGGTTAGAAGGGAAAGGGAGGGGCGCCTGGGTGGTTCAGTTGTTGAGCGTCTGCCTTCGGCTCAGGGCGTGATCCCGGCGTTCTGGGATCGAGCCCCACATCAGGCTCCTCTGCTATGAGCCTGCGTCTTCCTCTCCCACTCCCCCTGCTTGTCTCTCTCTCACTTGTTGTCTCTGTGTCAAATAAATAAATAAAATCTTAAAAAAAAAAAAATAGAAGGGAAAGGGAATCCCTGGGCTGGAGACCAGCCTGTCTGTGCCCACCCCATGTCTAAGATCACAACCATTTGAGGAAATGAACAGGTTTGTCTTTTTAACATTAACCTTTGGCCTCCTTCGCCTCAGCCTCCATTATCCCCTCCCCCATCTTAGCCCCTTTACTCTCTTTTATTTAAAAAGGGGTATTTTGGAGTCATTCACACTCTGCTTCAATCATCATCAACAGTAATTTATTTCCCATATTTATTACCCTCCTGAGAGGAGTTGGGCTTCTGAAACTTTTACTCTTCAAACTTCCCAAAATCATTCTTCCTGGTTATTTTTTCCCTAGGTGACGCATGTCTTTCAACTTTGAAAACAATCTTATTCATGGTTCCAAAGTTTTCTGTACCCCATGCATTCCATCCCCTCCTCAAACACAGAATATCAGTGGCTAGCTCAAGACAAGACCAAATCCTACTCGTCTTCCCTGAGTTGGCCTTATTTGGGTTTATTTTTATACTTGCTATTTCCTTCCAATCTCATTAAAATCCTGTGATTACTGTAAATAGGGCAATTATCATACTGCCTATTTCACAGATGAAGAAACTAAGGTCAGGGAGCCTTTCTCAGGACACACATCGGGGCTGGAGTGAAGACCTCTGGCTCCCTGTCCTGAGCGATCGTGGCCCCCCAGGGCTGCCTCTGCAATCTCTGGCTTCCAGGCACTCTGGTGGCAAAGCACCCTGCCACTGGCCAGCCAAGTCTTCTCTGCTGTGTGATGGGGCCACCTTTGGCCACCTACTGAGCATAACACACCCTCTTGAGCTTGGTTCTGCCATCCTGTTGTGGGCACCGCCCTCCCCCCCATTTGTCAGCACCCGGGTGCTGCCTAACAGCCCTGGAGTTTCCAGAAGTCCATCCGAGTTCTTCCCTGACCAGCCAGGCTCCGCTTCTATGCCAGGAGTCTCAGGCTGCATAGTAATCGGTCTGGGAGAGGTGACCCATTTTTCTCTACTGGGCAGCACGTGCAATCTGTGGGCTCTCTCACTGAAATGATTCAAATTCTCTTAAATCCAGTTTCACTGTCGCTTGTCATTTGTTCTGTGCCCCAGCTTTGCATCGTCTCTGCTAATCGGGAGATCTGAATTTCTGTCATTTCACTCACTCCGATCTGCATGTAGATGAGTTGACGGAGATTCAGTGATGCCCAGAAAAGAGAGAGAGAATGCTTCAATCACTCCCTCTCTCCCTCCCTTTTTACCAAGCCCTTACGTTGCCTGAAGCCCAGTACTGGGTACGGGGGGACACAGAGCCTGCCCAGGCTAGATGATTCCCATCCCCTACAGCAGACAAGCCGTTGAATTCATCCCCCAGTGAAACAGAACAAAATGGACAAGAGGGGGGCCGCGCTGAACAGTAAATCCCTGCCACATCCCCCTAGAATCAAAGTCCCACAGCAGGGATGATTGTTAGTCTTTTCGGCCCATACATCCGCAGCACCTGGAAGAGTGCCTGGCCTGTGCTGGTGCTCTCAGTTCGCACTGTTGGCCCGGTTCCTACCCTCCCTTTTTCCAGCCTTGTCCTGTGACTAGGCAGCCCCTCGCGGGGATGACAGATCTCCCTGCTGCTTTACTCTGCGCTGGGCCCTGTGGCTTGCTTTGACCAGGCCCGCAGGGGAAGTCCCATACGGCTTGTGAGTTCCAAGAGGGCCTGAAGAGCTGCCTCGCATTTCCACACTCTTGCGGCCTCTGTCACTGCCCTGAGCAGAGCATGTCTTGGCTAGCCCGTTGGCCTGAGGAGAGTGAGGGGCAGTGGTAGAAATGCGGGCTGCAGCCCGGCGGTGTAGAGCGGCCTGGGCTAGCCTCGCCTCACCTATGGTGGCTCCTTCCACCTGCCCGCAGATGCCTGATGAGACAAGCCAAGATGGGCGGAAGTGCTCCAGGGAGCTCAGCCCATCCACAGACGTGTAAACTATAGTATTGGTATTTCCAGCCAAGGAGTTTTGGGAAGGTTTGTTATGCAGCGTTATTGTGAAAATAGCGAAGTGGAACATTCTCCTTGGGCTCCTGATTTCCTTCAGGGCCTGGACTTTTAAGGTATTATTTGTCCTCGTGGTTGTTTCAAGACCCAGGGGAGGTTGGCAAACTTGTCTGCAAAAGGCTCAGATAGTAGCTACTTTAGGCTTTGTGGACCCACATAGGGTCTCTGTTGCATACTCTCTCTTTCTTCCCTCCTTCTTCCTCCTCCTTCCTCCTCCCTCCCCCTTCCTCCCTCATCCCTCCTCCCTTCTTCCTTCCTCTCTCCTCCCTTTCTTCCTTCCTTCCTTCCTTCCTTCCTTCCTTCCTTCCTTCCTTCCTTCCTTCCTTCCCATGCATATTTTATAGAGGGCCTCTGGCTGATGAAAGGAGCCCTGAGAATCGCTGAATCTCCATCAGTTCAACTACAGATTGCAAAGAGTGAAATGACAGAAATTCAGATCTCCAGATTAGCAGACTATGCAAAGCTGGAATGCAAAACAAATAAGAGACAGCAAAATTGGTTTTAAGAGAATGTGAATTTGAACCATTTGGACTGAGACTTTCATTTGTACTCTTGCTCTGGGCCCTTGCCTTTAATTTGGAGAATATTAGGTACTGACTTCGGGATCCCTCTAGTCATTCTTTTCAGCATTTTTCAATTTTTAAAAATTAATTTATTATTTTAAACATGGGTTCATTTAAGTGGTACAAAAGCCAAAAGGTACAAAGTGGCATAGAGTAAAAATTAAGTCAGCCACTCACTCCTGTCCATCTTGTCCTCTAATTCTCTCTAGGGAGGCAACTACTGTTCTTTGCATAGAGAAGCATATATATGTATAGTATATATATAGTTTTCCTTTTTATCTTACTTATGTACGTATGTATTTATGTATGTGTGTGTGAGAGAGAGAGAGAGAGAGAGAGAGAGAGAATGCATGCACATGTGCTGGGGGTGGGGAGGGACAGAGGGAGAGGGAGAGAAAGAATCCCAAGCTGTCTCCACACCCAGCATGGTAGACCGATGTGGGGCTTGATCTCATGACCCCGAGATCATGACCTGAGCCAAAATCAAGAGTCTGATGCTTAACCAACTGAGCCACCCAGGCGCCCTATGGTTTTCCTTTTTAAACACAAATGTGAGCGTTTTCTATATGGGTGCCTTGGGGAGCATTCAATATCAGTACATCTAAAGCCACACCCTTCTTTTTAATGAATGCATGGCATAAATTCAAAGAATTTGGGCTTGTATTATGGAAGATATGGCAAAGCTTGAACTTCAATATTGTATGTTATTTGGTGAAAACGTCTCAAGAAATTCATCCCCAATTCACTTGAAGAGTCACCAAAGTATGGCTTGCTGGTTAAATATGGCCAGATAACCTATTTTTATATTACCCATGAGCTAAGAATGACATTTACATCTTGGGAAAAAAAATCAAAAGAAAAATGATATTTCATGTCACTTGAAATTTATATGAAATTCAAATTTTAGTGTTTATAAATAAAGTTTTATTGGAACATAGCTACCTTCAGTCATTTATGTATTGTCTGTGGCTGCTTTTGCACTACACTGGCAGATTTGAGAGGCAAAGCTTTTTTCTTTACAAAAAAGTTTATGACCCTTGGCCTAATCAGAAATATAGTTCAACACTTTGATCATTTAAACTTCGGTGACATGAGTATATGATCAATACATGTTGACCTTGTGAGAATGAGGGAACTCCCCAAAGTGTTTCATGGGGAGGAACTCTGGAATCTTTTGACCGCACTAAATCTACTGTAACTCTAAATCAGAAAGAAAACGGATTCTTTCATCTTATTTGAAATCCAAAAGCCTAGATGCATTAATTATCAAAAGTTATTTAAAATTTCAATCAAAAATCAGACTTACTAATGGATTGGAGTGAAGAAGTTCCTAACCTTTCTTGTAAGCCTGTTCTTAATTTAGAAATTAGCTGTACATTAGCAAATAAAATATGAAAGAGAGTTTGTACTAGACTTTTGGTTCTTTTCATTCTCAGAGATGAATCAGAGAGGGCAGCAACTGGCCTTTTTCAGGTCTGGAGCTGAATAGAATTTCTCAGAGACAGTGAATCCTTATTCATGTGTTATTTAGGGATGTATCATGATTAACGGTGTTTTTGCTCCTAACATTTAAAAATGAAAACATTGTCTATGTAGGAAATGGAGTCTTCCCTATTTTTTTTTTGCAACAGCAGCAATAGTAATATATATATATGTAGTTATTTGCATCCAAGGGTCTCAGAGTGATCTCTCAACTTAAATAAATACTATCAGAATCTTTTAGAAAGCCAAAGGAAAAGCAAGAATCACCACAGTCATGAGGAAATTAATGTTACAGATCACATATCTATTCTAACAATAATGAAAAAGCAACAAATTACGAAGAAAAATGTAGCCAACAAGAAATACACCTTGAAAAGAAAAAATTTCTGAGCAGCCTCACTCATCTTTGACTAGCCTTTCAGAACTAGATATAGGAGCGGGAGATGAAAATTGGGAACAGTAAGGATTACAAATAAGAGAGGAAAAAGAGTAGTATGCATTCTAGAAAGCTGTCCATCTGTGAACTTAAGAGTTGTCACCTATGAATCATTTCATCAAAACTGGAATGATCAATAATTGATGTTCTGTGAGGTTATGGAGGAGTAAACAATGTTAAGTGTACTTGCTCTTCTAAAGGAAAGGAAATGGAGGAACAGAGAGAATACTTTACCTGAGTTAGTGCTCAAAACTGAAACCATTACCAGACATTTCAAAACAGTTAACCAGCAATTCAGTTTTCTTCTTCAATGATGAATCGATAGCCGCTTCTGTTCAAAGCATCGAGGCAGGCAGAGTAGGACACAAAGATGCATAAAACGAGAGCCTCGCCTACCTGGAACCTATAATTTTGTGGAAACATAGATTCCAAACCACTAGAACACTCTTGGTCATGTCATCTGCGATGCTGGCTGAACGATCCTGAGAAAGACTTGTGGAAGTTAAGACACGAGAAGTTATTTCTGGAAACATTTTGTTTCCAGTAAATGAAAGAGAAGTGTTTCTAGCTGGGGGTCAAATGCAGAACTAAGAGCAGGGCATGTGGGTCCGGTTCTAAGTGGTTAAGGAGGTGAGCCTCTCCTGTGTTTCCAGAACTGGAGGAAGAACTATTAGAAAATGCACTGCACTCAAATGAGCCTTCTTTCTAGATGGATCAGGAGGCTGTTTTGATGGATACGGTGTGACATGTGATTTTTTTACAGCTTGATTTCTTTTAACAATCTTTAATCTAATTGGAATTTACTCTGGTGAATTGTAGATTTTTTCCCTCCAAATGACTAATGGTCTCAACACCATTTGTGGAATAACGGGTTGTCCCTCTCTCCTGCTGATGTGTGAGAATAATCAGACTCACCATTTGTTGGATATCTGTTATGTGTCAGGAGCTTTGATATATTTTGTAATGGACTCGTGCATCTTCTAGATCACTCAGGGTCTGAAGTTCCTCTGCTTGTAAATGGTCCATCTTAGGAACCTTGACCAAGGCAAGGAGCTTGCCTTGACTCTAAGACTTGACAATGCTGAGAACTTATTTTCCGGCCTCCTCAGCACTTTGGTTGGGAGCATGGGCTCAACCAGTCAATGAATCCGCTCGGATTTCACGACTGGATCTGTTGATTGACAGTAGGTGAAGCAAACAAAGGCCACTTGACGTGTGATGCCTGCAACTCCTACTTTCCAGAAGTGATTGGGGCGGAGCTAGGACAAGGAGCCACGGGTTCAGTGGAGAGGCTGGGAGTCTTCACATGCTCTCTGTTGCCATGGATTTCTGCTGTTCTGGCTGCTGCCCCGCCTTCTTTGGTCCCTCCTTTTCCCAAGCCCGTTTCTCCAACCTTCTTGGAAATTTTGTAAGCAACACCATAGTCTTGAATAAATTCCTATTCTGCCCAAAGTAGCCCGAGTATGTCTCTGTAACTAAAAGCCTAGATCGATACATACAATGTATCATTTGGTCCCTAAATCCTCACATCTTTCAGGAGACACGTCATCACCTCCATGAGCTTTAGGTGATCCATCTTCAGTAAGAGTGTTAACTTGCTCAAAAGCACACCGTGAGACAGTGGTAGAACTGGAATTCAAATCCAGTTTGCCTTTGTCTGATTCTAAAGTTCATGACGCTCTCCACTCCATCACACAACGCCAACGTGATCATAAAATACATTACACCCTTGCACACACCTGAGTGGTTTTTTGTCCATAATTACGCTCCATTGGTCGGGTGGCATCACACTTTTCACTGCAGTTTTATATTACGTTTAAAAATCTAGTAGATGGCGAATTCTCCTTTATTCTTTTAAATCGGGTTTTCTTAACCCCCTTCTTGAATGTTTATTTTTCTCAATGAGCAATTGGACAGTTTTGTAAAGTTTTCCCAAGTCACGGAGGGGCACATTCGCAGCTTTAATTTCAGATGCTTTAATCTTAACGTCATTTTCACTTCACAGGGTTATGTGAGGTAGTCATAGCTTCCACGTGTGATGTGTGCACACACTCACAAAGATTTTTTTTTGGTTTCTGAGCTTCAGCATCTTTACACATTTTCCAGAAGCAGAAACTGCAGCAGTGTTGGCCCAAGAAGCTCTTTCACATGAAGGCTAGCCAACAAGCTGAAAGAAGATGCCGATGATAAAAGAGTAACAGCGAGGAGGAGAATAGTTTGTCACAGGCTTTATTTATTTATTTATTTTATACTGCTTCGTCCCTGCAAAAAGCAGCACAGTTCACTTTGAGTCTTTCCTTTTTTTTTTTTTTCTCCAAGCATAATTTTGATGTTATGGGAATTCTCACCAAGTGACATCCAGCGAACACATCCCAGAATATATCTGATTTGTTTGCACACCATGTTCCTGGTGTGGATCCTAGGTAATAGAAAGGCTAAATAATGTGCATGGTCCTGGAGAATCTCTTCAGTTATGGAGTTGTTGAAGCTCCGTTAAGAACCGGTGACACTGAGAGTCCCTGCTTGGTCCAATGAACCAAGAGGGGAGTTTCCACCTCTCTAAGTGGATATGGATTTGATACATGTATATTCATCACAAGTTAATGAAAAGCCTGTGCTTTTGATCCAGGAGGACACCAGGCTCTTCCTTTCCTCTTGCAGAAAAACATTCAAGTAAAAACATCCCTGTGAGAATTTCCCATAGGAAACTCCATGCATCTGCTCAGATTAAAAAGGCATAACTTATTCATTTCCTCTAATAGAGAGGGACTTCTCTGCACACTGAGTTCTCTCCTGAAAGGCCAGTGGCTTGGTTCTGGGAATTGTGAGCTCTCGAAGATAGGACTGATGCTCTTCACGGCAGATTCTGAGGGTGTACGAATGCCGAGAGCCATGTGTACACCGTGCCATGGGACCCAGCAGCCTTTGTCGCAGGCGCAGACTTGAGAGTGTCAGGGCATTTCGGAGACTCTGCACTTTTATCCCAGATTTGGGGTTCTTCTTCGGCACCATAATTCACACAGGTATTTCTAGCCTGCCCCAGCCAGAACGGTGGATAAGATCAGAAATGGAATTCGGCTTGTAGCAAGCCAGCGAGCTCCCTTCTTCTTCTGAAATTAAATTAGGATTAGCTGTACAGTCCCTCCTATCTCCGAGAGCTGTGCTGCATAATAAGGCGGAACTGAACGCTGTCCCCAGGAAATTTATGCCACATTTGCGGCAACACTTCTGATAAAAAAAGTGGAATTGATAAGCACGGAGTTAGTCATGTTGTAAATGTATATAATCTCCTGAACCACCGCCCACCGGAGTAGTCATTAACTGCGGGCGTGCGCGCAGCTACCGGGTCACGTTTTCTGCCTGGGCTTTCCATCAGCGGGACCTTGGCAACCAGGTGCACTGGCTGCTGAGGAGAGCCGGTTACGAAGTTGGATTTGCCTGGAAAAAGCCAACACCTTTCATTTGTCCTGATCTGGAACAGCTGTTTTTCTAGCTGAAGTTGTGGGGACAATGACTCAAAGCGAATTTTTCATCTAGGCATCATCTGAAAGGCCAGTTCTGGGCATCCGTAAAGAAAAAGCTCGCAAGTTACCAAAAAGGGACAAAATGATAGTTACTACAACGCTACCGTCCCTGAGCAGCAGTGTGTAAGCCTGCACAATCAGGTATATTAATGGTCCTTTCTCACACTTATTGCGGCAGAAAGAGAACTTGTTTTAGCTTCAGAGAATCCTGGTTTTACTATTAATTCGAGCAAATTAAAAAATGCGTATGTGATCTCCTTTCAGCTTTTTGAAGTTTCAGGACTGAGTATTTTGTAACCAGTACACATTTGGCTCCTCCGGTGATCATAAGCTCCGGTATTAATATGTGTACACGGTTCCTTAAAAATCGGCTCACAGTGCAATGCACTATTGTGTTTTGAGTGAATGCCGCATGACTACAAGTTTAAATGGTAGCTACAGAGAAAAGTCATCTGAATTTTTTAATGATGTCCCTTTTCCAGGTAAAGTGTCAGAATCATTCTTCCATTTAATTTTTCTGGAATCCAATGAAAATTTATCACCTCATTTTCCTCCTCCCTCAAGTGAACAATCAGCCACCGCGCAAGGACTAATGCGGCAGTCTGAACATTTAATTGAATAAAATCTACTTCCCTCCCCCGAAATTGAAACTTAAATCCCAAATTAAAAAAAATTGACAATCAACACTGCTTAAAATGTTATTCACCAAAGTTAGAAGTCCAAGTGACTCTAAGTTAGTTATTCCGTAAGTAAAACACATTTGGTGGCGTCACAATTATGATGGGAGCAAAAAATTGTTATAAAATGATGGTTCTCCTAGCATGGTGAGTGTTCTCTTGGGGGTCCGTCTCTCATGGGTGAAAAGAAGGTAGTCATTTCATATGAAATGTGTGTTACAATCATGAAGACGATTCTAGGTCTTAAAAAAGTTAATTTACATCCAAATGTGGACAGTTTACTAAAACAGTGCAAACTGGTCAGCCTCAGGCTATGTGATTGGTAAAAGGAAATGGGATGCCCTCATGAATCCTAGGTGCTGAAGACCGCAGAATAGTTATTGAGAGCCGTATGAAAACCTACTCTTAATTTAATTCCCCGGTGTGAGTCTTCTGAAAACTATGGAGCCCCTTAGATCTGTGTTGTGTATCAAATACAGTAGCCACTAGCAACATTTGGCTGTTTAAATTTAATTATACAAGGTTAAAATTCAGTTCCTCAGTTTGCACTTGTTCCATTTTATTTAAAAATTTTACTTATTTATTTGAGAGAGAGCGCATGCGCGCACAAGCAAAGGGCGGGGCAGAGGGAGAAGGAGAAGCAGGACCAATTTCTCATGACTCCAAGCCCAGTGGTATTTCCAATATTTGGCCAAATTGCTTGCTCATCCTTTCAACCACCTAACACATACTTAATGATAGAATTACTGTATATTTAACAATTATTACAGGACAACAAGTAAAAACTGATACCGAGCAAATTGGTCCCTCTGCTAAGAACCTGTGCTCACAACTGGGGCTCTAAGATTAGAAGGAAGAATATAGTTCCTGACTTCATAGCATGTATAGCCTAGTGGGGGAATTAAGCATTAAATATATAATCACAGAATTGATTATCAGCCACACTTGTGATAAGTTATCAAAGAGGAAAGCCCATCTACTTTGGGAGAGGCTTCCAAATCCCAGTAAATAACAACAACAATGATAATTAGCACAAAACTTTAGTTTCCAAAGCCTGAAAAGTTCAAATTAGTGAGATAAATCTATGATACTGTTGGCCCCCTGATTGATGAGTCCACTGTCATCTGTATGCCTGGTAAACAGAGAGATCTATTTCATTCAAGGTCATCCTGGGTTGGCATGACCAACTTCAATTTCATTCCATTCTCCTTGGGTAGAAGTATGTCGGAAACGAAGAGCTGAGATCGGCTCATTTGTCAACATTACAAAGCAGGAGCCTATCGCCGTAACTCTTCTCTCTCGCTGAAGCTTCCCAGCAGCAGCAGCTGACATATGAACCTTGCAGATGAAGATGCCACAGCCCGGCTATTTCTCTACTACACTGCTGAGGGTCAGATAGTGCGAAAATGCTTCTTCTTAGCCATGTCTTTATCATTTTTAACAGGGTCAGGCTCAAATACCCATAAAAGGGGATTGAGAGCCAATATTCTATACCATCAAATTTAAGAGGCCAGAAAAAAAAATCAAAGTCATAAACTGTTATCATTTTCAGTATTTTATTCCTTTTAACGCTTGTCTATTAGTTTCAGTAAAAGGACAACAGAATGTCCATTACACCGTAACTTGACATGCCTATTATGCCAATATGATTAGTTTTTGTAAAACACTCATGTACTGGTTAGAGTTTATAGAAAAATTGGTTTTACAGAATCAGAGAAATTAGGATTGGAAATATTCTATTAGGTCACTAGATACATCCCGCTGGACTAGTATAGAATTGATCCCTAGTTCACAGTGGATTATCTGATACATTTTTCTATCAGGCTTTGATAGGTTTATATATTTATTATAGGCTGGCAATATGTAGCACTAAAAATTATACCAATCCATCTGAGAAATAAAATTCTAGAAAAATAAGCATTTGCTGAGCACTAATTTTACTTTGGTGGATACATTTTTAATATACTAGTTTTTATAGCCTCTCATCTTATAAGAGGCAGGGTAGTAGCACCCGATCATGGGTTGGCATTACAATCAAATAGTGAATTTGCATATCTTAAGTTGCGGAAATTTCTCCAGACATAGTTTCCCATCAGATTTCTACAAAATGTGGTATGAATTTTTGATTCCCAAGAATGGCTTATTTTCCATACAGGAAATTGAGCCCTCCCTGTACCTCAAGCAAGTGCCTGCAATCAAATACCTGGCTAGGCTGACATTTTCTTCTTTGTGGGCCGTGTGGGCCGTACTCTTGGAGAGGCACTTGCAAGAGAGTAGCAAATGGAACTCTGTACTGGAGGGCCTGTGGTGGGGTGCAGCAAGCCGGTGAGCCGGTGTTCCACAAACTCCATGCCTTCTTCCTCGCAGTGACTCAGGGAAAAAGCAGAGAAGAAGAAGATGGCGTCAGCAGGTGAAGTTTACATGTAATGTGATCAGCCTGTAAACTCCGGGGGGTCTCCCAGATCAAAGGGCTGGGATGGCTTCTCTCTGCTTCAATGGGTACTCTTCAGGAATTCTCTTCTCCTTTAAGACCATCCTTGAAGTTCCTTTCCACCTGAATGCATTGTTTAAAGATGGAGAAAATGCACAATGTGGTTTTTTTCAGTTCTGCTAGGTTTTTCCTTGCCCCCTAGCTCCTTCATGGAGATAGCAAGTGGGGCATTGGATGTGGGCTAATTGGGGAGCGAGGGAGAAGGGGAATCAGGCTCTGTGTGTGGAAAAGGGCAGAGAGGAAGGCACTGAAATGTAGCATTTAGCTAAATAATGCCTAGTTCCACTTGTGGTTCACGTTCTCATGTCCTGTTCAAAAGCCCAGATGAAATTCTTGTTTGTTCGGGATGCAGCTGATGAGTATTATGTCTGGAGAGCATCCCAGAGAAGGTCTTATACATCTTTTATACACCTGCATGCTAAATGAGCAAGAACACCCAGGTGCTGAGTAAGACTTATGCATTCGCGGTAAATTATGCAAACAAGTAATTTTCCATGTCCAGAAAGTAGTGCTATCAGTGGTACAGTTTTCCTAAACTCTCCATAATTTAGAAGAATGCAACCGAACGGCAGTCAAACAGCGACAAAGCCTAATTGGTTAGCACAGTGTATCTGCTTCAACAGGTGCCAGTCACAAAGAAGCCTGCTTGCCTGCTGGGGACACTTTCATGGCCTGAGCAGAAGATGGTAAACCTGTTCCGCGGGGATTCAAAAAGGCAGGGACCTTGTCCACATTAACCCTGGGATGGCAGCAGTAAAGACAGCTTCATCCACAGGACTTACGGCGATGCCAAGACGAAGATGATGACGCAACTCTGAAGAAAGAGAGACAGAGAGCCGTGCTGTTGGGGTCAAACAGACTTGCAGTGGGGATGAAGGACTTAGCCTTGCTCCTCAGTGTGGTCCCAGGACCGGCTGAATCACCAGGACTTGAGAACTTGTCGTACTGCAGAGTCCCGGGCCCTGCCCCGGACCTACTGAGTCAGAATCCGTGTTTTAACAAAATGCCAGGTGATTTGTAAGCACATCCAAGTTTGAGAAGCATTAGCACATGCTCCCAGCTCCTTGGTGGTTTTCTACCGTCAGAGCCCGCACTAGCTGAGAAGGGACGGAGCTTTTCCAGCCCAGTGGGAAGTTGATCTCATGTTCATTTGAGCAAAAGCCAATGAATGATTATGTTCCCTTCATGAATACACATTCCTTCTTCTTCCTCTTTTTTTTTTTTTTCCCGGCACCCATTATTTTCTTTTGGGAAGCATTTCTTCCTAACTGCGTGTGATTCTGCTCAGGCTGTGCAAGGAGGTCTAGGCACCTGACCAAGACTGGCCAGGAGCAATTTCTTCCTGGGGACTGCTGTGTAGATGGAAGGTCTTTATTCTTCGGAGATCAAAAGGTGCAGGGACAACATTGGCTTGGGACTGGCAAGGGTATCTTGCTACCACCTGCAGAGGGAATCTGCTTGAGAATGAAGCCAGGGAAGTCAGCAGAGCGGAAGGATGGAGGGGAGAATCGTTCGAACACTCAGTCCAGTTGTACCCAAAGCTGCTCCACCCCTTGGAGCTCTGAGTCGTGTGAGCCAATACACTCACAGTTTAAGCCGTTGTAGGTTGGTTTTTGGTCATTTGTGGCTAAAAGAGGTACTCCTGACCAACACATTCCTGAAACTGGATTACCAGTTTTTCCAACATATACCTGGCTGAGGGCATAAATTCATTGCAAAGTTCACAACCTATAAGCCAACAGCTATGTGAGCTTGTGTGAGTATGTGTGTTTAAGTATAATCTGAGTATAATTAAATGTAAAAGGTTTAAAACTTTCAGACACTCATGTGTCCTAAATACTGGTTATCTGTATAATTGCAGCAGGCTGTATTTATTGTCTAGATTTAGAGGCAATGCCTATTGAAATTAATATTCAAATTTATGCCAACAAATATGCAAATAAGCGTAGCTGTGGCGCTTTAAAAAACAAGAGGATAGGATTGCAACACTGGTGTTTCAATGGTGCTGATGCTTTGATGAGAGAAGACAAAGAGGGCCAGAATGCAGATGAGACATGTTCCCTTGCAATGCCCGATGCAAATGGGAAATCCACGGCTCTATAAACTGTTTTAAAACAGAAAACAATCTCTCAATTTTGGATAGCAGTTTAACCATTCATTAATTTACTTGGTGCAAATACCACAACTTTTCAGACATGATGCCCCCCATAAATATAATCTATGACGACAGAAGAAAATAGGTACTTTTACTCCTGCCAAATGTCAAAATTTAAATCTCTAATTGTTCCTTCCGGTTGAAACACTGAGGTCTGCCTCTCTTCTATAACCTCTTCTACGCCTTTCTTCTCGGACATGTCTTTTACTATATGCATCTAGCATAATATTACTTAGGGTGTTTGCATATGGATTTTAAAACTATCAGTTAGGATTAGGTTAAGTTATGAATAACAGAAACTTGGAAAGCAGTGGAAATTTCTGTCTTTCTGAAGCAGGACAAGTCTGGAGGTGGACAGTCCAGAGCTGGTGGAGTGTCTCCGCGGTTATTGAGGACTGAAGATTTTTTTCCAGGCTTCCAAAGCATAGCGCCCAGGATGTGACTCTAATCCTCTGTTCCACATGGCTGCTGGTGCTCTAGCCATCATATCCAGTTTCCCAGCAGCAGGATGGAGGAGAAGAGGAAGAAGGATGGACCCTCTGCCTTTTAAGGAAACTGCCTGGAAGTCCCATGAAGTCATCCACTTGTATATCATCAATCAGAACTTAGTCTTGTGCCACATGTCACTATGAGGGAGCCTGGGAAATACGGTCTTTTAGTGGGGAGTCCTCGTGTCCAGGTAAAAATCATTACTAGGTTAATTTGAGAGAGAAGCAAAAAAAAAAAAAAAAAAAGCCCTGGAAGACGACTGTCACACTCTGCTCCAGATATTAAATACATATTTGTCTATTGATTTATCATGTGCTCCCCCCACGAGAAGCTAGCTCCGGGAGGGAAAGGCTTTATTTTGTTCATGATTGTATCTTTAATGCTATTCTAGAAGTGCCTTTCCTGATTTTCTTTCATGAGTTTAGGAACCTCGGCCAACGAGAGTGCTGTGTTGAGAAAAATGCAGCAAGTCTATCCAAATTTGGTGACAAACAGTGCTGTGGTCAACCACGAACGTCTGCAGTGGCCGGTCCGCGTGGCCCAGGCTTAAGGCCTTCCCTCCAACCACTAACTTTCAACCCAAATGTTGTGCCACGTGTGGCTACTGTGAAACCAGTTTAAATCTATATGCCAGAAGGTCTTATTTAAATTTGTCGTTTAAAATGTTTTATTCTGAGTAGAGATTTGAGTATTCTCTGCAACTTTTTTTTTCTTTCCCTTATGTGGTGTTCTCTTGGGCAGTTGTAAATTTTGCAGGTTTCCAGAGAGTTGCTAAAGGAATTATATGCAAATTCCAGGTTACACTTAGTTGGCAAATTCTAACTAGAAAGTTCCTGGAAAAGGGGATTTTGCTGTTCTTTAAAGAATAGGATGAAAAACAGGTCACGAATTTTTTGCCGTCAGAGTAAAGTGCCAGTGGCATGTTCATTTTCTGATTCCTTGAGAAGGCAGAGGGGCCAGGACAGGTGATAAGGACTTTCCAAGTTCTACACAAATGCTAGAAAGAGAAGCTTAGGCCTTCTCTTTATTTAGCATCAACAATCTAAGCATGGGGACGAGAGGACCAGAGTTAAATTAAGCTAAATTAAAAATAGCTAAGACTATTGGGTAATGTACCAAATTGCATCTAAAAAAGTTTTTCTTTAAAAAGCTGTCACCACTGCAACCTTCTTTTTCTGCCCCACACAACACGTTTCCTCATCAGTAATGATGACAAGACAGTGACTTGATGTGGCTGGGATGCTTTCAGAAGGAGGGAATTATGCAATGCTCCACAAAGAGAAATCAGAATTTCAAGAATGTGGTTTAAAAAGCCCCCTTGATTACTGTTATTTACTTCTCCTGGGGTACAAATCCCTCCTTCTCCCTACTTTCCCACCTGCGAGTCAAAACTTACGGCCTAATTATTTTTTTTTAAGATTTTATGTATTTGTTTGAGAGAGAGAGCATATGCGAGCGTGAAAGAGAGCAGGGCAGGGGAGGGGCAGGGGCAGAGGGAGACGCAGACTCTGCTGAGCAGGGAGCCCGACGTGGGGCTCCATCCCGGGACTCTGGCATCATGACCTGAGCCCAAGGTAGACGTTTAGAGCCACCCAGGCGACTCAAGAATTCTGCCTTATTGGAATGACTAGCTTGCTATTTAAGGTTTATTTTGTTTAGCTATTTCCATGACAATGGCCATTTGTAAGTAACATCTGGAAATTCTACGTCTTAGTTTGGGTTCCCCCAAAAGCAGAGTCTAAGACTCTTGGGAGCACATATTTTATTAGGGAGATGGTCCCAGGGAGCAGGGAGACTGAGACAGGGAGGAAGAAAAGCCCATAGGTGAGTTTGTTATTGAGGTTACATTATGGGCAATAAAGGCTTGGTTTTATCCGAACCTCCAGAACCGCGAACATATGTCAGAATTGTCCCCCTGCAGGATGGCTGAGGGTAGCATGTATCCACTGGCTTCCATTCCCATGGGTCTCGACTTGCACCAGGGGCATTCACACAGTTCAGCCTCCTGCCGCTCCGGGGCTGCACTTGTGTGGGCTGGCTACCCCATGACTTCAGAAGACCTTATCCCATCCACGCCGCCCAGCAGAGAGGCCCACGGGATGGATACTGGCAGAACAAGGTGAGTTTGTCCACTGTGGCTGTAGCTAAAGTCGGAGGTAGAGTGAGGGGGAGGGGCGTGCGTGCCAGAGCTATCTGCGAGGGTCCCTGACTGTGACCGGAACTGACTGAATGCTTAGCAGTTTGATATTTAGACTCCATGGTCATAATCAAGGCATTTGGTTGAGATTTTTTTTTTAAGATTTATTTATTTTAGAGAGAGAGAGAGAGTGCACGCAGCGGGGAGAGGCAGAGGGAGAGGAAGAGAGAGGATCTCAAGCAGGCTCCCCACTGAGCCCGGAGCCCAAAGTGGGGCTTGACCCCACGACCCTGAGATCATGACCTAAGTGGAAATCAAGCACTTAATGACTGAGCCACCCAGGCATCCCTGGTTGTGGATTTTAAATTGAGGAAGCAATTTGAAATCAGCAATCACGCAAAGTTGCGCAGTGAAGACTGACGTCACAATCGCCGTATCACCCATACACAGGTATACTTGAAGCCCTTGGATTTTTTTCTTTCTCTTCTTGCTGTTTAACTTTCACATTTCTCTTCTGCATGCTATGCTCTCCCCTGAAGGGTAGGATTGAGAAAACAAGGTGGTGAAAATAGGACCTGTCAAATATCATCACCTGTTAGGAACTCTTCAAAAGGTCCTCATGGAATAAGAGGCTGAGATTACTGGCTAAAATGAGAACTGGGGATTACATGTGATCTTAATTTCTCTACACTACCCAATTTCTATCATTAATTGGGACACGATTCATAATCCTGAGTAGTAGGCCCAGGACACAGAAAAGAAAGATGTTATCAGCGGCTTCTGACTGTTGGGGCTGCATTTCCCGTGTGCAGTGGGTGCAGAGATCGTGTGGCATGGTGAAAACTGCAAAGGGTTTGTGAGTGAGTCTGCACCTTGCGGCCATGAGACCATGCTGAGCCTCAGTTTCCACAGCTCTGAGATGAGGGCAATCAGCTTCCTTGTAGGGCTATTGCAAGGATTGAGCATTATTATGCAGTCTGTTTGGCACATCAAAACTGCGTTGTTACAAATCAATTAATACACAAATGAAAAATCTTCGTTCCATTTTGTATGCCACTTAGATTTAGTTTCTCGGTAAACCTTATATTTCCTGAAACGAACTGCTTTGACTCATTTAGACTGAGTCTTTGAAGATAAAATCAGAAAATCCCTTGGGTTCATACTGAGCTAAGAATACAGGTGTCAAGAGGCAAACATTTTCCCCATTTTATCCACCCCAAGAAAAAGGAGTCGTCTCCCAGGGACCAGAGTAACTGCTCCCAGACTGCACTAAGTGGTCCCACAGCTCTCCCCATTCCTAGGGCCACTGCTCACATCCTGGATGGAAGCTGAGAGGCAGGTCCTAAGTGGGATGGACAGGGCAACCCTTGGTCGTCCCTCATCGTCCCCAGCTGTTTGGATCCATCATGGGGTCAGGATCTTGATTCAGTCTGCAGCCCACGGTAGACTTGTCCCAAGAGCAACTGGTTTTCAAATCTGGGGTACACGAAGACTTTCCAAAAGTTACGCAGGCATGCCTAGATTTAAGGGAACTCATTTCCAGGCCTCAACTTTTGTATGTACCCTTTCTAAAATTGAGTAGAGGTGTTCTGAAAACAAGACTCTTCCTCTCTTCCACATTCCCTTTCATAGTCTTCCTTCTCCCGCTTTAGAGAAGCATTTATTTCCTACCCATCCCAAGTCATACTATGGTGTATTGCCCAGGAGGTAAAAACCTCAGTGCTGTCAAACAGAGGGGCACTTGGAAATACAGTCCCTTTCTCAAGGACCTTGTCAGATGTTGCCAAGAAACATTCTCTGCTCAGGGAGATCCCTGCGACTTATGATAAAGCGTGATGAAGGCAGAGTCTTATTTTAGCCATAAGGCAGGGAATGTTATTTATCGGTAGTTGGATGGTTGTCATAGAGACATGTCTCAACATGTTTATTTAAATTAATAAATGAAGTCAAATATGTTCTGGCAGAAAGTAAGTCTGCTTTGGCTGACTAGTTGGACACTATTTATATGGCAGACATTTTCCATTAATAAATGGGCGAAATGTGTATCTCCAAAGTTGCTTCAAAATATATTTAAAATGTGTGATAATACTAAAGTATTTAATAAAAAATATTATATTGGGAAAGATCTAGTGGAAGAAGCAATAATTCCCAACATTTTGTGCATGTCTCAGGTTAAACAAGGTGCCCTTAAGTGAAAGAGTAAAATGTACAAATGACAGTTATTTGCTTAATCTCGGTAGAGACTTTTCGATATACTTCTCAGCATTTCAGAAAATGGGTGGCTGACTGGGGAATACATCCTTTTGCAAGTCGGGTGGGTTTAATTCTTTGCTTTCAGTGAAATTAAAGGAAGACCTAACCAAGCTGTCAGCTCTCAGTCGTTACAAATAATTTGTAGTAATAGTAAATTTTGTTATTTTTGGTATAAGAATCAGAAAGATTTCAAAGAAATGAGCAGTACTTCTAAAACATATCTCTTTGCCTTCCCTGCATGCCTGTCGATGTATTTACATGAGCAAGTTGTCTCAGCAATTACACTGAAAACAAGAGTAAGTAGGGCTAGAATTGCTGCTGAAGCCATCTGATTCTAGCAAAAAGTAATGTTCGTTCACGGAGCATCAGCTAATTGAGAGAAGAAGCTTCATCTCTCCCACCGAAAGATATATCTTTAATAAAATTTGAGTTTTCTGTTTGATGATTATTTGTCAAGTTTTGTAAAACATGTTGATATTTTGTGACTGAAGAAGTTTATATTAGTATAAAATTCCAAGGGCAAAATAGAATGAAAATATGAGTTCAAAGAAGAAGAACAAGGAATCATGTAAAATTTGCATCTGTAAATACGATGAATAATTTAAATGTTAACTTAAAAATGTGTTGAGGGGGCGCATTAGTTTTCACATTTTATTACAGGATATTCAAGTGAAAAAAAACACACCATGGCCATTGGGGGGCAGCCTATAGTGCTCTGGGATAACGTGTTCCTTGCTGGCTTGGGGATGAGGGAGAGAGGCGAGAGGTGTGGAGCGCTGATTGGAGAGGCTGTCTGGTGACAGGTTTTGTGAGATTTTGATCTGTAGCGAGGCTTCCTTTGAATGTGACTTGAAATTCTGGATTAATATTGGAACCAGCCTAATGCCTTACCCTGAAATAGACCATTCTCGGCCATTTTAGGTCCTCTCTGGTTCAGATCTGTACCTTCTTAAAGATAACTCCCTCTTTGAAGTTATCCCCGACATCTATTTCTGTTGTGTGGGTTCCCACAGCTATCACTTTAATCAAGAGTCTGTGAAAGCATTTATTTTGTTCATTCATTCATTCCTTCATTCCAGAACCACGTGTGTGCCAGGCACTGTGTAAGGAGCTGGATGTGCCATTGTGAACAAAACAAGCATGGGTCCTAACCTCATGGCGCTGCTATCTCAGGGGAGATCGATGAACAATAAAAGTAAATAATTATGCAAATAGATGATTAACGATCATAACAAGTACTATGAATGAAAAGAACATGGTGATTATGACAGGAAGAACAGGGAGTGCTTGGTTCTTATTGAATAAACAGGGCAAATCACTTTGAGGAGATAACAGTTACGCCGAAATCAGAAGTATGACAGCAACCTGCCATGATAAAAATGGTGAAATGGCATTCCAGTCAGTGCAAATAGCATGTGGGAAGGCCCAGAGATAGGGAGGTTGGCTCATTAGAAACACTGAAAGGAAGTCAATGTGGGCGGAGCACAGGTGCAGTGGGTGGAAACTCAAATTTTATTCTCAGTGCTGGGGAAATCCATTGAAAGACTAGTAAGTTTTTTTTTTGTTTTTAAAGGATAATTTTGGCTGATGCCTGAAGACTGGACTGGAGTAGGCAAGATAGAAACAGGGAAATCATTTAAGAGGTGTATCAGCCAGATTAGGCAAGGCTCTGCAGTAGTAAACAATCCCTAAAGCTTTGTGGCTTAAATCAACACAATTGTATTTTTCACTCATGCCGCACATCCATTACAGGTCAGCCGGGAGCCCTCCTCCCTGTCCACTCACTCCAGAATCTGGGCGGATGAAGCAGCCACCAACTTGGAAATGGCTGGTCACAGAGCAGGAAAAAGAACACAGCAAACCAGGTACAGGTTCTTGAAACATCTGCCTCGACAAGGGACCTTCCCCTTCTACCTGTATTTTATTGTCCATATCAAGTGATAGGGTCACTCCTGATTTCAACAAAGACCGAATGTATCCCCCGCAGGAGGGGCGCCGCAGGAAAGGAAAATGAAATATCTGGTGGACAGTAACTATGGCGTACTGCTGAAAGCCATTATTGTAGTCCAAACAAGACGTGACGGTGGCTTTGACTGAGGTGATGCCAGTGAAGACAGAGACAAAATTCTTAGAGTTCCTTTTTGAATGTGGTGATGGCTTGAATCTGAGGGGTGATGGCTTGAGTCTGATGGGTTTTGTCACCCTCATTAGACTGTGAACCTCAAGAGGCAAGCCATGATATCCTTCTCCATATATCCAGGACCAAACATGGAAACGTTTACTGAATGAGGGAATGGGATTCCACCCATCAAAAATGTGCCTCCCCGATATACTATGGCTTGGAATTTCCCACAAATGGGCTGAACCAGTTCCATAAAGAGGGAGAAGATTCAAAGAATGTTTTACACATAAGAGAAAGCCCGCCTTACTCATTAGATTTCCTGCAGGATTGTGAGGGACATTGATTTAAGAAATCCTTTGTGCCAGAGCACTGCTCCTTCCGTGGGAAAGATCTGACTCAGAGAGCCCGAAGGTCCTGCATCGTCCTGCTCCATTCCCTCGTGGGTTTCACATTTCTTCCATCTCTTGTCAGTTTCAGATCGCTTTACACCCCAGGATAGAATGGAAGAGTGGCCATCTGCAGCGATGCCTTTGGAGAAAATAGATTTTAGATATAGCCCATAAATCGAGCATAGTGAATAACTCCCTTTAACAAAGAGAATAGCTGGTAAAGGGGGAAAAAATCCTGCAGAAAAGAAGTCGTCAAAAATGCCACAAGGAAGTCTGCCCTCCACGCTCCCGACAGCCCACAGGAGGGCACTGCTTGCCCCTGGTCCTTGGCTGTGGTGGCGCCCCAGCCCCCGTGGGATGCTGGGTGAGGAAGTGGCCAGCTATTTCTGAAACAAGCAAGGTGATTGGGGGCCCAGGGCGCAGACACAGAAAGTCGGCTTCTCTAGGATAAGGCTGATTCCACCTGGTCCTCTCCACACCACCGAGCCTGTCGTGGGTGTTTGGGAGGTGTTAGCTGTCTGCAGAGCTGAGGTTCAGCCTGACCACCCCAGCAACAAGGGTAAATTTCTTTCTTTCTTTCTTTTTTTTTTTTTTTTTAAGATTTTATTTATTTATTTGACAGAGATAGAGACAGCCAGCGAGACAGGGAACACAAGCAGGGGGAGTGGGAGAGGAAGAAGCAGGCTCATAGCAGAGGAGCCTGATGTGGGACTCGATCCCATAACGCCGGGATCACGCCCTGAGCCGAAGGCAGACGCTTAACCCCTGTGCCACCCAGGCGCCCCAACAAGGGTAAATTTCTGTCTCTAGTCCATCCAAGCCAATCCCAACAGTGGAGGGCCTACCACTGAGCCGAGCACATTTCCCCCTTCTAGATGTGGTCTGTATTACACTGGGGGACCAGATTCTTCTCTCAAACCTGCTCATGGGAACCCCCTTTTGGGGCTTATTTTGGGTCTTTGCCATGTTCTTGTCCACTTAGTTCAACATCAGGGGTGGTGGGTGAGGGGATGACAGGAAGGATGGTCCTTAAGTATGGTCACCATGATTCCCCCCGTCCCCACTGCTGCTGGCCCTGGGTGGCTCAGAGTAGCCAGGGAGGAAGGAAAAGGGCTCCGGTTCTCGCGGAGAAGACTGTGGGAGGAGAGGGGAGGCATATGGGCTCCTGGCACAGTCGTGGGCTCAGCTTGGGAGCAGGAATAGCCTGAGGCTTCACTCCCAGGGCTTCAAGCGTCACTTTGCAAATGAACCAGTAGCAGTCAAACGCATAAGAGAACGCTGCGGGGTGGCCCTGTGGTTTGATTTCAGATACCGCAGCTCCCAGGTAAAAATCTCCCATCTCTGGAGGCTGAAATGCCACTGTTCTTCAGTTTATTCTTCAGAGTTAGGCAGTGTCCTCCCCCCTCCCCCACAGCCACCCCCTGCTGAGTTTCTTATAAAATGTAAATCTTCCTCAAAGGAAGAACTCCTCAAGCCATCCACACCTTCCAGTAACTGAAGGAGCTCTCGGTCAGGTGCCTGAGGCTCTGGCAGGAACTGGTGAGAACAAAAGGAGAATGGGGGCCAGAGGGAGGAGGGTCTTGAAACAACAAAGAGAGAGGAAGAGGAAGGGAGGTAGAGGGTTACCCAGGCCCTACAGTCCAGCTTTTGACAGGACAGACCTGGAACTCTGTCCAGGCCAGGCCCCTGAGGAGCTGAAAGGCATCAGCCCCAGGAGAGAGCACTGAAAGTGTTTCTTAACGAACAGCAAGCTTCAGGTATCCACTGTGCTGATGTCTCGAACCACCCAGACCCTGACCTCAGTGGGTAATTCTAGTACAGGTCCTGGTAACTGATTTTTAGCAGGAAGGGCTGGTACCTGGAGGCAGTAATACTGTCCGTCTACCTGGGAAGCCAGAGCATGGGGAAGACCCGGTAGGTGCGGCAGCAGCAAGGGCTCCAAGCTTCTAGCCCGGGCTGGTGACTCTTCTGCTTGGCAGGCCCTCACCCCAAATGCCCATTCAGGCCCCCATTTGCCACAAATCACAAGGTTCAGAGAGCCGAGAGAGCCATGTGCCTCTACAACTCAGCCTGCCTCACCCACCATCTGCTCGATCGAAGGGGCAAACCGCACACAGCCGCCCTTCGGCCAGCAACCGGTGCCTGATTCTCCCTCCTGTGCCTGTGTGGGGGAGGCAGAGGGCGCTCTTGTTGGCCCTGAGTCACATCCTAGGGCGACTGGTGTTGTCTGGTCATTCTAGGCAGGGCAAGGACAGAGTCAAGGAAGCCAGAGCCCGGCCACGCCCGGCTTGCTGAGAGGCCCCAAGCTTGTTGCCAGGTACATGACCAGTTGGGTCTTCTGGTTAGTGTTATAACCCTTGAGAGATGCCCATTGCTTTACGGAGAGGCCATTATAATGCAATGCTTTTCTGCATTCACATAAGTTCAAAGTCATCATTCTGATGGGGAGCAAACAAACAAAAACCAAACTAAACCCATTTCTAGAACCTTCTCCTGCTTCCCATCATCAATATAACACCTTAATGATTTGTGATATATAAAAAAGGAGTGGAAATCAACTGACATGCCAATCAACAACTTCTCTCATCATCAGACCAAGGGGTGATACTTTTATGCTGTGATAGCTAGCTATACAGTCCCACAAGCCAATAAATGCACAATCCACTGCTTTCCTTCTCTCCTCCTCTCCCCACCACAGCGCCCAATGCATACTAAGTACTGAATTAATGAGTTCATCATTGGGGGCGACTCTGAACTGGGCTGACTTCTCAACAACCAGTCTCAGGAAAAGCAGGAGGGAGTTGTCTACTCACTGACCTCAGATGAACATTTGATAAAAATGTTGATCTCTTTGGTTCCTTATGAGTTATAACATGCATATAAATGAGCATGTTTTATTGGTTGGTATAGATATTAAATTCTATCTATGTAAAACATGCATTTTACTCTAAAGGAAGCTAAATTGGGCAAAAAGTGAGGTTTGGAATGCTGTTAGAACTTGTGTTCATAGCTGTCCCCCAAAAGGGGGGAGAGGTGCTTTGAATCGTAGGATCTGGAATTGCAGAGCTCGTCAAACCCACCTTCTTTCAGAGCTGAAGAGATGGAGGCTCAGAGCGGTAAAGTACCCTGTGAGTGGCTCTCCAGCATGGACGGCAGGGGCAGAACCAGAGCACAAGACTCGTGTCCTTCCAGCCAGCGTTCTGTCTCTCTGCCATGGTCCATAGGATCAGCGTCTCTAAGAGCCTCCCGGGCTGGGGAATGTGACTTTTCGTTGTTCTCCTTAAAGCCTGCTGTAATGAACCGTCTGCAGTGATTACTCCTCTCTATAATTCCACATGGGGATTATAAGCCATCGTATGTTTTTCTGTAGTTGTATCATGCTGGCTTCTTATTATACTGAAATGTTTCCTTTAAATATATTAGAGTCATACGGTATTCATTTTAAACAAGGGGGAACTAGCCTCTAGGAGATGTAGTAGTTCCTAAATTAGAAGCTCAGACATTTTAAATTAGAACAAAGGCCCTAGGTAAAACTCTGAACTAGGCCAGCAAGCTTGGTGGGCATGTGAGGGAACTTACTGCAAGGCGTCAATAGATTCGCGTGTACGCTAAGAACTGATTATAGACTAAACAAATAATATTTCTTACTCGTAGATCTCCTCCAGGTCCACGAGCTTGTATTTTAAATCTTTGGGGCCACGTGTTTTGGAAGTCAGACATTTCAGGTTTCAGAAGTCAGGTAACAGGATGTATATACCATATATTAATAACATTCCCAGTAGAGCCTGGAACAGCACCCTGTAATGAAACACCTTAGTAGTTCTGCAATTAAATGTAGGAATGTTCACTACTAATGGAATAAAAAAAGACTGTTAATAGCCTTATGTTAGTTCAGGTCAGATTTTGCCCCCAAAATGAATTTGTCATGAACATGTCAAAAAAACCCTATTTTTCATGCTTTATAAGGTTCAGGATTATGGATAAAGGATTGTAGATCTAAATTTAAATATATGAACATATTGTTCAATAAGAGGAAAGTTTATTAAATGAGTTTCAATATTTAATGTACCTTTTTGCCACCATATATTTTCTCAATCAGTGGCTAGATAGAAAGACAACTACATATATCATTCCAGAATTCACAAAATTTTAAAGACTCTTGATTATCCTTGGTGGAACCCCAATCCCAGCTTGGCCCCTGGGACCTGCTTCATGGGACCACCCTAGTGCACAGACACTCCTGAGGGGTGAGAAGACCAGCGAGGACCTACAGCTGGAGCCTGATTAGGAAAAACTCTATCCTTTAGGGCAGGGATTCCCAATCTTATTTCATAGGACGGACCCTTTTTAATTGTACAAGCTCCAGAGCTAGATTTCCGGGTTAAGATTCTCACTCTGCTACTTATCTATTGTGAGACCTCAGACAAATCATTTTGCCCCTTTGTACTTCAGCACCCTCTTCAGTTATAAAGGAGAAAGGAATAGTTCCTATCTCGTAGGAATATTATAGCGGGACACCTGGGTGGCTCAGTTGTTTAAGTGTCTGCCTTGGGCTCAGGTCATGATCCCAGGGATTGAGTCCCACATTGGGTTCCCTGTTCAGTGGGGAGCCTGCTTCTCCCTCTGCCTGCTGCTCCCCCTGCTTGTGCTCTCTCTCTCTCTCTCTCTGGCAAATGAATAAATAAAATCTTAAAAAATATATTGTAGGGACTAATTTAAGTAAAACTGTTAGAGGCATACCAGGCACATAGTAATCTCTCAATAAATGTTGACTATTTTTATTACTACTATCAGTATTAGTCTACATGTCTATGGTAGGCAGAATAATGCCCCCCACCCCAGGTGTCCATGCCCCAATCTCCATAACCTGTTATAGAATACACTGGAACACACCAGTGTAGATGTGATTAAGTTAAAGACCTTTAGATGAGGAGATTATCCTGGATTATCTAAGTGTTTCCAACCTAATCTCATGAATGCTTAAAATGGGAAAACTATTCCCGGCTGTGGTAAGAGAAAGAGATGTGACAACAGAAGCAGAGTCACAGAGAAGCTACACTGCTGACTTTGAAGATGAGGGAACAGGGCACAAGCAAATGTGGTAGGATTGAGGATCGTTGGTCTGTAAAAGGAATGAAGTACGATGAACGCTACAATATGGATGAACCTTGAAAACATCATGGTAAGTGGAAGAAGTCCAACATAAAAGGTCACATCTTACAAGATTCCATGTATATGAAATGCCCAGAATAGGTAAATAGAGACCGAGGGCAGATTGGTTGTTCCAAGGGGCTCGCATGAGGGGGGTATGCGGGATAACTGCTGAAAGGGTGTGGGGTATTCCCTTTTGAGAGACAGAGAGAGATTGATTTACTAGCACCAAACAAACTTTATGCCATAAATATCCCGAAGTGGCAGCCACAAAAAGAAACAGAATTTGCTGTTGGAGCTGAGCAGTTCCCCTAGCCCTGCATTTCCAACCCTCCCCTGACTCCATCCCTCCCCGCCCCCCCAATAACATGGGGAGGAAAGATAGCTAACTAATGAAATCCTCAGGCTTCTCATCCATAAGTTCCAGCTTCAAGAGAAATAGATTGAGAGGATGAGTAAGCAATCCCAGGAGAATTCCAGGAAAAATTCTTGAGAGAAGCCTTAGGTCTTGGCCCTGGGGATTTGTCTGAGGCAGAAAGGGCTTCTGGGTCAGTGTATTGAGCTGCAGACAGGAGCTGAAGCCCAGTGGGGCGCACTACACCCTTGGTTAAATGAACTGGGCTCCAGTTAAAAGATAGTTAGCTGCATCTCAGAAAGGAGTGAAACTGGACTCCAAGCAAGAACTCCACTCAGGCCCAACCGAACTGTCCCCCTTCCTCATTCCCAAACCTTCAAGCTATAGAAAACGGGCTTGAAAATAACACCCAGTCCTCAAACTGCACCCCAGAGTGGGGAAGGAAGCATTCTCCATACGCAGGGAGGATGTCAAGGAAAATTCACTTATATTGTATTCTATTGAAGCAAGAGACAGTCACAATTGCCCACATTAAGCAGAAATAAGATGAAAAGAAATGGTATAGTTGTTGTAAAAATAGACTAAGGGAAATAAATGCATGTTAAAGACAGATGAAAAATCCTGTCTGGAAGAAACCAAAACCAAAATAGCAAACAGGTTCTTTGCCAGTGTATTGCCCTGTATAAGAACCTAATAAGAACACAGATGAAATAAAACAAAAGATCAGGGGTGCCTGGGTAGCTCAGTTGGCTGAGTGCCTGACTCTTGGTTTCAGCTCAGGTCATGACCTCAGGGTCCTGAGACTGAACCCCTGGAGGCCTCCCCGCTCAGGGGGGAGCCTGCTTAACTGCTTCTCTCCCTCTGCCCCACTTCCTGCTCCAGCTCTCACATGTCCTCACACTCTCTCTCAAATAAATAAATAAACCTTTAAAAAAGACCCAAAGGAACAAAATAAGATAAAACAACAAAATGAGATGAAATGGGATATTGAAGAGCTAAAGGAACAAAATAAATTTTCAAGTAATTATGAAAAATAGAAGGGTTGGAGACATAGATAAAAATCACGTTAATGACTACTGAGGACTTGAGATAATCGTAGCAAATGCGGACGAAACAATAATTGATAATAATTATGGAGCTCAAAGGCAATTAAGTGTAAGGATTTTTGATATTCCTGATAAAAACCCAATAAGAAAAACAGAAAAAATATTGAAAAACGTCACACAGGAAAAATTTCCAGAAGTGATGGAGGAAGCAAATTGGCAGTTTGAAAGATCCCTCAGGATACCAGGCAAACCTGATACGGAATGAGCAACGTTGGTCATATGATGATGAAGCTATTCAACCACCAAGAACTTTTTCAGGCATTCCGCAGAAAAAGCTAAAAGAGGAAAAAAATCAAAGGTACTTCAGACTTCTCCCCATCAACTCCCAGACGCCGGGGAACAGTATGGCAATGTCTACAGAGGAAACAAACTATGACCTAGAATATTCTCCTCCTGCCAAACTGTCACTCATGTATAAAGGCAACATGGAGAGCATGCTAACACATAACAGAGCTCAGGGAATACAGCACATACACCTTCTGGAAGAAAGCCTTTGAGGACAAAGACTCCGAAGCCAGATGGCCTGGGTTTGAATTCTGGGTTTGAATCCTGGCTTTGCCACTTACTAGCTGATGTAATTTAGGCAAGTTCCTTTTTGTACCGAGTCTCCTCCTCTGTCAAATGGGGATAATAATAGTCACTATTGGGTTGTTTGTGTGGATTCAACAAATTAATATGTAGATACTGCTTGGAATAGTGCGTGGCCCATTGTAAATGCTATATAGACACGTGCTTGCTGTAATCAATGTTGTATTTCATTGTGATGAAGAAAGCCGTTTCACCGAGAGATAAACCAAAGAACTATAAGTACTGAATTAGTTTAAACACAAAGCTAAGATTGACCAAAACCAGCAACAACTGAGGAAAATATGGCTGCAGAACAGAATGTAAATGGATACATTTTGACTAAGCAAACAAAAGCACCAAAAAAAAAAAAAAAAAAAAGGGAGGTGATAGGAGGAAAGGGGAGAAGTACAAGTATGCTGGTCACTTACCTTTCATAGCAAAATCCTTCAATTCATACAGTCTGAAATCGAGAGGAGTGATTAGAAAGACATCTTCTTAATGATACTCGTGATCTTTTTTTTCTTACCCTTTAGAGCCATCTCTTAAGAATGAGGAAAGTTCTATGAATTTCAGCATTTTCTTTATTTATGTTCCTTTCAGTTTCTTGTGTCTTCTATTAAATTAATATAAAATCACATTTAATGTTTTATTTTTAAAAGGAATATAACACAATTCTATTCTTATGAGACCACTTTTGACAACCTATCCATCTCTCCATCCAATTATACATTTCTGTTGAGAGAAGTCTGAGTTGACCGTCGATATATATATATTTTTAAGTGCATTTTATTTTATTATTTTATTTTATTTTTTGATGTAAAGTTCGATGATTCATTAGTTGCGTATAACACCCAGTGCACCATGCAATACGTGTCCTCCTTACTACCCATCACTGGTCTATCCCATTCCCCCACCCCCCTCCCCTCTGAAGCCCTCAGTTTGTTTCTCAGAGTCCATAGTCTCTCATGCTTCATTCCCCCTTCTGATTACCCCCCCTTTCTTTATCCCTTTCTTCTCCTACCAATCTTCCTAGTTCTTATGTTCCATAGATGAGAGAAACCATATGATAATTGTCTTTCTCTGCTTGACTTATTTCACTTAGCATCGATATGTATTAACACTGGTTATTGTTGGGTAGTGGAATTTGAATAATGCATTGTTTTTCTGGTATGTTCCTTGGATTTTTATAATATGTGTGTATAGAACCAGTAAAGTTATTATTTTAAAATGAATCAATTAAGCAACCAACTAGATCAATCAACTGGTCATTTCACAACCCTGTAAGGAATGACTCAAGCCTGTTCAAACGCATTTTATTCTTCAGAGAAGAGACTGTATGTATAATCAAAATCAACCTCTTCATATTTTGTCAACTATTTTCCGCTCTATTACTTAAGCATTAGGGAACAGTTTTGTCTTGTCAACACCCAGCTAGAAATAAAAGCTTACATGTGATGAAAAATAGTGGCTGTGGGGTGTGGAGTGATTCACAGGAGGATGATTTTCCATGTCAGGAGGAAATGATCTCCACCAAGTAAACTGGACTTTCCTATAATAGCCAGTGAGGGAGTAGGGCTTATACGAGCAACAGGCAACTATTTCTTCCCCTGCCACTCAAACAAATATGGTCATGATGCCCTCCTTTGGCTAAAGATAACCGTATGGATCTGCCAGAGAACTGCTGTAGTGCCTGGAGTGCTGTATTCATTAATTCACTGATCCTCTGAGCTGCCCCGTGTAGTGTTCGCTCTTCCTTTCCTTTCCTCTTCATTGCAGCACGACCTCTCTCTACTTACGCTTCCTTGTGATAGTTGGCCTGTCCCCTGTGGGCTAGTGAGCTCCTTGAGGGCAGAAACGGTGCTTGTTCACTACTCCACCCTCGCCCTCGTGCCTGGCACAGAGCCTGTCTCAGAGTGGGGGCTGGGTGGACTTTTGGCGACTGGATGAAGACGGAATGAATGATCCATCCCACCCACCCGGTCCCCTTTGTCATCAGGTTTATACACGCGTGAGAACACAAAGCTGGGATAAAAGAGTCTGTCTTCTCATAATAGCACGTGAGACTAAAACCTCTGAACAGAATCAGCCCCATTACCAAGATGTAGGCACGGCTCCCCTACTATCTAACCAAATGCATTTTTTTTTTCTTTTTTAAAGGCAACGAAGAAACCAAAAAAGGGTCATTTAAAGAGCAATTGTTCTGGAATCATTCTGCAAGAGACCTTATGAACCAATAGAATGATATCTGGCAAGGTCTTATTGCCTTGGTACCAAATGTACCAGCTGGGGGTCCTCTTCAGACTGTTGCACATCCTAGAAGCCCTGGGCTTCCCTCGTAATGTTATCCCAGCCAACGGGATATCCCAGGGAACAACGTAAAGGTTAATCATTTACAGAGTTACCTTGGCAAATAGCAATGGGTATGTCAGAAAAAGAAACATGTTGATTTTTAAATGTCCATTAGATGTGGACTTGGTCCTTTTAAAGAATACGGCCCTTAATTCCCACTAGGTCAGACAAAGACCCTTTTGTGTTGAGTATGTTTGCATTAACTGGATAAGGGCATCTAAACAAAAGTCCGGAGGAGAAAGTTGCTTCTTATTCCCGATGAGTAAGAGGCAAGAGCTATAGCAGATGGGGTCAATGCTAAGGGTATGCGCAGAAATTGGGTACACCCAAGACCACTAGTTCCGAATGGCCTTCAGATGACATGTTCTTCCTGATATTTAGACCACAGTGCAGACTGTATTTTTTTGGTGAATGGAAATAGTGCAAAAAAGGACAGAAAGAAAGAGAACTCTACAAAATACTAAAAACGATTGTGTTTCCTGGCTCGTATCCAGACTCAAGTCAAGAGACCTATAGGCATTTTGCCTGTTGGGAAGGTACAGCCAAGTGGTACCTTTGTAACCTACTTCTAAGAAGTTTTATATCTATCACTTCGAGATGGACTCTGTCTCAGCGAGTCCTCAGTCTTTGTTCTATTATGGATAAGAATTTGCTGGGGCGCCTGGGTGGCACAGCGGTTAAGCGTCTGCCTTCGGCTCAGGGTGTGATCCCGGCGTTATGGGCTCGAGCCCCACATCAGGCTCCTCCGCTATGAGCCTGCTTCTTCCTCTCCCACTCCCCCTGCTTGTGTTCCCTCTCTCGCTGGCTGTCTCTATCTCTGTCACATAAATAAATAAAATCTTAAAAAAAAAAAAAGAATTTGCTGTTGTAGCGTGAGCCTCGCACATGGCTAAGAAAAAAAAAAGGTATTTCTGGTTCCAGAAAGTTTCCAAAATTTTGAGAAACATTGACAGTTTAGGCAGACCTGGGGTAGGCTCCTGGCTATTTGGGCACCTTCCTGGGCAGGAGAGGATCTTCTCCTGGGGCTGTGAGAATGGTTATTACTCCTAGCAGCTCTAGGAGCTGGGAGAAAGGGCACATCTTCCAGCAGCTGTAAGTAAGACACTGCTCACCAGCTAACAGCACCGCTGCCCCATCTCTTGACTCCGCCTTCAAAGAACATCACTGATGGATTTGAAAACCCATTGTATATTGATCAGAATTTTTCGTGAGTTCAAGTGTGAGACTCAGCTGGAAAACTCGTTAAAAACGCAGAGTTCTGGGCTGCAGATGCCTGCGATCTGGAGTGGGGCCCCGGACTCTGTGGTTTCACACACTTGCCAGATGTCAGAGCCACGAGCGGCCCAATTGGAGAAAGTCCGCTGTAGACACTCGCTCATGTTCCCTCTGAGACAGCAACTGATGGGGCATTAGTAAGACCTGTGAAAAAACTTGAAGAAGTAGGGAGTAGGAAGATCTATGGGAAGGCTGATGTATTGTGCTCTTTCAACTGCATTCACAGTAACCCTCGATGCCACTGACCTGAGATGCTACTTTGTGCTGGGCTTGGTACGGGGCCTTCACCTGCTATCTCTAATCCACACAGAAATCTGCAGGGTATTATCTCTGTTTCGCAGAAGGGGAAGCAGAAACTCAGAAATTATGAAAATTTTCTCAGGGCCTGCAAGTCCTAAGGGTTTAGAGCCAGAATACAAGGCCAGGTCCATACAACCCCAAAGCCCAAAGCTGCTCCACTCTGCTGAGCTGGCTATGGTATCAAGAGACATTCAGGAAAACAAAACAAAACAAGAACAAACAAAAAAACCAAAACCAAACCAAAACAAAAAAACCCACCCCCCAATGCTAGGCAGGACTCTCTCTTTCTTTTACTTGTACTCAGGGACCGTAGGCGTCTCGCAGGGTTAATGGCATTTACTTCAAAAGTATTTCTTGTTCTCTTTTCCCCTGTAGTGGATGTCACAGGGAGACTTACTCCTGATTTTGGTTAAGGCTACTTAGGATTCCATAAGCTTTTATCGGTGTCAAGAAAAATAAAGCCTCGGAGGGGTTTATCTAGAAAAAGCTTTAGCCTCCTTTCCAGAGGGCCTTTTCTGCACCTGCCACTGCTATTTGGCCCTGAGCATTCATGGCTGATGATGCCCCAGGCCAGGTGAAAAGCTGAAGGCTTTGCAGAGCCATCAGAGCCCCAGTCACCGAGGAGCCCTCCCCCCGCGATGCTGAGCTGTGACCCAGGCCATAGGTCCCTGATGGGTCCAGATAGGAAACCCCTGAGTGAATTGCAGAGCAAGGAAGCCATCTGTCTGCTGGCATCCTGGGGGCAATATACAATCATCTTCCTTCATAAGGGAAGAGACGTCGGCTGAGTTAGGGAAAAAGCCAAGGGAGCATTCAGAGACTAGTGATAGGCATGCTCTTACTAACACGGTGCCTAGTGGGACTAGAGAGGGCAGGGGGATAAGGTTCTGGAATCTGGGAGGCCCTCCAGGGGGCAGGAGATGTGCCCAGTGAGGGCTGCAGCTGAAGAGGCCCCTGGAGACGGCCTGCAGAACATCTTCAAAGCGGCCTTTGCAGAAAGACGATGAGAATCTATAAATAGTCTTTATTTCCAAAGAGAAAATAGGTTAAAGGCGGCTGATCAGAGACATTCTTTTTTCTTCTGTTCAGTCCATCATGAGCATTTGGTCTTTGAGGACAACCGTACCTGAATGTTTATCACGCTAAACGTTTGTGCCCTGCAAGCTTTCTACTCTACTGCAGGTCCCTTTTCTTTAAATTGCTGAGGCAGTAGCCAGGACGCCTTAATTCAGGTCGGTCTCACTACACCCGGTTATCAGCCCCAAATTTGACTGGATTGGCTTAGGTGGGCCAGCTTTTTGAAGAGTTAGCATCTCACCACCCGTACTTTTTCATTGGCTCTGGCTCAGATCCTCTGGTCCACCCCCAAGAAAATGTGACTTCAGTTCTGCTAATTAGTGCTTACTCTTTTTCTGCCCAGTTCCCCTCACCCCCATCATTTCCATCTCTATCCATGTTATGTTAGGACTCGCCATGTTGCCATAGAGGGACCCATTCACCCAGTGCATACTTCAGTTCATGAGGCCGAGGTGGTTGTCTCACCCAGCCAATCAGAGTCTTTTTTTCTGGAAACTCAGATTTGGATCACTGTGTTTCCTCCTAGATGGAAAGATCAATAACGTGAACTTCAAAAGGTTCGCTATAGGCATGTTTTCCTACCATGTGAACCAGAAAAGCAGACGAAGCAAGGTGACAGAGAGGAAGAGAGGAATGGAGGAGAAACAAAATAGAGATGGGGAAAGAATCCTGAGTGTTTAGGTGTCGAGGTTCAGTTGTTCCCATGGCTCAGCTGAATTCCTAGCTAACTTCAAACTCAGCTAGACCCGATGGGTCTCTGTAACTTGCATTCAGAAGAGGTCTCTTTATGACTCAGCTTCATTTCCTCCATGAAAATTGCCATGGTAGATTAGATTGCCCACATGGGTTTCCGGGCATTGTCTCAGACATAGCCACGTGGCTGGGCAAAGGCATGACATTTTCCTAAAATATCCTAGTTTATCTTACAACTGCTATCATAACAACAACAATCAATATTTATGAAGCACCTGTTTACAGCATTGACTTGATTTACTGATGGCAAAACTGAGGCTTAGGGAGGTGAGGCAAGTTGTTCCAGGTAGGACAGTGAGCAGATACGTGACAGCCAGGATTCCAGAACTCTTATTTGCTCTGCTCTGTGTAGAACCAGCTTCACGGAAGGATCATCTATCCAGTGGTTTGCACACTAGCATGATGACCCTATTCACCCAGTGTCCGCTCCAGAACTGCTCAATTAGAGATTCGGAGTGGGGACCGTAGCAAGTTATGTTTTTAAAAAGTTTTTAAAAGTTAACATTTAAAAGAACAACACATGCATAATTATCCAACAACTATTTGCTAAGTACTCATTTATCAGAAGTAGGTTTGGCTGCAATAAAAAATAACACTAATCATGCAGCTTAAATTCGAAGTTTATTTTCATCTCAGGTAAAGGAAGTCCAGAGGTAGGCAGTCTAGACCTGGTATCGAGGACTCAGATCCTGTCTGGTTCTTACAAGTGAGTTTACCTTACGGACACACCGTGGCAGTTGCGGCTCCAGCTGTCACTTTCTAGGCAGTGGAAAGGAGGACAGGCTAAGAACAAAGGGGTATGACTTCTTTAAGGAGTAAGGCTCCTTCAGTGTGTTTTCCAAGATAATTCCACCCCATGACTTCTGCTTAGACCTCTTTGACCACTTCTATTGACAAGGGAGGCTGAGGATATGGTCATAGAGCTGGGCACAGCTGCCAGACAATACAGTGACTCTGTAATAAGGAGGAAGGGGAGCAGGGATGCTAGGTGAGAAACTGGCAGCTTTAGGCACAGCCCATCATGTGCCAGGCACCATCCTAGGCTGTGGAGAGACAACAGTGGCTTGGCCGTTCTCATGGTGCTTACATTCCAAGTCGGGAGACTTGCTTACAATAAGTAAACAAAAGATAAATATTACAATTTTAAGTAGGGATGGGTAAATGTAGTAATTTTAAATAGGGCAAAAGGGGAGGGTTTCTCTGAGCAGAGCCCTGATTGTGTGACAGGGGTGGGAAGAGTGTTCTGAGCAGAGGGAATGGCACCCATGAAGACCTTGAGAGAGGCTGATGGGTGTGCACTCTCGTGGAGGACCACTAATCCAAAACCTTTCAGAGTCTCATATGGCCTCTTCACAGGAGATGAAAAATAATCTGGGTTACATTAATTGGAGGAACGATGTTAGCGACTCCCATTAGTAATGTTCTTTTTATTCACAAAGTACATTTTCTTATCAATACGGTAGGTATTGACACTGCAAGTTATTAATTAATCCCGTTGACCTAATGGTAGTAATAGAAACCTCCTGTTCCCCCAAAGTGTTGCCTGGGATATATTTTAGAAAGTTAAAATGAATTATGGAAGCACACTAAATATCATTCTAGTCTGTGGACTTCCGGTTGCATTTCAGGATTTTTCATCTGATTGATATAATTTTGGATTCTTCTCTCTCCAGAAAGATGCTGTTTGAGATATATTTATTCTTCAAATTCAAGTCAATATGAGTTTAATGACACAATTTATGGGTATTTTAGCCTATGCCATTTCTTGGGAGGGAGTGTCTTCCCTAAGAGTATGTCCTCGCTTTTCCTCTCTCTTACCTTGAGCGTGCCATCCTCGAGGTGGCAAAATTTTTATTGACCTTATCCATATCATTTATGATTTTATTGATTTCAATAAAATTTCCACTTCAACCTATGCCTTCATCTTGAAATCATAATCTTTTAGAATTTTTTCTTCTATGCCAGACCTCCCTCCCTCCACACTATGCCCTTGGTCTTTTCATTGTCCTTCTCCAGATCTCTGATGTCTTGCTTGATAAACTAGCTTTCCCTCAGTATTCACTTTATGTAACCATTACATTGAACAAGCAAGACCACGGCCTATAATCATGAACCAATGCTTTGCCTCCTGCTGTTCCTTTTAATTTGCTGTGTAGGCTTAGTTTTACTCTTGCATCCACACGAAAACTAAGGCAGGTTTTCTGGCCACCCAGGTAATACAAGATCCTCCAATCAATAATTTAAAGTCCAGTCCCATGCAACAGATAACACTTTGAACTTGGTTCAATATTAAGGTTTCTCGTCTTTCCCTGATTGTGACCTCTTACAGGTGGAAGCTGGCATCAAGGGAAAGGGGATGTAGTCTTTCTTCACCTTGTGCGTTTCCATCTCCCTTCTCCATCTTGTTAACTGTGATTTCTGACCCCTTCAGGGCAGAGCATGCGGAGGAAGAAGAAATAACAGCTGGTTAGAGAAGTTTTTCCTTACCTGGTACTATTGTGAGTCAGCGTTGCCCTCTCTGGGCCTGGGAAGCATTTAAAGTCGACTCCTGTTCTCATCTGTAGCTCATGTTTTGTTTTTGTTTTGACATTCCTATCGCTGGAGACCTCGGTACTTCACTGACACGGGCAGCACACTCTTCTCTAGCTTCTTGCGTACTCCTTCTCTGCTTCCTGGCGTTTGGCATTATCTCAGCCTTATCGTTGTTGCTATCTGTTCATCTCTCCAGGCAGCCCTCTAGGATAAGACTATGCTTCTCCGTATCTGGCTCCTGGGAAGCAGTCATACATCGTTTGCACTGACAAATTCTGTGAGAGCAGACCACCCAACACAGCCTCCCCTCCTTGGCTGCATGTTGGTAGCTGGCCAAATTTGCTCTTGAAATTTCTCAGGTGGGAGGCAGTCACAGTTGAATGTGTCCCACAACTGCAGGGCTTACACAGCATGCTCTCAGGGCGCTCATATTGAAGGCTCTTCATTAATTTTAGCACAAGGGGCTGGCATCACCATCCTACCTCCGGGGAGAGGATTGGAATCATCACACAGCTAAAGCATTCTCTGAAAATGTTCTTTCAGCCTCTACTCTTTCTTGACTTCTCCAATCTCTTTTATAGGTTAGAGGTGAGAGGTCAGCTCAGGGTTGAAATTGTCTTTTAGGGGCGCCTGGGTGGCACAGCGGTTAAGCGTCTGCCTTCGGCTCAGGGTGTGATCCCGGCGTTCTGGGATCGAGCCCCACATCAGGCTCCTCCTCTGGGAGCCTGCTTCTTCCTCTCCCACTCCCCCTGCTTGTGTTCCCTCTCTCTCTGGCTGTCTCTGTCAAATAAATAAATAAATAAAAATCTTAAAAAAAAAAGAAATTGTCTTTTAATCCCCCACCTCCTTTAAAAAAAAGAAAACTTTTTTATTTAGGAATGATTATAGGTTCACAGGAAGTTGCCGAGAAATGTGTAGGAAGATCCCATGTAACCTTTACCTTCAGTGTAAGCATCTGGCATAAACATAAAGCAGTATCAAAGCCAGGACATGAACACTGGTACAAGCTACAGAACTTATTCAGATTTCACGAGTTGTGTGTGTTCTCAGCTGTGTGTGTGGGGGGGGAGTGTGCAGCTTTATGCAATTTTACCACCATGATCAAATACAGAACCATACTGTCACCACAAGCCTACACCTTCTTAGAACATTCCTTCGCTTATCCCTACACTGGAAACCACTAGTTTGTCCTCTATAATTATGTTATCTCATGGAATCATTCAGTACGTATCTTTTTGAGCTTGTCAGTCATCTCCTTTTTACAAATCCTTAAAAAGAATAATGGTCTTACTTTGGAATGTAACATGCACTGTTTTTGTGTTTCAGTTAAAACGAAGAGTCCCATTTTAACATCCTGTTACAAATAGTTTTGTTTAGGTTTGGACATTTTTCTATTTTATGTCTTTCTGATGATTCATTTTTTCATTCATTCAATACATGTTAATGAAGTCTTTGGCATCTCATTGTCTTTGGTGACATTGTCTTGTATGAGGCTTTATGTTCGAGGCAAGCAACTCCCAAGGTCTTCTTTTGGCTTAATGGATAGTTTCTAGGCTATTGCTCTACAACTTTTCATTCTTAAAGTGCTTTGACTTGAACTTACCTGCACCAAAATTCTGTACCCCTTTCTGCTTAGCCTCAACAAGTTTCTATCCCATTGACCTGCCATTTCACTTCTCAGAATGCCTTGCGGTCATCTATAACCATGAAAGTTTCACTATGCACCTAGTTCTTCAAATCTCTTTATAAAATTACTTGCCAAGATCAACCCCTCTTGATCTCTGAGAACTCTCACTTTTTTTTTTTTTTTACAGAGAAAGGACCTTTTTTTTTTTTTTTATACCAACAACTTCTCCTATGTTGGAATTCAGTTCTTCATTCATTCCAAATAGTTCCTTAATCCTATGGTGACTCAATCATTCTTTACTTACCCACAGTAAGTTCTTGGTGTGGACTCTTGCCAAAGGCAGTTCCAAAGTCTAAAAGATGACTCTCCCCTTTCTCCATGTGCCCTCAAAAAACTCTGTTAATCAGACCTGGTTCCTCTGTATAGAACCAATACTGCCTTTGCCCCTATGGATTGTGTTGATTTGAGCTTCCCATAATTCTGTACTTTATGTGATGATTCTACCAGCATGGCTTGTATGGAAGGGAGAAACCACCAGTGGGCGATTTCCCAGGGTCCCCTCTGGAAACTCAGAATGAAGCTCACATTGGCAATCTGACTGTTCTCTATCTAACACAGCAGCTGTTGCAACAACTGGTCTCACATCACAGTCGACAGCCCATGAATCCTGCCCATGAATTCATTCGGAATTCTTAGGTGGATCACATCCCGTCTGGGTGATTTATTGATAACTGTTTTGTCAGTTAAAACTAGAACATTCTGTGCATTCACTACAATTTTATTGAATGCTTCAACCTGTCCATTTCAAGGGCACACATCTTCCGTGGTAAAGGGCAAGGCAAAACATGGATATACTCTCTCTTCTATTTCTTTTTATCATTCCTTAGTGCATTCCTTTATGCCTTTAGTTTCTTGGTTTTGCTTTTGACATTCTTTGGGGTTTCTTGCAAGGTGTTCTTTAATGGATCAGAGTATTTCAGAAATAAAAGGAATGTTAAAATGCAATTTGGTCCAGATGCCCCAGCCTAAAGATAAAAACCACATTTGAAAGAAATTATGTGACTTGATCTGACTCACTTATTAGCTTATACTTCTTTTGGTTATGCACGCTTATTTTTCGCTATTTGTGTTAATATAAAATTTTTAGTAATATGGGGTCCCTTTTGGCCTTAAAATGCTGTCCCTTGGTAAGCTTCCATGGTGCTGCAATAAGGGCATCTGAGAAATGCTGTTGCATGTCCAACCGGCAGCTGGTTAGTCTTATTCTACTATTCGGGATCCAGAGGACCCTCCCCTGACCTGCAGGACCGTAAGGAGCAACCCCGTCTGCCCAACACTGCCGGGCCCAGGAGTCCCTCCCCCTGATACTTCCGATGGCTTCCGCCTGACACCCTCTAACAGCTTGCTCATTTCTCCTCAGACAAAAATTCCTGTTCCAGTGTGTTCCTTTTATAAAACGGCCTGCTTTCCCAAAGGCTGCTTTCGCAGAGCATCTCATTTTGCCATCTCTAGCGGGAGATCTGAGACATGACACACACAGGGTTTAAGTGGGATGGGATGAGATGGGAAGCCCTTTCATTTCTTTCTGGAAGGCGTGAAGCCAGCCAGCTTCTTTGGACTCACCATCTTGCTGCCTTATTTTTACAGCTAAAACGAGGCACAAATTGTCCTTCCTTTCAGCCTTCATTCTGAAGATTGCGCACACATTTAGCACTGTCAGTGTTTTCCGTTCCCGTCGGGCCCAAGCGGCCATTTCCACTCCTGTGACGTTCGCAGAGGCGTTCAGCAGCCCCCCTTCCGCTGGTGGTTCTGGAGGCTCTGGCTTCTTTTCCTGCCTCCCATCTCGTTGGTCTATGCTACTGCTGAGAATACCATGGGAATAAAAACCAAATGTGCCTTCCCTTTCCTCAAGGCTGGCCAAGTCGTGTGGACCAGAGCTTCACACAGGGGTCCCCGAGGCAGGGTCTAAGTGTTCTGCTGCTTTTGCATTCTCCTAGCTGCTGGGCACACAGCAAACCCTCAGTGAGCCTGTGCCCATCATTGGATGTGTTTGGCAGGGTCTCTCTGCCTCCACCTTGGCTCCCCAGGGTTGGTCTCTTGATCATGCAGAAGCTGGAGAGAACTTCAAACAAATGTACCGTCTTGCCGCTTCTCTGCCCAATGGCCTCCTCCTCACACACAGTGGCCACCCCGTCACACTTACCGTGTGATAGGATGAATCGCTGTCCCCATTTTCACATCCCTGCAGTGTAGTGTGAAACATATACCCTGGCACAGCCTCACCAAGATGCAGGTGTACTCTTGGTCCCTTGCTTTGACTTAGCCATGAGACGTGCTCTGGCCATGGTGTGGTAGTGGACCTGAACCCGTGCCTTTGGGTTTGCTCTCTTGTACCTCTGCCAGTGCCGGGGCAAGAACATGCCCCAGGAGCTGCTGCTGCTGCTGCTGGAGCCCAGGACCCAGAATGACCAAGTGGAGGGCTGCCCCGCCCCGCCCAGGGAGAAATAGGGGCTCACTCTTGTACGCCACTCAGCCTCAGCAGCCGCCATGCTGCAAGAGCGGGTGGACGCAGAATCCAGAAGTCCTTACCAGGGCCTGCCCCATGGTCCTCAGCATCCTTTTGAACGGTGTTTTTGGACATGCTTGCCCTCATTCACTGGGTTCCAGCAGTTTTCTCCAGCTTTGGGGCTTTGCTGTCCTCTGCTTGCAAGTACTTCTTTCAAACCTTTGATTGCATCTGTGGTAGTGATGAGTGTGGTGAGGCAGGGGAAGGGGTAGTTAGTCTTGGCAGGTGCCACAGGAGGCTGTTTTAGAGAGTGTGTCCCTAGCAGGGGACATTTGAGCAGAGAACCAAAGAAGGTGAGGGAGCCAGCCATGCACACATCTGTCAGGCAAACAGTGTTTTCTATGTAATTTGACTTCCTCCTGCTTTAGGGACTTCATACAACTCTTCTCTTCATCCAGAAAGTTCTTTCTTCCCTCCTCATCTTACCCACACCCTTGTTCTTCTTCCTTGAGACCACATCCTTTCCAGACTCCCCAGTTTTGTAGGAGGAGGCTGGTGTCTGCTATGGCAGATGGCCCAGCGTTCTTGTGGCAACCTAGCAGACTTCCAGGTGTTTGTTGGGGAGCACCATCTTGAGTTTATAGCCACCTAGTAATAAGAAATTAGAACAACTTATGAGAAAAAAACCAATATTTAGATAGACTTTTAAAAAATGTATTCAGCAACGAAAGCAACAAACCCCAAGTGGGACCATATCAAACTAAACGCTTCTGCACGGCAAGAAAAGCCATCAACAAAATGAAAAGGCAACCTACTGAATGGAAGAATATATTTACAAATATGTATATGTATATCCAATAAGGGGTTAATATCCAAAATATGTAAAGAACTCACAACTCAATAGCAAAATATAATCTGATTAGAACTGGGCAGAGGATCTGATAGACATTTTTCCAAAGAAGACTCCAGATGGCCAACAGACACATGAAAAGATGCTCAACCTCACTCATCATCAGGGAAATGCAGATCAAATCCACAATGAGATATCACCTCACACCTGTCAGGATGGCTAGTATCAGAACGACAAGAGATAAGTGTCGGTAAGTCTGTGGAGAAAAGGGAACCCTTGGGTACCGCTGAGGGGAGTGTAAATTGGAAATGGTATGGAGTTTCCTCACAAAATGAAAAATAGAACCACCAAAGGATCCAGCAATTCTACTTTTGGGTATTTATCTGAAGAAAACAAAACACTAACTTGAAAAGATACCTGCATCCCCATGTTCATAGCAACAATTGACAATAGCCAAGATACGCAAACAACCTAAGCGTCTATCAACAGACAAACGGATAAAAAGAATATTATGTATATACACACGCATAACGTAATATTATCCATCCATGAAAAAAATGAAATCTTGCCACGTACAACAACATGGGTGAAACTTGAAGGCATTATGCTAAGTGAAATAAGTCAGAGAAAAACAAGTACTGGATGATCTCACTTGTACGTGGAATCTAAAAATAAAATCCCCAAAGCAAGCTCATAGATACAGAGAACAGATTGGTGATTGTTGGGGGTTGGGGGTGAAGGGAGTCAAGAGGTTCAAACTTCCAGTTACAAGATAAATAAGTCATGGGGACGTAATGTACAATATGGCGACTATAGTTAATAATACGGTATTGCATATTTGAAAGAGAGTAAATCTTAAAAGTTCTCATCGCAAGAAAAAAGTCTTTATATATGGTGATGGATATTAATGAGACATACTGTGGTGTTTTGCAAATACAAATACAGATACAAATATCAAATCATTACGCTGTGCACCTGAAACTAATATCATGTTGTATGTTGATTTTACATCAATAAAAAAAGAAACAAGTAAAAACAAACAAACGAAAGTATTCAATCTGCTATTCTTCAGCTATTTTGAACACTGCTTCTGGATCCAGCTAGGCTGGTAGGGAGCTGGCTACATGGGTGTCACATCAGCCTCCCAACACAGGCTTAGAGTTGAATAGTGCTTTATTGCGATACCACGGGCCCGTGGTGAAAGTTCATATGCCACACAGCCCAGTGACATATGGGGTGGCCAAAAGCCTGCCTACACAAAGGGTAATCTGAGGACCAGCTGAATGCTGCGTCGACATCATGGGGGAACGTGTTAGACGTTCGGAGTCTCAGGCTCCACCAGACCATCTGAGTGGGTTCCTCCCGTGATCTGTGTGCCCCTCAAAGTCTGAGAAGAACTGATCGATTGCTTCTTTCTGACATCACTCAGCATCCTCCTTATTAGGGATAAGCAGGTAATTGCCTGTTTAGTAAGTCCAAGACAAATTGTTCTTCCGAGCATTTTGTTTGCTTTCTTGCTCTTGCAGACATTGTGAACTATGTACATAGTTTCTTTTCCCCAGTTGGCTGCTAAATCTTTATCTTCTCACTGCCTACTCTGGTGACTCATACGGAGTTGAAGAGAAGTATTTGATGCATAAATGAAGTAATCCACTCCCTGAATCACTAGCAATAAAAGACCTTCAAAGGCCTATGATGGAGTGACACGCTTGCTTCAGTGGCATCAAGGTAGTGGAGAAATCAAGCAGGGGCTATGGCCAGCCACCAGGCTTGGGAACATGGGCCCTCCCGCAGAACATGCCAACCACGGAAGAGGAAAGATGGCTTCCGTTCTTGATGGCTAGGAAGAAGCCCACACTCTCCTGTGGTTGCTTCTCGCGCAACGGAAAGCTCTGCTCCTTGTCCGTTGGCTCCTGTCAACTCCCCCTCTCACGTCCGGCTTGTCAGCTGGATAATGAGGATTTCCAGCCGTGGCACGAGGGGCAGGCCAAATGGAGCTGCCCTGCCCTGCAGGTAGGGCTGTGGCCGCGTAGCCCTTCCTCCTTCACCGCACAAGGGCTTTTGGACTGCTGGGCACGGGAACTTCTCTCACCACTTTCGGGGAGGGAGAATGTGCCAGGTGCAAACTCCCCTCCCAAACCAAAGCCTCTCTTGGAATCCCCACATTTTTACTCTTCGGAGCTGGGGCGGGAGAGGAAAGGTAGCTGAGAGGCTGGGTCTCTTTGTGGGTCTGCTTGCTGTGAGGCAAGAGGGCGGTAACAGGTCATCTCTCCCTCCCCTGTTTCCAGATGTCAGCACCTCTCTGAGAAGGCGTGCGGCCTTCTACCCTGCCCTGGGGGAACGTCAGGTGGCTCGGAGAAAGGTGTGTTTGGCAGAACTGTGCCAGGCTTCTCCTGTCCTATAAAGGCTGGTGCCTGTCAAGGGCCAGCGAAGTTGCTTACCTGTCTACCGGGTGTCTTGGGCCAGATGCAGACAAACCTGCAGGAACGAGAATTCACAAATGTGTGTATGTATGTGCACACATACGTATATCTGTTTGCTATCTGCTTGTGTGTGTATATGTATGTATGTATTTGTATATGTATAGCTATTCCCCCTCACCTGGGAACTCAACTCTGTTTGAGAGCCCGTGTATGTGTTATTACACAGCAAAATGCAGCTTTTGAGTGATTTTTATATCAGAAAGTAGGAAAGTCACTGAGTTTGGGCCTGCTATAATTTGGAAAGTGGTCCTCCATCTAAATATGGCCCTGGGGGTTACACAGCAGATGCAGACAACCTAGCATCTTCCAGGCCTTAGCGGTCAGTGGTAAACACAGACAAACACAGACGAACACTTCCGCACGCCCCATCAAGAGCACTAGCCGCCGCCTGGAGGGGTCCGCTTGCATCTGGAAACCACTCCTTGCCGTCGTCCTCTACCCCAGAGCAGGCGATGGGGTTCTGGAGTCCTATAGCAGACCGAAGCACAAGTTGCAATTTGGGTCACTGGTGAAGTCTGTGCAAAATAGGATCTAGTTTTCCTTGTCAAGGGGTAGTTACCCTGGGACAATTTTTGGCTGCTCTGCCCCTTCATCCATAATGAGCTACTCCCCAGTTTCCTTCCTCAGAGGCGGCTGCAAATTTGGAGCGCACAGATGTACGCACACATCGTAGATCACTTTTGCCAAAGCACATAACCTTATGCTTATTTGAGTTAAATTTCATATGCCTTCAGGTTGTGCAATCCTCCAAAGTGTTCAAATGCATCCGGAGTTTCTTGCAAACCTCCTTAGTTTTTATTAGCCAAAACCAGCTAGAGCCAGTTGAAATCTCTGGGAAGAGATTAAGCGGCGATTATGGGACAATTGCTCCTGTAATCTTTGACCAGGCAGCGGACACGGGATGGCCAGGGGGCAAGGCAAGAGACCACTCCTATCTGCTTGTGCCTTTCCTGATCTCCTGGCCCTGGAGAGAAGCCAGGGAGCCTGTCGTGGTGTTTGCTCCCGCGAGTGGAACATGTAGATGTCTGTGCTTCCACGGGCCCCGGGGGGGGGCATGGAGGCCCCCCTTGCTGGAAGCGTGGGGGAGGTGTGTTACATAAGGGCCTTCTGTCTGAGTGAGATGGTTTTTGGGGAGAGAAGAGGGAGCAGAAGAAGAGCTGGCAGGAAGTGAGCCAGCGAGGAGCCGCCGCCTGCTCAGATATGTAAAAATACCAGTAATGTTTAATCAAGGGAAGGAGGGAGAAGAGGAGTGTGGCTCCAAGGACTTACCCAAAGAGGCCAAGTGGTCAGCTTTGCTGAACCTGAACACTGGGAGTGAGGCTGGGCAAGGATGGAGGCGGCTGGCCTCAACACCCAGGAGAAAGAAGGCAGCGAGCAGCCCAAACGGACTGGGGCAGGGACTCAAGGAGCTGTTTGCAAAAACCAGATCTCTGAGCTTGGCAGGTGCCCGGCTCTTCTGTGTGGGCAGTGTCTGAGCGGATCCCAGAGTGTTTCAATGAGCTAATCTAGTCGGCTTCAAGCTGTTCCACAGACGGTGGGTGTGAACCCAAAATCATCTCAGAAGTTCAGCTTTATGCTGTTTCTTTTCAGAAAAAGCATTGAAAAAGCACACATCCCCAAAGACCCCTTTTCCTTCGGACCCACTACCTGGGTGGGTATTGGGGTGACTGCAAAACCCAGGGCTGGTCAGGCCGGGAGAGGCCAGTTGCAGGCTCCTCCTCCCTTGTGTCGGGCTTCCTTGGAAGAGCCTTCTGCTTTCTGACTCAAGGATACGCACCATTTTTCTGTTGCATATTTATTTATTTATTTTTAATATTTTATTTATTTATTTGAGAGAGAGCATGAGCAGAGGGAGAGGGAGAAGCAGGCTCCCCACCAAGCAGGGAGCCCGATGCGGGACTCGATGCCAGGGCCCTGGGATCATGACCTGAGCCGAAGGCAGACGCTGAACCACCTGAGCCACCCAGGTGCCCCATTTCCACTGCATCTTTAAAAACAGGCCAGCCGCACACAACTCCTGCCTCAGGACAGCTCTTTCCTCCTTGTTAGTTGTTTGTTTGCAGGCTGGGTTCTTCAACTCCATCTGCCTCCGCAGCCCAGGTACAGAACCTGGACCTTGACAGGATTAGGTACCAACGGAAGAAAGTGACCACGCCCACTTCAGCTGCCTTGCTAGGGAACTGTCCCCCAGGGCCACTCTCCACCACACTGGGGGCTTGCTTCCTAGTCCTTGTGGCTGTGGGGGAGACCTACCATTAAGAAGAAGAAACAAAGACTATCAGTGGTTGGTGGGGGTGTGTGGGGGGTGTCAAATGCTATGGCCTGGGTTAACCTGGGCTCACACAGCCGGGTGAGAAAGTGGTTCCAGGAGAGAGTCCCAGGCCAAAAGCCCAACTTGCTTCATGGGTTCCTCCCTCCCTTCCTTCTTTCCTTCCTTCTTTCCTTCCTTCTTTCCTTCCTTCCTTCCTCTCTCCCTCCCTCTTTCTTTCTTTCTTTCTTTCTTTCTCTTTTTTCTTTCTCTTTCTTTCTCTTTTTTCTTTCCCTTTCTTTCTTTCTTTCTTTCTTTCTTTCTTTCTTTCTTCTTTTCTATGCTGAGTGGTTACATTAGTTTGCTAGGGCTGTGGTAGGAAAGCACCACAAATTGGGTGGCTTAAACAACAAGAATTTATTTTCTGGGGCGCCTGGGTGGCTCAGTCGTTGGGCGTCTGCCTTCGGCTCAGGGCGTGATCCCGGCGTTATGGGATCGAGCCCCACATCAGGCTCCTCTGCTATGAGCCTGCTTCTTCCTCTCCCACTCCCCCGCCTTATGTTCCCTCTCTCGCTGGCTGTCTAAATAAATCTTTAAAAAAAATTATTTTCTCAAAGTTCTAGAGGCTAGAAGTTCGAGATTGAGTGTCGGCAGGGTTGGTTCCTTCCGAGGGCTGTGTTCCAGGCCGCTCTCCTTGCTGGTAGGAGGCCCTCTTCTCCTAGTTGTCTACACAGCATCTTTCCTCCATGTGTGTCTGTGTTCAATTATTCTCTACCTATGAAGACACGAGTGATTGGATTAGGGCCTACCCTCATGACCTCAATGAATCTTAATTTCCCTTTAAAGACTCTTATCTCCAAATACTGTTATAGTCTGAGGTGCACATGAATTTTTGAGGGGATACTATACTGCCCATAGCAATGTTCAAAAAAGGTTTTCTTACCTAAGTCTAGTTATGAGGAACATCCATTTCGAGAAGCAAATCTCACAGCTCAGGATAGTCCTGAAGGACAAGGTCTGACTCCTTGTCCTCTACTAGTTAAATGTGGGTTGAGCCAGAATCAGATTTCATTTTCTCCAGTGACTGTGAAGAGAGGCAGAGGCTGGTTAATGGCCTCAGGCCTTGCCAGATTCCTGACCAAACCACCAGCGATATCCCAGGGTATGGCGGAAATTCCTAGCATGCGAGCTGCCCGGGGCCTTGGTGTCCTGGTGCCAGCCTGAGCAAACCTGGCATACATAGGGCACCCGAGTCATGCTGGGAGCCGACCAGGTTCTCATTCAGGCTCAATACAGGGGACTATGCTTTAGGTCACTAGTCAAGGAAACAGCATCATTTTCCAATTTTGCACAGAGCCACAGATGGACATGGATCACGCATTCAACATTAGGGAGCGGTTCTGGACTCATAACCTGGATTCGGCCCCAAGGCCTAGGTCATGGGAAGGGAATGATTCTGGAACCCCTGTGACTCAGGCACCTGGCACCGTGGGCTGGTCTTAGAAAATGATAATGACTATGGCCTGAGGGAAGGAATGCTCGAGGCCATGCCCTCCAGGTGCAGGCAGTTCGGCTGCGGGTGATGACCCCTTCCTCCTCCCCCTCCTCTGGCGGGACACAGAGAAGGCCTCGGAGTGGGGTCGCATCTGCGTGGGGTTGCTAGTGCTCCAGTGAGACTCTCAGCAGTACCCAAACTTCACCTCACCGCAGGACCTGGGGACTGACCCTGGTCCATGGTGGCAGCATGCAGCCTTGACAGGGTGTCTGAGCGCCTGGCGGGTGACAGCAGGGAAAGGCAAGGGGAGCTGATTGATGAGGCTGTGCAGTGCTCCCTTGGGGCCCTTGAGAGGGAGGATCCGGGAAGAGACAGATCTCATAGCATACCTCATTAGGTAGGGACTTCGGCCAGCTTAATTTGGAATTAAAAAGGAAGTGTGGCTTTATTTTGAAATGGCAGCTGGGGTGGTGTGAAAGATACAGATTGCAGACATAAGGAGGAACGAGAGGTTGACAGGGACAGGTACAGACGGGGGCAGGCATAGAGGACAGCGTGTGTGAAGCGGGGAAGAGTGACTCTAGTGGCCGTATTTGAGGAGCCTCTAGCACAAACCTAATTTTAATTATGAACAATAAGACATTCCCGTATCACTTCATAGTCCATCAGGTTTTCCCAGTTTCTCTCATATCTTCACAACAACTCTACGAAGTAGTCACCTTTCATATTATTTCATCGCATATTAACATTTCACAATAGAGGAAACTGAGGTTTACAGATGTCAAGTATCAGGCCAGGTTCTAAGAGCCAACAGCGGGAGGCTTGGGATTCTAACCAGGGTTTCTACCTTCAGAATTTGAATTCTTTTTTTTTTTTTTAAAGATTTTATTTATTTATTTTAGAGAGACAGAGAGAGAAAGGGGGGGAAGGAGCAGAGGGAGAGGAAGAGAGAGAATCTCAAGCATCATTCCTGATGAGCGCGGAGCCCGATGAAGGTCATGACCTGAGCCGAAATCGAGAGTTGGACACTTAACCGACTGAGCCACCCAGGCACCCCTAGACCTTGAATTCTTGACCCCAGTGTGCTATGAGGCTCCTGGCGTTTTTGTGCCAAGGGACAGGAGAGTAGTCTAGCCTGGCGGGGATGAGTGTTTTGTCCCTGACATTTGTTCGGAATTGCCAGTTGCATGACGGTAAAACAAAGAAGACCAACTTTTAGTTGGTTCTATCATTCTTTGTAAAAGCCCTACAGGTAGTTTACCCCCTTAATTGCGTGCAACCGGGGCAATCCTCTCCCTTCACCTTCCTTGGGTATCCCACGGCAATGACCCTTTCTGTTGGGCTCCAGGCTGCCCAGGGCAAGGCTTTAATACAAGGGCTTTAACAACACGTTTCCAGCCAGCATCTGCTCAGAACCGTGAGGAGAAACAATAGGGAGCCTGCAGTGGGTTTCAGGAGGGGGGGGGGGGGGGGGGGGGTTGTTGAGCCCTGGAGAGTCCCGTGTTCCCTCTTCTAGGAACAGAACCCTAGCCAGCGGTGAGGGGATCCTGGCCCTGCCGTGGCTCAGGCCAGATACCCTTCACAGAGACGCCGAAGCTTCAGACTCCTCCTGGAGACAGCATGGCAGGGAGAGCCGAGGTGGAGATGTCACGTAGGCGGCAAGATTGACAGGCGCACACTTGAGGGCCGTCAACCAGAATTTTCACCTGCATTTGATATAGAGAAGAAATAGACACCTATGGTCTGAAATTGGCATTTTCTGCGTGCTTGATTAAAAACCGACAGCATTTTCCTAAGCGAAGGTACAATTTTTGTGATAACCTTCCTCCCATGCTCCTTGAAAAGACCATCTTCAAGCGAGATCATTAGTCAGGGAGCTATGCATATGTGTGTGTGTTTACCCAGGTGCCACGGGAAGAGGTGCAAAATCTTTTCATTCCTTGACTTCCAAGGCGAGTTCTATTAGGAGGAACAGCTGGAGTCTGATATTCCAGTCAGATGTCGTACAAGCAAGTTCTTGGTGCTCAGCTGGACTTTGCTCGGATTTGGAGCTGGATGGTCTGCACACAGAGGAAGTGTGGAGGTTACAGACTAGGGCTTGGCTTATCTGAGTCTCCTTTATGGCCATTCCCTTGGGGACACTGGTCCAGAGCACGGACCATCATGCCGCAGTCAAAATTACCCTTCTTGACCACCCAACTACTTAAGGAGCAGTTTAATTTCTCCTGATGTGGGAATATCTTTTTGTTTTTGAGAAAAAAATGACAAAATCAGTGCCTGTTCCTGTAAACGCAAAGTCAAACAATACAGAAATAACTAGACTAAGCAATGAGAATTCCCCCTTAACCCCTGCTTCCTGTAATCTTACTCCCTTCCCCATCCATGACCACTTAGTTGGGGATAAAGCCATCCTGACCTTTTTCATACACCATCGCATACATCTTTTATATACAGACATGATTAGCATGCGTATGCACGTATGTGTGTATTAATAGGATCTTGCTATACCATCTACGTTTTGCAGTGACTTGCTTCTTCCAAAGGAGGGTTTTCCCTGTCAGGACATACAGATCTATCTTATTCTCATAATCATTGCACACTATTTGATCGTTCTCCTAAATGGACAGTTAAAGTATGGGACTGTCATACCAAAGAAGCCCATGTTCCTTTCCCTCTTTTATGGATCCCAATCGTTTAAAATTCTCAAAAGGGCTAGATTTGCAGCCCCTGCCCTCCAGCAATTTGAGGAAGGCAGAAAACTACTCCTGGCTCTTCTCTAGCTGCTCCCCATCACTGCTTCCCTGAAGCCTAGACATTTTAATCTTTATGTCTTCCTCCTTTGTGTTTTCATTCTTTACCCCTAGGATCTTCTTGTAAAAATGCAGAGATGCTGGGAGCAGAGAGGGTGGGGCTCAACCCTTGTAAGACTTCCTATGCCATGAAGACGAGAGGGCTTCGCAAAGCCTAGAGACAATTCACGTCCCTGGTGTCGCTGTTAGTCTCCTATAACATCTCATAAATCATTTTGTCCCGGGTCGTGCCACATCTGTACCTAACCTTCGTGGGAACACATGTACAGGCTCTTTTCTCTAGGAGCCAGAAGAGACCTGGAAGGATGAGGAGGATGGAGCGTTTGGGTTGAAGGAGCACTGAAACGGGGTGGGGAGGAAAGGGAGGGAAGGAGGGAGACTGGGGCCTCTGATAGCTCCCATTATCCAGCTCCGGCGTCGCCTGGGGCTGACCCTGCCATCAGCCAACACGTTTGCCTGCTGACTGGGCTCAAAAGTTAAAATTGGGTTCCTGTGGATGCTGGCCAATGACTTCCTTGCCATGGGAGCGGTTCCTTTTTGCTGTGTTTGCAAGATGTGAATTCACGCTTTTTTAATATCAGTAACACACAGTAAAGAGCCTAATCCAATTTACAAAGAAATAGGATCAGACAAAGCTTGAAAATACAATGTGCCTTTATGGTTCTAAGATGTTGCTGTGGGAGAGGAAACGCTCTCCGTCACCATCATGCTTCCTGTTCAGGAACGTGGCTCAGGAGTGACAGGCACAGGAGGGACAGGGTTGTGGAGGGCTGAGAGTTTTAGAGGTGACTTTGGAGTTTTTATTCCTGTGATGTGATGCAAGAAAATTGGGATATACTTACCCAGCAAAGTGTCATATTAATGTGCTATTACCCACATATGGGAATGAAGCTCCTGACCCCCTCTTAGGAAAGAATCTGTTTTTGAAGTTGTTCGTGTACAAAGTATGCTGATCCACCAGCACTGCCTTCTGGGCCCTCTGTGAGCAGTGACATTCACTACAGATGTGACCCAGGCTACAGGTACCATTTGCCTGGCCTGTGCAAATGGCTTGGCTCAGAGTCATGCTGGGCTTGGTTTGTGGGCAGGAATTGATAAGGAGGAAAGACTGGGAGTGGATGGGTCCCTGTCTCATGAAACTGCCACAGAGAAAAAGCCTATGGTCTATGTATTTATGTGCAAGGGGCAGCAGCTCCAGATTTGCTTTCATACCCTGATAGACTAAACTGGTGAGTGGGTGGGCAGAAGCATCCAGAAAGCTAGAATCCTGATTGTCAGGCAGGTAGCAGGGAAGTCTGGGCCCCCTAGTATTACGGGGGTTCCCATTAGGCTCCAGGGCACAGGTCTATACACAGTTTGTGATTATCAGTTACGCGCCAGACTTGATGGTAGGCTCAACAATGAATAAAACTGCCCATTCCCCCATCTTGAGGAACTTACAAGATGATGTCCACATAATCTGCTGAGGTTGCTACAAGGAGAGGTATTCCACCCGGGGTGGGAACTGAGGGAAGACTTTCTGTAGAAAGTGAGCCGAAGTGGGGGGGATGAGTTAACTGGGGTTATATGTTTTAAATGGTGGGGAGGAGAGTCTAGGCGGAGGGAAGAGTGAGAACATAAAAGACATGCAGGAATAGCATGGCTTATTCCATGTGACTAGAGTTGCAAGAAATAAGACTGGAGAAGTAGGGAGGGGCCAGGCCATGGAAAGGTGAATAGGCCCTCGCAAGGAGCTGGGACTCTAATTAGTAGGTAAGGGGACCCTTTCAAAGGTTTTAAACAAAACAGAGACACAGCTTAACATGCACGAGGTGTCTGGAAAATGGAATGATTCTTGGAGCCAGGAGACCAGTTAGGCATCTGGGACAATAAGCCAAGGGAAATACAAGGAGGTCTTGACCATGCATGGAATCCGATTGGGAGAAGGTGGGGAGAAAAGCTCAGGGACGCAAGCTGGAGAGTTGGGAAAAGGGGTTTAGTAAAGGCTGGGCAGCTCGTCAGGACCCCCATCTAAAGGAGACAGGGATTCCAAGAACAGGCCAGGGAGAAGTTGGGAGTTGGGAAAAAAGGAGACAGTCAGGGAGAGTCCAGCTCTGTAAACACGTGGGTGGTTGGGGCTACGCTGGGTATAACAGAATCCTAACTCAGGGCAGTGTAACATATCCCAGAACCTACCTTCTGATGGGGTCGGGGTCACGATGTGCATAGAGGAGGTGAGTGGAGGAAGACCCGCAGGGTGGAGGTCTTTATTTACTGATGCAGGAGGGGATGGAGACGGCAGTAACTGGCCCAGTCTGAACCCACCGGGACCTCCCCACCTGGACACCCAGTGGTGGTGTGTGTGCAACAGGCCAGGTGTTTGGAGCTAAGCAAACTTGAGTTCCAGTCTTTTCTCAGGCACTTCCTGGCAATTTGAGCAACTTCCTTAACTTCCCAGAATGCCAGTTTTCCTATCTGTAACATAGAGCTGATAGTACTCACCTCACCTGTTTTTTTTTTTTTATTTTAAGATTTTATTCACTTATTTGACAGTGAGAGAGCTCAAGCAGGGAGAGCGGCAGGTAGAGGGAGAGGGAGAAGCAGGCTACCTGCTGAGCAAAGAGCCCAACATGGGGGTTGATCCCAGGACCCTGGGATCATGACCTGAGCTGAAGGCAGACACTTAATCAACTGAGCCACCCAGGAACCCCAACACCTGGTTTTTATAAGGAGTAGTTAAATAACGGACGCCTGGGTGGCTCAGTCAGTTGAGGTCAGTTGACCTTCTGCTCAGGTCCATAATCCTGGTGTCCTGAGATTGAGCCCTGCATTAGGCTCTCTGCTCAGTGGGAGTCTGCTTCTCACTCTCCCTCTCTGCTCTCCCTCTCTCTCTCTCAAATAAATAAATAAATAAAATCTTTTTTAAAAAAGGAGTAGTTAGTGAATGTTGTCTATAAAGTGATTGGCAGGAGTAGTTTCACTCGCTGTGTCCCTAATACTATGCCAGCACGTGGAGAGCCAATTAAGAACATGACAGATAAGTCCTCACTGTTCTGGAACTTCCATATTCAACCCTTCACCAGTCAGTAATGCTCAGTTTTCTTAGTTCTCTCCCAGTCAATGCATAATTTGGAGTGACTACTGCCATGGGCAAAGTGCCTTGCTCAGTCTCCTTGGAGTAAGTCACCAGCACACTAGTTCCCACATCCGGATTCCACCAGCAGCATCCAGGGAGCCTTTCCGGGGAGCAGATTCCAGAGCCTCGTCACTTGCATGCTGGATTAGAGCTTCCAGGGTGTCCTCATTCATGGGAAGCTCCCAAGGCCACCTGATGACGGTCTAGGCTTGGCAATCAACACCCCAGTTCCTACAGTGAAGAGGGTAACCCAGGGCTTAGGATATCTACTTTATGGCGGGATAGAGACCAGACTGGGCCAATGTCAAGAATTGAGAAGAACAACAGAAAATCTGCTAACTGTGCTTTTGGGTGTACCTGTTTCCTTGAAGGAAATTTTATGGTTATTTAATTAAAACATTGCATTTTGATCAAAGGTGTTGCTTTGACTTCTCGAGTATGAAATACAAGACTTGTGAGAGTCAACATCTTGTTAAATGCAAGCAATTTACTAAGGGCCCTAAACAAGACAAAATATAGTAAATAATAAGATTTAGAAATTAAGTGTAAATGTCTGTGGAGAAACTAATTATTCCTCTTGTTATGAACATTAACCCACATTCGGTTTTAAGCCTGTGTTATTCTAATGACGCTCACCATTAGCCACTTCTGACTAAAGAAAAGAATGGCAGGGGGAGGGGGGAGTCCCCTCATCAGTGCACACTGGGACTGGCGCTGTACTGTCTGTCACCCCTTGATTGGCATTTCTGATGCCTCAAGTCCGCTCTGTGTGGAAGGGAGAGAACCAAGAGCTGCTCTATGGGAGGGTGAAATGTTTTGCATTTAAAATGGAGTTGGAGGGCTGGGATAGCTCTCTGAGACACTTACAGAAAACAGAGGTTCCCTCTCAGATAGAGGAATTGAAGGAGAGAAACAGAGGCGCTGAAGGCGGTTAGCATCCTGCTCTAGACATGGGTGTAAGGAATGGTGCGTTGCAACCATTCCCAGACAGGCCCAGGGAGAGATGAGCACAAAATTTTTAGGATCCTGTTAGTTCTTTATTCATTCATTCCACTCCTTCAGTCAATGTGGAGTGAACACCTACTGTGTACCAGGCACTGTTCTGGGCCCTTGGGATATATCAGTGACAAAACCAGACAAAGGTCCTTGTTTGTAGGGAGATTTCATTCTAGAGGAGAGAGTCAGACAATAAATCACAATGAATGGGTAAGCCAGATGATGCATTAGGAGATTATAGTGAGAAAAGCAGGAGTAGGGTGAGTGGGATTGAAGTGTAGGGTGGGGGCAGGCTGTGGAATTCAGAAAGGTAGGGAGGGAGGCCTCAGAGAGAAGGTGACATGCACCCAGGGGACTTCTGAGACAGGGGTAGCCTGGGCACAGGTGTGAAGCAAGGAGTGTGCTGAGAAGCAGCAAAGAGACCTGTGTGGCCAGAGCCAAGAGAAGGAGGGAGAGAGTGAGGGATAACATCAGAGAGAGACACAGACCAGACCACCTCAGACCTGGTGGACTGTTTGGAGACTTTGTTTTTACCCTGAGTGAACTGGGGAGCCATGGCAGTGTCTGGAGCACAGCGTGGCATGTCCAACTTAGGTTTTAGATTGACCTGCGGCTGTGGTGGGGCATGGGGTCCTATGGCAGGAATCCAGGAAATGCAGAAGTGAAGGGAGGTAGCAGCTCAGGCCAGGTGGCGGCCATGGCGAAGGTGAGCTTCCGGGTGAGTTGTGGAGGCTGGCTCGTCAGGATTTCCCGGTGGACTGCAGGCAGGGTGTGAGGGGAAGGATAAAACAGAGCTGGGAAGTCGGAATGAGGGCAAAGAGAACCTAATATAAACCCAGTGCCCTCACAATCTAACATTCGGTCACACAGGAGGACGTCGGGGGTTCGGAGGGTGCACTGAGGTCACTCTGGATAATTCAAGGGGGCATCAGGGTGCTGTGGGAGGAGTCTGGGCTTCTGTGGCAGGCAGCCTTGGGTTCTAAATGCATTTGCTTCCTTTGTAATTTTGAGGAAGTGGTTTGATCTCCCAGAACCTCAGTTTCTTTACCTGTAATATGGGGTGATTGTGTAATACTCCTCCTCCTGTAGGGTTTGCGAAGATCAAATGAGATAATGCATGTAAAATCCTGGGCAGCCAGATCTGGAAACGTCAGCTGTTCCCTCTCCGTCCCCTGAGAGGCTGGATAAATAATCCAGACCCTGAGCTGGTGGTGGGAATGAGGAGAGGGCAGAGAAGCTGTTTCTGGGGCAGCCCCCATTGTGGAGATCTTCACCTCCAAGAGCTGTTCACCATCTCCCCCCTGAGACAATGGGACAGCGTGGGGGGGGGGTGGTCTGAGGATTCTGGCTGGAGGCCACGTTTCTGTCTGGCAGCTGTGACCTTCTGTTGGTGGACCGCAGCCAGATGGGTCTAATGAGTGATTTAAAAAAAATGCAGCTTGGAGGTCTGTAGCCATGGCAGAACAGGACCTTGTTTCTGTGGGAGCAGGGACCCTCAGGGGGCGGAGGTGACCCTGCTGCTGGTCTCATGGTATAAAGGGCAGGGAGCCCGTGCACCGAGCTCTTAGACCCGGCAAGACCAGTGGCTCCCAGGGATCAGGGACGGGCCAGAGTTCCACCCCAGCTCACGTATTTCTGTGGGGGACCCTCTGCACTCCTCCCTCGCTGCTTTGGAACTAACAGAACAGTGAGAGCAACTTGAACGCATCCAGTCTGTCATGCTTTCCAACCATCTTCAGGTCTGGCCTGGCTCATCCCACCCTCCTGACTTTCTTATCTCCCTTCTGTCTTGGTCTGCTCGGGCTGCCATCACCAGATACCACGGACCGGGGGCTTCAACAACAGGCATTTCTTTTCTCACAGTCTGGAGGCTGGAAGTCCAAGGTCAAGGTGTTTGGCAGATTGTGGTCATCCAGCTGTGCACGTGCACCCGGTGTCTCTTCGCCTTCTTAATATAAGAGTGCTGGCCATATTGGGTTAGGGTCCTCACCTAATGGCCTCATTTTGACTTAAGTACCACTTAACTCCACATAGGGATACATTCTGAAGTACCGGGGTTGGGGCTTTAACATGTGAATTTTAGGGGGACAAAAGTCAGCCCATGACACTCCCTCTAGCTCCTGGGATTTTTTTTTTTTTTTTTTTTTTTTTTTTTTTTTTGCCGTGGTGTGGACTGGGCTCTAGGCTTCTCGAATGTTCCCAGTTTCTGTCTCTGTCATCCACTTCTCTGCTTGTGTTGCAATCCTGCCTTAGAGAAAAATGGATCTAAGAGCTAAAGAGGGATTTGTCTGAAGCCCTGGAACCTGGCTTCTCGGCCTTTCTGGATGTCATGGTGCAGCACCCGGCATCCCGGCAGTGATGCCCGTTCCTGCAGCTCTGAGGCACCTGAGCCAGGGCCTGCTTGGGGAAACTTTCTCCCATTTGTCCTCCAGAGCCCTGTCATGTGTCAATCGTAAGTTTCAATATCTAAATTCAAATTTTACATATGTTGGACTCCTCCTAGCTTCCACATATAGTAACCACTGTAAGCAATTCAATTATGATTTAATTTAGGAAGGGTGATGGGATTTGGACCTGCAAACTTTAAAAGGGTAAGCCATGCTATGATTCTAAAACGTCTTCTACGCTTCTAGTGAAATACACACTAGGAAACAAGACACCGACATTTAGATTTTTTATTGTCAATGTGGTGGATGTGTTTGCTGGGATCGTTCAGATGGCAGTGGGTGGTTCATCGTTAGTCATAAGGGCTGGCTGTAAGAATTCATGAGGAAACGGGGAGGACAGAAACTTCACATGGCCCCAAGGACGCTTAGGAAGAGCCTACAACCCCCGCCCCGTGAGTACATTCCAGAGCCCCCCCCCCACACCCCTGGGCAGCAGGCAGGCTCCGGCTCCAGAGCGCCACCTCTGAGGTACTCAGTTACCTCTCTGCTTTCGAAAGCTCAGCAGCTTCTGTAGGAAACGGAGCCTCCCATTGCATATTCTGAATTCACACTCCTTGAGAGAAGGCGTGATGGGTTCAGCCCTATTTGGCCAGTTTTTCCCACCAGGCCACCTTGTAAGCCCTAGCCAGCCCCGAGAGCAGGGACCTGCTCTAGGCAGCTGCATGATGGTGGGATCATACAGTGCTCTGAGGAATTTTCTGCAAGGGGGCAGGATGACTGGCTTGTCCGGTGCAATTGACCGTAGTAACCTGGTGGCCGAGGACTGTGGGTAGAGCGCCCTAGTGGACGTCAGAAGCTCATTGGCTCATGTCTGCCGTGGGCTTTTTATGTGATGTGCCTTAGTTTTTTTACCTACAAATAGAGGAGTGGGTGGAAATGTCCTACCTTGACTTAAGGAGCTATGCAATGATGAGGTAGAAAGAGAGAAAAGCAGCAGGTATTCTATAATTGTGGAACAGCCTGGGTATTAGAAACCCAGCCAATAGACCTAATCAATTCAGCAGAAGACATCATTAGCACTTGGCTACAGGGCTACCAGTGAGAAAACAAGCTGGTGGTTTTTATTATATTATATATGAACTGCCGATGTTCTTCCTGCTGGTAAGAGCGTGTGCTGGAGTTGTTCGAAATTACTTTGTCAAGCCTGGCTCTTTTGGGGGATAGAAGGAAACATAGAGCTGGGGGCATTCTCTGCTGTGAATAACCATAAAATCCACCTTGAAAAGCCGTGCAAAGTTGCAACAGAGATAAGGTGGCTGGGAATTGGCTTTGGCTTGCTCAAAAAAAAAAAAAAAATAGAGAAGGGGATTCTGTTCTGAGAGGCTGAGTGGCGGAAACATCTCTTCAGGAAGGCGAGAACCATTCCCAACAGGTTCTGCTCCAGGTGATGTCGCAGCCAGGCAGGCGGAAGATGAGGGGGTGCCCGGATGCACTCCAAAGTGCTTCTTCCTGCCGGGGCCAAGAGAACGGAAAGGGTCTGATGCAGAAGTGAGGTTGGCGAGCATGTCCCAAGTGGCCAAAATGACCAAAGCACAAGGGCTATGATGAGCTTGATTGTTTCAAGGACACCAGAAGCATGGTATGTGGGGGGTCAAAGGCAGAATTCAGTCTCTAGGGGAGAAAATTGATGGGAACAATGGCAGGCATGAAGACCTTAGATATATAGTCTTAGAAGAGCCTCCCAAATGGTCCATCTCAGGACCTAGGGAACATGTCACTCTGGGGGGCTTGGAGGAATTCAGGTCGTGTCTATGATCAGGGAGTTGGGCTCTGGCTGCCGGGGACTGGGAGGAGCGGGGCCAGCTGTCCTAGCTAGACCCTGGGACTTGGCTTGAGTGTGAGCCTAGGTCCTGGCCCCCACTTTGGTGATTCATGAAAAGTCATGACCAGTTCAAGGTTTGATCTTCTTCCCTGGAACACAGAGTTAACAACGGAGAGCTCCTTGGGGAAGGAGATGGGGGTCCAATCCACCACCAGGGAGAGAAAGAGTGTTAGGAGAAGGACTGGAAGTCTGTGGGTGGCTTGGACATCCTTGGCCCAAAGGTCCCCCGATGTGGCCATTGGCCTAGGGCACCCAGAAGCTGTAAAGTGAATAAGCAGTCAGTTCTTTAGCCCCAAATTAAAAAAACAGAGCCAAAAGGAGCAGCATTAAGTTGTACAAAAGAGGCAGAGCCTGGGAAATGTTTTCTTTTCTTCCTTTGTCACTCCCTTTTCAAACATCTGTCCCTTTATCAATACAGAAGTCTCTGGGGGCCTGTCACATCTGGCAGAGCGGGCTCCCTGACCAAGATTGTCAGTCGCAAACCCGGGACGGCACTGGGGGTGCTATCTATCACTCAAGGCTTTCCAGGAAGATCCTATTCAGAAGCCTGGCTCTTAACAGGCAAGGAACAATGTTAATAAAAGTTCTTTTTACTTGAAAGGGCACAGGGAAAAAAAAAAAAAAAAACCAATAAAGCTGAGCCTAGGTTTTTTAAAAAAAGGTTGATAAAACTGACAAAAAATAAAGCAGTAGTTTATCGTGGTTCTAAAGGAAAGACGAGGGTTTTCCTTTCTCTTTTTTAAAAGCAGAATTAATTAATCCACCACCAGCAGCTTGCACTCGGAATGGAATGTTAGCTCTGACTCTGGGGGTGGGTAAGTCCTCTGGACCCTAGATAAGCTTTCATCAGAGCAGCAGTGTTTAAAATAGCGAATTTAAATTCGTCTACTAGACAAATAGGGCAGCAGAAGCAGAGAAGAAAGCAAAATGACAAGAGCGCTGTTAAGAAATTCTTGAGAGAAGAAGAAATACAATTCCTTAAGCTTTGCTTAGGGGTAAGATGATAATAATATTAGAACAGCTGTAGTGGTATCGATGACCCCGGTTCAGTCTCTTTCTTCTGCCTTTCTCACATCCTCACAGCTAAATCCATCTATCTACACCCCCAGGTTCGGACCTATTTTACTTCCGGAGCAAGCATAACAGAGGAGGCTGTCCCTTCCCACTCTCCAAATAGTGGGGCCCAGGGATCAGCCAGGACACCTGCTGCTGCCCCTCCCAGGTCCCTTCACTGCAGCCAGAGCCAAAGCCAAACTCCCCAAGTGCAGGCCTGAGTCCCTCTGAACCCCCCAGGGCGATATGTCCCTTGCGCCCCCGGGACAGACCGCTTGGGAGGCTCTTGATTTCCTATCTATCCTTACTCTTCTAAGGATAGCTTAGAAGCTTCCATCCTTCTGGTCGGTTTCCTCCCCTGGGAACTGAATTCTGCCCTTGACCCCCAGAGTAGAGTCCTGTCAAACGTGGGCAGATTCTGTGCAAGTGGAACCACAGCCTGACTAAGCATTGGATTGGCATCTGAATTTCTGCTGCTATGGGTGTCTCCTGTTCGGACGCCCAGGAGAGCCTGGAGTTCACGCCATCTTGGATGCTTGCTCTGTCCACCTTCCATACTCTTGCTTGTCCGGGCGTGGCTTTCTCTCGGGCCTTCTCACCCTGAGTTGTTGAGGGGGTAGCATGCCTTTTATCTGGCCTGCTCAACCGGCAACCTGGAGCAGAGCCATGGAATGGTGTGGAAGATCTGCGTGGAAGAGATTGGCTACTTTGCGAACACAATGGAGACCATACAATGTGTGCAGATACGTCTAGACCTCAGGTTTAGGTAGATTTGGGATTAAACTCATTCACTAATGTATTCATTCACTAAAAAAAAATTATCGAGAGCTTATTAGGTATCAGGCCTTATGCTGGGTGCCCAGGATATAGTAGTAAACACAAAAATACTTGCCCTTAAGAAAGTTATGATCCAGGAGGGAAGATGGGCAAGAAACAAGGTTAAGTGAGAAAAATATATATAAGTGCTATGGAGAGAAATAAAGCAGGAAAGAGGTCAGGCAAGATGGGGTAACTGTTGTGATTTTGGATAGAGTTAGCGATGTCCTCATTGTATGACATTGAATAAAGACCTAAGGGATGTTAAAGAGTGAGCCATGCCATGTGGGTCCCTGGAAGAGAGCATTCTAGGCAAAAAAGAACAGCCAACACCAAGGCCCTGAGGTAGGAGTATGCCTGGTGTGTCTAGGAAGCCGATGGGCTGAGGGGAGATTAAGTAGGGAGGTCATTCAAGCCTGCAGGCCTGGGAAATGAGTGTCTTAGCCTGGGCTGCTGTAACAAAATGTTGCAGATGGGTGGCTTAAAAAAAAAGTCATTTATTTCTTACATTTCTACAGCTGGCAATCCAAGATCAGAGCGTCAGCATGGTCAAGTTTTGGAGAGGGCCTCTTCTGGCCTTGCAGATGGCTACCTTCCTGCTGAGTCCACATAGGGCAAAGAGAGGGAGCTCTGTGTGTCTCCTTCCTATAAGGACACGAAGGCCATCACGGGGGTTCTCCCCTCATGAGCTTATCTCCAACAAATCAACCTCCCGGAGGCCCACCTTCTAATATCATCACATTGCAGTGAGGGTTTCGACATATGAGTTTGGGGCTGGGGGGTGGGGACCCAGTTCCCAACTCTCCACAGCAGGGAGCTACTGGAAGGTTTTCAATGTGAAGAAGATTAATTGTGAAGTATTTCACCCTTCATTAAATCAACAACTACCCGTCTCAGTTTCTTCCAAACTCCGCCCTGAACACTCTCCACAGAAGCTCCTCGGGTAATGGGAGTGAGCTTTGCTTAAGAAAATTCGGGACTCCTCCAGGTGCTGCTTTGGTACTTCATGAAAATCTTTGTTTTCTCCATTCAGCAGAGAAAATGCTTTTTAGCTCATAAAGTTCAATGATGTCAGCTTTCAAGTTTTCCTTTGGTCCTCCGTCTGTGGATGTAAAAAAGGCGGCAGTGGGCCACATGAAAGGATGTTTGGTCACCCCTCTGACTACAGATTAGACCGAGAAGCTCTGGCTTCAGACAGTGTTAATCTTAACCTAGGCTGGATTTATTCGGCTGCCTGGCATCTGAGATCGCAGACAAGCGCATTTTCCACTCTAGTTTTGCCGTATTAAGCCTCACAGGGAAAATTTCTAAAGATTCAGAAAAGAAACGTTCCAAACTGTAAACCACATAAGCCTTTCTCTCCAGCCTTGTTTTTTTTTTTTTTTTCCTTTGCTACAATAATGAAACCATCTTCAATGACTAACTGATTCATCTGGAAGCCCGATCACTGAACTGATTTATCTTCACTTTTTAAAAAGCAAGACGAGCTATTTGTTCAGAACAAGAAACTGCACCGCGATGACTCAGTATAATACACCCAGAGGGCAACAGTCACATGCAATCCAGCCAGCACTGGGTGGTAGAGGCCAGACTGAGGGGAGGGGGGCCTTGAGCTCTGGCCCGGGGCGGGGCAGGCACAGATGAGACCGCACTGAACACGGTCCTGTGGTCCCCGCCCGAGGATTCCCGAGGATTCTGGCGCGGCCCCTGGTGCGTGCACCTCAGTGGGACTCGGCGGCCCGAATTTGCTCCCGCGGATGTCTGTGCGGCCAGCAGCAGGGGCTGAGTCAGCGGCAGCTCTGCCCGTCCCAAGGCTCTCTCGCCCGGGGCCAACGTTCCCTCACTCAACACAAATCTGTTGTGCATTTGCGTGACCGCGTTGCTCTAGGCACCCGGGCCACAGTAAGAAATTAAACAACGTTCCCGCATGCGTGGAGCTTACATTCTAGTAGGGCTAACACACAACACACGAGTTTGGATCTGGGCCAAGAGTTCCAGGGTGGTTGTGGATCAGAGGGGACAGCAAGACCTCTCTCCTGACCCGCCTCCTGAGGACTGAGCCGCCCTGGGCTAGGCTCCAGGGTTCCCGGGAACCACGACGGGTCAGCCAGGCCCGGCCTGCGCCACAGCTCCTTCCGTGGTCTCCAAATGGATTTGCCTCCGTGAGGAAGTCCTCCGGCCACGGACGCTTTGTAGAACCAGTCCCTGCCCGTTGTAGTTAGGCAGAGCCGAAAATGCGGTTCACTTGTGGAATTCAGGCTAAAAGCAGCCCAAATTACGATGGTGGTTGAAGAATAACAGCGCCAGGTAGAAGGCTGGTTTGTCCCCGGGGAGGTCAGAAGCAGAAGAGGATGAGGGAGGGAGGCTGGAGATGTAGGCTCGAGATGATAGAAAGGCTCCCCGAGAATCTGTTGTTTTAGTCCCCAGAGCTGCACCGGGCACTTAACGCACGTAGCCCCGGGCCGTCCGAGCTCCGTAGCCCGTCCACAGTAAACAAACAGGAGCATGCGGGAGAACATAAGCTGGGCATTTGTCATGGATTCTCGTCGCTCCCTGGGTCATGACTTACTACCCCAAATCTGTTGGAGGGATAGAAACAGTGACTCGAAGCCCAGCAACGATTTCAAACCCATTGGCTGGACTTGATTCTAGCCATGCAGTTTCCTTCTGATGGAGGGGGTGTGTGATGCCTCTGTGGCTATAAATATTTGTGAGAAAAATAATGGGCTTGGAGGTCTGACTAGTATGTTAACCTGGAAGTGCTCTGGTGGGGCAGGTGAGGAGACATGCGTTGTGGGGAGCAGAGGGGAGGGCCAGGGCTAGTGGCAAAACCACACAAAGGATAACAGGGTAGGTAGGGAGCCAAGGGGGATTTTCTGGTCACACCAGAATTTCGTCGAAAACCTAAGACTGGGAATAAAAGGCTCCAAATCAGGAATAGTCTACGTTCGGAAAAGCACCAATGGTTGTGACCAGAAGCAGCCATGCCACCAGGATCACCCGCCAGGGAGTATAGGAGGAGCACATGGACGGGGTGGGGAAGTGCAGTGTTTGTGAGAGGAAGCGAGGGACTCCCTGAATGTTCCCTTCTGAGGCTTGGGCTGGCCAAACCCCACTTTGTCGAGTTGTTTGTAAATGTTGGGATTCCACTACTGGGGTGTGGGGAAAGAGGCAGGAGGGGGGAGGCTGGGCTGGCAGGAAGGCCAGGCAGATAGGGGAGCAAGGGCATTCGCTGTGGTTTCTGGTCTCTGAGAAGGGCTGAAGGTACACCCCACACATGCCAGTAGACTCTGGACACGGGAGTGCTAGAAGGTCAATGAGCTTCAGAGTTATCAATCTGCAAGAACACATGGGTAGCAGAGGAATGCTGGAAGGTCACAAGCTGGTGGTGCGCTGGAAAATGTGGCAAATCTTGTAAGGAATCCTGTGACAGACCGTTGTTTGTCTACTTGACAGCCACTCGCATATTTTTCCTTGCTAAGAGAACCCCGTTGCTTTTAGAGAAAGCTAAGAATGACATTGCCCAGTTTCTCTTACAGCTCAGGTTGTTCAAGCAAAAGAGGTCTGGCTAAGGAGTGGAAGCCTGCTGGAGATTTCTAGGAAGGTTCTGCTTTTCTGTTACAGGCAAGATCCTCTCTTCCTTTTGTTCTTTTCCTCTTTCTCATTTTTGGAACTTGGATGTGATGGCTGGAGCTCCAGCAGTTATTTTGTGAGAATGAGGATGAGGTTCATACTGTAAGGACAGCAGACTTAAGTCACTGACAGCATTGAGGAACCATTTTGCTAGCCTCAGATTATCTACTTTTAGATTTCTTATTACCCTTTTCTTACTTAAGCCGCTACTATTTACGTTTTCTGCTACCCATAACAGCATTTTATTCCTTATGATACAGACCACCACTGTCCAAGACAATAGCTATTACTTATCTATATTAAGCCAGGGCTATGTCTCCTCCATGGCAGCAGCATAAGGAGAAATTACTGCCCACCTTGTTCCTTGGTCTTGCCCCAACACTAAAGAGAAAGGGGAAGAGTGTGAGTTCAGCTACTTTTCCCTGCCACCAGACTGCCTATCAATAAGCCTCTAGAGATACAAGTCCAGTCCATGTGACAGTGTGTGGAGTGAGCTTTTCATCCATTCTTAAAAACTGAAAGTGACTTTTAATAACCAGAAGTAATCAGCAAGTTTTGGAATCAGGTTGAAATATTGTTAAGGGAACTACTGTCCAGTGAGTAAAAGAGGTTTGACTTGGTAGATTTGGAGACAGTTTGGAAAAATTAAATTGATTTCATTTCTGTCCCCACATAGAGTTAAAACATCTCAAATACACTGTTTACAAAATAAATCTGCTTAATTTTGATTGCCTTAAATCCACACCACATCTCTATGTACTGATATGGAAAAATTTCCAAGATAGGTTATAAATGCAACACACACACATATGTATAGGTGGAGGAGAGAGAGAGGGCTAAAGGCACAAAATAGTGTATATAATAAGCTACCTTTTGGACAGTAAAAAGAAACAGACAAGGATTTATACTTGTACTTACATAAAGAACCCTGGAAGCATATGGAGGGTCACAGGGTGGGTGAGAGTGGAGCGGGAGTAAGTTTTCTTAGAATATACATCTTTGTTTAAATTTGGTTCTTGACTCATGTGAATGCATTACCTATTAAAAATTTTAAATTAAAAATGCTAGTGCCACAGAGTATGCCATTTTCTCATAGAAAGACATTTAGAAGGTCGGCAGATGACTGAACTAAGAGACTCCCAAACTCTCCCTTCCATGCACTTCAAATAACAAAATCAATGTGGTTGCCGCATTTTTATACAAGCAGCTTTCACCCGCTCCCAAACCCTTGTTTTATAAGACTGGTTGGTTGTGGTGAGCTGTGGGTTAGTGGCAACATCAGGAACCAAATAAAGGAAATTTAGCTTTTGTTTGAGGGGGAAAAAAACCTGGTTTGTGATTTCAGTTAGAAGAAATCACTAATATATATTACTGTATATAATTTATTATCATGTATTATTCTAGTAATTATGTTAATTAATAGAATATGTTATATTAATAGTCTGTTGTGTAGTAACTCAATATGTAATATAGTATATTCACATATTATATATTATACATATTATATATTATTGCATATAATTTTATATTGACTTATTTTTTCAAATTTCTTGTGATCAGAGTTCTGTACCTAAGACAAATTTCTGCAACTAAGAGAAATTTTCCTGCAGAAATATTACCCTAGTGAGAAATCTAACTTTTTTTTTTTAAATTTTTTATTTAAGGCAAAGCTTGGCAGACTATGGCCCGTGGGCCAATCTGGCTGGCTGCCTAATTTTTAAGACCCGTGAGCTAAGAATGGTTTTTATGTTTTTGAATGGGTACACTTTATATGGTTATATAAATGCCCATATAATATACTCGCTTTTGCCTCTTGGCCTGCAAAGACTAAGTTGTGTACTATCTAACTCTTGGAGAAAACCTTTGTCGACTCTAGATTTAAAAGTTTTTGAGACTCATTTTCCAGATTCTGCTCTAAAGTGTGTAGCCACAACTGAGAACAACCTCTGGCCAAATACCTCCCAACAAAATCATAAAGGCCACTTAGTAACGAGGCAAGGCTAGTCATGACATGTAGTTTTCACTTGGTGGGGCAGCATTAGGCATCACACACGCACGCACACACACATCCCATATTAGAAATGGGAAAATACTGTTCTTAGTTGGATTTTCTATTGCACGAACTCTCCATTTGATATTCAAAGCTTGAAGCAACAAGATATAGTTGGGCCTCGTTCCCGCTGCTGGACACAGGGGGCCTAGCACGCGTAGCTCGGTATGTCCCTGGCTCATGAATGTGGCTCTTAAATACAGAAAAGGTGACCCAGGTCAGCCCATTGCAATGTGGTTCTGCGGCTTTAAAGAGACCTCTGTATTGTATGTGCATCTAAGTAACTGGAACTTGGACTCCTCACATCTTTTTTAGCAATGGCATTGTAACAGCATGGACCCATCCATCATCATGTCACCCTTATGGAAATGGTTTCCAGTGGTCAACTTGTCAGAGTTAATTAGTCTTCTGACGTATGAATAGTCAGAAGCAAAGAGACTTGGAGAGTCGGGCTTTTAGATACTTTTAGCAGTGAACTCTCCAGGTATCTGATCTTCCCTGCCTTTTAATTAGAGCCCTTTCATCTACGAGGGAGTGTTCTTCTGGCTAGAGGTACGGCTGGCCTGGGTCTGCCTTCTGTTCTCGGTTCTGAGGCTCATGCATAGCAACCATAGGCAAGCCAGCGAGTCTCTGAACCCTTAAATATGTGAAGTCCAGGAGGTTCTGGTGTGGGATGTGGATAGTTGATGACTGTTGAAGTGCAGCTACCGTTGAAGTTTTAGTGTGAAAAGTAGTGTACCAGCTCCCCTGCTCGGAGACCCCCAAACTTAGTATTTTAAGAAAGAAAAGCAACCGTTTGTTTAGCTCAAGATTCTATAAGTCATCAATTTAGTCTGGGTTCAGTGAACCCACCGTCTGTTGTGTGTTTGTGTGCTGGTGTTTGTGTGTTGGGCGGGCTGGGCTCTCTCACACGTCTTGGGGCTCGGCCGGGACAACAGAACTACTTATCTCTGCTCCACGTAGTTTCTTATTCACCAGCAGGCTAGCTCGGGCTCTTCCCGTGGCAGGGGCAGGGGCTCTAAAGAGCTAGTGGATGCCTCTTGAAGGTTTGGGACTGGCAAATTTCCTTCCATCACATTCTCATGGCCAAAGCAAGTCACAAGGCAAATGACGAGGACGGCCCAGATCCGAGGTGTAGGGAAATAGACTACCTCTTGATGGAAGCAGCTTCAAAGTCACATCCCAGGGACATGGATGCAGGAAGAGGAAGCGTCGTGGCCATTTTTTGCAACCTACCACTGGGAGCGAAGGCAGAAGGAACACATGCAAGGCGTCCGGCAGCCCGGAGCAGGTGGGGTGGGAAGAGGTCATTACCGTGAAGTTTGGAGGCTACACCTGTAAGTGAGAGACTGGGATCATGCCACTCTGGTTGTCCCTGGGCCTTCTTTCTGATGGAAGAGCACGAGGGAGTATCCAAGGAGAAGGTGGATGGGTAAATGTGTGAGCAGGGCCCATCTGGATTTGGGGTTAATTTAGAAAAGAAAAAAAAGAGGGTATTTTCCCATCTACCTTGGGAAGCCTTGAGTGAATACAGGCCCTGAGTTTGGTAGCCTAGTGGAGAAGGAACTTTTGCACAGAGGTAAGGAACCCCCTCAGCAAGGAGCAGTGTGGTTTGATGCCACGAGCACAGCCTTATGGGGCAGACACAGCTAACTCATTGCACTTTCACACCTTCCTAACTGCGCAACTGGGGGCAAATCCCCCAGCTTCTTCAAGGCTCGGTTTCCTCATCTGTCAAACGAGGATAACAATCTACCCCACGGAGGCATGTAGGGACAATGAAAGGAGATAACACTTGTAAAATGTCTAAGGCAATGCCTGGCATAAAATCGCCCTCTGTTTGTGTTCACTCTTATTATCCTTCTGACCTTTGTGGCTGCTGATGCTTCACAGATGTTCCACGATTCTACATTTGCAGTCCTACCCACATGGATGAGCTCTGCTCCTGGTATTTTACACCAGCAGTGTTCTGTGGATGTCCCACTGTCGTCTCCAACTCAACATGCATATCAAAGCATGTCAAAGCAAAACAAATCTGAGGCACCTGGGTGGCTCAGTTGGTTAAGCGTCCAACTCTTGGTTTCGGCTCAGGTCATGATCTCAGTGTTGTGAGATTGAGCCCTGCATCAGGCTCTGTGCTCAGTGCAGAGCCTGTTTGAGTCTCTCTCTTCCTCTCCTTCTCTCCCTGCCCCTTCCCCTGCTCGGGTGCTCTCTCTCTCTCTTTAAAATCAGTAAATAAATATATTTTTTTAAGATTTTATTTATTTATTTGAGATAGAATGAGAGAGAGAGAGAGTGTGTGTGTGTGTGCACACAAGCAGAGGGAGCAGCAGGCAGAGGCAGAGGGAGAAGCAGACTCCTTACGGAGCAGGGAGCCTGATGTGGGGCTCGATCGCAGGACCCTGGGATCATGACCTGAGCCAAAGGCAGGTGCTTAACTGACTGAGCCACCCAGGCACCCCTAAAATAAGTAAATAAATCTTAAAAAAAAAAAATAAAGGTAAACAAATCTGTCCCTTCAAGCCAGTCTCCTTTCCCAACCCTTCATATATGTTTTTTCAGACCCACCAGTTAGCCACCTGGATTTGTCCCTGTGAGGCTTATCTTTGACTCCGATATTTCCTTTGGCCTCTTACCCAGTTATTAAAAGATGCTCAATGCCTTTCATTCTTGTCCTTCCTTTTCCATTTCGTCTATAAACTGCAGAATCTGACTTCTTCTCTTGGTGCTTTGAACGCTGCTGTAGAGTGCCTGTAAGATTCCCTGCCTCCAGGCTCTCTACACATTATTCCATTCTGCACAGTGTTGTAAAATTAATCTTCCAAAAGACAACCCTTTTCCCCAAATCATCAGTGGTGCCTCACTACTTATAAGATGACATGCAAATGCTGAGCTTGGCACTCAAAGGCCTCCACAACTTGACCCGAGTTCCCATGACTAGATTTATCCTCCAAGAGTCCAGGAAAATTCATCTTGCAATGTAATTATTTGCATACCTATCTTGTTCCTAGTAAAAGTGTACGTCTCTTGAACGAGAGTCAGTAAACCATGGCCCACAGGCCAATTCCATATTGCCAACAAAGCCTAAAATCTTTATTTGTGCAGAGTTGACTGTCCCCTGCTCTCTAGGATAGAAGTGTGTCTTAGACTCCTTTGTCCTACAGGATTTCAATGAACGCTTATGGAATGATGTTTCATATACTGAGCCCTAAACACTCCTGTCCTTTTTTATTCTTGTAAATTTTTTTCCATATAAAGGGCCTTCCCCTCGTTTGCCTACCAAGATAAAACTTTCCAATCATCTATGATCCACATCACATTCTCTGGGAGTGTGGTGACCGATGACTGCTGCTGAATTCTGAATTCCGGTAACACTAACCTACTCGTTTGACACTTCATCTGCTTCTATTCGTTCCTTGCATCACAGAGGGTCACAAACTGGACTGATGCCCAGCTCCCACCCCTGGCTGTCTATCTTCTCTGCTTCAGAACTCAGCAGGTGTTACCTGGTCCAGGAGGCTTTCCCTGACCTCCTTCCTCCTCCCTTCTCTGTGCTTCCATAGCCCCTGAACTTTCCCTCCTGGCACTTACTTTGTGTATTGTAACTGTTGCTTCACTTCTCAGATTCTCCAACTGTGCTGTGAGCTCCTTGGGGGGTATGGCCAGTGTCTTATCCATTGATGTATTCTCAGTACCTGGCATGGTGCCTGGCCCATAGAAATTCTCAATTAGTATTCCGGAATAAATGGTCTCTCAATCAATGGTTGTCGATTGATTACATAGCTGATTAAAATATCTGGTCCTATCCCCTCATGGTCTCCTATTTTCACGTGTCAGTTCTCTTGCTGTTCTGGTTTGTATGGTCATTTCTCTTAGTTTGTATCTTTGGATATCAGTGCATAACTAGCAAGTTTTATATGCGTGAGGTGATCAGGCCAAAACCGGGGTCCCTTTGAAAGAAACTGAGTTCAGAGATCCCCAGGTCTTTGGTGAGAATGATAAGGGCCTTTCTTTGGATCCAACCTTGTCTTGCACTGTGGGCTCCTGAAACCAACAGCCGCTCTTTCTCTATATGAATTAAGCATTCCAAGGACAGCCTGCCTGCTGGAAAAAAGATCCATGACCAAATTACAGCAGAGTCATAGCCAGCTTTTCGAACCCAGCCCAAGCCTGCTTACAGCTCCACGTTCACCTAGCATAAAATCACACCAAATGTTTGGACTTGGAAACCATTTGCCAAATGTTGGGATAATATAACAAAACACACACAGTATCAGAAACGGAAAATGGCATCCTGGAAACGGTTAGCCCACTACAAATGAGAAGCAGGGACCTCATTCAGCAGACATTTTCTGGCCCCCTCGTGCATTTCCCCCAGAGCCGTGGGCCTGCCTGGGCTCGGCTCATCCCCCTCTGAACATGTCATACTGCCATCCCATTCTGCCTTGCTGGCCATGATCGGTTTTTTAAATGCAGACAAATTAGAGACAGGTTGTAAATTGATCAGCCGCATCAGCCCGGATCTTGCAGTAAAACGGGTGCATAATAACCAAGTTCCTCTTCTCTGTGCTGGTGGCTTCCGCGGAAGCCCTCCCCCATGGCCTGAGAGTGGAAGTGAAGCACAGAAACTCACCCGATCAGACAGAGAACAGACACTTGGCATTTAAAAAATGCCTTTTAAATGTCTAGATCCATGGCATAGTACCCTGTAGCCTTTCCAAAATCTGCTAGACACGCCATGAATGCGGTTGCCTAACAAAGCCAGCCCTGGAAAACCCTTCGCCGTTCCCCAGGTGCGAAAGGCGGCAACCTGGACATCTCAGGAGAAAAATGTCCCCACTTGCTTCGGGAAATACCTGTTTCTGCAGGAGCCATGGGACAAGACGAGCAAGCAGAATGTTTTGGTCAGTCACGTGTGACAGGTCGCGCAGTTTGGCCACTGAGACAATGTGCAAGGTGCAACACTTAGGGCACAAAAGGTTACGGCACAGGTCTGTTCGGAACAACACACAAAAGTCACTCACTTTCTCAAATGAGTGTCCGGATCGCATGTTCCGTGGAAATAGGCACTTTCATAGAGAACCAGATAGCCCGAAGACAGTCCCCGAGTCTTTCCTCAACAGCCACGCGTCCCTACACACTGCAGGGACCAAGCAAAGCAAGAGATCCATCTGGTATTAGCTGGGGCTTCAGCCCCAAAGTCCAGAGGAGCGAGATCGCGAGGCACGTGGCACGTGGACCGAAAGGAGGCTGAAAAGTTTCCCTTTGCTATTCCTCCCCAAAGTTCGTACATGAGTCTTACTATCACCTCTCGTGAGGAAGGGTCAATCGGGAGCCCACAAGCCATTGACAAGAGTCAGAGAAAAAAAGAGAACATGCCCCAATAACTCGAATAAAGATGGTCTCTCGGGTGGCCTCAAGACAGCAGACCCCTGCGTCTTCCCAGCAGCTGTAGGCCTGCCTTGCCCCACTGGCTGGGGACAGAGAAAGAGCTGAAGCCAGCTAGCCCCTAAGGCCTCAGCAGCACCCTTGACCTTGGGCAGAGGGTAGAAGCCAGACAAGGTCCTTGTTTGCATCTGGGGGAAAAGGTGGGCGGGGGTGGGGTGGAGAGGCGCCTTGCTCTGCTGTCAGCTGCCAGTGGGGACTATTCAGTAAATAAAACCGAGAGAATAAACAGTATGGTAACAGCCGCAGCGGGGAAGCCGAGTTGGAGTGTTTCTGAGGTTCTCTGGTGGGCCAAGGTGCTGCCCCGCCCAGAGGAAGCCCCGAAGGCGAGGCCTGGGGCTTCAGTCATCCCAGATGGGGGAGGATGGCTGCAAGGGGGCCTGAAGGATGCATTCTGGGCGAGTCCCAGGCCGCTGGCCCTGCTCAGAATGGTCCTTTCCATCTCTGGCTTCAAAAGAGGGATCAGCCTGGATCCCCGATGTGGGGCGCCACTGAGAAAGAGCTGGGAGAATCTGCCTGAGGACCCCACTGCCGTCCCCTCTGAGCTTGTCTCCTTGAGCAGTACTGTTCGGAAAGGTTCCATCATTCGACTTTGAGAGCCTAGGCCTTGCTTGCTTTGGGAACACTTGGGCTTCCTCCTGCTGTTTCCGTCCCCAGATCTCCCTTTATTTCCCAGGGCAGTACCTTCAGGCTTCTCAGAACGCAGTTTCCTGGGCCCCAAGCTTTCCTGGGAATCCTGTCCCAAAGCTTCCCGCTCATGCATTTGGAGACTTGGCATTTCGAGGGCCTCCTCCGCCAAAAAAGAGGAGAAAGCGGCGGCTTTCAGCGCCCATCGTGTGTGCAGCCGGCCACTGTCCAGGCTGAGGGCGCGGCAGAGCCAGAGCGACCCTCAGAACGGCCGGCCCCGCGAGAGGGCAGACGGGGAGGAGCCTACCTCCCTCCGCTGCCGGGGCCTTCAGGAGGAGGCCCTAGCCCTGCTCTTCCTGTAATTGAGCGGTGATTCCGAGATGGCCACCTGGGGATGATGGTTCTTTCCATCCACATGGTGTTTCACAGTCTTTTTTTTTTTTTTAATTTTATTTATTTATTTGAAAGAGAGAGAGAGAGAGCACAAGCAGGGGGAGTGGTAGACAGAGGGAGAGGGAGAAGCAGACTTCCCACTGAGCAGGGAGTCTGATGTGGGACTCGATCCCAGGACCCTGGGATTACGACCTGAGCCAAAGGCAGATGCTCAACCTTCTGAGCCCCGCAGGCGTCCCTGGTGTTTCACAGTCCTAAGAGCATTTTGTTTCTACTCACCTAAACTGAATGCACCCACTTAAGGCACAGGGTGAAAATCAGGCAGGGGGAATCATGAAACGTTGCTCCTTCTGTTTCAGTTGGAACTTCCAGCCAGAATTTGCCACGTTCTGATCCAAGCTACTGCTGATCTCTCTGTTAACATAGTTTGAATCTGATTCCAGTGCACCCTTTTGTCCATACGGCTAACTTCCTTCCATGCTGTTTGCCCCGTGCAGCTGTCCCCTTGCTCCCTGCGTCCATCTTCTATGCTACTACTAATTCCCGTTCCACAACCATTGATTTCATCCAAATTCGATGCACACTCCTCTTTAGTTTCTCTCTCTTCCTGCTCCTCCCTGCTTACCTCTTTTCCTTTTCTTTCCTTCCCTCCCCTCCCTTGCCTCCATGCTGGATGGTATCTGTTGTCCCTCAGCATTGCCCGTCATGTCTGTTCTCTCCCTTGTTATCTCAGAGTCTGGCAGCCTGGAGACTATACAACCAGACTCCCTGGCTGCCAGGAGAGAAGCTCTCAGAGAGATATGGAAGGCAGAAAGGAGACTCTTTCTTCTCTGTCAGGGAGCGGTAGGGCAGGTATGCGGGCTCTAGCAGATACGAGTTTCTGCGTGGACTCCATGTTCTCCTGTCCGTCACAACTTCAGGGCCATGGGCAGCTATGAAATCAGTGGCAGTTTCTGGCAGTTTCTGGAGGTTCCTGACCCTGGGATGTAAGTAGCAACTTGATGATCTCTGGAGCATGGCTGTAGTAGTGTAACCTGAAAGCTAGTGGCAGCTTCCGTAAATAACCTTCTTTTTGCACAGTCAACAATTTTGTTCACACTTCATGTTCTCGCTGCTCGAAATACCTCTTTCTGCTGGAAATACCTACAGCAGGGATTCTCAGAGTAGTCCTTGACCAGTGGCACCACCATCACCCAAGAACCTGTTAAAACCCAGACCCAGACACACCGAATCCAAAACTTTGGGGTTGGCACCAAGCACTCTGTTTCGACAAGCCCTTCAAGTGATTCTGACGCTCACCCAAGTCTGAGAGCCACTGACCTTTTGGGATGTTTATTTTCCTATCAAAACCCACGACTGTAGACACACACCTTCTCAATGTGCATTGCTTTTTCATAATTATAAAATACTGGATTTATTATAGAAAGTTTGGGGAAAAAAATTTGGAAAGATACAAAAAGTGTGACAAAGAAAAAAAAAACTAGAAAATTCCACTCTTGAGAGTTAACTATTATTAACCTCTTGGTTTATTTTTTTCTACTCATCTATGTATGCACATTTCTGTGTGCAGTTATATAGCTGGTTTGTTTTGTAGCTGCTTTTTTTCATATACCATTATCTGAGGAGCATTTCTCTGTGCCATTAAATATGCTTATTTAAAGCCTACTTAGTGTTCCATGTTATGGGAACACCATAATTAATTAGCCATTCTGCTATTATAGAGTCTTTATGTTGTTTCTGGGCTTGGCTATTTGAAATGAATGCTACACCGGACATTTTTAGATAAAATCTTGTCCCATTGCTGGTTGTCTTATTGGCATGAAAGGATAAATTAGGATATAGATGAGGAGAGATTCAGGCAAGGCAGGGCTGGGTCCTTCCCAGAGCAATGGCTCCTCGTATGTGAAGATAACGTAGAGACCTTATGGAAATTGCCAGTTAGGTAGGAAGTCAAGGTTGGAAAGAAGAGAGGAATTTAAGAAAGTTGTTTACCATTTCTGAGTTTGAAAGACAGTTGTGAGAGCAGAGGTATTTCAGAAGGAAGTAGAAGCAAAATGAAGGAACGTGAAAGATTATTATTTTTTTGCTGGTCTAACAGTCCACTCCAAAAGGCAGTATGTGCTTGCTGTTTATGAGGTTACAAGGACTTATCCAAACTCGTTTCCCGTCCTGATCTAAGACATGAGCCTGGCGAGGCTGGGTGCATTCTGCATCGATGCTGGATGGACTGAGGTCTTCCTGAGAAGTCCAGGCTGGTGTCTGGGCACGTTATAGGTGTTCCAGTGATGCTAGTTGATTGAATACAGATGAAAATATAAATAGGCAGATATAATATCATCTCAAATGTCACAAGATTTAATTTCTAAAATTAAGTTAAAATAAAAAATCTCTCTAAAATTCCAACGGATCTGTCTCCCAACATGCATGGAATAAATAGAAATCCTGCCTCCTTTTTGTGCTCTTGTCAGTCGGTCTCCAAAGATTTATTGGAGATCTACCACATTCCTGATGTGATTATTGTACAAGAAATAAGACAAAGTCCTCCTTTCCTTCAAGGAGCTTATGTTTTGTTTTTTGAAGACATACAATAAATATTCAAACAAATCAATAGTGCCACGAGAGAATTAAAAAAAGTGTAGCCTGATACTCAATGACCAGGATGGTGAGAGCTATCGCTCCTTTTGTCATTTCATCATTCTGGCTAGAACAATAGAGTCTCAGTGGGGGAGGCAGTCGTCCTGTCTGAAATTCCTTTGCAAACTGATGGACCGGGAACCTCACCACAGCTTTCACTCAGGCCCTACAATGGGCGTGACAGGTTTGGATAGAGCCATAGCTTTTATGCCCTAAGAGGCTTCGCGTGTTAGTGCCCCAGTCCTCGTGATGTGGTGTCGTGGCCAGTACTTGCCATGACTTGGTTAGGGATGAAACAATATAGTCAATATATAAGTAATCAATAAATTCGAGAACAGCATGCGTAAGAACACCTTGCTGTAGGGGTCAATAGGTTCTTCTCTCATGCTCCTTCTGGTCAATTGGCAGGGGCTGTTTAGTCTTGAGAAGAACTCTTCAGTGAGAATTCCAACTTCAGAAGGAAGTAGAAGTAAGATAAAGCAAAATGAGTGATCACTACTTTGATACTCTAGGAATCTAACGATAGTATGTTTTGAGGTCAAGCCATGCTTGTGGTTTATGAGGACACAAGGACTTAGCCCAACCTCTTTTTCTATCTTATCCAAGACATAAACCAATGAGAAAGGGTGCCGTGATTGATTGGTGATGTCTGCCGTGAGCCCGGTGTAACTATGGGGGTCCAGCCGCCTGCTCTAGTTCTATCTGTGATGGTGCTGGCCGAGCCAGGCCCGAATCCACAAGGAGACATAGCGTTACGATCACTGCACCAGGCTTAGGAAATGAAATATTATGGGAAAATGTCTGAAATATAGTATGGCCCTGTAGTGGAGGGTAAAGCCTTATGGTTTATGGAGACAGCATGGAGTATTAGAAAAACCCGTGAACTTCTTGGTGGCGTAATCCTTAGAGTCTAGGTGATTGGAACACTTACAAACTGCATGAACTTGAGAAGGTCAACTTCTTCTGCTAAGCATCAGTTTCTTTATATATATACACACCACAGACATGTATAATGATAATCATATATATAATTCAGCCTAATAATCCCCATTCTTCCTACTTCACAGAGATTTGATGAGGACCAAAGGAGCTCATGCATGGGGGAGCACTGTTTTAAGTGCTAGGCAAGAAGGAGCAATCATAGGAGATTGTTGGTTACGGTAGAAGCTGCTTCTTTCCTTCCCTACCGTATTCCATTCTTTTTTTCAACTAGGTGTCCATTTATGCACCAGAAAGAGCGGTTACATTTCTAGGCTGCACGCTTCTCTTAGTGAAATGATTTAAAGCCGTGTGTAAATAGCACATAAATTTATTATGACTTGGGTCCAAACTGGGGATGTGTCTATATACACACACACAGAATCACCTCTCAGCATCTAACAGTGAAAAATATTGCAGCCTCGTAAAAAACAAAGCCACTTCTTCCCGACTCCTGACAGCTAAAATGTCCTCAGAATAAATGGGTAAGCTTCGCTCTGCACACCTGTGCAATGGAGTTTTTACGAATCAGACAAATCTCGAGTCTCCCAGGTAACGTCAGACCTGAGAGTAATGCGCGCTCCCGGGATCTCGGCCTGACTGCTTCCTGGTGATTTACCCCGGTGGCTCTCCAGGCACAAGGGTGTGGGGCCTCACTTTAGTCCCTCCAAAGAAACAAACAAACAAAATTTAGCCCTGAGACCAAGTTAATCAAAAAGTTTTTAATAGAATACTTAAAGGACCCGAGGCAAGCGCTTGGAACCATAAGCAGGTGGCACAAATCATTTTTAGCCTTGTTAGAGAATACAGAGCAATCTGCTTCAGGAGATTATTTCCCGAGTAATTAATCTGCATGTTGCCACCCGGACATTTATTCATATGGGGGCATGGAATCCCATCTGTAAGGCCAGTTGTTAGAATCGGTGAGAAAAGACTTCTTTCTTTATTTATTAGAAGAGAGAGAGAAAATGGAGAGAGCCCTGAGGTTCTATTTCAGGGTGAAGCAAATCAAATCCTCCTCTAGGCGTTAGAGTTTGAAAGAGGCCAAATGGCTGATGCAGAAGGCAAGGGAGTGTGTGTGTGTGTGTGTATGTGTGTGTGTGTGTTGTGGCAACATCTCATTGGCTAGTATCTTCATGAAGCTACTCTCTAAGTGTGAAGTGAGATGTTGGGAAGCGTCGATGCCTTGGGCCAATCGGGCAGTGCTGCGCTCGTCCACACAGTGCCTTGTGAGAACGAGAAACGGGCACCCCTTGCTCGAGACATCTTACTTCCATCTGCTGGGAAATCATCATAGTACAGCAGCGTCTGTTAGAACAAGATACTTGACTGACCTGCCAGAAAATGGTCAGAATAAAAATGCAAATCAACAGTGTCTTTGATGCTAAGTCTACCTCTTTAGATGTGTTGCTCTTACGTATCACTTGACCTAAACAATCGTGTGTGCAGACCCACCACTGATGCCCCAGTTAGCAGATTACTGGGGAAAAGCCCAAGTACTGGGCTGCTAGGTGAATAAATGCTCGTACGGAACCAGCTTATAGCACACACTAGAATAATTTCGATGTGGTTTAAATGGCTCAAATTAAGAAATAGCAATACAAATGTTACTAAATTTTTGCATCGAAAGGGATTTTTTAAAGCATAATTTAAAAAATTACTAAGGGAAGTAAATAGGTGACTCATAAAAGTTTAAAACTTCAGTAAGTATGTAAATCAAATCACTATCAATCAAATTTAAAACAGACAATTGAGAAAAAATATCTTCCACCAATACGACAAAGAGTTAATATTCCTAATAAGCTTATATACCTCGATTAGGAAAAACGAGACCTCAAATCATAGAAAAAATTTGTGAATTACAGAAAAGGCAATAAAATACCTAGTATAATCTTTAGCTTTATTAGGATCAATGAAGTAAACATTAAAACATCCATTAAATACTCCCTTTCACTTATAAAATTAGAAAAATGTAAAAACAAATCAAGTCAAGGCTAGCACAGGCATGTTATGAGAGTGTAAATGTGTCTAGCCTTTCTGCATGGTCATATGGCATCATGTATGGAGAATCTTTGAAGCAATAATGCCCCCACTACAGCTCCATACGCAGGAGATCACCGGAAATGTGGAAATGTGAACGTAAGACAAAGGTTATGAAGATAAATTCATGTAGTAATGTACTTTGTGACCCTTAGAAGTCATACCAAAAGAAAAATTTATGTCTTGGGGGAAAAGCCCCTAAAAATGTCAATTGAAAAAATGGTTTATGGTACGGTATTCTTTGGGGATTCTCGAAGTTGGGCTTGGTGGATGGGCTTCAAAATCATCTGAAACTTTCGGTGCCTATGCATTTGTTTCTGGGGCAAGTTTTTGTGGTTTGCACCACGTGCTTCAAGAGATCCATGATCCAAAGGAGACAAGAAGCTCTAGCAGAATGAAACGAAGCCAAAGCCCCTGACTCTTGGCATGAACACCTCTCCTGTCCCCTCACCCCTGCTAGGGCCTGAAACACGCCAAGCACCATGCCGGCAGCTACAGACACACTGATGAGCAAACACTGACATTGTCTCTGCTGTCAGGCAGCTCTGTCTAGCTGGGAACAAGGATGTTAACAAAATAATCATATAAATACCTGTATGATGACAAAATAGATAAGTGCCTTGAAGCAAAATGCCAGGGTGCTAGGGCACTTCTTGAATGAGATGACGAATGTGTATCTAGTGGTTAAAATAGGTGCGTGTGTAACCGATGTCTAACAGGATGGGGATTTCACAAATGACTACTACCGGCAAGATGGAGAGACAGAGTAAGGTAGCAGAACTTTCTTTGTAAAAGTGATCTTAGTATCCGACCCTGAGACCCAGCTTCCCCCCAGCAGACGAGGCCACACAGACACGTGAGGGGAAATGAGCCCAGTCTTGTGACTTTCATTCAAATTCAGTCTCACCCCACATAGCACTGTCCACGGTCAGGGTTAAGACCATGGAGGCGCAGTCGCCTGCCCTGACTCTTCGTGGGTGGCTCCCAGGTGGCCCATGGAGGCTTCCTCCTTCCCTCCTCCAGGCAACCTATTGAAACTGGGATGTCCATGCATCCTCCCTGCTAGTATCTGGGCCTCTTGCTGGAGCCTGAAAAGCTGATTTATCCTTTCCATGCTGCTTTGAAGTTGGGACTCGTTATGTCCAAGTGCAGCCGGCTGCTGTCCTTCTGGCTTGCCCCACGCCAGTCACGTGGGCCGGCCGGCCGTGCTTCCCCTCCCAGCCCGCAGCCAGGAGATGGCTTGTCAGAGCGTCTTCTCTCCGATGCTCGGGACCAGCTTCCTGGGCCTGTGACCCAAGCAGTTGCCAGGGCTCTGTGCTCAGGAGCGGCCCCGCTTGCTGTAATGCTTTGCTGTCACTGTCTTGAGATTCTTAATCATTTTATCTCTAACATGTGTTTTGTCAGTAATGTATGTAGGTGAGCAGAGGAGAGATGCTCAATTGGCGTGTCCACCATCTCTTCCTGCCCCGTTCTCGTATATTGTTCGTGATGCCCGATGACACAGCGTTCATGCGGATCCCAGTGTGCGAGTGGTGGTGAGGGAGACAGAACAAGTGTGCGTAAGCGTGCAGCCTCTGTGAGTCGGTGGGGCCCTGATATCCCTGAGCAGTCACACTCCCCATTTGAGCCAGAACATCATTGCATAGAGAAAGAAGGAAGGCAATTGTGTACCAAACAGAGACAGCCAAGGAACCCTATCCTATTCCTTTTCCCCCATCATATTCTTTCTTGTCATGTTCCTTTCCAGTAAGACCACCACTCAGTTCAAACTGATGATACAGAAGAAAAGAGAAAGAAGAGCAGCTCATGGTTTCTTTCTCCTCCAGTCCTTCCTTACCCATTGGAAGCCAAAGGTAAAGAGTGTCGGTAAAAGGTGCATGTATTAAGAAGAGATATAAAATGTGTTGAGTTAGTTTTGTGCTGTGTTGCCACTGTTCTGGAAAGAACAAAATGCGAAATACAAGCCATGAAATACGAGTTGTGTAATTTCAGTGACTCTGCTTACGGGTCAAATGCTCTTAAATTTGCATTCAAAACTGGCATTGCACACTATGAAGTAGACTGGTAAGATTCCAGCTAATAATTTAAAGTTGTAATTTTTCTTTACTTAGAGCCACATTAAATAGCACATAAAAAACTCCATGACCAGCGGAGGGAGAGGTAGCGCTTTTTTCCCCCTGCTGTTTGCACAAGGGGCTTACATTTCCCCTTTGTACTGGGCTGAAGGTTATGTAGCTGGCCTTGCTGATACTTTGAACTTGTAGAGGGATGATTCTTAGAATTCCTTCCCAGCTCTCCTCACCCCCAGACGAAGTGCAAGGGGCTGGCATGGGGACAAAAGTGACACACTGCTTTGTGTACGTTATTTGCTTTTTCCCCTAAAACTCAAATCCTTTCCCTTAAACTCAAGTTTTCGCAGCCCCTGGTTCTAGCTCCTTCAAGGGCAAAATGGGAGGAGCCAGTTTCAGGGGTCTCTGCGCTCTCCTGGGAAAACCGCTGTGGCCTCGAGCTGGGAGCGGTGGCTTCTGAACTTGGTGATTAAGAGTCTGGCTCTTAGGTTTTAGGCCTGCCCTGTCTCCGGAGCTACTCATTACATTTTCCACTTAGCTGGAGCTTCTGGGAGAAAAGGACAGGCAAGGGACAAGGAGAATCCGGGGGGGAGTGTAGGGACATGGTCCACTGGGGTTCAGCGTCCCTTCAGGTGTGGACAGCAGGCTCTTCAGAAGCACCTGCTGTGTGGGGCATGGCCTCCTCCTTGTGGACAGCCTGGACGGTGGGCAGGGAAGCACACTGGACAGGAGGAAGGAAGCAAAGGGGCTTGTGGGGAGGGAGCATCACTAAAGCGCAGAGACAGGAATCCCCACAGTGGGGACTTACAGGCCTCTACCCCACAAAGCGCAGGCTTCAGCATTCTTTCTAGGAATCATTCGCTACTGAGGCACTTTTTAATTTTAGGCAATTGGCATATCTTTATTTTTGAAAAAAGATAAAATATCCTTGTGGAAGGGAGACCCCAGAGAATGGCTGTGCTCGGGGTGGCTGACGGATTTCCGTATAATGTGGTTTAATGCAGCAAGGCAACTGATGGACTTCTGGTCAGCTGAGTTTTTTCTTTGTTGGGGGGTGGTGGTCTGAGAGCTTTAGACTTGGGGTACTTCAGAATGTGAGCCAGGGCCCTAAGGCAGAGGTGTTACCCTGGGAGACCATCCCCAAGAGACCAGCTGTGGTAGGATGTGGGGTTTCAACTCTCCAGTTTCACCTTTCAGGCCCAGGAGGGAGCCCCTACAGTTCACCAAACAAGAGCTGAATTGTTCTCTGTAAAAAAAGGTGCATCTCTTGAGAGAGAAAAAGCCCTAGCACGAGCGGTTGGAAGGCTAACCAAAGCAGGCAGGGCTAACTTTCTGTGAGGAGGGGCTCCTTTTCATTTTCTAGAATCTGAGAATCCTGAGATGACAGTGGAAGGGCAAGCCTTCTCTTCTGAGGGGTGGGAGGGAGAAGTAAAGAGCCAATGTAGTGGAAGCCCTTTTCCCTGGGAATCCTGGCTAACCAGGGAGAAGGACAGTCAGAACAACAGCCCCACCTGTGACTGACAGAAAGTTTCCTGATGCCCCTGGGCTTAAAGGGCAGAGAAAAGATGGAATTGCAGATATTCTATAAAAAACAAAAATTCATCCTCAGGGTAGTAAAATAGATACCAAGGGCAGAATGTCTTTCTACAAAAGGTTGGCCAAGATGGCGCCTCAGTGTCTCCATGGCCAGGGACAGGTCAGGGTAGTGAATGCTGAGAGAGACTTTCTGGGTTCTGGGAGAGAAGGGCTCCACTGTTGGCTGTCACGTCCGCTCCTCTTATTTTTTCCTTCCTCTCTCTGTTCTGATCTACCACTACTTCTGTTTCTGTTTCTCCTCTTAACTGGTTTTTCTACCCTTGTAGAGGCAGTCATAGGAGGCTTACAGCAGGTGAGAACAAGGCAAGAGATAAGAAAGAAAGCGAGGCGGCAGGTAATCAGGGGATGCTGTTATGGAGCCAGAGGTCAGAGCACTTGGAGGTCAGTGTCTCTGGTATGAGGGATTGTATCTCTGTGAGAGGTATAAACACATAGGGTAATTTCCGAAATCCTTTTCTCTGCTACAGTACACAGCAAGGAGGCGGTTGCAACAATTTTTTTGATTTGGTTGAAAACAAACAAATGAACAAATTCCCAGGGAAGAAAATAATTTCACCTATTGTTGTTTTGTTTTTGCTTACCCTTTGCATAGATTTCTGCTTCCATTCTCTACCCTGTGTTCTTTCTTGGAGTGTAGGTCAGGGGTCAAAAATTAGGCTTGGGAGGCAAGGTAGTAGGTAGTAAGTAGCATAAAGAAAGAGAACGAAATATCCGATGAAGCAAATTTAACAAGAGAATTAAAAACAAAACTATGAACGATAATACTTCTAACTATTGATTCTGAATCTGTTACATTCGAGTGCGTTCTATACATCATCTCGTTTAACCTCTCAATGACTCTCTTGAAAACTGTGGTGGAGACAGACCACGTCAGGGGTCAGAAGGACAAGTCAATAGGTGCCTAAAAGTGGAAGAAAAGGAGAAATCAAAGAGAAATGTGGGAACACAAGACACGTGGAAGAAAAATTAAATACATGCACTCCTCCCCTTTCTGTACCCGTAACGGGCATGTTAATCAATCACTACGTCTCAGATGTAACTTGAATTTTCTTCTCAACACAATACTTGAGGCAGCCATGACCAGTTAGTAGGAGTGGGCACTCTATTTAAAATTTATTTGCCTGGTGCAGCCACTCGGGAAAATAGTACTGAGGTTCCACAAAAAGTTAAAAATAGAACGACTATGACCCAGCAGTTGCACTTCTAGGTACCTATCCGAAGGACACCAAAATAGTGATTGGAAAAGGCACCTGCACCCCAGTGTTTATAGCAGCAATGCCCACAATAGCCAAACTATGGGAAGAGCCCAGCCGTCCATCGACATATGAATGGATAGAGAAGATGTGGTATATATACACAATGGAATACTACTCAGCCATTAAAAGAATGAAATCCTGCCATTTGCAATGATGTGGATGGAACTAGAGGGTATTACGCTAAGTGAAATAAGTCAGTCAGAGAAAGACAATTACCATATGATCTCACTCATCTGTGGAAATTAAGAAACAAAACAGATGAACATAGGGGAAGGGAAAGGAAAGATAAAATAAGATGAAAACAGAGAGGAAGACAAACCATAAGAGAATCTTTTTTTTTTTAAAAGATTTTATTTGTTTATTTGACAGAGAGAGAGAGAGACAGCCAGCGAGAGAGGGAACACAAGTGGGGGAGAGGGAGGGGAAGAAGAAGGCTCCCAGTGGAGGAGCCTGATGCAGGGCTCGATCCCAGAACTCTGGGATCACACCCTGAGCTGAAGGCAGACACTTAACGACTGAGCCACCCAGGGGCCCCCAAACCATAAGAGACTCTTAATTATAGGGAACAAACTGAGGGTTGCTGGAGTGGAAGTGGGTGGGTGGGGGATAGGCATTAAGGAGGGCACTTAATGTAATGAGCACTGGGTGTTATACACAATTGATGAATCACTAAATTCTACCCCCGAAACTGATAATACACTATGTGTTAACTAAATTGAATTTAAATAAAAATTTAAAAAATAATAAATTATATTTGCTATGTTTCCTTGGTGTTGTAAGAAAATCAGATGAACATTCCACACAGGGAATGGCCATGAGATGCCAGGTGCTTCAGAAGGCCTATCTGGAAAACACTGAGGGTTTGTCCTGAAGGACTCTGTTGGTGCCTGTACTGAGAATACTGTCTGTTGTGATGATAGAAGAATCCATACTGTAAGGAGTTAAGAAGGTGATGGAAGGAGAAGTAGAGGCTGAGGGTATAGGTCATGTGTTCTGAGAGTCTGTTGGAAGTTCTCTGATGGGAGAAAGGTCCAGTAACTGGGAGGAACACTTAGAAAACTTTAATATTATGAATATGAACAAAAGAACACAAAAGTAGGAAAATACCCGACTTTCACCCTTTCCTCATTAAAAATAACAGATGAACAATGGTCTCCAAATGTCATACACACCAGGTAATTAGCTTCCGCTGCACTGATTGGCTCCACGACATCCATCAGCCAGACTTCCCTCTACTAATGTGGGACGTGTGTTCCAAAGGCTCGTTCCTCATTGTCTCAATGGCCACTTGTGCATTTTCAGAACTGATCTCACTGTGAGTAATTGCCAAGCGTGGGCTTGCTTAGTAATTCCAGTTCCAGCACCGTTCCTCTTGACCTGACCATGATGTCCCCACAGACTCCGCCTTGGCTCCTGCAGAGCTCAGTTTCCATGAAGATCCCCAAATTGCCACACCACCTCCTCACTGTGTTCCATCCCACTGGTGAATAACAAGTGACCTGCCACCCACCCGAGGCACGTTTTCAAGAATAGCAACCCCACAAAATATTTCCACTAAAAGCTCACCAAACTAATCCCATCTGAGTACACCTCGAGCCAGACCTTCCTTTCTCTCACGGTGCCACCTGCCCCTGCGAGTGGCAGTTCCTTTGGCCGCTTCACTCGCCCACTCTGCTCCACTTCGTAGCTGGGGCAAGCCTCCGCATCAGCTGGCCACGGACAGGTGAGGGGGGCAGCAAGGTTAACGTCCGGTCAACGTGGATGACGTTTTCCTTGCGTCCTATCTGGTAGGAGTTACCACAGTTTTCCTGCCCAGGTTCTGTGTTGAGTAACAAAGGTCACAGCGTATTGACCCACTTCAATCTGCTTTTACACACGTTATTTCTAACCCTTGTAACAGTTTGGCAGGGGAGGGGCTTGGGGTAGACGTTGAGGAGGGGCTGCTCAGGTCGTGCTGCCCAGCTGAGGGAGTGTAGTCAGGAAACAGCCTCCGGCTGTTGGCTCCTTCGGGGTCTCCTTCCGCTGTAGGAAGCGGCCTCACGGGAGGTTATGGCCTCCCCCGGGCGGTCTGCATCTAGGGGCTGAGTGAGGGGAGTCTCTAGGACCCAGCCATTACAGCCCAGTGTGGGGCATTCTGTCAGACAATACTCAGGCTCCAGAGCGCCTGAGGAGGCTTCGTTCAGGCTGCACCAAAGCTCAACTTCTCCCTCGGCCCCATTCTGCCTCCTCCCCTTTCCCTTCACAGGTGCTGATCGTCCATAAACACCTTGCACCCCAAATTCTACCTCAGCCTTGCTTCTAATCCTCAGTTTCCTAGTCTATAAAATGGGCAAAAGCACCTTTTTAAATTGGTTATGATGTTTATTATAGGGATTAAATAAGATAATACATACTTTGTATTTGAGTGCTTCGTACAATGTCTGGCACGTAGAGCGTGCTCAATAAATGTTGCCTGGGACGGTATTGCCCGAGTCACATGGCTAGGAAGCGTTAGATCTAGGATTTCAACCCATCCACCTATTCCTGGAGCTCAGCCACAAAGTTGGTTTGGAACTCTCCCACGAGACTCCATTTGCTGCTTTGGTTCATGCTTATTTGCCATATTTGTAGTATCTTTGCCTTCTAGACACCCAAGGTCTTGGAACAGGAATGATGTATTCACCCCCAACTCCCAAGGCCTAGCGGGGGCTTACAGGGGAGAGGTGCTTGACTGTTGCTCAAATGGTTGTGTGACCGACTAAATCTCCAATTATTTTTTTTAAAGATTTTATTTATTTGAGAGAGAGTGAGAGCGAGAGTGAGAGAGAGCACGCACAAGTGGGGAGGAGCGTCCAAGGGAGAGGGAGAAGCAGACTCCCTGCTCAGCAGAGAGCCTGAGGAGGGGCTCAATCCCGGGACTCTGGATCATAAGCTGAGCCGAAGGCAGACACTTAACTGACTGAGCCACCCAGGTGCCCCTGAATCTCCAATTATTCTAAAACTCCATTGGGGCCTAAAAAAATTAGATCATTTCAGATGGCCAGGTTTTACTCAGAGTTTCTGACTTTTGCATCTTCTCTTTGCCTGTTGATGGGAATTCTTAACCTAAGTAACCTAAATAACAACCTGACCAGGTGAAGGAGGCAACCATGTTGGAGCAAGCCGCAGGGGGCTGAGTGAGAGCTGGAGCTGGAAACACAACCATGGGCCGTCCTGTGCACAGCCCAGACCTTCCAGCAGCGTGGGTGGAGCAGAGGGTGCCGGACTGGCCCTGCAGCTGCGCTGGGCATGGGCCCCTTGCTCTGGGGGAGGGGTATGAAGAAAACTTCCCTATCCTAGCAACTTCTACCTAGCAAAAGAGGCTTCCAGATGGGTTTTCTCACTCGTGTTTATGAGCCAAGTACGTGGATGTAAGACTAAGGGGATTTGTCCAAATTCTGAAAAATTGGATCATAATGGTTTCTACAGAATAGACTCTGGCAGAAAATCTGAGAAAGCCTTTCTTAGGAGAAAGTAACATGAGCTTATCATGCGAAAGTCAGCTTTGGTGAGCCAATCTTCTGATCTTCCTGAGAGCCGTCTTGGCCACAAGAAGAAGACAGGAACTCACTATCAGGTGGCCTTGGTCCAAATTTTGAGAAATTGTATTTTTCCTTTCGTTTACTTCCTCTACTCCTTTTCATTTATGATGGAGATCTTAAACAGGAGAACTTCCTAATGCCTTAGTCCCTTCCAGCAGAGTTAAATCCTTTAAGAGGAAACAAGGGAGGGCAATGCGAACCTAAAGATTTTAACGGCGGTTAGATAAGGTGATACCTTCCTACGCCAGCAATTACCTACACTGTGGATTAAAAGTAGGTTCTGCTCGTTATTTCTCTGCCTTGCCATCTATCACGGGCTGTGCAAGGGTGAGATACTGCATGTTTAGGGAAAGGTATTACTATAATCTTGGCTCTCTTGGACCAAAGTACATCACATAATTTGGTGATGTAGTTTATAGGAAACACAATAGGAAAAATTACTATACTACTGAGGAATGGAGAAAAAATTATTTTCAAATAAGGCTTAAAGTAAGATGGAACGACTGGCAAGAGCTCCCTGGATAATTAGAATGCTCCTTAGCGAGGCGGGAAGGTGAGATATAGTTGCCACTTGGTCTTGGGTCCAATGCCTTTCTTTTATTAAAAAAAAAGTATCTTTCTCCCAGATTATAAAATACTACTGGCTATGGTTGATAATTTGTAAAACAGATAATTGTAGAGATGAAAATAAAAGCCCTCCGAAAAAATGTTTACTCCCTTGAGTCAGCCCCTCTTGACATTTTAGAATGTTCCCTAGTGGCTTTTAGAAATTGTATACACCTTGTTTATTTTTTTTTTTCTGGAAAGGCTTTGATTTAAGAGGGTGTCCGTGTTAATATGTGAATAATAGTAAATATTATATGTACCACCTTTTGATTCTTGGGCTGACTCTAACACTGGCACATAGACTGATCCCTCCAGGCATGGGCAATACTAATGATTATACATTAGTTTGCATTTTTATGGTGGTTGTCTTTAGCACAAGTGTTGAAATCTCTTCTAATAGTTCACATGAAGATTTTCTACATAGAAAAGCACTTTATTTGTGAATAATGACAATGTTGTTTTCTCCTTTTTAATCCATTTATCTCTGATTTCCATTTTTTATTTTATTTTTTATTTTTAAAAAAGATTTTATATATTTATTTGACAGAGAGAGAGAGAACATAAGCAGGGGGAGAGGAAGAGGGAGAAGCAGGCTCCCCACTGAGCAGGGAGCCCAGTGCGGGGCTTGATCCCAGGACCCTCGGATCACGACCTGAGCTGAAGGCAGACACTTAACCAACTAAGTCACACAGGTGCCCCACTGATTTCTGTTTTTTTAAATCTTACTCTATTGGATAAGACCTCTTGTAGGACAATGCTGAACTTGGGATAAAGGACGAAATATCTTGTAAAGCTTCTAATGATTCAAAGGTATAAAATTAGTGTCATTTATAATAATTGTATATTTTAAATATATTTTTAATATAATTATTATTCATAATAGTAACTGTACACCAACTACAAATGGAAAATACTTTCCTTAGCCTGATGAAGAGCATCTACCAAAAACCTACTAAAAATACCCTCCTTTTGAAAAATAGTGCCCATGTCTACAAGGATAAATGCATGTCATATTGTTGAAGGTGGCCTAGAAATCAAAAGGTAATCAATGTTAATATTATCCAGATAAAAAATGGGCTTTTTCTCTAAATAGAGGCCTTTCTGGAAAAAACTAACCTATATTTACATAATTTCTAAAGGCCATGAGGAAACATTCTAAAATATCAAGAATGGTTGACTTAAGATACTGGACAAAAGCAAAAACTTTTGTAGGATAAAGATAAATGTTACATAATTACGGGGGAAAGGTCACTAGGAAGATAAAGCATATTTAAAAACAATCTGATAATTTGTCTTTTAATGAGCGAATTTAATATGTTTATATTTATTTTGAATATTTGCATATTTGGAAGTACGTGTATGTTCTATTTCTACTCTTTTAGTTGTCACACTTGAACTTTTAGCTTGTGTACTTGATTTAAGAAAGCAAACATCCACATGTCTACCCTCCTTGACACAATACAAGGATCTTAGAGTGCTTTAATCCTGCTGACTGTCACCTATCACCCATGTCATTATCTAATATTTGGTTTGGTTTGTTTTTAAACTACTTAAAATTAGTCATTTTTATTATGCATAATTTTGGTTCTGTTTTTCTATAGTTTCTACAGATGACGCTTTTTAGACTTCTCTGTGCATTTACTGATTTATTCACTCAGCAATGCTTTATGAGTTCTACTCCTATTTTCTAAGTTCACTTTATTTCTAACTAAATAACTTTCTTCAGTATTCCTTTCAACAAGGGCTTGTGAGTGATAAACTCTTTCTGTCTTTGTTTTGCCCTCATTTTAAGTAGACGTTTCTCTAGATAGACAATTCTTTGTTGACAATTGTATTTCCTGAATATTTTGAGGACGTCATTGCACTGTATTTGGTCTCTATTTTTGCTAATGAGATATCAGTCTATTTCTTGTAACTTTTTTAGATAAATCTTTTCTATTCTTTAAATTCTTAAAATTTCTGCGTTAGTTTTCGTCTATTTTCTGTACTACATTCAAAATGACTTCCTCATATTTGTTTTTCAGTTTACTAATTCTCTTTTTAACTGATTCTAATCTCCAGCTTTATTGGGTTCTCACATTCACTGGCTAGATTTTTGATATTACAGTCTTTAATTCTTCTAGTATGTGGTTATTCTTTATTTTATCTGGTAATTTAAGACATATCTCTAATTTCTCCAAGATTGTGCTGTTCTTGCTCTAGGTGGGATGTAGTCTTCTATTCATCAAATATGCTTTGAATGCTGACGTCATATACACACCTTCACTGGCTTTTGTTTTTTGTGGCAATCTGCTCAGGATAGTGTCTTCACAGACTGGATTTTACATATGATTTTTCTAAGTTTCACCAATCTGAGACTAATTTTTCATTAGTTTTTCAGCCCAGGATTACCACCTGATACGTAAAATACATTTGGACATTACATCTTTATGTGTAAAAGGCTTGAGAGGCTTTTGGAGTCTCCCTCCTTCCCATCAAGGGAAGAGACAAGTTTCATTGGTGTTTTTCTGGGCCAATGGAGTCAATTCCCACCATTCATGGAGGAAGAATTCTGGTTTGATCCAGAGATTTCAGTTCTAACCCCTTACCTTGTCTAGTCTCAGAGCTCTATCTTCTGTCCCAACATGGGTGCAGAAGCCCTAGCTCTTAGCTGCCAGGGCATGTATCTGGATCTGATGTTCTCCTGAACTTCCATCGTATGGTTTCAAGCAATCACACCTCTGGCTCTCAATCCCTGTTTTACTTATGGCACCTGGGATTTCATTTCTTTTTTTTTTTTTTTTTTAAGATTTTATTTGTTTGACAGAGAGAGACACAGCGAGAGAGGAAGCACAAGCAGGGGGAGCGGGAGAGGGAGAAGCAGGCTTCCCACTGAGCAGGGAGCCTGATGCGGGGCTCGATCCCAGGACCCTGGGATCATGACCTGAGCCGAAGGCAGACACTAGACGACAGAGTCACTCAGGTGCCCTGGGATTTCATTTCACCCTTTACTCCTTTACTCCCTCCCTCCCTTTCTCTCTTCCTTTCATTTTAATATCTCAGCTATGTATTTAAAGTTATTGAAAAATTAATCTAACATTTATTTTTTTAAGGTAGATGGGGCCTGTATTAGTATAGTCTACTGTTTTGTTGGAAACTGAATACCCACACTCAATTTTGCTTGCTGTTTCCTTAAAGCTAAAATTAAAAGCAAATATTTTTTTTCATTTTATCACAAACTATTTATAAGCATAATTTTTATAAGCATAATTTTAAATTGCAGTATATTTAATTTTATAAATATACCATAATTTATTCAATTATTCCCTTAACACCTATATTTCTTCACATTTTGAAATTAACTATTAATAATGCTGGGGTTGACATGGAGTGTAAATACTTTTTCCATATTTTGGGCTATTTTAATGTATTTATTTATTGCCCTGTTTCCTTCCATGAAGAAATTAGGTAGTTAAAAATTTACATATAATACAAAAATATTAATTGAGTCAGGAGGAAGGGATATTTTAAAACAAGGTATAGGAACAAACCACGTTACCTTTTCTTTTAATTAAACCATAAACCTAAGATGACTAGAGGCCTAAGGGGAGAAGGAAACATGGTTAAATATGTTTCACATTGTCCATAAACCAAAATCAAATGAGGTGCTCAGGAAAAGCACATTTCCCCCTAACATTGTTAGGAGTGATGAAGAGAGCCTTAGCGTAAGGCTGCCGTGTAATTTGGTAACAGTGGTTCTAAGAGGCTCAAAACAATGTGTTGCATTTATCCGGCTTCTTGGAAGTCTGGCTTCATCCATGGAACACAGTCAGAATATCTAGCACAGCAGGGGCGCCTGGGTGGCTCAGTCGTTGGGCGTCTGCCTTCGGCTCAGGGCGTGATCCCGGCATTCTGGGATCGAGCCCCACATCAGGCTCCTCCACTATGAGCCTGCTTCTTCCTCTCCCACTCCCCCTGCTTGTGTTCCCTCTCTCACTGGCTGTCTCTATCTCTGTCGAATAAATAAATAAAATCTTAAAAAAAAAAAAATCTAGCACAGCAAACTTCACCTGGGCACCCTGACACTTCCGAACTCGTCTGGCAGGTTGGCCTGTTGGATTTGGGCACACGGAGATTGGAGGCTGTCGTCATTAGGCTTGTCGTTCGGAGAATGTTTGTTTTGCGAGACAGCCACTCACTCAGCGCCAGGAGGGGCTCTTGCTAGCACCTGGCTGGTAACCGCCACGGGCCGCCGGTGCGGGTGGGAGCTGAGTGGCCTGATCGTAACAGGGACGGCTTCTTTCTTCCTCCTCTCTTTCTAGATTTGAACAGGGAGCACAGAGCTCTGGCTGCCACCCGCAGCCCGATGCCCCCAGGAGCCGGCCTCGGGATGTGCCTGAGATGACAGTGCAGAGCGACAGAGAGAAGTGGGTTGTTGGTGATACTGTTCATTGACGATTGCATCGTGCCTGGTATCTGCTCACTTCTAGATTTCAGCTATTTTTAGACATTTTCTTGCAGCTGGAAGCAGCTTGAGTCAGGGTTTTGTTGCTCATACCAGAGAAGCATTCGAAGTGATACAGAGATACGTGACTGTCGTCAAGGACCCCATGACCAAAAAGGTGTAAAAATCGCGGAGCTATTGAAATGAGTGGTAATCATAACAGCCGTCACATAGACAATTTAGCACGCTACGTGCTTTCATTTATCTTGCCTGTGCTCGGTGAGACTGGCATCACCATCATCACGCCCATTTTACAGAAATAGAAACTCACTCATGAGAGCTAAGTAAGTTGGCTAAGGTCGCTCAGCTGGTGAACCCAAGCGGCTTGGTTCCACGGCCTGGACACGTAATTGCTGGACTGGACTGCGTCTCGGGAAAGGGCATGGACCTTCTACGTAAACAACATTTCTCCCAACCTGGGCTTTGTGTAAAAATTGGACACCACAGAGGCCTTGGTATTGATCGTTGGCAAGAATCTGGAAGACAGCTACTCTCTGTTGCCAAGTGGTTGGCACATACCCAACTTTGATAGTCGGTGGTCCAGGGAGGGTGGTATAATGGTTAAGAGCAGGAACTGTTATTCAGATAACACGAGTTGAATCCTGGCTTTGCAGCTTCCTGGCTTTGTGATCTAACCTCTAGGAGCCTCATTTTCCTCAACTATAAAACATGGCTTGCAAGGTTTCATAAGGATTAAATAAGACGGTGTGCAGAGAGTAAGGTCTTCTTACTGAAAGACCGCAGTTGAGAATGGATGGCCTCCGGCCTTTGTATGCTGGTGTGGCAGGGGGGCATGGTGCCTGGTTTGGAGAATAGATTAAAAATAGGGGCTCCATGAAGATGAGGTACTTAGCATAGGCAAATTCACAGAGACAGAAAGTAGAATAGAGGTTACTGGGAGCAGGGAGGGGGAAGTAGGGAGTCATTGTTTACCTTTTTTAAGGATTTTATTTATTTAATTAAATTAATTATTCATTCATTCATTCATTCATTCATTTGAGAGAGAGAGAGAGCACGAGCTCTCTATTTGAGAGAAAGAGAAGGAGCAGGGGAAGGAGCAGAGGTGGAGCGAGAAGGAGGAGGGGAAAGAATCTCCGTGCGCGGAGCCCCATGCGGGGATCCATCTCACAGCTCTGAGATGATGACATGAGCGAAAACCAAGAGTCGGATGCTTAACTAGCTGTGCCACGCGGGCACCCTGGGACTTATAGGTACAGAGTTTCTGTTTGGTAGATATTGGTGATGGTTATGCAGCACTGTGAATGTACTTAGTGCCACTGAATTGTACACGTTAAGATGGCTAAAGTGGGGCGCCTGGGTGGCTCAGTTAGTTGATCGTCTGCCTTGGGCTCAGGTCATGATCCTGGGGTCCTGGGATCAAGCCCCACATGGGGCTCCCTGCTCTGCCGGGAGTCTGCTTCTCCCTCTCTTTCTGCTCTCTCTCTTGCTCTCTCTCTCAAATAAATAAATAAATAAATAAAATCTTTAAAAAAATGACTAAACTGGTAAATTTTATATTATGTGTGTTTTAGCACAATAAAAAAAATGTGGAAAAGAAGCAGGAGCCTGTGATAGCGTTGGTTAAAGAACAGCGGGGATGATGACAACTGGTTATGACCATTGTGAGCAGAAACTCTGGTATAAAAATTTAAAACCCGTAAAAATAATGAGATTACACTTTTAGAGCACTTTTTGTACATAATATCTATTTGATCATAATCATTAGTTGCAAAATAAACAAGTCAAAGGAATCTGAGGTAGGAAGAGTATCAAAAGGTCATTTTTTCACTGTCGTTTGGTTTGGAGAAAGTATGCTTTAACTCTGCCGTGGGCTTGTCCGAGGTAGAAGGTTATGACCTGCATGTATTATCAAGAGACACAAAGCTCCCAATGTTGAGTACCCTTTATAGACAGAGAGAAAGCTTTCCCCAAAGGCCCCACTCACTTCCCATGGTCCTTACTGCACACACTGTTAAGCTTCAGCCTTAAAACTAAAATTGTCTTAATTTACAAGAAAAAGAAAAAAAGCATATCACTTCTTGTGAACTAAAAGAAGTTTAGGTCTAAACTTTTAAAAGAAAGTGCATCTTTATAATAACAATAAAATCCTCCCAATCAAGCTTTTAAGAGGCAGACTGCCTCCCTATCTTTGCCTGGGGCCCATAACTATCCTTAGCTAGTCTTTCTCTGACAGATAAAGAGCTGCTATATCCGTTCTTATTGCTCCATTTTCAACTTTATTCAGAGAAGTGGGGAGAGGGAGCCCTGGACGGGAATAAAGAATGAGTGTTTCAGACTGGCAAAGGCAAGAGGAAGCTGGTGTCAATGACTTGAAGCACGGATGTTTCCAGGAAAGGAAATGCAGGCTCCACGGCCCTCTGATGTGTTCGGGGCTGGTTTAGGGCCACAGGGTCCGTCCTGGAGGCTTATCCTGAGGGGTGGAATTGGTGACCAACTGCCTCCTTCTTAATGGGAAGAAACCAAGAGAAGTTTTACATATGCTGTGGTAAGCACAAAGATGAGAAACAAGAAGAGAGTGTTAGGAGACTTGTGAGCCCCACTGATGGCCTTCAAGAAAGCCATGGAAAGTTCTGTGCAAGATATCTTTAATAATAAGAAAAATATTTAAAGCCTCAGGAGGACTTCAATTTCGTTCTGTATTAGAAGTGGATACTTCTCAACAAGCTTTTGAGCCCTGTGGTGCTATGTCTTCATGAAACTGATATTTGTGTTCAATACGGACCTTGTTTGAATGGCACTTTGGGGGGATGTCTGCCCAGCTCTCGTAAACCCCTTTCTCTATAACCTGCCCTTTCCACAGGAAGTGAGGGGAGGCAGCCATATTTAAGCTATTCCTGTCCTCCTGACTAGAGTTGAGTGGACCCCTGACCCAAGCAGGAGTAGTTAAAGTCTCAGAGCGTGTAGATTGGTTTAGTCTACTTGCTAGAAGTAATGTAAGCTCAGAAGCCATGGAGACACCATCCTTCTTCACATATAGGGGAAAAGAGAAAAAGTGGTCTGTTTAGGGATAAAGCTAAGAGTATTTTCTGGTTTTTGTTACCTTTCTAGTCCTTAGTTTCATTTCTTTTTTTTTTTTTTTAATGTAGTTGACATACAATGTTATATTAGTTTCAGCTGTTCAGCATAATGATTCCACAGGTTTAAGGATTATGCTATGCTCACAAGTGTAGCTCTCATTTCTTTTTAAAGGACCATACTCGGGTTCTGTAAGCCATGTCATAATCTTTCCAATAGATTCTTTTGATGTCTTAAACTAGCCAGAGTTGGTATCTGTTGCTTGCAACCAAAATAATCTTAAGTATTTTTTAATTTTTTTGAAGATTTTATTTATTTTTTCGTATTGATTTGAGAGAGAGGGAGAGAGGGAGGGAAAGCAGGGGGAGCGGCAGAGGGAGAGGGAGAGGGAAAAGCAGGCTCCCTGCTGAGCACGGAGCCCGATGTGGGCTCGGTCCCAGGACCTGGGATCGTGACCTGATCCAAAGGCAGACGCTTCACCTACTGAGCCGCCCAGGGGCCCCCTAAAGATTGTATTTTTATAGTAATCCCTATACCCTATGTGGGGCTTGAACTTAAAACCCTGAGATCAAGAGTCACATGCTTTACTGACTGAGCCAGCCAGGTGCCCCAATCTTGAATATTTTTAACTCGAATGTGGGGCATGATGCCTGGGTCTCTGCAGCAGTTTTTTAGGCTGCCAGTTGTGATATGGGTCATCTCTAAGGTTGCTAACCCCGGGTAGCTCCTATGACAGAGACATTCCATGTCCTTTCAGTGGGGACCACTTTCAATTGTCTTCAGATCCCGTGTAGATGGGAAAATCACCAAAGGACCCCAAACTAGGAGTTTCCTTGATTATTCTTTTCTCAGCCTTCCTCTCAACCACCCGATCCATCCCCAGATCGTTTTGGTTCTACCTGCAAAATCGATCCCAAATCTATTCACCTATCTCTGTGTGTGGAGTGGCTACCATACTCTCAGCTATCAGTATCTTTTGTTCAGATTGCTGTGATGGTCTCTTAGCTGGGCTTTGGTCTCACTGCATCCATTCTTCTTCCCTCCTTCCAACACTTCATGCACATAGCACCTAGATTGATTTCTTTGGAATATAAGTCAGATCATGTCACTTTCCTCCTTAAAATATTCTGTATTAGGATGTAGGCTAAGCTGGTGTAACAGAAACTCACAATATGATGGCTCAAACAAAGGAAAGAAGCTGGTTTGGGGCAGGTAGGTGGCCAAGCTGCATATGGTCATGCAGGGACCCAGATTCCCTCTCTTTTTGTTCGCCGTAGTGTTGGGTGTTACTCGCATGCTCCAAAGTCAAAGCTGGCCGTATGGCCATGTCTGTGTTCTAGTCACTGAGATGGGGAACAGTCATTTTAAGAGCAATGCCCCAAAGTTGCACATATCACTTTTGCTCACATCACATTGACAAGAACTTAATTACATGGCAACGTATTTGTCCAAAGACAGCTGGAAGATGTCCCTTCCAACTGGGTGGGCATTGGCTGATAAAAGGTTTTTAGAACTAAAAGGAAGGGGAGAATAGATATGAGGGACAACAAGTAGTCTCTTCTGTACCTGTGATGGCTGCCCATGCTCACGGAATGAAATCCAAACCTTTTACCATGGCCTGAGGTGATCTGGCACCTCTCTACCTCTCCTGCCACTCGACCCCTTGTTCCCTTGGCTGCATCAAGACATCTCTTCTTTCTGCTCCTGGAAACTTGAAAAGCATGTTCTTGCCCAAGGGAATTTGCACGTGGTTGTTGCTTCTGCCTAGAAAGCTCTAAAGTCAGATCTTCCCAGGTCTGTCTGCTTCTCATTATGTAAGTCTTCGCTCAATTGTTATCTCCTTCCAGAAGACTTTCTTGCTCACTCTATCCATGTTGTACAGGCTTCCATTAGCTTACCTTTCCATCACAGTTCTGTTTTCTTGACTGTATCATTTTTACCTCTCTGAATTTATCTGACATTTTGCTTGCTTGCTTTTTTGCTTATAGATCATTTCTCTTCCCCCAAACCACACCCTAGAATTTGAGCTTCCAGAGAGCAGGGACCTTGCCTGTCCTCTTTCTTACCCCAGATCAGTACAGAGGGCAGCTCCTGCCACATGGTACAGACTCAAATATTTTGAGTGAATCAGCGGTAGCCTAAGATGCAATACCAGCACTCCTAAATAAAAACTCTTCTCTCCGATTTTGGGAATAGTCTACTGCCCTCCCCTGCCCCTGAAGGTGTCCCATCTGACTACAGACATAGCCTCCCTGTGAAGGTCCTGCTTTCTTATTCTGAGGCAGGTCAATGTCACTTGTTCTAGAACCTCATCTTCCACTGGGACAATTCAATCTGTGTTCCATTCCTCTGCCTGCTACTTACATCCCCAGAGACTTGGGGAATGGATGAATCACCTGAAATAGGGAACTTTTAAAATGAGGCACAGAATGACTTTCAAGTGGACTGTAATTAGTGGGTCTTTCAAATGATGCCCTTTCCCAAGCCCTGTACCACCTCATCCCTGATGCACTTGGGGGATGGTGAAAAGTATAGTATTTCTAACAAAGAAGTCTAAGCATTAGAATTCCCAGAGAGTTACGCAGGATGAGAACCTGGCCCAATAATAATAACTCTAAATGTTATTTATATGTCATTTCTCTGCCAAAGTCATCGAGGTAGCTCCCAAAAGGACCATGCAGGAAAAATTCCACTGTCAGCATGCGCCAAAAGTCTTAATAAGTGAGGTTCAGGGCATTTTAATTAAAAAATAGCTCATTTGGTGGCCTTTCCCCAGTTAAAATAAAGTCTGTTCGTGCGACGTGTGCTGCAGCAGTAAACCCCGGGCCAGCATCATCTTCCTAGGACATTCCTTCAGGTCGATTTATCTGGGGAAGGCAGACTCCCATGCACATCCTGAGATTTTTCTCTGCTCAAAATAGAATTCCATAATCAAGAGCCGACTTTGCTAAAACATTGTCAGCTCCCATGGAGGCAGGGTAGCAAAGGCCCTGAACACTGTGGGGAAAGCCATCCAAGGGATGTTACTTTTCAAACAGGGCTTAATGCAGTATTAAGCAAAGACGATTTCTCTGGATCATGAATAAATGTGGCTGTCAGTATAACTGTCACTATTGAGTGAATTGGAACATCAGAAAGAGCATTTTAAAAACCCAGTAATCATTTTTACCCATTACTTTACAAATACGTTTCTACTTACTGATTCCTATGGGAATAAAAATGCTATAAGAAAAAAAAAAGCTCTTCTTTCAAGTCATGCTGGAGAGGGAGTGTACCAGAATGTCCAGGAGAGATATTCAAGTTTCTAGTTCCATCTTAGATTTGCATTCTGGTGTCTGATGGGGCCGGTGTCTTTGGCAAGACATGCCAGGCACTTTTTAGCTGGTACCTGATGGGCAGCCAGACCCCTGAGCTGAAAGAGAAAGCTTATGTGCTACCTGCCAGTTTGGGCAGACCAGACCACCAGCGTTTGCAGAGTCTGTATGTTAAGCTGTTGACCTGGTGACCTGCAGAGTTCCAGGGAGTCTGTTTCTACTCAGAGAAAACAGCTCTGATTGGCAATAGCAGCTAATGAATTCTTGCTTGGAGGCAAACATTGACTTCACCTTTGAGCCCCAAAGAGCCTTGGGAAAGCTCAGGCTACTCAAAGATTTTTGAGGAATTTCACCTTCGAGCTGAGGATTTGCGCAAGATCTTGTCAGTGGGAAGACAAGAGGTCAGCATCCTACAGGCAGGGGACTTCACAGGTGGTGGCATCCAGCTACCTACCACCTACCCCTCCAGCAGGTCAATGCCTGAACCAGCTACTAATCTGCTTTAAAGGAATTCCTGGCACTGAGGGTTCATGTGACCTTATAGAGGCACTCAGTATGTTAGAGCCGGGGGGAGACGGGAGGGGGTTGTGACCATCTCCCCTCCTTTTACAGAGGAAGAAATCAAGGACCAGGGAGGTGCCGAGGTCACGGAGCTCATTAACAGTACAGCTCAAATGTTTCCTGGTCAGAAATTTCAAGGGCCAGCTTTGGTGATATGATGGATAAATATAGCCTAACATTTTGTCATGGAAATGATCAGAAGCTCTGAAAACTGGGAGCAGATGCAGCTCCACAAGAAGCATGATAAGAATGCCCCCGCACACCTGCTGCGGAATGCCAGGGTGGGAACATTCCTCAGCTCCCACAGGGAATATCAGCCCGAAGACTGACGATGCCCTCTTGGCCGCCATGTCTTGGCATGGACTTCTGAGGGTTGGAGGGAAAGCTGGTGACCTCACAAGGAATGAAAAGGGATGCCCGTTGTAGATTGCAAGCTGATCAGTGCGGGCAGAGCTGCCACGGTTCCAGCACCTCTACAGCCAGACACTGGGAAATGGGAGAAGAGAAATAAGGAGGCCAAGGTGAAGACCTGGAAATCTGCCTCACTCACAGGGGTGGGGAGAAGTCTAGAGAGAATCGCTCAGAACTTGAGCCTTTTTCACTTAGTAGGTTCACAGCCATTTGTTTCTGAGAGTTTATACTGTGTGTGCGCATATTTCTGGTTAATACATGAATTGACCAAGTGTTTCCTGGGGCCAATTCTGTCTAGGGCACTAGGCTAGAGCTATGAATAAGACACAGCCCCAAGCTGAAGAATCCCGGTGTTCAATGGAGGAAGGCAAGACCAATGAGACAACACCCTGTGAAAAGTGCCATAAGAGTGGATTGCAGGTGCTATGAAATGACAAAAGGGAGGAAGTACCAAAGTCTAATTGTAAAAATTGAGGACTGCTTTAAGGAGGCGACACATCTACTGAGTCTTCTACTTCTTAGGGATAAAGAATGGGGCTCTTGTGTTCTAAGCCAGGGTTGGTCAGCAAACCTTTTCTATAAAAGATAGTAAATATTTCAGGCTTTGTGGGCCATAAGCTGTTTCAACTACTCAAGTCTGCCACTGTAGTGTGAAAGCAGCTGAAGGCAGTATAGAAATGAGTGGTGGGTGTGGCTGGGTTCCAACAAAACTTTATTTATGAAAACAGGCAATAGGTCGATTGCCTGCAGGCCATAGTTTACCAACCCTGTTCTAACCCCTTGATAGGCCAAAGTCTATCCCATGCCCACGATAACCCACTATGGTAGGTACAGATGAGAGAATTTAAGCAACTTTCCCGGAGTGGTGGAGCTAGTGAAGGGCGGAAGCGGGATTTGAACTCAGGCCATCTGCCTTTTGAGTTAAAAGCCCTCAACTGCTCGTGCTTCACTCATCCTTCAGATACGCTTACGAATCACCATCATATGTTTTCCCCTTTCTTCCTTCCCTCTCCCTTTCCCTATTTCTTGTTTCTGTGTTCTTTGTCCTGAATATCCGCAATATGCCCAGCACAGCTCCAGGCACTTAGGAGAAGGCAGCTAAGAAGACAATGCACAATCCCTGTGTTTGACTGGTTTGCAAGTCCATTCAGGAGCCAAGATATATGCAACAGAGGAATAAGAAAGTGTTGGGGGAGGCAGGAAGCCTTCCTACCCACTCTGGAGGGCTCATCTCACATGGAGAGAGTCCATCCAAGTAACACTGCTAGCTTCTCCCTACCCAACACTCTCAAGAGAGGAGGAAGAACGTATTCTAATCGGAAAGCCATGAAGGAGAAACTGGGTGCACAGAGCCAAACTTCTTCATTTCCCGGTCCCCGTGGGAGTTAGGCTGCTCACAGAAGGCACGTGCTTTGCTCTGCTCCTCTGTGATACAAATTGTGAAAGGGAAAGCTCTGTCTTATGGAAAAGCACCTTCCCCAGTGCGGCCTATGATGGGACTATGCTGTGAATTCTGCTGGTCTAATAGCAGATTTTTCAACAATGAAGATGCTTCAGTGGTCTCCATATGCCCTTTTGCTTTGTCTGATTTCTCAATTACTTTGTAACTTGCTGGGCATGCAGGGCAGCATTATTAATTGGGTCTATTGAATCCCCCAATAGACAATGCAAGGCAACACTAGAGAAGTGAACTCTGCTTCCCCTTTCCCCTTAAAACAAAGGCTGAGATTTCTGATGCAACGGATAGTTCAGAGGAGGGAGAAGAGGCCACAGGGGACTTAGGAAGAGGGCAGGAAGAGTGGATACATTCACCAAGTCTTCAGGGATGAATATGGTTTGGATAGGCTAAGCTACTTACGCATATTTGTTACTGCTTGAAATCAGGACCTTGGGGTTCCCACTCTTTGATGTATTTTTCCTTGGGGTTTTCGTCTGGGTATTCATTGGATCATAGAACTTAGAATTAGAACTACAGCGATAGTTGAGTCCAAGTCTACAGCAACAGATCCTAAATAGGCTGCCTCAGAGTCACCTGGGGAATTAAAAAAAAAAAAAAGGTATCCAGTTTCCACCCCCTGAAGATTCTGGTTCAGTAGTTCTGGGACAGGAGTAGGAGTAGAAGTATTTCCCCAGCTTCCTAGGTGATTAGGCAGCATGGTTGGCTATATCTGGCAGGTGACCACTCAACATTCATTCCAACACTGCCAGTTACTGGGGCTCACAATATCCCAAGACAGCCATTCCTGATATGGCACTTGAATATGGTACCCAGTAAGTTCCATTGCCTGGATCTGACTGAAGTCCCTTTTAAGTGTCGGGGCGGCGGGGGCATGAAGAAATCTGCAAAGAAAAAGCATCAAGCTGTAGCAACTGTCGGAGACGCACTCATCTTGCTTACCCAGTAATGTCTCCCTTAGTCTTGACCTGACATCAGGACGCTCTAACCATGTCTGCACCTTTGCATTCGCTTTCTGCTCTCCTAAGTCCAGTCTCATGCTGGAGTGACCACTAACTTCTGAGCTCCTGACCAGGACTAGCTGCCTTAACATCCCTGACTTGGCTTGACTCTTTCTTCTTTCCCTCCCCTTTCTCTCCGCTCTTATCCTCTCCCTCCCATCTTTATGGAGGTATAAGTGATATACCATCAACTGAACATAAGTAGTGTACAGTGTGATGAGTTTTGACGTACATATACGTCCATGAAACTGTCACCACAATCAAGAAAATGAACATATCTATCCCTCCCCAAAGTTTCCCCGTGCCCCTTAGTTGTCCCTCCCTCCCACCTCCTGTCTCCACGTGACCACTGATTTGCTTTCTGCTCGGCTCTTTTCTGACCAGGAGCTCTTACCTGGTCTTGACCCAGGCCAGTCACTCTCCTGAAACTAATTTCACCTACCAGTGTGCAAGGTCCCAGCCACAGACTTATCCCAATCCTACACCCTGACTTAGCCCCTCCGCGGGGTTGTGACAAGCCCAGTTCTGCCCTCTACAGGGCCCTGGATGCGTTTAACTCACTTATACATGATAAGTCTTCCGTTAGAACTTCAATTTCGGTGGCTAATATAAAATTACTAATAATAACTGCCACTTAAAGGATAGTCTCCACTAAGAGTTGAATTACATTGAATTATACAAAGTAATAATAATAGTAACGATGTTTTCTCTCTGTAACCCTCACGCTAGTCATAAGAGGACGACCTTCATTTCTCCTCGTTGCCCATGAAAGGATATCATGACTGACTCAGTGAAATGTCTTGTCGAAATCTAGACATACCACGTCTGTAGATTTTTCCGCTATAGCAATTTGAAATCCTAGCCCTAACAGATTTTCTTTCCTACAAAAATGCACGAATTCCCTCATTAGGAACTTTCCCGGTGCAGTGCACTGTACTCAAGATAAAATAAAGTGTCTGTACATTCAGAGTCACTCACAGCATGCTACTATTTTGTATTGATCTTGTTTCCAGTAGACAAGTAATTTTAGATCTTTCATAGGCAGTCTGTATTTCAAATAATTATTGCTTGACTGCTGTAAGAGCCTCTTGATATGGCTGATTTCCAAACTGATCAGAAAGGCACCTCTGTTTGCCTTGGCAGGGGACGTGAAAGGCAGGAGAACTCCTCCTAATCCCACAAGGACGATGTGTGAAGTGAATTTTCCCATTTGGAATTTATTTATATCGGCCTTGAATCTGTGAAACATTTGATACGGTTTTACCATTTTCTTCTGATGAAAGGTGATTTTCTGGGTAAAATGCAAGTGGAACATTACAGAACTACTAGGATTGTTTTTGTAAGTAGCAAAGATGTTATCCGATATCATAGTACACTTTACCCCCAAATGTAAAACAATACAAATTAGGTCTACATTAAAGATTTGGAAAATATCAATAATGATGAAAGCAAAATATATTTCTTTCAAGATGCTTGAAGCTAGTTTTATTCAGTTTCATAAGCATAAACCATAAGTGAATTTAGTGTCACTTCGCTGTAGGACCCCCACGCTGTTGTCTCGCCCACTGGGACACACAATAATTAGCCTGTCACTGAGCTCCAAGGCTCTCCCACGGGGCCCTCGGCACAGCACGATCTCTGGTTCTGTGCTCCCTCAAGCAGTTATCTCCTCCCTGCCAGTGGCGTGTATACATTGGCTTTCTGTTCTTTTCAGATTGAGCTCCTTTTCATACTCAGTTATTTATGCAACAAATATTTATTGAGCAGCTACTGTATTTTAGAGGCTAGGGAGGCAACAGTAAACAAAATAGAAAAAATCATGGAGATTCTTTTTTTGACAAGAAGACAAACGGTAAAGAAATACATTGGTATATATGGTATAGTATAGCATAAGTGCTGAGATGAAAAATAAAGAAGAGAAGGAGATAGGAAGCTGTGTGTGTGTGTGTGTTGGGAAAGGAAGAAGCTTACCATTTTAGAAGGTGCATTTCACAGAACACGGCACTTAAAGCTAAAGCTTATGTGCTTTATTGGTGACAAAATTCTAGGGAAGTCAGAGCAAGGGACAGGAGTGGTGAGGCAGGAAAGGGGGGAGAATCGATGCAAGAATGCATTCCGTGGGAGTCACCATTTGGCGTCAAGTGCAACGGATCTCTGCATCTCCCAGGACTGACTTCCGAAAGGCCATCAGAACAGTTATGTCTCAGGGCATTCTGTCTGAAGTGAGGGAGGGAGAAGAATTTGCTGTGAGCTCCTGTATCCTGTCGGGGCATTAACTTCTGTAATTCTGGGCTGCATGGATGTGGGCAGCGAGTAGGTCCTGTGGCATCTGCTGCCTTGCACAGGTAGCGAAGCCCTGAAATGTGAGGCAAGAGGCATCTGGTGTGGGCCTGAGGGGAGGGGCTGCTGGGTTGTGTCCACGTGACGTTGGTGGGAATCCCCACTGGGTCGGGTGCTATCGTGGCCACTGGGGCAGCACTGGTGGCCGAGAACCCTGGAAACAGGAGAAACCCAGAGAACCTGGGGTGTGGTATACCGGTGTCTGATACAGACGGAGTGCAGAGGTGGGGGCCCATCAAGAAGGTGTCATTTAAGTGAATGCCTGAAGCTTTGTGATTTTGTGGGAAAAGAGCATTCCTGACAGAGGGAATACATGCAAAGGGGTCAGGTGGGGGCAGATGTGGCAGGTTCAAGGGATGTGGGAGGCCACGGCCGCTGCGGCCTGTGAAGGCAAGCACATGGTAGGAGAGGGGTTGGAGAGGAAGATTGTAGTCCACACGTGTGTGCCTATAGATCTTGGAGGGATTTGGGTTTTACTCCAAGTATGACGAGAAACCACTGGGCAGGGCGAGGTTTCTGCACAGGTCTGGCATGAACCGACTAGCATTTCCAAAGCATCAGACTCTGATTTGCATTATGGCCGTGACAATGAGAGATCACCTCACACCTGTCAGAATGGCTAAAATCAAAAAGACAAGAAATAACAAGTGTTGGCGAGGATGTGAAGAAAAAGGATACTTGTGCCCTGTTGGTGGGAATGCAAACTGGTGCAGCTGCCTTGGTAAACAGTATGGAGGTTCTGCAAAATAATAAGGATAGAACTCCCAGATGATCCAATAATCCCACTAGTGGGTATTTACCCAAAGAAAATGAGAACACTAATTTGAAAAGATATCTGCACCCCTATGTTTACTGCAGCGTTATTTACAATAGCCAGGATACGGAAGTAACCTAAGTGTTCACAGATAGGTGAATGGATAAGGGCGGTGTGATAGATGTATACAAAGAAATATTATGCAGCCGTAAAAAGGATGAGATGATGCCATTTGAGACAATGTGGATGGACCTGGAGGGTATTTTACTGAGTGGAATAAGTCAGAACGAGAGAGACAAATACCATATGATTTCCCTCATAAGTGGAATCTAAAAAAAACCTGAATAAACAAACAAACAAAAAGCAGAATCAGACATAAATACAGAGAACAAATAGATGGTTGCCAGAGGGGAGGAAGATAGGGTGTGGGCAAAATGGGTGAAGGGGAGGGGGAGATACAGGTCTCTGGTTGCAGAATGAATAAGTCACAGGAAGAAAGGGCACAGCATGGGGAATCTAGTCAATGATACTGTGACAGCATTGTATGGTGACAGCTGGGAGCTACTCCTGAGGTGAGCAGAGCACATAAACCGTTGTACACCAGGAGGGCTTCGTATCATGTTAGTTATGTGGACGAGGTCAATACTCGATCTGGTCCTTTTCTCTCTCTCTGTCCTTCATCTCTTCTTTCCCACTCTTTCTTTCATTTCTCTTTTTCCTTTCTGTCTTTTTCTTTTTGTCTCTCCCCCACATCCTTCCTTCTATTAATTAACTAATTAATTAATTAATGTGGAGGAAGAAGAACACAAAGGGCAGAGTTATGCATCAGAGAGTATTACCTCTGGCATGTATCACAGGACGTTAAATGTGGCTTTTAATGTTCTTTCTGAGTTTTCAGTTTTGGCCAAGTTCCCACAAGGCTAAGAACAGTAGATGTCATACCACCCACAGAAGAAATGCTAAGAGCTTGCAAAGTAGAGTCTTTGAATCTTAGCTCATAGCCCACCTTGAAGTATATAAGAAATCCTTGAAAGAGGCAAAAGTCTGAGAGAGAGAAAAGTTCTTTGGAGAGTTGTCAGGGTGTGGGGCATTTCCTTCACACAGAGCTAAGTGAGCCAAGGGAACCTTTCAGGGGGCTTCCCATCTGTCCCTGGACATCTGGGGACTCCAGGGCCTGCTTCCTCAGGCATGTCGAAAATCTAAAGGCTAGAGACTGGCAGAACTGCTGGCGAGCCACGGAGTGGGAAGACAAGCCAGCTCAGCGAATAGCTGAACACACCAGTTTTGACCACACTGAGGAAACCCAATAACAAGTCATCTCAGAAGGGACCCTGGCAGAGAGGACCACTGGGCGTGGCAGGGTGGGGTGTTGCCTGATGCCTGGGGAGGTTATAAGGGCACAAATGAGTTGTCAACTCCAGAGTTGGATTCAAATCCATTTTCTAACTTGGGCAAGTGATGTACCGTCTTCGTGCCTCAGTTTCCCCACTGTGCTATAAAAAATCTATTCCTGGGAAGAACTGACACCAGATGACATCTGTGTAGGTCTTTCAGACTCTTTCCTCTAATCCTTCTTGTTCTGAGCTCAAGCCTGAGAGTCTCGAACCAGACACAGTGAACTGGAAGGGAAGTTAAGGAGACAAAGGGCTTCTTCCCTCCTGACTAAGATGTTCAAGGCTTTTCCTTGTCCCAAGTCCCCTCAATAATTCCCAACTTAAGGCAGGCCCAAGTGGAAAAAAAGGGAGGAACTGTAAATAAACACAAGAAAACAAAACATGGGTATAAGACTGCATTGGTCTGGCCTGGAACTCTTAATATCTGAGAAGGACTGGGGACACTATGAAATCTGCTTGGGGTGTCACTCAGGGTGGGGGATGGAAGGCACAGTGGGCTCTGAGGAGGCCCTTGTAGGAAGGAATCAAGTTACTTTCTGCTTGTGGCCAGTCATGTCTGATAAGCTCATTTGATAAATACAAGTTTTGGGATTGTTTTGAAAATGGCTTTTCTAGCAATTACTTCCAATTCTGCCCATAGGTCTTTGGAGCAGAAAAATGTCTTTCAACCCTCTCACTCCAGGCCTTGGGTAGGCAGTGGTAGTCACTTCCCTTCCATGACTTCTAAATATTGCTTGAAATCCTAGAGTTTCCAATTCTTCTAGGGGAAACCGGGCATATTTTGAGATGAGGAAAGGTGGAATATGCTGGCCTCGATGCGAATGATCCATAAAGAAGACTTGAAAGACCTTTCGAGTAGTTGTGATTTTTGAGAAAACACTTTGCTGAGTTATTCCCCAAGGTCCAGGAATTTTTCTGGGTTTTTCTATGTGTCTTGGCAATTCCTTATTCCCAAGCAATTTTCTTATTTTATTTCTTATTTTGTTCTTACCATTCTTTTTCCAGGAAATCCTCCTATGGCTCCAAACGTCTAGCTAATATTTAATGTTGCCCCTGAATCGCGTGCCTTCTTGGCCTTACTGTTCAGGTATCTTTCATTTTTGGCAAATAATAGTTACCAGCTGTGATTAAAATATGGAGCCAATACTTTCGGACGGACACAGAAGATGGTCTTCCTGCAGGACAGATGGCACCTCCGGCATGACTCAGATCGGCCATCTAAGCCCATGTGGCCTTGGATGTGTGCCTGAGGTCAAGGGTCAAACAAACTTGTAAGTGGGCCCGAGGCCAGCCTAACAGATGGGTGAGGCTGGAGAGAGTCGGCAGACCACAGAGGCCCCAAAGAGAGTCTGCGCACAGGGAGGGATTGTGACATTTTACTATCTCCCCGAAGAGGCCCTGGTACTTAAACACCAAAATTATGGTTTTCCACAGGAGTCAGGCATTAACAGAGAGATTTCTACGTATCCGCAGTCAGATGCCCTTGAACTTAAAATCAAGTGAGAGAACTCTGAATCTCTGCCTTTATCTGAGCTGACCAAAACAGCTCCTGTGGGGCCAAACACTGGGACTATGCGTCGTCTGATCATTTTCTCTTTCTGGGAAAACACTGAGCTTAGAGAGTGTGCTCTTAGAGCGGTCCTGGGTGATGGGGACCCTGGAGCCGTGGCCCCTGATGGCTATGGGACAGAACTGAGGGTGCGTGTGAGGCAGCCTGGCCTGCAGAAGAAAGGAGTTTTCAGGACTTTCCCTCTGCCTCCTTTATGACATCCCCCTTCTCTTGCTTTCTTTTACAAAGTGTGCCACGAATGCTTGGCTGTACCGCCATTCTGGCTCATCTCTCTCTGGGTCCTGCCAGCCAAGTGTCACCGGAACCCTTGCAGGGGACGTGGCTGGGACAGCAGAGAACATCATGGGCTGATAGCTGGATCTAAATATATTTTGGTTCAACAGGCAACATCTTACCTGGCCAGGAAGGTAGGAAATGCAAAGACGCCAGGGTGTGCCTCCTGGAACATGAGCAGATTTCCAAGGAAAGCCGGCGGCAGCCTCGCTAAGTAGCGTGGCTGGGGGTTTGGGAGATGGAGAAGAAGAGGAAACGGACCCTGGGCAGACAGATGAGCTACTGACGGTCAAGGAAATGCACCACGGCTGGCCTGTGCTCTTCCTCATTCCAGGAGATAGAAATAGCAGGTAAGAGGGAGAGCTGAGTGCACAGACCCCTGACTCAGGTCTACGGAGGCTGCGTACCTGGTTTTGAGAGACACGACTTCCTTCACCCAGGGAAGGTGTCTTACCATCATGTGCCATGCTCAGTAGGAGAATCACAGAGCCACCAGATAGAACAGTGGGGTGGTAGGCGGGTTCCAGCATCACCGGGTTACCCCCGCTGGGCACCCCTTTTGTAAAAGTGTGTGTGCGGAAAGGGGCTGATGCAGTCCTAGCCCTGGCTCTTTACCTCTGTCCCGAGCCGACTTAACAAACCCTACTGCGTGCGAGACGCCGTCCTTAGCACTCTACAACTGTCAATGCGTTCAGTTCTCGAAGCAACCCTAAGACAGAGGGACTCTTATCACTTGTGCTTCATTAGGGTCAGTGGCTGGTGTGGTGCACACTGGGATTTAGGTGCTGACTCTTCATTATTCAGCTTTGTTTTACATCCCATAACTCCAGCTAATTAGCAATGCACGTACCTTCGGGCCTTTCTGCTCCATGAGATGGGGAGCTGCCTGTGGACCAGAATCATGTCAACTTCACCTTCGTTTCCTCCGGCAAGGAGCTCAGTGCCAGGTGCCCAGTGGGCACTCAGTGAGCGTGTTTTTAAACCACAGCTCTCGGTGCCAACGGCCATGCCATTATCTCTTCTGTGACATGAATTCTAGAACAAACGGCTTTCGTTTTTATTTTGTACTCTGGCTACCAATCAGACCATTTGCCACACTTCTCCTGGGGCTCTGTGCCCTTGACACTTCCTGAGTGTTTATTATGCAGGAAGCAGCTCGGGTTGAACAGCCGGCTGCCAACTAGGTGTGACCCACCTCTCGGGTCTGTTTGTTCCGGCCACAGATAGCCACCCACGGCACACACAGCACTTTTGAAAGCGTCTCCTCCCTCAAGATTTCTCTCCTCTGCCCTGGGAAGTTGCCTAGCAACCTCCCTCCTTCTGCTCCCTGCTTCCCATGGAGCCACTCCTGTTTCCACCGCCTCATCACCAAGCCCCCAGACCCTCTTCCATACTGTCGACCCCTTGCATCTCTCCGCCTCATTACGAGCCCATCACCAAACTTGATACGGGTGCAGTTTTCAAAACAAACTCAGCCTGACCCAGAAAGCATCTGTCATTTTCTCATCTTTTAGATCTTTGTAGAAGTCCTTCTAACATCCTTTTAATATTAACCTCAAACTCAAACTACCAAAGAAAGAGGCAAAAACATCAAACCAAAACAAAAAGCCTACTGACTGGGATTTCCTAAGAAGTTTATTCCAGCTTTAAATCCCTTCTTCCCCCCCTTAAAATAATCAGATCCTACCACACACCCAACATGCGTGATACCACCACACGTGTGTTATCACACACGGACACAAAGGCGGGTTGGGACACAGTGTGTGACAGGAACGTGTGATACCCGCTTTTATCCTGGGAGGACCAGCAATCTGATCAGAGCAGCCTGAGAGGGGGCATGGGTCACTTCAAGGACAGCCCGGCCGGGTGTGTTTCTGCCGTTTGTCCAAGAGGAGGGATTTCAGACTCTTTCAGGATCGCCATGTACAGTTGTTCAGGTGGCACCCCCCCCACAGCCTGCACAACTCTGTGGGGCGGCTCTGGACCATTTAAAGCTTGTCGTTATTTGGTTGTAGGAAGTGTTCTTCTCCACCTCCATCCTCCTATTTTTTTGTCCCGCATACTCTCCTACCTACACAGGTAGTCATTGTATAACTACATTTGCATAACATTGGACTTGAGAGAGAGAGAGAGTGCAAACAGTGGGGGGGGGGGCAGAGGGAGAGGGAGGGAGAGAATCTCCATGCTGAACGTGGAGCCTGATACAGGGCTTGACCTCACCATCCCGAGATTATGATCTGAGCCGAAGGCAAGAGTCAGATGCTTAACTGACTGAGCCATGCAGGTGCCCCTGCATCATATTGGACTTTAAAATCAATTAAAAAACATTCCAATTTGTATATCTTCTTTTTACTGAGGTCTGGTTTCCCGGGGAAGGAGAGATAAAGGGGGGTAGAAGCTGGGGTGCCTTCAGATCCAAGACCGGCCTCACCTTTCCTGGCTGAATCCACACTCACAGATTCTCTATTCTGTGCATACACCGCCGCATGTCTAAATCCAGATCTGACAGCAGAAGTGTGGGAGTGGGCAGGTGGGAAACACTAGGTCCTGGGTCCAAAGGGATCTGCGCAATTTAATAATAAGAGTCTTTATCTAAACTCCTCATCCCCGTGGTAGTTCCACTAAACTAGTTATTTTTTTGTTATCTCTTAGGCTCAGAAGACCGGGTTCTCTTAGAATTACTGCCACAATGCACAACAGGAGAAGTGGAGGGCACAGACGTGGCAGGCAGAGTGAGAGCACGCACAAATTTATGTCACTGAATTAATTCTTCTCTACAGTTTGTCTTTCCTGCAGAATTTCTTCAAGGTGGTAAGTGTCGAGCTTTGGCAGAAACTTTGCTAAATGGAACAAGACTGGGAGAGAAATAGCTTGTCATCCTTGGGAAAGGTAGGTGTCTTTATTAGTTTTATATGATTGTTATATTGGTCATAATCACTATTATTTACTGAATGCTTGCTCAATGCCAGGCACTTAGATAAATAAAGGCTTTACAGTAATTTTCTTATAGGTTCTTTCAACAACCTTGCAAAGTAGGTATCATTACCTTTTCCCATTACACAGATGAGAAAACAGAGGCTCACAGAGACTAGGTAACCCTTGGTGACTGGCGACTATGCACATGTCAGAGCCCAAAGCCTTCTTCCAAGTGACCTAAGTTAATTTTAATAATTCATTCTGCTTTGAAGCAATTTCTTCCTAAAACAGAAAAATCTACATGCAACAAAAGACAAAATCAAGAAACACTATTAATTACTAATATAGGCAGCAACATCTGGGAATTATATCTTCCTGGATCCTTCGAGCCCTCTGGGGACTGTGTTCGTTTTTATTTATTTATTTTTTTTTTTAATTATTTTTTTTAAATCTTTTTTTTGGATTTATTTTATTTTATTTTTTTATAATAATTTTTTATTATGTTATGTTAGTCACCATACAGTATATCCTTAGTTTTTGATGTAGTGTTCCATGATCCATTATTTGTGTATGACACCCAGTGCACCATGCAATACGTGCCCTCCTTAATACCCATCACCGGCCTATCCCAATCCCCCACCTCCTCCCCTCTGAAGCCCTCAGTTTGTTTCCCAGAGTCCATAGTCTCTCGTGGTTCATAAACAGAAGGGGGAATGAACCATGTGTTCGTTTTTAATACAACCTCCCCCCATCTCTTCTCAGGCTCCCCCTAATGCACTGCCTTGGAGGACAACTATCTGTTTGATTAATTTCAGGAATGTTCCAATGAACCTGTTATCCCTCCATTTCTCTTTCCGGTTGGCACAGTAAAGGAGAAATAATGTGATCTCCGGATCAAGAGAGAATCCTGAAGGACGGCTGGGCTACAGTAGCCACTGCCTCTGCGGCTCCCAGCGCTGCCAATGCCCCGGCAGCTGCTTCCTTTCTACATTTGCCTGAAGTTTGTACTCTTGGAGCCACCGCATGTCTGGTAGAAGTAAAATCAATTGCATGGTCTGTGTTGCTACTCCTGAGGACTCAGAGTTCGCAGGTAAAGAAATGGAGGCCAGGAGAAATAAGAAGACAGTTTTCTCCTCTAGTCATCTGTAAGCCGGTTTAGATAAGAATAGGGAGACATAGAACCACCAAACTTCCACAAAAAACGAGAGTCCTCTGAGCCCCAAGACTCAACAGTATAAACCCATCATATTAAAATTTGGATTACACACTCCATGACAGTTTGCTATTCTTCCCCAGGGCAGCCCCACACTGTTGTGTAGACCGAACACTGAACAATCTAGGGAGCACAAGCATGAACATTCTAGATATAGAAGACTTGTATATTCATTGCAACAAATTTCTGGCAGGTAGCAGCAAAGTTATCTTGATGAAGGTGTGCCTTGTTCTAATTTGTACAAAAGTGTCATATGGGCTAGAGGCAACTCTATTACTCCTGGTGAAGAAGGCAAGATTGCAGTGCGAGGCAAACCCTAAAGTGGGGATTGTAGTAGACAGGAAGTCTGTATGGGGAAGTGAGGGAGCACCTGGGTTTGAAGCCTGTTCTGCCAGGCACCAACCTTGACTCTGTGTAAGTTCAGCTTCGGAGTCTTAATTCTTACCTATATCATGGACATAATGATGGCAGTACCAATATTGCAGGCTCATTGTTCAGATTAAGAATATACACGTGACAGAAAAGCATCAAGAAATGAAATGAACTTTTAAAAATCTCTATTTCCTCCGCCACACACACACACAAAGAATGTACGTGTATGTATGCGTGTGTGCATGTATGTGTATGCCAGACTATATCATCTATCTGTCTGTCTATCTATCTATCATCTATCTATCAATCATCTATCATCTATCACCTGTTCTACATTAGGCACTGGAGAAATTACAGCTGTTACTGTTATAAACCAGAGGAGTCCAGATTGAAATCAAGATTCTTGGTTGACAACATGCCACAGCAGTTCTCCTTGTGTTTCCCAGCTAGCTCCCAGACAGGAAAATGCGTTTCAGGTGCTGAAATTGGTCAAGAAATTCGTGTAACATCAGGGTCGTCTATGATCAATAGCAAGAACACTAAATACCAATGCTAAAGGTTTTAGAGCATTCATTGTTTGCTGTGATAAAACTATGTTGGGGTGCAAGAAGAAAATACACAGAAGATGGCAGGCTTCTGAATAGGTACAAATATTCACTTAGTCATTCTTTGACCAGTTGCTTACTTGGTGGTGGCGTTGGGTTAGGAGCCGTGGAAGCAGAGGAGAAGGTGTTAGCGTAAGTTAGGTTAAGGTTACAGATAGACCTAAATGGGAAATGCCTCAAGACCATAGAAGATGGTATTTTTCTCATGTAAGCATTCTGAGAGCATTAAAGGAGTCAATTTCCTCCTATCCATGGGTTCCTTCCATCTGTGGCTTTTTCATGTCTGAAGACCTCACCGTCATTTACAACTAACCAAATAAGAGGAAAGAGCATAGAGGAGCAAGTGTGGAGACTTTTTATGGGCCAGGGCAGGAAGTGGCCCACATCACTTCTGCTCACATTGCCCTGGGGACGGCTGAGCCCTGTGGGTGTACCTAACCACAAGGGAGCCTGGGAGACATGTAGCTTTGTGCCCATGAAGGAGAGAACAAATATTGTTGGACAGCTAGCAATGACTTCCCCAGGAGGACAATTCCAGGTGAGGGAGCCATACCATAAGATGACTTACAATTGCTGGACATGGGAAAAGAACCTCTGAACAAACTAAGATTGGACATGGGGGAGGCAGGCACAGTGTCGTGTTCTGAACACAGTCACTAAGAAGACTATGAAGTGAAAGGGACTTGGCCGCTACAAACAGACAGGCCTGGCTTTATCTGTGCACAAGGAGAAAAGGTACTTCAGCAACCTAGGAGGATGCCATCATCCGTGGTGCTGTCTTCTGGCACTCAGGGTGCCTTCCTGACCTACATCAGACTGGTTCCAGCCAAGATCAAGTTGCTCGATCTTGGTCTTGCTGACTATATTTCAACTATGTCCTCTATGGGGGAAGGGGAGGACTCACTGACTTTGAAGAGAAGCTCTACAGCGGAAATGGGCATAATAAAGGACAGGTGTGTAGGAGCTCAAGGCTCCTGACACCCCATCTCTTCAGCTCATGTGGAATACTGTTGGATCACCTGGCTTTGAATTCTGATCCTTGTAACTGATCTGTGGATGGATGGAGGGCAGAATTCTAAGATGGCCTCCAAGATTCCTGTCCCCTGGTGTGCACACCTTGTACGATCCCCTTGTGTGTGGGACCTGAGCATGTAAGGGGATAGTGGCTCCCTTGGGAAGTTTATATTCAGTGGCAAGGGTGATGAGATAGGTACTCTCCATACATCATGTTATATGAGACTCCATCATAGCCCCTGGAGAGAGATCCTCCTGCTGGGTCTGAAGAAAGAAGCTGCCATAATTGTAAGAGGGCCATGTGTCTAGGACCCAATGAAGGCCTCTTGGAGCTAAGGCTGACCTCTGATTACTAGTCAGCAATAAAGAGGAACCTCAGCCCTAAAACTGCAAGGAACTGAGTTCTTCAAGCCCCCGTGTGAGCTTGGAAGAGCTCCCAGCGCCTCACACGAGACTGCTAGCACCTTGATTTCAGAGTAGAAGGCCCTGTGTACTTGTGCCTAGACTCCTAATGCACAGACACTTTGGTATAATAGATTTGTGCTGTCTTAAGCTGCTAAGTTTATGGTAATTGATTACACGGCAATAGAAAACTAGTAGAGAGTACTTGGGTAAATCAGTTACCCTCCCTGAGCCTCCGGGTTTGTTTGTTTGTTTTTTTTTTTTAATAATCTCTAAAATAGATGCTCCTTTCAGATTTATGGCAAGAATCACATGAGATAATGCATCTCAAAGTGTTTTATAAATTATCGCATTACCAACACTGGTAAAAAGGACTTATTAATAATAGGCAGTAAGGTCATAAATTAACATTGAAGGGGAAAACAAGGCACTAAGCACTTATTTTTAAAAAGTGTATCTAATTAGTATTTATTTTTAGAAATCATTCTGGTTTTCTCTGCTATTTAATGATCTATTTTTATCTCTAGCAATCAGAGTTAGCAAGGCCTTCTGGCATGAGACACAGTGTGATTCTGGGGATGCAAACCAGAATGTCTCCAAGACGGATTGCATTGTGTAGGTTATTCCTATTTAAGAAGTAGTTGCAAAAAGGATCTGAACATATTCTGCCCTCCAGCCAACTCGAGTTCCAAATCTTGCTGCAATTGCCTTAATAGTGAAAATAAGAGCTGGCCTAAAGACTTGAGGACAAGACAGAATCAACAGAAACCACCAGTGTTGTTGGCACATTCTATTTGAATGATCGTTTAAGTTGTTTAATCCTCTGCAGCTTTGTCTATTTGACTGGTCTTGGGGATCCCCAGGAGTCAACAGACCACACTTGGAAAGCTGCTGCCATATAAAGCCGACCCTGCAAGAGATAGTGAACATGGTAAGAATGATCTGGAACCCTTGATCGTTAGAAATCACAGAGGCAGCTCCTGATAGCAAACACATGCCTGGATTAGATGAGCTCTTTCAAGGAATCTGTTGAGGTCAAAACTGTTTTCGTAGTAATACTAAGATATTTGCCTTTGTCTCGTCTTGACACTTGTCATGATACTGCAAAGACAATCGTGGGTAAAACTGCTGGCTCCTTAGCAGTGGTACCAAATTGCCAGGAGCTCACAGTAAAAGAAACAAACGTTAAAAACCAATATAAAACCAAATCCAATTCCATTTAAGAACATTCCATTTAAGAATGTTCTTGATGAAGCGATAAAAATTAATTTTATTAATTCTCAACTCCTGAGTGCATACCTTTTTAATATTCTGTGTGACAAAATGAGAAGTATACATAAAACCCTTATGTGGCATACCAAATCATGATGATTGTTCTGAGGAAAAAGAGTTTGTGATTGTTTGAGTTATAAGCTAACTAGCCACTTGATACCCCCATGGATCATTGTTTTTATCTGAAAGAAAAGCTGACTAACTATGGTTCTTTGGACTTGGGTATTAGGCAGACATTATCTTAAAAATCAACTAAGTGAGCCTGTCACTTTGAGGGAATCAACAGACAGTATTAGCTGCCAAAGATAACACTTGAGTGTTCTAGCAAAATTGAGACAAGTTAGAATTTTGGAAAACTTGTTGGCAGCTTCCTAATTCTTGAAGACTTTTCCGATAAACTTGTGGTGATATTAATGACTGTGATTGTAAATTTTATGTAATGAAATGTGTCAATAGGTAGAAGATTTGCATAACTTAATGAACCAATATTTTCCAATGACCAGTATTTTAATACAATGTTGTAAAATCACGCATGGGTAAAAGAGCCAATCAAAATGGATTTGAAGTAGACCAGTGTATTTACCATAACAGAGTATGAGAAATTCATGGGTATGTTTTCAGATTCCATATTGCCACTAACCTTTAGAAATTGCCACTTATCGAGGGGTGTCTGGGTGGCTCAGTTGGTTAAACATCTGTCTTTAGCTCAGGTCATGATCCCAGGGTCCTGGGATGGAGCCCCGCATTGGGCTCCCTGCTCAGTGGGGAGTCCACTTCTCCCTTCCCCTGCTCTTGTGCTCTCTCTCTCTGCCTCTCAAATAAACAAAATCTTTTTTAAAAAAAGAAATTGCCATTTGTTGAGCTTTAGTGTAGTATCAAAGAAGAATATCCACAATTACATGAAAAAGCTATTAAAATATATCTTCCTTTTCCAGCTACATATCTGTATGAGGCTAGATTTTCTTTATAGACTTCAACCAAAAATGATTACAACAGCTGTCTTTTATTAATCTGGACATTAAGGAGATTTGTAAACATGTGGCATAATGCCATTCTTACTGCTTTTAGTTTTTGTTTTGGAAAATAAAATTATTTTTCATTAAGATACATCATTTTACATTAACCTTTAATGGGCGTGTTATTTTTTTTAATGAATTAATAAATAAAGGCTGTCTAAACCTTTGCTTTAATTTCCAACATGGTAGACACTGCTAGATATACTCCACACAAGCAAAAACTCTTTGACGTCTATGGTAAGCTGAATAGCGGCCTGCTAAAATTGTCCACATCTTAATCCCCAGAACCTCTGAATGGTACTTTATGTGGCAAGGGGAACTTTATAGATATGATTAAAGATCGGAGATGAAGGTTATCCTGGATTATCCGGATGGGGCTGATATAAGCACACAGGTCCTTATAAAAGGCAGGTGATCAGAGGGAGGAGTGGGAGGTGTGATGACAGAAGCCAAGTTGAGAGCCGTGGGGGACAGGATCATGAGTCAAGAAATACAGGTGGCCCCAGGAAGCCATAAAAAACGCAGAAAGAGACTCTCCTCAAAGCCTCCAGAAGCAATCAGCCCCTTTGACACATTAACTTTAGCCCAGGGAGACTTATTTTGTACTTCTGACTTTCGAAACGGTAAGGTGATATGATTTCACTGTTTTATGCCATAAGTGTGTGGTGATTCGTTACAAAACAGAAACAAGAAAACTAAACAGAGTCCTCAGTGATTTTTAAGAGTGTTAAGTGGTACCGAGACCAAAAAATTTGAGAACTACTACTGTGTGGTAACCCTAGGACAGCTTCAGTGGAATAAGACCTGGGCAGAGTGGAATGGCTCAAATCCTTCCCCATGGTCCACAGGGGTCATGGTGTAAGACTAGTGTAGTCTTCTCCAGAGCCCCAGGGTGATCCCAGATAACCTTGGAGCTCCTTCAGGACATGGAACGTCAAACGTGCTCCACGATCCTATATAAATACAGGAATTAATGAATAAATAAGCGCCCTGCTCTTTGTCACTTAAACAGCCCACTCAGCACAGTCATATGATTTACGGAGGTCCTACTAGACACTGTCAGGCCATTTAGCGCCATTACCTTTATTCCATGTGACCGTGCTGCTCGGGAGGTCCCGAGGGGCCGACGGACTTGCCCGAGTCACAGCTAGTGAGTGGTTGGGCCAGGTGTTGAATCTACGTCAGTCTGGCCTGCAAACCCACGTTCTTTCCTCCACGGTCTCCACGGATTTGGATGAACTTCCCCAACCTTGAACAGGCAGTAGGTTACGTACGGAACTTCCGTATTATGTCACATTAATATTTTCTGGCCGGAAAGTAAGGACGAACCTAATCATGAAGACAGGTCTGAGTGGGGCTGGGTAGAGAGGGTGAGTGGGTACTGGACATTTCTTGAGTGCCTACTGCGATCGCCCGCTCGTATTTCACCAGGCTCCCTGTGCTGCATGGGCAGAAACCCTCAGGCAATTTCTCCAAAACGCAGCTTGTTTTCATGTGGATGTGTTTCTTCCCTTTGGATTTTAAATGAAAGGAATAGATAAGTTCATAGTAAGGAAACAATGGCTCAGTTGCTTGTATATCTGTGACAAGCATTATCTAATACAATTTACCAGAAATTGTTATCATTATCGCTCGTCTTCTGGCCGCAGCACAGCATTCAGAATGGGATGTTACCATGGTGCCTTTGATCTGTAGCAATTTTTCCTTTTCTTCTGTTTCATTGGTAAACATTTTCTTGCTTCGCCCTTACCCTCAAATAAAAGAGCCGAGGACTGACCCGTCCCTTGTGACCTTTAACAGTTTCTCCACTGTTGGACGGCTAATAAGTTAATTAAGCTTCCCATTAATTAACTTTAATAATTAGCTTTGGTATGGTCCTACCAAATGGTGATTACCTTGGCTCCGGACTGTTAACTCCGCCTGTCAATCAGAATGTGTGCCCACATTGCTCAGGGGGCAACCTGACCCTGTTGGGCAAGAGATAAGAACTTGGCCAGATGTCTTCGTCTTGGGGAGAGCAGAACTCCAGAGAGGGAGGAACAATTTGTGTCCAACCTCAACGTCCAAACTTCTGGCTTTCTTAAGATATCTCTATTTTAATGAGGCATTGGCAGAGTGAGTCATCTTGTCTTAATTTAAATCTAACTCCAAAAGACAGATCTGGTTAAAAAGAAGTTGACAGATTTGGGAGGGTTTTTTTTTTTTTTTTTAAAGGAAACTTTCCTCTTTTAGAAAGACTGACTCACAAGAAGCCATCAATGGTAAATCAGTATCTATGCTAGAATTGCCTTTCAAGTAAAATATTTTCCAACCCTGCCCTTGCTTGGTTTGTTCACGCCTAGACACGATGACTGCCCCGTAAGGGCGCAGGCAGAACCAGCCAATGAATAATGAACGTGGGCTTGAAAGCAGCACGTAGCTCTCTCCGGCCACAACATCTTGCTAATAACTTTTGGAACTGCTTGATGTCAGGCTGCACATAGAGTGGAGATGATACTTGTCAGCTAATTTGGCTTTTAATACTTCGAACGTCCTGACGGCTCTGAGGTTTTTCCGTAGCCAAATTGTCTTGCCTGTTAAATTTGTAATGTATTTAGGGAACTTCATTTTACATGTTTAGAAAAACGGCCTTGAACACTCGTGAGTGCTTTCGTGGGAGAGCCCGGGGCCTCCTGGAGCCTGTGCTGACAGGGAGGCAGCGGGCTGGCCATGGGGCAGGGAGGCCAGACCACCTGCCTGGGGGGACTTGCTGTGTTTCTGTTCAGGGCTTCAGGAGGGGAAAAAAACAAAACAAAACAAAACAAAACACCCAAATGCTGGTATTTTTAGTTCCCACTCACTCCTTGACTATGAATAGGAATATGATTGAAATTTCCACCAGTGTTCAAATCAGACTTACCTTTAAAGCAAATGTCAAGAGTTTGAAAACTCACTCTAGCTGCAATAATGTCCGCATAGACAGAGAAGACCTTAACAAAAGAACCAAAGAAAACAAAGCCCTGGAGCTTTTAGCAGAGTTGGCTGAAGGTCCTGTCCCCCACCCTGGGACTTCACGAGGGGAAGAAGAGCAGTGGCTTCCACCCCGAATGGGAATACATCGTGTAGTGGGGGAGAGGGCCAGCCTTGCCCTGTGGCCTCCGCTCTCTGCAGGGTCATTGGAGCACTTGCAAAACCGGTCACAGGACTCAAGGAAATGACCCACAGGAGCGTGCTGGGGAGGAGTCAAATATTTTCTTGTTGGCTGTAAGGCACTAGGGACTGGAGCGAGACAGGGGTAGAGAAGAGGTGGGAGGTGGGGGAGTGGGGGGGGGTGGGAAATGCAGAAAATGAAAAATGAGAAATAAAACACGGCTGAGGAGCAAATGCATGCCAGTGGAGTCCTCAGTTGGGGACAGACCCCTCAAAGCCCTTTTGGCTTTTCTATGTCCATCATTCCCAAGACAGCTGTGTGCCAGCAGTGGGAAGCCAAGTCAGATGTGCCTTGTAAATGTTCATGACCTCAGCCCTTGTGGGGGAGTCACCGGGAGCTCATTTCAGCTGCCTGGGAATCCTGCTCTGGCCAATGCCAGTGAAAAGAAAAAAAAAAAAAATTTAGGCCATAAATCCTAAATAGCACCTACACCAGATACATTGCTTTTCTTTTTCAGGTCACAGAAAGGAGAAATCACCATATTACATGTATTAATTTAAGAATCTAGAGCATATGAAAAAGTTGCCAAAATCATTGAGAACCTGCTATAAAATGTATTATATGGCCTAGTATTTCCCATGCTGTTGGCATATTTTCAGTTCCTCTGTTCCCTTGTTCTTCTAGACCCATCCAGCAAAACCCCAAGCTTGCGTCAGATCTGCTGTCCATATTACTTCTCCCTACATCCAGCCTACAGAAACTGTCAGCATCACACAGCTTGGGACCAAAAAACATGGAATTCACAGGCTCTCACTTAAGCTGGGCCCTCGCTGGTGCTTTTTATTCCCGCTTCTTCAGCCTCGGTCTCCAGCCACTCCAAGGTCCTCCATGACTATTAAAATCCCGCTGGGCTTCTCAATTCCCACCGCCTCCTCCTCTGTTCTCAGGTTTACCCTCTGCCCAGGCAGACAGGTCAGAACCCAGGGAAGCACCCTCGAACTTGCTGCCCCGGTCTCCCTTCACTCACAGCAAGTGCATGAGGATTACCAGTACTCTCTCCAAAATAGCTCTCCCCACCCCGTCTTCCTTCTCTTTGTCCCCACAGACATGGTGTGAATTTAAGTCCCTATCACCTTTTGCTAGATTATTGCAGTGGGCTCTGAACTGCTATCCCTTTCTCCTGTCTGGTCACTGTCTGGTCACCTCTCGTCTCTCGTCTCACATCCTCTGTCCACCTGTTAAGTGAGCCATTGCTGTAGCAACCGGCTTCCCAACAACACCACATCTCTCGTGCCCTAAGGCTTCACTCACACGTGTTCAGTGCCTGCCAGAGAGCCCTGCACAGGTGCACCTCCCACAGGACCGGGAAGGGTAAGGGATTTACTGCAATTCGTGACCACTGAGGGGTGGGAATGCATCTACCCACGCTCTCCCTTGGCGACCACTTGGTGACCACTGGTGACCACTTCCAGAACACATCCTTGGGTTGGTTTCCCTTCCTCCCCTGTTTTTCCTTCCCCACGCTCCATCCCTATTCCTGGGATCCCTTCCCAAAGTAAAGCACCTGCATCAGCCCCATCTCAGGACCAGCACAGATGTAACTAAGTCTGAATCCCTTTCTTCTAGGGCTCACATCTGAAGCAGGAACAGACCCATTGCCAGATAAACATAAAACAATAGGCATTTATTATGCGTAGGGCTCCTGTGGATGCCCGTGGGAAGGCCCAGAGCTCAGTCTCAGGAGGTCAGGGCTGTGTCATCTGCTGGGGCAGAAGGCGGACCTGGTGGGGTGGGAGGGTGGGCCAGGGGGTGGGGGTGAGGTCTGTGCGCTTAAATGCTACTGAATGAACAAATTTAATGTCTTTAGGCATCTGAGTCTTAATAAAGAAAAAAGCTCTAAGCTGCATGCTTTATTCCATAATATACTCTCTGGCTCTCCATATTTTAGGCTAGTTAATTCCCACATGACAAGAATAGTACACACCTCACAGAGCTGGTTACTTAGTTGGTGTGTATTGGAGTATTTTATGGCAGTCTTGCCAGAACAAGGATGACTTTAAGGAGAAGAAACATCTAACTATCTTGTGACTCAACCGTAGCACTAGGGTGTTTGCTCTCAAAGGTAAGCATATCAAGATGAGGTAGAAAGCTTCCCTATGTTCCTGTTGCCTCTTGAACTAGGAGGGGGCAATCCTTGGGCTCATGAGAAGCTAAATATCCCTGCAACATGGATCCAAAACAGCAGGGGGATATCCCAGGCACCCAGCATCTGGCTGGCTGGAGTGACTAGATTTTTCCTGGCAACATCGATCTACAACAGTTTGAGCTGTGATTGACACCCCCTTCTACTCCCCACTCCCCGGCACCCTCTCCACCTCCAGCTCTTATCAACCTTGCTTTCTGAGTCACCACTCATTTTTCTCACCTGGGGTCTAACTAGAAGGCTTGACAAAAGATGAGAGTAATTTTTAGATGCATTAGACCTTCCCACCTTGGTTTTAGTCTTCTGTTGTGGTTTCAAATGGGGCTGACTTTTAAGATTAGCTAGAAACATAGTTCCCTTTCTTTTCTTTTGAAATGTTCAACCTTCTCTCTCTTCGTCCCCCTCTTTTCAGGGTCATGTTCCCTCTCCCACATAAGCCTGTGTTTGGAACTTCGTGGAGCCTGCAGACATTGGATGTGTGCTGGCAGCATATCAATGGAGAAAAACATTTTCTTTCTCTTCCTTTTTTTTGTCCTAGTTTGCATCTAGGTAAAGGCACATTGAATACCAAGCTGTGCCTCGGTTCTATGCACTTAAAAAAAAAAAGAATGAAAGCAGCTTTATATATTCTGAACAGTGTTTTAAAAATATGTCCCAAATTCTTTGATAGTCCTCCCGTCAAAAGGTGGAGCTTCGTTCCCCTTCCCTTGAGTGTGATCTGTGCTTAGTGACTTGCTTCTAATGAATAGAATGTAATGGAAGTGATGTCGGGTACCTCCCGAGACTGGGTCACAAAGGGCATTATGGTTTAGTCCTTGCTCTCTCTGGGATCACTTGTAGGGCAAGGTCAGGGGGTGGGGGAGCTTTCCGAGAAGCCCACCCTCCAGCTTCAGTCAAGCCTTCAGATGACGGCAGCCTCCGAACATCTTGACCCAAAATCTCATGAAAAACTCTAAACCAGAACCACCCAGCTTTGCTACTCCCACATTCCTGACTCATAAAAACTATGAGATAATAAATGTTGCTTGTTTTAAGCTGCTAAGCTCTTTAAAACATAGCAATAGAAAAAGAATACATTCTGAACTCGAATTCTTTCCTGTGGGGGCTAGAGGTGCTAAGGCAATGTCTCTCTGTCATATCGGAGTGGTCAAGGCTATTAAAGCAATGACCAAGGACAGGGGTTATTTAGAAATGTGTAGTTTGAGAAGCTACTTTCAGGGACAGATAATATAACTTGTTTGATTTTTGTTTATAATCTCTTTTCCCAAAGCATGCACAGCAGTTTATAACAAAAATGTGTGCAATGAAACTCTAACTACAAATAGGAAAGAAAATCAGGACCCAATAGAGGGAATAGTGCTTATAAGCATAAGAGCCAACATAGCTGCAACCGTTGAGCCTTAAACACGACTCTGAGTTTCCCAGTAGCCACGGTGAAAGAGGAAACTTAGTGAGTTTTGTAGCTCTTATTACTGAAAAGGAAACAAAGCTTTTCCTAGCATCAAATTGTATAAACAAAGTTCTCTTGTGGACTCCAGTACAGATGCCACCCTAGGTAAAAGACAAGGCTCACAGTCATCCTTGCAGGGACATTGTGTGAGGAGAATTCATTTAGCTGTTACTTGCGTTCACTAGTAAAGGAGGAAGGGAAGTGGTAGAGCTAAACTCAATGGTGAATTCTAGAAAATAAAAGAAATTCCTTCTACCTGAGTGCTGCTAGGCCTTTTGAAAGTGCCATGTAAATGTATGTTAAAATATTTTTGATCTGAGCTGAGGCACTTGCTTTTCTCTTTTTCCGTTGGTTTATACATAGCATGAAAGCCCTTCTTGGGCAGCAATTTAAAATAGCCCAGTTTATCTCTCTGCTTATGTTCCTGGGCTTGGTTTTGGGCTATAAACCCTTTCTGCTATCTTGGCCTTTGCCGGAGAATGTGAATCTTCCAGCACACCCCTTCACATTCCATCGATTCCTGACCTCCTGCTGTCCTCGCCAGCACCACCGACCACCCCCCCACCCCCAGTCCTGAGAGAGGCTGCATAGGAAGCGGAATGCACAGACTGGTAGCTGGGCTGCACGGACTCTCCAGGGGCCCACCGGGTTGTGCAAGCTTTTGGAGAGCATGGTCGAGGCGCAGGGCTCCTGAGAGAGAGCTTGGTCCCGTGCGGCACAGCACGCGTGGCCCGGGCCACTGTGAGGGGGACCACGAGTGCGGTGGACACGCGGGGCTTCACCCTAGTCCTGGGAAGCTGGATCTCTTATGGTTTAAAACATGAGCTGAATTATGGGAAGACACCGAGTACGTTGCGGGGCATTTACCAGGTTTCAATTCACGTTAGATTTCATCTTCCTTTCTACTTCCCTTTTTTTTTTTTTTTTTTATCTCTTCCCCTTCACACCCTGCTTCTCCCCGCTTTTCCGTCTCTCTCCCTACTCCATCCCGCAAGCATCTGAGAAGCAGGGAAGATGTGTGTTGAGTCCTTTTCTGTAAATCTTTGCCCTGGCTCTATCCCCCACCTGCCATCCTGGTCCTTCCCCTCTGCACTTAGTCGGCTCCCTCGTCCTGTGCATGTCACAAGGCCCAAGCCTTTGCTGACCTCTCTTACTAGGTCAGCTCCCCCTATCAGCCATTGCCATGGCACTGGAGAGCTCTTCATTTTTAGTCCTTACCACATTGGTTATTTCGATTTTATTAGTATGATTCCTTGAGGAAAACGAAATTTACATTTGTTTGTATGATTACTGTAACGGTCACCTGGAGACTATAATGGGATTCCAGTTACCTTTATATTCTCAGGACCCAGAACAGTGCCTGGGACACAGCAGGCACCAATAATTGCTGGTTGAATGAACCAATGAGTGGGCGAAGGAAAAAGTCTTGCTCCGTAAGTTGCGCTGGGTGTTGGCCAGTGAATCAGAGTTTCGGTGTGATGAGGAGGAATATCTCTATTTATGAAGGGCGTGCTCAGCCCTGGGGAGACCACAGGCATCTCGAGCTGCTGGACGCCAGATGCCCATGGGGACTGGAGATGTTGCCTCCTCATGTTGAACACAGGAGAGAGATGGCGGGGCCAGCTTGGGTGGCTGCATAAACGAAGCACACCATCTCTAGATCTTTCTTCCATACTCACTACATATCTGTGCTAGTTTGCCAGGGCTACCATATCAAAGGACCACAGACTGGGTGGCTTACACACACCAATTTATCTGGTCAGAGTCCTGAAGACTGGAAGTCTGAGATCAGGGTGTTGGCAGAGTGGATTTCTCCTGTCGCCTATCTCCTTGGCTGGTAGATGGCCACCGTCACTCTCTGTCTTCATGTGGACTTCCCTCTGTACGTGTCTATGTCTGAGTCCCTCCTCTTATAAAGATATCTGTCATATTGAATTAGGACCCTACCCTCACAACCTCATTTCACTTTCTTACCCTTATAAAGATCCTATCTCCAAATATCATTATATTCTGAGGTACTGGGGCCTGGGACTTCCAACACAGGACTTCGGGGGGGGGGACACAAGTTAGGCCAGAGCGGTACCTTTAAGGCTAACCTGCTGTTGACCAGCTGAGTGACCGCAGGCAAGATATTTAATCTCTCTGTGTCTCCATCGCCTCGTCTGGTGTTAATGAGAGCACCGCCTCATCGAGTGGAGTGAAGGTTACACGAGTCAAGGCCCATCATGTGCTTGGGACGGTGGCACGTGGTGAGCGCTCAGTCAGCATTTGCTAGTATTATTGTTACTGAGCCCCGAGAAAACGACTGTGCACAATTCAAGGATAAGAATTGGGCTCTGTCCTCAATATGCCTACAGGTCCCTTAGACTGAAGATAAAACTAATAAATAAAAACAACATGACACACTTTTCTTAGCAGACATTTGTGGGCCACCACTGGGGAAGGGGTAGGTAAGGGGAGGAAAGAACCATGGCCACCTGGGCTCTCAGGCTGAGCCCCTCCAGCCCCTTAGAGCTATAGGGCTTCCGTAGCATCCAGGCTCGATCGCTGCCCCAGCAAGGTGCTGGCTGAGAGGGAACTCGGTGCTCCTCAGGGCACGTGGCACTCTTAGGACTTGCAGTCACCACGCCCTGAGGGAGGGGCACTCCTCTGCCCAAGTGTCAGAGCCACTGTGTGAGCCATCCCTGAGCCTCTAGCTTACCATGGAGTTGACTTCTATTTCTGGTTACTCTATAAACTCCATGAAAGCAGGGATTTGTGTTAGCTTTATCCATTGCTCTGTATCCAGTGCTCCTAGAAGAGCGCTCAGTACTTACTAGGCCCTCACTAAATATTTGTTCAGTGAATGAATGAATGAATGAATGTACGATGGCACTATGAGCTCTTGGCACCCAGGAAAGACTGAAGGTCAGGAACAGGGAGTCTTTCTGCCCCTTCACAGGCTTTTCCTGATTGCAACAGGAAGACATGAGTAGAACACCCGATGCATTTTCAATCTGGTTCATCAGTCAGCATGTTAGTGGACCTCCCCCCAGGACCCGGACACCAGGTGGCCCATCCCACTGCAGGGCAGTCGTTGTAATAGCTACCATTCACGCCACTAACACTGTCCATAATTATAATCAACTCATCTCTAAAACCCTCTGAGGTAGGTGCTATCATTTTTCCCAGAACGGAAGCATGAAGAGGTCAAACAACCACTCCCCAAACTACACAGCTAGTAAGCAGTAGGTCGAGAAACTGAATTCAGATCTGTCTGAGTCCAAGTCCCAGCTTTCACTGTGAGCTCTCATCTCTTTTTGTTTTTGTAGGTATTTTAAGCTGTGTCAGGGGCTGCTCACCAGATGGCTTTTTAATCTCTCTCCTGTTGCTACATTATTAATCTCCACATTGTTTAGTGGAGAGAAGAACTGGTACAGAAAGGAGGCATCTACATAGGAGAGGCTTCCTGGGAGAGCGGCTGACATTTCACGTGGGCCTTGGAGGGTGGGCTAGGTTTCGGGAGAGGAAGGAGAGACAGAAGCACATTATAGCTGGGGGAACGACACTGGAATCCATCAGGATGGCAGCTGCCATCATGGGGATCAAACAGACACACCCCTGTTACTAGCAACACAAAGCTGTGAATCTGAGTTAGTCAAATATTTTGCCAGTGGTTGCTTCCTGCTTTTGTCTGCTCAGAAAGGGATAAAGAACTTGCAATCCTCCATTTTCTGAAAATCCACACTGCACCGGATTTTTGGTACTCCTGGAAAATGGTTGATGCTTCATGCAGAGTTCTGCAGGTAGCCAAGCCCCATGGCCTGGAAGCTTTCCAGGGGCTTGCTCCCTCCTTGGAATATATCACACTGAGCTCGGGATAGTCAGCAGCCACATGACCTTTGCATGGGCCCCTTGGAGGGAGCCAGTAGAGTTTGACGTGGCTCCTGTGGAAGCTGAGATCCTCTCTGGTCCCTGCATCCCCACAGGATGGAGGGGAAGGTGCCCTCAGACCAGTAGAGTAGATGGAGGTTGCGGATCTGCAAGGCTGATTTATTCTGCCAAGTGTAAAGCATTTTGAACTTGCTCCACCCTTCCTATTTTCCATCTGTCTTATTATTCATCGCAGTAATATTTGGGCATTTTGAAAAGAGTGATATTTTAACATGAAGCTATTCCAAGGAGAAAGAAAAATATCCTCGTTTGGCATAAACCAGTAATGCAAATTAGCCTAAATAAAAATAAGACTACAGACAACTTAGAATATCATCACACTTTCCCCAGCTCCTGCTGGTCACTGCTGTCAGCTGTAGTGTCTCTCCACCCTGGTGACAGTGTTGAGAAGTGGGGCTCACGTTTCTGGAGAGGTCGGTGCTAAAGAACCCATTCAAGAAGAATGGACATCAAAGACCCCGCAGTTGAGCTGCATTCGAAGCACCCAAGAAAGAATTTCCTAGAAGTGTATTCCCGTGAGATTCTAGGTTTGGCTCATCATGGACTAACCCATCAAGGACTCTGACATTCACTCTGTTTTGTTCCCGGGAGACTATTTAAGTAGAGTGTGTGTGTGTGTGTGTGTTTATTAAGGGCCAATGCTATGCAAGTTGACATAAAAATTAAAAAAAATTTTTTTTTTCTCTTCTGGAGGAGAAGAGAATGCAGTATTTCAAGACCCCTGGTACAGAAGTCTTCAGAACACGGTCAGCATATCATTTATTCTCGTGCTACTGTCGGAAATGAACCAGTTTCTCTACGTTCTCTCCATTTGTACCTCTTTCTTTCCTTGCCTTCTCTTCTCCTTACACTTCTGCTCTTTATCTCCTTCTTGCCTCCTCTCTTTCCTTCTTTGCTTGGTGGGCCTTATGTTTTCTCTGGTCTCCAGGGTTATCCTGGCTTTAGGCAATATGCAAGTCCAGAACTGAGGGCATATTCCACGGCCACCCAAGACATCGGGTCATTTTTTTCATTAATTTCCTCAAGTCATGCTTAAAATGGCATCATTGGATACGATCTCAAAATCCGTCCCTAAGCCTAGCTGTATTTCAGAAGCATTCTGAAAGGGAAATCAGCCTGCTATATTTATTCCAATGTTCTATTTCAATCAGACATTGAGACAACTGGGATAACACCCTTACTGGACTTGTCGCAAAAGAGACAAACATGTGACAACAGTCATTTCACATCTTTTATTTCAGAAGTCATAAGGCTGGGAGGGGATATATATCCTACTGCGGCTTTGATGTGTTGGGGAAAATTTGCAATACTACATGAAATCAACAATGCTGACTCTCAAACTTCCTTTTATCAATCCTTTTTTTTTTTTTAACTACGAAGACCATGATCTTGCAATCTGATTTTGATCTAAGAAATTCTTCACTGAGGAAACATGCCAAGAGATGCAGGGAGAAGTGCTGAGGTGTCCAGTCCATAAAGTTAGTTTTCCAGTTAAGTCAGGGAGGAGATGAACAAGATTTTGGAAGTATCATATGGACCCCATTCCTCTAGATGTTTTTGTTTACAAGCTAAGCACCTACTCTCTTATTTGTCTCCCTTACTAATCACGTTCTTCACATTCTTCTGAAACAGCCTCATTTTCTTCTTTTTCCCTCTTACTTCAAGGTCTCAATCTTTTCAGCAGATCAGATTCCAGACCTCAGCTGTGTGCTGATTTGTAACACAACCCTTCATTTTTGGCATGCTCCTTGATCATGTAATTCCACTCCGAAGTATTTCTTTATATTGGTATGTGCAAATATTTAGGCATAAACATAGCCATGGGGGCATCAGTAATGAGACAAAAATCAGAAACATGAAGACGTTTGTTGAATTAATTATGAACATTGATGAAATGGAATATTATGCAGTCATTTCAAATGATGTAAAAGATTAATGACATGAAAAATATCCCTAATGTATTATTTAGCAGAGATAAAAAGAAAGTTATAAATAGTATTGTCCCATTTTAACACAAACACGTACGTACAGGTTTTTTCCAAGACTGCTGGTATGCACATCAAGATGGAAACAATGGCTGTCTCAGTGATAGGAGTAAAGATGATTTTATCTTTTTAATTCTTATTGTTTCCCTTATCTATTTTGTGATCTTTATTTTTTTGCTTGTGTGTGTTGTCTCATACACATTCACACACATTTATACATGTATATAGTATACCTTAAATTTTATTTTAAAAATAAACTTTATCCTCTTAATCTGCCATTCTTCAGGAACTGAAGATTTTTTAATTTATTTTTTATATAATAATTTTTTATTATATTATGTTAGTCACTGTACAGTACATCCCTAGTTTTTGATGTAAAGTTCCATGATTCATTACTTGCGTATAACACCCAGTGCACCATGCAATACGTGAGGATTAAACTAAGAAAGGAATCAGAGAACATGCAGGGTGTTTAAGGGTAAGCCACAAAAATGGTTTGGGCATGATGGGAGAGGAGGCTTGGGATGGGAAGAAGGAAGAGAGAGATAGAAAAGACAAGCTACAGGGCTGTGGCACTCAGTTCTACCAAGAAGGCTAAGGAGAGATCTGGTCAGTCTTTGGGTCAAAAAGGCTCCCTCCCAGAGCAGGAGGATTGGTCTTTCTACAGTGACCCAGAGAAAGGAGTGACTTCAAAATCTAGTGTAAGGAACAGGAGGAGAATTTCATTTCAGGAAGCCCTGGAGGTGGATGCTTAAAGAGTCCTGCAAGGTTGGGAGTTTCCACGTGTCTGTGATGATTTGTTACTTTGGAAATGGAATAGAACTGATGTTGAAAGTCCAGATTTCTAAATAAAATCTTTTTTTTTGGGGTGGCTCAGTTGTTAAGCGTCTGCCTTCGGCTCAGGTCGATCCCAGGGTCCTGGGATCGAGCCCTGCATTCAGGCTTCTTGCTCAGCGAGCAGTCTGTGCTGGCTGTCTCTCTCTCTGTCAAATAAATAAATAAATAAATAAATAAATAAATAAATAAATAAATAAAATCTTTAAAAAAAGAAAGAAAGAAAGCCCAGATTTCTGAAGGGACAAGTGGTCTGGACCATTGGAAATGACCAGAGACCATTGCCAAGAAATTACTCTAGAGATAAACGCAATTATTCAGGAAAAATCCACTCATGTTGAGTTACAACCCTCTTTTTAGGGTGTGGAAGTCAGTTTTCTCTGACCAGTCTGTACCTGGGACAGACCCTCAATCAGACTGTCCCCAGGACACCAAAGGGGGGGGGGAATCAATGGTCCTCAGTTTCTTTCAACATTATGAGAGGTTTGGAAGAGTTTGTCAATCCCACTGATAACATTACTAGGGAACTTAGGTTATACAGAACATTTGAGAGGGAACTGCAATTATGATAGTTGAAAGAAATGATAGTTGAAAGAAGAAATAAGATAAGACTACCTAATCCCTATCAGGCTGACATAAGAGAATAAAACCGGGAGGCCTGGGTGGCTCAGTTAGTTAAGCCTCCGACTCTGACTCTTGGTTTCAGCTTGGGTCATGATCTCAGGGTCATAAGATACAGCCCTGTGTTTGGGCTCTGTGCTTAGCATGGGGTCTGCTTGAGATTCTCTCTTTCTCTCTGCCCCCTCTCCTCTTTTACGTGCACTCTCTCCTCTCTCTCAAATAAATAAATAAATCTTTAAGAAAAAAAGAGAGTAAAACAATCTTTTGAATGACAATGGAAAACAGAAAGTCCAGAGACTTAATTAATAAAAATAGTAACTCGTTTGGGGAAATTGGAAAAACACCAGAAGAGAAGTCAAAATATGACAGTGGCAGAAAAAAATATTTTTTAGACGAAGAAGTAAAACCTCTATTCACTAGAACCTAACTAGTCCATTCCTGAATTAATCAAACAGTTTATGCTTAAGGAAGAATGTAGAACATTTAGCCCTAGCAGAGAATCCTTGGCAGCCTAACCCCCAGTCTGATCTGGTATGGCAATTCCCACGTGTTTGTTTATTTGTGTTTAAAAACCTTGAGTATCTTGAAAGTCAGCTCTGTT